>NC_139562.1:56078467-56678467 GCF_965112155.1 Podarcis liolepis | reverse complement strand
ATTCACTCAGAAATGGTGGCAAAAGCTTGAAAATGCTCCCCTGAAAGGTTTGGCACTCGAAACAGAAGGCTTTTTATCACAGGACAAGAAATCAGCCCTCAAAAACTTAACCGGCAGAAAATTTTTTTTGAAGAAATCCCTAACCCCCGGGGTCACAATTTCAGCAAAAATCTGACTTTTGGCAATTCACTCAAAAATGGTGCCAACCGGTTGCAAATGCTCCCCTGAAAGGTTTGGCACTCGAAACGGAAGGCTTTTTATCACAGGACAAGAAATCAGCCCTCAAAAACCTATCCGGCAGAAAATATTTTTTTGAAAAAATCCCTAACCCCCGGGGTCACAATATCAGCAAAAATCTGACTTTTGGCATTTCACTCAAAAATGGTGCCAACCGGTTTCCAATGCTCCCCTGAAAGGTTTGGCACTCGAAACGGAAGGCTTTTTATCACAGAACAAGAAATCAGCCCTCAAAAACTTAACCGGCAGAAAATATTTTTTTGAAAAAATCCCTAACCCCCGGGGTCACAATTTCAGCAAAAATCTGACTTTTGGCAATTCACTCAAAAATGGTGCCAAAAGCTTGAAAATACTCCCCTGGAAGGTTTGGCACTCGAAACAGAAGGCTTTTTATCACAGGACAAGAAATCAGCCCTCAAAAACTTAACCGGCAGAAAATATTTTTTTGAAGAAATCCCTAACCCCCGGGGTCACAATTTCAGCAAAAATCTGACTTTTGGCAATTCACTCAAAAATGGTGCCAAAAGCTTGAAAATGCTCTCCTGAAAGGTTTCGCACTAGAAACGGAAGGCTTTTTATCACAGGACAAGAAATCAGCCCTCAAAAACTTAACCGGCAGAAAATATTTTTTGGAAAAAATCCCTAACCCCCGGGGTCACAATTTCAGCAAAAATCTGACTTTTGGCAATTCACTCAAAAATGGTGCCAGAAGCTTGAAAACGCTCCCCTGAAAGGTTTGGCACTCGAAACAGAAGGCTTTTTATCACAGGACAAGAAATCAGCCCTCAAAAACTTATCCGGCAAAAAATATTTTTTTGAAAAAATCCCTAAGCCCCGGGGTCACAATTTCAGCAAAAATCTGACTTTTGGCAATTCACTCAAAAATGGTGCCAACCGGTTGCCAATGCTCCCCTGAAAGGTTTGGCACTCGAAACAGAAGGCTTTTTATCACAGGACAAGAAATCAGCCCTCAAAAACTTAACCGGCAGAAAATATTTTTTTGAAGAAATCCCTAACCCCCGGGGTCACAATTTCAGCAAAAATCTGACTTTTTGCAATTCACTCAAAAATGGTGCCAAAAGCTTGAAAATGCTCTCCTGAAAGGTTTGGCACTCGAAACAGAAGGCTTTTTATCACAGGACAAGAAATCAGCCCTCAAAAACTTAACCGGCAGAAAATATTTTTTTGAAAAAATCCCTAACTCCCGGGGTCACAATTTCAGCAAAAATCTGACTTTTGGCAATTCATTCAAAAATGGTGCCAAAAGCTTGAAATTACTCCCCTGAAAGGTTTGGCACTCGAAACAGAAGGCTTTTTATCACAGGACAAGAAATCAGCCCTCAAAAACTTAACCGGCAGAAAATATTTTTTTGAAAAAATCCCTAACCCCCGGGGTCACAATTTCAGTAAAAATCTGACTTTTGGCAATTCACTCAAAAATGGTGCAAAAAGCTTGAAAATGCTCTCCTGAAAGGTTTGGCACTCGAAACGGAAGGCTTTTTATCAAAGGACAAGAAATCAGCCCTCAAAAACTTAACCGGCAGAAAATATTTTTTTGAAAAAATCCCTAATTCCCGGGGTCACAATTTCAGCAAAAATCTGACTTTTGGCAATTCACTCAAAAATGGTGCCAACCGGTTGCAAATGCTCCCCTGAAAGGTTTGGCACTCGAAACAGAAGGCTTTTTATCACAGGACAAGAAATCAGTCCTCAAAAACTTATCCGGCAAAAATATTTTTTTCAAAAAATCCCTAAGCCCCGGGGTCACAATTTCAGCAAAAATCTGACTTTTGGCAATTCACTCAAAAATGGTGCCAACCGGTTGCCAATGCTCCCCTGAAAGGTTTGCAACTCGAAACAGAAGGCTTTTTATCACAGGACAAGAAATCAGCCCTCAAAAACTTAACCGGCAGAAAATATTTTTTTGAAAAAATCCCTAACCCCCGGGGTCACAATTTCAGCAAAAATCTGACTTTTGGCAATTCACTCAAAAATGCTGCCAACCGGTTGCAAATGCTCCCCTGAAAGGTTTGGCACTCGAAACAGAAGGCTTTTTATCACAGGACAAGAAATCAGCCCTCAAAAACTTATCCGGCAGAAAATATTTTTTTGAAAAAATCCCTAACCCCCGGGGCCACAATTTCAGCAAAAATCTGACTTTTGGCATTTCACTCAAAAATGGTGCCAAAAGCATGAAAATGCTCTCCTGAAAGGTTTGGCACTCGAAACGGAAGGCTTTTTATCACAGGACAAGAAATCAGCCCTCAAAAACTTAACCAGCAGAAAATATTTTTTTGAAAAAATCCCTAACCCCCGGGGTCACAATTTCAGCAAAAATCTGACTTTTGGCAATTCATTCAAAAATGGTGCCAAAAGCTTGAAAATACTCCCCTGAAAGGTTTGGCACTCGAAACAGAAGGCTTTTTATCACAGGACAAGAAATCAGCCCTCAAAAACTTAACCGGCAGAAAATATTTTTTTGAAAAATTCCCTAACCCCCGGGGTCACAATTTCAGCAAAAATCTGACTTTTGGCAATTCACTCAAAAATGGTGCCAAAAGCTTGAAAATGCTCTCCTGAAAGGTTTGGCACTCGAAACGGAAGGCTTTTTATCAAAGGACAAGAAATCAGCCCTCAAAAACTTAGCCGGCAGAAAATATTTTTTTGAAAAAATCCCTAAGTCCCGGGGTCACAATTTCAGCAAAAATCTGACTTTTGGCAATTCACTCAAAAATGGTGCCAACCGGTTGCAAATGCTCCCCTGAAAGGTTTGGCACTCGAAACAGAAGGCTTTTTATCACAGGACAAGAAATCAGCCCTCAAAAACTTATCCGGCAAAAAATATTTTTTTGAAAAAATCCCTAAGCCCCGGGGTCACAATTTCAGCAAAAATCTGACTTTTGGCAATTCACTCAAAAATGGTGCCAACCGGTTGCCAATGCTCCCCTGAAAGGTTTGGCACTCGAAACAGAAGGCTTTTTATCACAGGACAAGAAATCAGCCCTCAAAAACTTAACCGGCAGAAAATATTTTTTTGAAAAAATCCCTAACCCCCGGGGTCACAATTTCAGCAAAAATCTGACTTTTGGCAATTCACTCAAAAATGGTGCCAAAAGCTTGAAAATGCTCTCCTGAAAGGTTTGGCACTCGAAACGGAAGGCTTTTTATCAAAGGACAAGAAATCAGCCCTCAAAAACTTAGCCGGCAGAAAATATTTTTTTGAAAAAATCCCTAAGTCCCGGGGTCACAATTTCAGCAAAAATCTGACTTTTGGCAATTCACTCAAAAATGGTGCCAACCGGTTGCAAATGCTCCCCTGAAAGGTTTGGCACTCGAAACAGAAGGCTTTTTATCACAGGACAAGAAATCAGCCCTCAAAAACTTATCCGGCAAAAAATATTTTTTTGAAAAAATCCCTAAGCCCCGGGGTCACAATTTCAGCAAAAATCTGACTTTTGGCAATTCACTCAAAAATGGTGCCAACCGGTTGCCAATGCTCCCCTGAAAGGTTTGGCACTCGAAACAGAAGGCTTTTTATCACAGGACAAGAAATCAGCCCTCAAAAACTTATCCGGCAGAAAATATTTTTTTGAAAAAATCCCTAACCCCCGGGGTCACAATTTCAGCAAAAATCGGACTTTTGACATTTCACTCAAAAATGGTGCCAAAAGCTTGAAAATGCTCTCCTGAAAGGTTTGGCACTCGAAAAGGAAGGCTTTTTATCACAGGACAAGAAATCAGCCCTCAAAAACTTAACCGGCAGAAAATATTTTTTTGAAAAAATCCCTAAGCCCCGGGGTCACAATTTCAGCAAAAATCTGACTTTTGGCAATTCACTCAAAAATGGTGCCAACCGGTTGCCAATGCTCCCCTGAAAGGTTTGGCACTCGAAACAGAAGGCTTTTTATCACAGGACAAGAAATCAGCCCTCAAAAACTTAACCGGCAGAAAATATTTTTTTGAAAAAATCCCTAACCCCCGGGGTCACAATTTCAGCAAAAATCTGACTTTTGGCAATTCACTCAAAAATGGTGCCAAAAGCTTGAAAATGCTCTCCTGAAAGGTTTGGCACTCGAAACGGAAGGCTTTTTATCACAGGACAAGAAATCAGCCCTCAAAAAGTTAACCGACAGAAAATATTTTTTTGAAGAAATCCCTAACCCCCGGGGTCACAATTTCAGCAAAAATCTGACTTTTTGCAATTCACTCAAAAATGGTGCCAAAAGCTTGAAAATGCTCTCCTGAAAGGTTTGGCACTCGAAACGGAAGGCTTTTTATCACAGGACAAGAAATCAGCCCTCAAAAACTTAACCGGCAGAATTTTTTTTTTTGAAAAAATCCCTAACCCCCGGGGTCACAATTTCAGCAAAAATCTGACTTTTGGCATTTCACTCAAAAATGGTGCCAAAACCTTGAAAATGCTCTCCTGAAAGGTTTGGCACTCGAAACGGAAGGCTTTTTATCACAGGACAAGAAATCAGCCCTCAAAAACTTAACCGGCAGAAAATATTTTTTTGAAAAAATCCCTAACCCCCGGGGTCACAATTTCAGCAAAAATCTGACTTTTGGCAATTCACTCAAAAATGGTGGCAAAAGCTTGAAAATGCTCCCCTGAAAGGTTTGGCACTCGAAACAGAAGGCTTTTTATCACAGGACAAGAAATCAGCCCTCAAAAACTTAACCGGCAGAAAATATTTTTTTGAAGAAATCCCTAACCCCCGGGGTCACAATTTCAGCAAAAATCTGACTTTTGGAAATTCACTCAAAAATGGTGCCAAAAGCTAGAAAATACTCCCCTGAAAGGTTTGGCACTCGAAACAGAAGGCTTTTTATCACAGGACAAGAAATCAGCCCTCAAAAACTTAACCGGTAGAAAATATTTTTTTGAAAAAATCCCTAACCCCCGGGGTCACAATTTCAGCAAAAATCTGACTTTTGGCAATTCACTCAAAAATGGTGCCAAAAGCTTGAAAATGCTCTCCTGAAAGGTTTGGCACTCGAAACAGAAGGCTTTTTATCACAGGACAAGAAATCAGCCCTCAAAAACTTAACCGGCAGAAAATATTTTTTTGAAAAAATCCCTGACCCCCGGGGTCACAATTTCAGCAAAAATCTGACTTTTGGCAATTCACTCAGAAATGGTGCCAAAAGCTTGAAAATGCTCCCCTGAAAGGTTTGGCACTCGAAACGGAAGGCTTTTTAATCACAGGACAAGATATCAGCCCTCAAAAACTTAACCGGCAGAAAATATTTTTTTGAAGAAATCCCTAACCCCCGGGGTCTCAATTTCAGCAAAAATCTGACTTTTGGAAATTCACTCAAAAATGGTGCCAAAAGCTAGAAAATACTCCCCTGAAAGGTTTGGCACTCGAAACAGAAGGCTTTTTATCACAGGACAAGAAATCAGCCCTCAAAAACTTAACCGGCAGAAAATATTTATTTGAAAAAATCCCTAACCCCCGGGGTCACAATTTCAGCAAAAATCTGACTTTTGGCAATTCACTCAAAAATGGTGCCAAAAGCTTGAAAATGCTCTCCTGAAAGGTTTGGCACTCGAAACGGAAGGCTTTTTATCACAGGACAAGAAATCAGCCCTCAAAAAGTTAACCGACAGAAAATATTTTTTTGAAGAAATCCCTAACCCCCGGGGTCACAATTTCAGCAAAAATCTGACTTTTTGCAATTCACTCAAAAATGGTGCCAAAAGCTTGAAAATGCTCTCCTGAAAGGTTTGGCACTCGAAACGGAAGGCTTTTTATCACAGGACAAGAAATCAGCCCTCAAAAAGTTAACCGGCAGAATTTTTTTTTTTGAAAAAATCCCTAACCCCCGGGGTCACAATTTCAGCAAAAATCTGACTTTTGGCATTTCACTCAAAAATGGTGCCAAAACCTTGAAAATGCTCTCCTGAAAGGTTTGGCACTCGAAACGGAAGGCTTTTTATCACAGGACAAGAAATCAGCCCTCAAAAACTTAACCGGCAGAAAATATTTTTTTGAAAAAATCCCTAACCCCCGGGGTCACAATTTCAGCAAAAATCTGACTTTTGGCAATTCACTCAAAAATGGTGGCAAAAGCTTGAAAATGCTCCCCTGAAAGGTTTGGCACTCGAAACAGAAGGCTTTTTATCACAGGACAAGAAATCAGCCCTCAAAAACTTAACCGGCAGAAAATATTTTTTTGAAGAAATCCCTAACCCCCGGGGTCACAATTTCAGCAAAAATCTGACTTTTGGAAATTCACTCAAAAATGGTGCCAAAAGCTAGAAAATACTCCCCTGAAAGGTTTGGCACTCGAAACAGAAGGCTTTTTATCACAGGACAAGAAATCAGCCCTCAAAAACTTAACCGGTAGAAAATATTTTTTTGAAAAAATCCCTAACCCCCGGGGTCACAATTTCAGCAAAAATCTGACTTTTGGCAATTCACTCAAAAATGGTGCCAAAAGCTTGAAAATGCTCTCCTGAAAGGTTTGGCACTCGAAACAGAAGGCTTTTTATCACAGGACAAGAAATCAGCCCTCAAAAACTTAACCGGCAGAAAATATTTTTTTGAAAAAATCCCTGACCCCCGGGGTCACAATTTCAGCAAAAATCTGACTTTTGGCAATTCACTCAGAAATGGTGCCAAAAGCTTGAAAATGCTCCCCTGAAAGGTTTGGCACTCGAAACGGAAGGCTTTTTAATCACAGGACAAGATATCAGCCCTCAAAAACTTAACCGGCAGAAAATATTTTTTTGAAGAAATCCCTAACCCCCGGGGTCTCAATTTCAGCAAAAATCTGACTTTTGGAAATTCACTCAAAAATGGTGCCAAAAGCTAGAAAATACTCCCCTGAAAGGTTTGGCACTCGAAACAGAAGGCTTTTTATCACAGGACAAGAAATCAGCCCTCAAAAACTTAACCGGCAGAAAATATTTATTTGAAAAAATCCCTAACCCCCGGGGTCACAATTTCAGCAAAAATCTGACTTTTGGCAATTCACTCAAAAATGGTGCCAAAAGCTTGAAAATGCTCTCCTGAAAGGTTTGGCACTCGAAACGGAAGGCTTTTTATCACAGGACAAGAAATCAGCCCTCAAAAAGTTAACCGACAGAAAATATTTTTTTGAAGAAATCCCTAACCCCCGGGGTCACAATTTCAGCAAAAATCTGACTTTTTGCAATTCACTCAAAAATGGTGCCAAAAGCTTGAAAATGCTCTCCTGAAAGGTTTGGCACTCGAAACGGAAGGCTTTTTATCACAGGACAAGAAATCAGCCCTCAAAAAGTTAACCGGCAGAATTTTTTTTTTTGAAAAAATCCCTAACCCCCGGGGTCACAATTTCAGCAAAAATCTGACTTTTGGCATTTCACTCAAAAATGGTGCCAAAACCTTGAAAATGCTCTCCTGAAAGGTTTGGCACTCGAAACGGAAGGCTTTTTATCACAGGACAAGAAATCAGCCCTCAAAAACTTAACCGGCAGAAAATATTTTTTTGAAAAAATCCCTAACCCCCGGGGTCACAATTTCAGCAAAAATCTGACTTTTGGCAATTCACTCAAAAATGGTGGCAAAAGCTTGAAAATGCTCCCCTGAAAGGTTTGGCACTCGAAACAGAAGGCTTTTTATCACAGGACAAGAAATCAGCCCTCAAAAACTTAACCGGCAGAAAATATTTTTTTGAAGAAATCCCTAACCCCCGGGGTCACAATTTCAGCAAAAATCTGACTTTTGGCAATTCACTCAAAAATGGTGCCAAAAGCTTGAAAATGCTCTCCTGAAAGGTTTGGCACTCGAAACAGAAGGCTTTTTATCACAGGACAAGAAATCAGCCCTCAAAAACTTAACCGGTAGAAAATATTTTTTTGAAAAAATCCCTAACCCCCGGGGTCACAATTTCAGCAAAAATCTGACTTTTGGCAATTCACTCAAAAATGGTGCCAAAAGCTTGAAAATGCTCTCCTGAAAGGTTTGGCACTCGAAACAGAAGGCTTTTTATCACAGGACAAGAAATCAGCCCTCAAAAACTTAACCGGCAGAAAATATTTTTTTGAAAAAATCCCTGACCCCCGGGGTCACAATTTCAGCAAAAATCTGACTTTTGGCAATTCACTCAAAAATGCTGCCAAAAGCTTGAAAATGCTCTCCTGAAAGGTTTGGCACTCGAAACGGAAGGCTTTTTATCACAGGACAAGAAATCAGCCCTCAAAAAGTTAACCGGCAGAAAATATTTTTTTGAAAAAATCCCTAACCCCCGAGCTCACAATTTCAGCAAAAATCTGACTTTTGGCAATTCACTCAAAAATGGTGCCAAAAGCTTGAAAATACTCCCCTGAAAGGTTTGGCACTCGAAACGGAAAGCTTTTTATCACAGGACAAGAAATCAGCCCTCAAAAACTAACCGGCAGAAAATATTTTTTTGAAAAAATCGCTAACCCCCGGGGTCACAATTTCAGCAAAAATCTGACTTTTGGCAATTCACTCAGAAATGGTGGCAAAAGCTTGAAAATGCTCCCCTGAAAGGTTTGGCACTCGAAACAGAAGGCTTTTTATCACAGGACAAGAAATCAGCCCTCAAAAACTTAACCGGCAGAAAATTTTTTTTGAAGAAATCCCTAACCCCCGGGGTCACAATTTCAGCAAAAATCTGACTTTTGGCAATTCACTCAAAAATGGTGCCAACCGGTTGCAAATGCTCCCCTGAAAGGTTTGGCACTCGAAACGGAAGGCTTTTTATCACAGGACAAGAAATCAGCCCTCAAAAACCTATCCGGCAGAAAATATTTTTTTGAAAAAATCCCTAACCCCCGGGGTCACAATATCAGCAAAAATCTGACTTTTGGCATTTCACTCAAAAATGGTGCCAACCGGTTTCCAATGCTCCCCTGAAAGGTTTGGCACTCGAAACGGAAGGCTTTTTATCACAGAACAAGAAATCAGCCCTCAAAAACTTAACCGGCAGAAAATATTTTTTTGAAAAAATCCCTAACCCCCGGGGTCACAATTTCAGCAAAAATCTGACTTTTGGCAATTCACTCAAAAATGGTGCCAAAAGCTTGAAAATACTCCCCTGGAAGGTTTGGCACTCGAAACAGAAGGCTTTTTATCACAGGACAAGAAATCAGCCCTCAAAAACTTAACCGGCAGAAAATATTTTTTTGAAGAAATCCCTAACCCCCGGGGTCACAATTTCAGCAAAAATCTGACTTTTGGCAATTCACTCAAAAATGGTGCCAAAAGCTTGAAAATGCTCTCCTGAAAGGTTTCGCACTAGAAACGGAAGGCTTTTTATCACAGGACAAGAAATCAGCCCTCAAAAACTTAACCGGCAGAAAATATTTTTTGGAAAAAATCCCTAACCCCCGGGGTCACAATTTCAGCGAAAATCTGACTTTTGGCAATTCACTCAAAAATGGTGCCAGAAGCTTGAAAACGCTCCCCTGAAAGGTTTGGCACTCGAAACAGAAGGCTTTTTATCACAGGACAAGAAATCAGCCCTCAAAAACTTATCCGGCAAAAAATATTTTTTTGAAAAAATCCCTAAGCCCCGGGGTCACAATTTCAGCAAAAATCTGACTTTTGGCAATTCACTCAAAAATGGTGCCAACCGGTTGCCAATGCTCCCCTGAAAGGTTTGGCACTCGAAACAGAAGGCTTTTTATCACAGGACAAGAAATCAGCCCTCAAAAACTTAACCGGCAGAAAATATTTTTTTGAAGAAATCCCTAACCCCCGGGGTCACAATTTCAGCAAAAATCTGACTTTTTGCAATTCACTCAAAAATGGTGCCAAAAGCTTGAAAATGCTCTCCTGAAAGGTTTGGCACTCGAAACAGAAGGCTTTTTATCACAGGACAAGAAATCAGCCCTCAAAAACTTAACCGGCAGAAAATATTTTTTTGAAAAAATCCCTAACTCCCGGGGTCACAATTTCAGCAAAAATCTGACTTTTGGCAATTCATTCAAAAATGGTGCCAAAAGCTTGAAATTACTCCCCTGAAAGGTTTGGCACTCGAAACAGAAGGCTTTTTATCACAGGACAAGAAATCAGCCCTCAAAAACTTAACCGGCAGAAAATATTTTTTTGAAAAAATCCCTAACCCCCGGGGTCACAATTTCAGTAAAAATCTGACTTTTGGCAATTCACTCAAAAATGGTGCAAAAAGCTTGAAAATGCTCTCCTGAAAGGTTTGGCACTCGAAACGGAAGGCTTTTTATCAAAGGACAAGAAATCAGCCCTCAAAAACTTAACCGGCAGAAAATATTTTTTTGAAAAAATCCCTAATTCCCGGGGTCACAATTTCAGCAAAAATCTGACTTTTGGCAATTCACTCAAAAATGGTGCCAACCGGTTGCAAATGCTCCCCTGAAAGGTTTGGCACTCGAAACAGAAGGCTTTTTATCACAGGACAAGAAATCAGTCCTCAAAAACTTATCCGGCAAAAATATTTTTTTCAAAAAATCCCTAAGCCCCGGGGTCACAATTTCAGCAAAAATCTGACTTTTGGCAATTCACTCAAAAATGGTGCCAACCGGTTGCCAATGCTCCCCTGAAAGGTTTGCAACTCGAAACAGAAGGCTTTTTATCACAGGACAAGAAATCAGCCCTCAAAAACTTAACCGGCAGAAAATATTTTTTTGAAAAAATCCCTAACCCCCGGGGTCACAATTTCAGCAAAAATCTGACTTTTGGCAATTCACTCAAAAATGCTGCCAACCGGTTGCAAATGCTCCCCTGAAAGGTTTGGCACTCGAAACAGAAGGCTTTTTATCACAGGACAAGAAATCAGCCCTCAAAAACTTATCCGGCAGAAAATATTTTTTTGAAAAAATCCCTAACCCCCGGGGCCACAATTTCAGCAAAAATCTGACTTTTGGCATTTCACTCAAAAATGGTGCCAAAAGCATGAAAATGCTCTCCTGAAAGGTTTGGCACTCGAAACGGAAGGCTTTTTATCACAGGACAAGAAATCAGCCCTCAAAAACTTAACCAGCAGAAAATATTTTTTTGAAAAAATCCCTAACCCCCGGGGTCACAATTTCAGCAAAAATCTGACTTTTGGCAATTCATTCAAAAATGGTGCCAAAAGCTTGAAAATACTCCCCTGAAAGGTTTGGCACTCGAAACAGAAGGCTTTTTATCACAGGACAAGAAATCAGCCCTCAAAAACTTAACCGGCAGAAAATATTTTTTTGAAAAATTCCCTAACCCCCGGGGTCACAATTTCAGCAAAAATCTGACTTTTGGCAATTCACTCAAAAATGGTGCCAAAAGCTTGAAAATGCTCTCCTGAAAGGTTTGGCACTCGAAACGGAAGGCTTTTTATCAAAGGACAAGAAATCAGCCCTCAAAAACTTAGCCGGCAGAAAATATTTTTTTGAAAAAATCCCTAAGTCCCGGGGTCACAATTTCAGCAAAAATCTGACTTTTGGCAATTCACTCAAAAATGGTGCCAACCGGTTGCAAATGCTCCCCTGAAAGGTTTGGCACTCGAAACAGAAGGCTTTTTATCACAGGACAAGAAATCAGCCCTCAAAAACTTATCCGGCAAAAAATATTTTTTTGAAAAAATCCCTAAGCCCCGGGGTCACAATTTCAGCAAAAATCTGACTTTTGGCAATTCACTCAAAAATGGTGCCAACCGGTTGCCAATGCTCCCCTGAAAGGTTTGGCACTCGAAACAGAAGGCTTTTTATCACAGGACAAGAAATCAGCCCTCAAAAACTTAACCGGCAGAAAATATTTTTTTGAAAAAATCCCTAACCCCCGGGGTCACAATTTCAGCAAAAATCTGACTTTTGGCAATTCACTCAAAAATGGTGCCAAAAGCTTGAAAATGCTCTCCTGAAAGGTTTGGCACTCGAAACGGAAGGCTTTTTATCAAAGGACAAGAAATCAGCCCTCAAAAACTTAGCCGGCAGAAAATATTTTTTTGAAAAAATCCCTAAGTCCCGGGGTCACAATTTCAGCAAAAATCTGACTTTTGGCAATTCACTCAAAAATGGTGCCAACCGGTTGCAAATGCTCCCCTGAAAGGTTTGGCACTCGAAACAGAAGGCTTTTTATCACAGGACAAGAAATCAGCCCTCAAAAACTTATCCGGCAAAAAATATTTTTTTGAAAAAATCCCTAAGCCCCGGGGTCACAATTTCAGCAAAAATCTGACTTTTGGCAATTCACTCAAAAATGGTGCCAACCGGTTGCCAATGCTCCCCTGAAAGGTTTGGCACTCGAAACAGAAGGCTTTTTATCACAGGACAAGAAATCAGCCCTCAAAAACTTATACGGCAGAAAATATTTTTTTGAAAAAATCCCTAACCCCCGGGGTCACAATTTCAGCAAAAATCGGACTTTTGACATTTCACTCAAAAATGGTGCCAAAAGCTTGAAAATGCTCTCCTGAAAGGTTTGGCACTCGAAAAGGAAGGCTTTTTATCACAGGACAAGAAATCAGCCCTCAAAAACTTAACCGGCAGAAAATATTTTTTTGAAAAAATCCCTAAGCCCCGGGGTCACAATTTCAGCAAAAATCTGACTTTTGGCAATTCACTCAAAAATGGTGCCAACCGGTTGCCAATGCTCCCCTGAAAGGTTTGGCACTCGAAACAGAAGGCTTTTTATCACAGGACAAGAAATCAGCCCTCAAAAACTTAACCGGCAGAAAATATTTTTTTGAAAAAATCCCTAACCCCCGGGGTCACAATTTCAGCAAAAATCTGACTTTTGGCAATTCACTCAAAAATGGTGCCAAAAGCTTGAAAATGCTCTCCTGAAAGGTTTGGCACTCGAAACGGAAGGCTTTTTATCAAAGGACAAGAAATCAGCCCTCAAAAACTTAGCCGGCAGAAAATATTTTTTTGAAAAAATCCCTAAGTCCCGGGGTCACAATTTCAGCAAAAATCTGACTTTTGGCAATTCACTCAAAAATGGTGCCAAAAGCTTGAAAATGCTCTCCTGAAAGGTTTGGCACTCGAAACGGAAGGCTTTTTATCAAAGGACAAGAAATCAGCCCTCAAAAACTTAGCCGGCAGAAAATATTTTTTTGAAAAAATCCCTAAGTCCCGGGGTCACAATTTCAGCAAAAATCTGACTTTTGGCAATTCACTCAAAAATGGTGCCAACCGGTTGCAAATGCTCCCCTGAAAGGTTTGGCACTCGAAACAGAAGGCTTTTTATCACAGGACAAGAAATCAGCCCTCAAAAACTTATACGGCAAAAAATATTTTTTTGAAAAAATCCCTAAGCCCCGGGGTCACAATTTCAGCAAAAATCTGACTTTTGGCAATTCACTCAAAAATGGTGCCAACCGGTTGCCAATGCTCCCCTGAAAGGTTTGGCACTCGAAACAGAAGGCTTTTTATCACAGGACAAGAAATCAGCCCTCAAAAACTTAACCGGCAGAAAATATTTTTTTGAAAAAATCCCTAACCCCCGGGGTCACAATTTCAGCAAAAATCTGACTTTTGGCAATTCACTCAAAAATGGTGCCAAAAGCTTGAAAATGCTCTCCTGAAAGGTTTGGCACTCGAAACGGAAGGCTTTTTATCAAAGGACAAGAAATCAGCCCTCAAAAACTTAGCCGGCAGAAAATATTTTTTTGAAAAAATCCCTAAGTCCCGGGGTCACAATTTCAGCAAAAATCTGACTTTTGGCAATTCACTCAAAAATGGTGCCAACCGGTTGCAAATGCTCCCCTGAAAGGTTTGGCACTCGAAACAGAAGGCTTTTTATCACAGGACAAGAAATCAGCCATCAAAAACTTATCCGGCAAAAAATATTTTTTTGAAAAAATCCCTAAGCCCCGGGGTCACAATTTCAGCAAAAATCTGACTTTTGGCAATTCACTCAAAAATGGTGCCAACCGGTTGCCAATGCTCCCCTGAAAGGTTTGCAACTCGAAACAGAAGGCTTTTTATCACAGGACAAGAAATCAGCCCTCAAAAACTTATCCGGCAGAAAATATTTTTTTGAAAAAATCCCTAACCCCCGGGGTCACAATTTCAGCAAAAATCGGACTTTTGACATTTCACTGAAAAATGGTGCCAAAAGCTTGAAAATGCTCTCCTGAAAGGTTTGGCACTCGAAAAGGAAGGCTTTTTATCACAGGACAAGAAATCAGCCCTCAAAAACTTAACCAGCAGAAAATATTTTTTTTGAAAAAATCCCTAACCCCCGGGGTCACAATTTCAGCAAAAATCGGACTTTTGGCAATTCACTCAAAAATGGTGCCAAAAGCTTGAAAATGCTCCCCTGAAAGGTTTGGCACTCGAAACAGAAGGCTTTTTATCACAGGACAAGAAATCAGCCCTCAAAAACTTAACCGGCAGAAAATATTTTTTTGAAGAAATCCCTAACCCCCGGGGTCACAATTTCAGCAAAAATCGGACTTTTGGCAATTCACTCAAAAATGGTGCCAAAAGCTTGAAAATGCTCCCCTGAAAGGTTTGGCACTCGAAACAGAAGGCTTTTTATCACAGGACAAGAAATCAGCCCTCAAAAACTTAACCGGCAGAAAATATTTTTTTGAAGAAATCCCTAACCCCCGGGGTCACAATTTCAGCAAAAATCTGACTTTTTGCAATTCACTCAAAAATGGTGCCAAAAGCTTGAAAATGCTCTCCTGAAAGGTTTGGCACTCGAAACGGAAGGCTTTTTATCACAGGACAAGAAATCAGCCCTCAAAAACTTAACCGGCAGAAAATATTTTTTTGAAAAAATCCCTAACCCCCGGGGTCACAATTTCAGCAAAAATCTGACTTTTTGCAATTCACTCAAAAATGGTGCCAAAAGCTTGAAAATGCTCTCCTGAAAGGTTTGGCACTCGAAACGGAAGGCTTTTTATCACAGGACAAGAAATCAGCCCTCAAAAACTTATCCGGCAGAAAATTTTTTTTGAAAAAATCCCTAACCCCCGGGGTCACAATTTCAGCAAAAATCTGACTTTTGGCAATTCACTCAGAAATGGTGCCAACCGGTTGCAAATGCTCCCCTGAAAGGTTTGGCACTCGAAACTGAAGGCTTTTTAATCACAGGACAAGATATCAGCCCTCAAAAACTGAACCGGCAGAAAATATTTTTTTGAAGAAATCCCTAACCCCCGGGGTCTCAATTTCAGCAAAAATCTGACTTTTGGAAATTCACTCAAAAATGGTGCCAAAAGCTAGAAAATACTCCCCTGAAAGGTTTGGCACTCGAAACAGAAGGCTTTTTATCACAGGACAAGAAATCAGCCCTCAAAAACTTAACCGGCAGAAAATATTTATTTGAAAAAATCCCTAACCCCCGGGGTCACAATTTCAGCAAAAATCTGACTTTTGGCAATTCACTCAAAAATGGTGCCAACCGGTTGCCAATGCTCCCCTGAAAGGTTTGCAACTCGAAACAGAAGGCTTTTTATCAGAGGACAAGAAAACAGCCCTCAAAAACTTAACCGGCAGAAAATATTTTTTTTCAAAAAATCCCTAACCCCCGGGGTCACAATTTCAGCAAAAATCTGACTTTTGGCAATTCACTCAAAAATGGTGCCAAAAGCATGAAAATGCTCTCCTGAAAGGTTTGGCACTCGAAACGGAAGGCTTTTTATCACAGGACAAGAAATCAGCCCTCAAAAACTTAACCGGCAGAAAATATTTTTTTGAAAAAATCCCTAATTCCCAGGGTCACAATTTCAGCAAAAATCTGACTTTTGGCAATTCACTCAAAAATGGTGCCAACCGGTTGCAAATGCTCCCCTGAAAGGTTTGGCACTCGAAACAGAAGGCTATTTATCACAGGACAAGAAATCAGTCCTCAAAAACTTATCCGGCAAAAAATTTTTTTTTGAAAAAATACCTAAGCCCCGGGGTCACAATTTCAGCAAAAATCTGACTTTTGGCTATTCACTCAAAAATGGTGCCAACCGGTTGCCAATGCTCCCCTGAAAGGTTTGCAATTCGAAACAGAAGGCTTTTTATCACAGGACAAGAAATCAGCCCTCAAAAACTTAACCGGCAGAAAATTTTTTTTTGAAGAAATCCCTAACCCCCGGGGTCACAATTTCAGCAGAAATCTGACTTTTGGCAATTCACTCAAAAATGGTGCCAAAAGCTTGAAAATGCTCTCCTGAAAGGTTTGGCACTCGAAACGGAAGGCTTTTCATCACCGGACAAGAAATCAGCCCTCAAAAACTTAACCGGCAGAAAATATTTTTTTGAAGAAATCCCTAACCCCCGGGGTCACAATTTCAGCAAAAATCTGACTTTTTGCAATTCACTCAAAAATGGTGCCAAAAGCTTGAAAATGCTCTCCTGAAAGGTTTGGCACTCGAAACGGAAGGCTTTTTATCACAGGACAAGAAATCAGCCCTCAAAAACTTAACCGGCAGAAAATATTTTTTTGAAGAAATCCCTAACCCCCGGGGTCACAATTTCAGCAAAAATCTGACTTTTTGCAATTCACTCAAAAATGGTGCCAAAAGCTTGAAAATGCTCTCCTGAAAGGTTTGGCACTCGAAACGGAAGGCTTTTTATCACAGGACAAGAAATCAGCCCTCAAAAACTTAACCGGCAGAAAATATTTATTTGAAAAAATCCCTAACCCCCGGGGTCACAATTTCAGCAAAAATCTGACTTTTGGCAATTCACTCAAAAATGGTGCCAAAAGCTTGAAAATGCTCTCCTGAAAGGTTTGGCACTCGAAACGGAAGGCTTTTTATCACAGGACAAGAAATCAGCCCTCAAAAACTTAACCGGCAGAAAATATTTTTTTGAAAAAATCCCTAACCCCCGGGGTCACAATTTCAGCAAAAATCTGACTTTTGGCAATTCACTCAAAAATGGTGCCAAAAGCTTGAAAATGCTCTCCTGAAAGGTTTGGCACTCGAAACGGAAGGCTTTTTATCACAGGACAAGAAATCAGCCCTCAAAAACTTAACCGGCAGAAAATATTTTTTTTGAAAAAATCCCTAACCCCCGGGGTCACAATTTCAGCAAAAATCTGACTTTTGGCATTTCACTCAAAAATGGTGCCAAAAGCTTGAAAATGCTCTCCTGAAAGGTTTGGCACTCGAAACGGAAGGCTTTTTATCACAGGACAAGAAATCAGCCCTCAAAAACTTATCCGGCAGAAAATATTTTTTTGAAAATATCCCTAACCCCCGGGGTCACAATTTCAGCAAAAATCTGACTTTTGGCAATTCACTCAGAAATGGTGCCAACCGGTTGCAAATGCTCCCCTGAAAGGTTTGGCACTCGAAACTGAAGGCTTTTTAATCACAGGACAAGATATCAGCCCTCAAAAACTTAACCGGCAGAAAATATTTTTTTGAAGAAATCCCTAACCCCCGGGGTCACAATTTCAGCAAAAATCTGACTTTTGGCAATTCACTCAAAAATGGTGCCAAAAGCTTGAAAATGCTCTCCTGAAAGGTTTGGCACTCGAAACGGAAGGCTTTTTATCACAGGACAAGAAATCAGCCCTCAAAAACTTAACCGGCAGAAAATATTTATTTGAAAAAATCCCTAACCCCCGGGGTCACAATTTCAGCAAAAATCTGACTTTTGGCAATTCACTCAAAAATGGTGCCAAAAGCTTGAAAATGCTCTCCTGAAAGGTTTGGCACTCGAAACGGAAGGCTTTTTATCACAGGACAAGAAATCAGCCCTCAAAAACTTAACCGGCAGAAAATATTTTTTTGAAAAAATCCCTAACCCCCGGGGTCACAATTTCAGCAAAAATCTGACTTTTGGCAATTCACTCAAAAATGGTGCCAAAAGCTTGAAAATGCTCTCCTGAAAGGTTTGGCACTCGAAACGGAAGGCTTTTTATCACAGGACAAGAAATCAGCCCTCAAAAACTTAACCGGCAGAAAATATTTTTTTTGAAAAAATCCCTAACCCCCGGGGTCACAATTTCAGCAAAAATCTGACTTTTGGCATTTCACTCAAAAATGGTGCCAAAAGCTTGAAAATGCTCTCCTGAAAGGTTTGGCACTCGAAACGGAAGGCTTTTTATCACAGGACAAGAAATCAGCCCTCAAAAACTTATCCGGCAGAAAATATTTTTTTGAAAATATCCCTAACCCCCGGGGTCACAATTTCAGCAAAAATCTGACTTTTGGCAATTCACTCAGAAATGGTGCCAACCGGTTGCAAATGCTCCCCTGAAAGGTTTGGCACTCGAAACTGAAGGCTTTTTAATCACAGGACAAGATATCAGCCCTCAAAAACTTAACCGGCAGAAAATATTTTTTTGAAGAAATCCCTAACCCCCGGGGTCACAATTTCAGCAAAAATCTGACTTTTGGCAATTCACTCAAAAATGGTGCCAAAAGCTTGAAAATGCTCTCCTGAAACGTTTGGCACTCGAAACGGAAGGCTTTTTCTCACAGGACAAGAAATCAGCCCTCAAAAACTTAACCGGCAGAAAATATTTTTTTGAAGAAATCCATAATCCCCCGGGGTCACAATTTCAGCAAAAATCTGACTTTTGGCAATTCACTCAAAAATGGTGCCAAAAGCTGGAAAATGCACTCCTGAAAGGTTTGGCACTCGAAACGGAAGGCTTTTTATCACAGGACAAGAAATCAGCCCTCAAAAACTTAACCGGCAGAAAATAGTTTTTTGAACAAATCCCTAACCCCCGGGGTCACAATTTCAGCAAAAATCTGACTTTTGGCAATTCACTCAAAAATGGTGCCAAAAGCTAGAAAATGCTCCCCCGAAAGGTTTGGCACTCGAAACAGAAGGCTTTTTATCACAGGACAAGAAATCAGCCCTCAAAAACTTAACCGGCAGAAAATATTTTGTGGAAGAAATCCCTAACCCCCGGGGTCACAATTTCAGCAAAATTCTGACTTTTGGCAATTCACTCAAAAATGGTGCCAAGAGCTTGAAAATGCTCTCCTGAAAGGTTTGGCACTCGAAAAGGAAGGCTTTTTATCACAGGACAAGATATCAGCCCTCAAAAACTTAACCGGCAGAAAATCCCTAACCCCCGGGGTAACGATTTCAGCAAAAATCTGACTTTTGTCAATTCACTCAAAAATGGTGCCAAAAGCTTGAAAATACTCCCCTGAAAGGTTTGGCACTCGAAACAGAAGGCTTTTTATCACAGGACAAGAAATCAGCCCTCAAAAACTTAACCGGCAGAAAATATTTTTTTGAAGAAATCCCTAACCCCCGGGGTCACAATTTCAACAAAAATCTGATTTTGGGAATTCACTCAAAAATGGTGCCAAAAGCTTGAAAATGCTCTCCTGAAAGGTTTGGCACTCGAAACGGAAGGCTTTTTATCACAGGACAAGAAATCAGCCCTCAAAAACTTAACCGGCAGAAAATATTTTTTTGAAAAAATCCCTAATCCCCGGGGTCACAATTTCAGCAAAAATCTGACTTTTGGCAATTCACTCAAGAATGGTGCCAAAAGCTTGAAAATGCTCTCCTGAAAGGTTTGGCACTCGAAACGCAAGGCTTTTTATCACAGGACAAGAAATCATCCCTCAAAAACTTAACCGGCAGAAAATATTTTTTTGAAAAAATCCCTAATTCCCGGGGTCACAATTTCAGCAAAAATCTGACTTTTGGCAATTCACTCAAAAATGGTGCCAACCGGTTGCCAATGCTCCCCTGAAAGGTTTGCAACTCGAAACAGAAGGCTTTTTATCAGAGGACAAGAAAACAGCCCTCAAAAACTTAACCGGCAGAAAATATTTTTTTAAAAAAATCCCTAACCCCCGGGGTCACAATTTCAGCAAAAATCTGACTTTTGGCAATTCACTCAAAAATGGTGCCAAAAGCATGAAAATGCTCTCCTGAAAGGTTTGGCACTCGAAACGGAAGGCTTTTTATCACAGGACAAGAAATCAGCCCTCAAAAACTTAACCGGCAGAAAATATTTTTTTGAAAAAATCCCTAATTCCCAGGGTCACAATTTCAGCAAAAATCTGACTTTTGGCAATTCACTCAAAAATGGTGCCAACCGGTTGCAAATGCTCCCCTGAAAGGTTTGGCACTCGAAACAGAAGGCTATTTATCACAGGACAAGAAATCAGTCCTCAAAAACTTATCCGGCAAAAAATTTTTTTTTGAAAAAATCCCTAAGCCCCGGGGTCACAATTTCAGCAAAAATCTGACTTTTGGCTATTCACTCAAAAATGGTGCCAACCGGTTGCCAATGCTCCCCTGAAAGGTTTGGCACTCGAAACAGAAGGCTTTTTATCACAGGACAAGAAATCAGCCCTCAAAAACTTATCCGGCAGAAAATATTTTTTTGAAAAAATCCCTAACCCCCGGGGTCACAATTTCAGCAAAAATCGGACTTTTGGCATTTCACTCAAAAATGGTGCCAAAAGCTTGAAAATGCTCTCCTGAAAGGTTTGGCACTCGAAAAGGAAGGCTTTTTATCACAGGACAAGAAATCAGCCCTCAAAAAGTTAACCGGCAGAAAATATTTTTTTGAAAAAATCCCTAATTCCCGGGGTCACAATTTCAGCAAAAATCTGACTTTTGGCAATTCACTCAAAAATGGTGCCAACCGGTTGCCAATGCTCCCCTGAAAGGTTTGCAACTCGAAACAGAAGGCTTTTTATCACAGGACAAGAAATCAGCCCTCAAAAACTTAACCGGCAGAAAATATTTTTTTAAAAAAATCCCTAACCCCCGGGGTCACAATTTCAGGAAAAATCTGACTTTTGGCAATTCACTCAAAAATGGTGCCAAAAGCATGAAAATGCTCTCCTGAAAGGTTTGGCACTCGAAACGGAAGGCTTTTTATCACAGGACAAGAAATCAGCCCTCAAAAACTTAACCGGCAGAAAATATTTTTTTGAAAAAATCCCTAATCCCCGGGGTCACAATTTCAGCAAAAATCTGACTTTTGGCAATTCACTCAAGAATGGTGCCAAAAGCTTGAAAATGCTCTCCTGAAAGGTTTGGCACTCGAAACGCAAGGCTTTTTATCACAGGACAAGAAATCATCCCTCAAAAACTTAACCGGCAGAAAATATTTTTTTGAAAAAATCCCTAATTCCCGGGGTCACAATTTCAGCAAAAATCTGACTTTTGGCAATTCACTCAAAAATGGTGCCAACCGGTTGCCAATGCTCCCCTGAAAGGTTTGCAACTCGAAACAGAAGGCTTTTTATCAGAGGACAAGAAAACAGCCCTCAAAAACTTAACCGGCAGAAAATATTTTTTTAAAAAAATCCCTAACCCCCGGGGTCACAATTTCAGCAGAAATCTGACTTTTGGCAATTCACTCAAAAATGGTGCCAAAAGCTTGAAAATGCTCTCCTGAAAGGTTTGGCACTCGAAACGGAAGGCTTTTTATCACAGGACAAGAAATCAGCCCTCAAAAACTTAACCGGCAGAAAATATTTTTTTGAAGAAATCCCTAACCCCCGGAGTCACAATTTCAGCAAAAATCTGACTTTTTGCAATTCACTCAAAAATGGTGCCAAAAGCTTGAAAATGCTCTCCTGAAAGGTTTGGCACTCGAAACGGAAGGCTTCTTATCACAGGACAAGAAATCAGCCCTCAAAAACTTAACCGGCAGAAAATATTTTTTTGAAAAAATCCCTAAGCCCCGGGGTCACAATTTCAGCAAAAAGCTGACTTTTGGCAATTCACTCAAAAATGGTGCCAACCGGTTGCCAATGCTCCCCTGAAAGGTTTGCAATTCGAAAGAGAAGGCTTTTTATCACAGGACAAGAAATCAGCCCTCAAAAACTTAACCGGCAGAAAATATTTTTTTTGAAGAAATCCCTAACCCCCGGGGTCACAATTTCAGCAAAAATCTGACTTTTGGCAATTCACTCAAAAATGGTGCCAAAAGCTTGAAAATGCTCTCCTGAAAGGTTTGGCACTCGAAACGGAAGGCTTTTTATCACAGGACAAGAAATCAGCCCTCAAAAACTTAACCGGCAGAAAATATTTTTTTGAAAAAATCCCTAACCCCCGGGGTCACAATTTCAGCAAAAATCTGACTTTTGGCAATTCATTCAAAAATGGTGCCAAAAGCTTGAAAATACTCCCCTGAAAGGTTTTGCACTCGAAACAGAAGGCTTTTTATCACAGGACAAGAAATCAGCCCTCAAAAACTTAACCGGCAGAAAATATTTTTTTGAAAAAATCCCAAACCCCCGGGGTCACAATTTCAGCAAAAATCTGACTTTTGGCAATTCACTCAAAAATGGTGCCAAAAGCTTGAAAATGCTCCCCTGAAAGGTTTGGCACTCGAATCAGAAGGCTTTTTATCACAGGACAAGAAATCAGCCCTCAAAAACTTATCCGGCAAAAAATTTTTTTTTGAAAAAATCCCTAAGCCCCGGGGTCACAATTTCAGCAAAAATCTGACTTTTGGCTATTCACTCAAAAATGGTGCCAACCGGTTGCCAATGCTCCCCTGAAAGGTTTGGCACTCGAAACAGAAGGCTTTTTTATCACAGGACAAGAAATCAGCCCTCAAAAACTTATCCGGCAGAAAATATTTTTTTGAAAAAATCCCTAACCCCCGGGGTCACAATTTCAGCAAAAATCGGACTTTTGGCATTTCACTCAAAAATGGTGCCAAAAGCTTGAAAATGCTCTCCTGAAAGGTTTGGCACTCGAAAAGGAAGGCTTTTTATCACAGGACAAGAAATCAGCCCTCAAAAAGTTAACCGGCAGAAAATTTTTTTTTGAAAAAATCCCTAATTCCCGGGGTCACAATTTCAGCAAAAATCTGACTTTTGGCAATTCACTCAAAAATGGTGCCAACCGGTTGCCAATGCTCCCCTGAAAGGTTTGCAACTCGAAACAGAAGGCTTTTTATCACAGGACAAGAAATCAGCCCTCAAAAACTTAACCGGCAGAAAATATTTTTTTAAAAAAATCCCTAACCCCCGGGGTCACAATTTCAGCAAAAATCTGACTTTTGGCAATTCACTCAAAAATGGTGCCAAAAGCATGAAAATGCTCTCCTGAAAGGTTTGGCACTCGAAACGGAAGGCTTTTTATCACAGGACAAGAAATCAGCCCTCAAAAACTTAACCGGCAGAAAATATTTTTTTGAAAAAATCCCTAATTCCCAGGGTCACAATTTCAGCAAAAATCTGACTTTTGGCAATTCACTCAAAAATGGTGCCAACCGGTTGCAAATGCTCCCCTGAAAGGTTTGGCACTCGAAACAGAAGGCTTTTTATCACAGGACAAGAAATCAGTCCTCAAAAACTTATCCGGCAAAAAATTTTTTTTTGAAAAAATCCCTAAGCCCCGGGGTCACAATTTCAGCAAAAATCTGACTTTTGGCTATTCACTCAAAAATGGTGCCAACCGGTTGCCAATGCTCCCCTGAAAGGTTTGCAATTCGAAACAGAAGGCTTTTTATCACAGGACAAGAAATCAGCCCTCAAAAACTTAACCGGCAGAAAATATTTTTTTTGAAGAAATCCCTAACCCCCGGGGTCACAATTTCAGCAGAAATCTGACTTTTGGCAATTCACTCAAAAATGGTGCCAAAAGCTTGAAAATGCTCTCCTGAAAGGTTTGGCACTCGAAACGGAAGGCTTTTTATCACAGGACAAGAAATCAGCCCTCAAAAACTTAACCGGCAGAAAATATTTTTTTGAAGAAATCCCTAACCCCCGGGGTCACAATTTCAGCAAAAATCTGACTTTTTGCAATTCACTCAAAAATGGTGCCAAAAGCTTGAAAATGCTCTCCTGAAAGGTTTGGCACTCGAAACGGAAGGCTTTTTATCACAGGACAAGAAATCAGCCCTCAAAAACTTAACCGGCAGAAAATATTTTTTTGAAAAAATCCCTAACCCCCGTGGTCACAATTTCAGCAAAAATCTGACTTTTGGCAATTCATTCAAAAATGGTGCCAACCGGTTGCAAATGCTCCCCTGAAAGGTTTGGCACTCGAAACAGAAGGCTTTTTATCACAGGACAAGAAATCAGCCCTCAAAAACGTATCCGGCAGAAAATATTTTTTTGAAAAAATCCCTAACCCCCGGGGTCACAATTTCAGCAAAAATCGGACTTTTGGCATTTCACTCAAAAATGGTGCCAAAAGCTTGAAAATGCTCTCCTGAAAGGTTTGGCACTCGAAAAGGAAGGCTTTTTATCACAGGACAAGAAATCAGCCCTCAAAAACTTAACCAGCAGAAAATATTTTTTTGAAAAAATCCCTAACCCCCGGGGTCACAATTTCAGCAAAAATCGGACTTTTGGCAATTCACTCAAAAATGGTGCCAAAAGCTTGAAAATGCTCCCCTGAAAGGTTTGGCACTCGAAACAGAAGGCTTTTTATCACAGGACAAGAAATCAGCCCTCAAAAACTTAACCGGCAGAAAATATTTTTTTGAAGAAATCCCTAACCCCCGGGGTCACAATTTCAGCAAAAATCTGACTTTTTGCAATTCACTCAAAAATGGTGCCAAAAGCTTGAAAATGCTCTCCTGAAAGGTTTGGCACTCGAAACGGAAGGCTTCTTATCACAGGACAAGAAATCAGCCCTCAAAAACTTAACCGGCAGAAAATATTTTTTTGAAGACATCCCTAAGCCCCGGGGTCACAATTTCAGCAAAAATCTGACTTTTGGCAATTCACTCAAAAATGGTGCCAACCGGTTGCCAATGCTCCCCTGAAAGGTTTGCAACTCGAAACAGAAGGCTTTTTATCACAGGACAAGAAATCAGTCCTCAAAAACTTATCCGGCAAAAAATTTTTTTTTGAAAAAATCCCTAACCCCCGTGGTCACAATTTCAGCAAAAATCTGACTTTTGGCAATTCATTCAAAAATGGTGCCAACCGGTTGCAAATGCTCCCCTGAAAGGTTTGGCACTCGAAACAGAAGGCTTTTTATCACAGGACAAGAAATCAGCCCTCAAAAACGTATCCGGCAGAAAATATTTTTTTGAAAAAATCCCTAACCCCCGGGGTCACAATTTCAGCAAAAATCGGACTTTTGGCATTTCACTCAAAAATGGTGCCAAAAGCTTGAAAATGCTCTCCTGAAAGGTTTGGCACTCGAAAAGGAAGGCTTTTTATCACAGGACAAGAAATCAGCCCTCAAAAACTTAACCAGCAGAAAATATTTTTTTGAAAAAATCCCTAACCCCCGGGGTCACAATTTCAGCAAAAATCGGACTTTTGGCAATTCACTCAAAAATGGTGCCAAAAGCTTGAAAATGCTCCCCTGAAAGGTTTGGCACTCGAAACAGAAGGCTTTTTATCACAGGACAAGAAATCAGCCCTCAAAAACTTAACCGGCAGAAAATATTTTTTTGAAGAAATCCCTAACCCCCGGGGTCACAATTTCAGCAAAAATCTGACTTTTTGCAATTCACTCAAAAATGGTGCCAAAAGCTTGAAAATGCTCTCCTGAAAGGTTTGGCACTCGAAACGGAAGGCTTCTTATCACAGGACAAGAAATCAGCCCTCAAAAACTTAACCGGCAGAAAATATTTTTTTGAAGACATCCCTAAGCCCCGGGGTCACAATTTCAGCAAAAATCTGACTTTTGGCAATTCACTCAAAAATGGTGCCAACCGGTTGCCAATGCTCCCCTGAAAGGTTTGCAACTCGAAACAGAAGGCTTTTTATCACAGGACAAGAAATCAGTCCTCAAAAACTTATCCGGCAAAAAATTTTTTTTTGAAAAAATCCCTAACTCCCGGGGTCACAATTTCAGCAAAAATCTGACTTTTGGCAATTCACTCAAAAATGGTGCCAACCGGTTGCCAATGCTCCCCTGAAAGGTTTGCAATTCGAAAGAGAAGGCTTTTTATCACAGGACAAGAAATCAGCCCTCAAAAACTTAACCGGCAGAAAATATTTTTTTTGAAGAAATCCCTAACCCCCGGGGTCACAATTTCAGCAAAAATCTGACTTTTGGCAATTCACTCAAAAATGGTGCCAAAAGCTTGAAAATGCTCTCCTGAAAGGTTTGGCACTCGAAACGGAAGGCTTTTTATCACAGGACAAGAAATCAGCCCTCAAAAACTTAACCGGCAGAAAATATTTTTTTGAAAAAATCCCTAACCCCCGGGGTCACAATTTCAGCAAAAATCTGACTTTTGGCAATTCATTCAAAAATGGTGCCAAAAGCTTGAAAATACTCCCCTGAAAGGTTTTGCACTCGAAACAGAAGGCTTTTTATCACAGGACAAGAAATCAGCCCTCAAAAACTTAACCGGCAGAAAATATTTTTTTGAAAAAATCCCAAACCCCCGGGGTCACAATTTCAGCAAAAATCTGACTTTTGGCAATTCACTCAAAAATGGTGCCAAAAGCTTGAAAATGCTCCCCTGAAAGGTTTGGCACTCGAATCAGAAGGCTTTTTATCACAGGACAAGAAATCAGCCCTCAAAAACTTATCCGGCAAAAAATTTTTTTTTGAAAAAATCCCTAAGCCCCGGGGTCACAATTTCAGCAAAAATCTGACTTTTGGCAATTCACTCAAAAATGGTGCCAACCGGTTGCCAATGCTCCCCTGAAAGGTTTGGCACTCGAAACAGAAGGCTTTTTATCACAGGACAAGAAATCAGCCCTCAAAAACTTAACCGGCAGAAAATATTTTTTTGAAGAAATCCCTAACCCCCGGGGTCACAATTTCAGCAAAAATCTGACTTTTGGCAATTCACTCAAAAATGGTGCCAAAAGCTTGAAGATGCTCTCCTGAAAGGTTTGGCACCCGAAACGGAAGGCTTTTTATCACAGGACAAGAAATCAGCCCTCAAAAACTTAACCGGCAGAAAATATTTTTTTGAAAAAATCCCTAATTCCCAGGGTCACAATTTCAGCAAAAATCTGCCTTTTGGCAATTCACTCAAAAATGGTGCCAACCGGTTGCAAATGCTCCCCTGAAAGGTTTGGCACTCGAAACAGAAGGCTTTTTATCACAGGACAAGAAATCAGTCCTCAAAAACTTATCCGGCAAAATTTTTTTTTTTGAAAAAATCCCTAAGCCCCGGGGTCACAATTTCAGCAAAAATCTGACTTTTTGCAATTCACTCAAAAATGGTGCCAAAAGCTTGAAAATGCTCTCCTGAAAGGTTTGGCACTCGAAACGGAAGGCTTTTTATCACAGGACAAGAAATCAGCCCTCAAAAACTTAACCGGCAGAAAATATTTTTTTGAAAAAATCCCTAACCCCCGGGGTCACAATTTCAGCAAAAATCTGACTTTTGGCAATTCATTCAAAAATGGTGCCAAAAGCTTGAAAATACTCCCCTGAAAGGTTTGGCACTCGAAACAGAAGGCTTTTTATCACAGGACAAGAAATCAGCCCTCAAAAACTTAACCGGCAGAAAATATTTTTTTGAAAAAATCCCTAACCCCCGGGGTCACAATTTCAGCAAAAATCTGACTTTTGGCAATTCACTCAAAAATGGTGCCAACCGGTTGCCAATGCTCCCCTGAAAGGTTTGGCACTCGAAACAGAAGGCTTTTTATCACAGGACAAGAAATCAGCCCTCAAAAACTTAACCGGCAGAAAATATTTTTTTGAAGAAATCCCTAACCCCCGGGGTCACAATTTCAGGAAAAATCTGACTTTTGGCAATTCACTCAAAAATGGTGCCAAAAGCTTGAAAATGCTCCCCTGAAAGGTTTGGCACTCGAATCAGAAGGCTTTTTACCACAGGACAAGAAATCAGCCCTCAAAAACTTATCCGGCAAAAAATATTTTTTTGAAAAAACCCCTAAGCCCCGGGGTCACAATTTCAGCAAAAATCTGACTTTTGGCAATTCACTCAAAAATGGTGCCAACCGGTTGCCAATGCTCCCCTGAAAGGTTTGGCACTCGAAACAGAAGGCTTTTTATCACAGGACAAGAAATCAGCCCTCAAAAACTTAACCGGCAGAAAATATTTTTTTGAAGAAATCCCTAACCCCCGGGGTCACAATTTCAGCAAAAATCTGACTTTTGGCAATTCACTCAAAAATGGTGCCAAAAGCTTGAAGATGCTCTCCTGAAAGGTTTGGCACCCGAAACGGAAGGCTTTTTATCACAGGACAAGAAATCAGCCCTCAAAAACTTAACCGGCAGAAAATATTTTTTTGAAAAAATCCCTAATTCCCAGGGTCACAATTTCAGCAAAAATCTGACTTTTGGCAATTCACTCAAAAATGGTGCCAACCGGTTGCAAATGCTCCCCTGAAAGGTTTGGCACTCGAAACAGAAGGCTTTTTATCACAGGACAAGAAATCAGTCCTCAAAAACTTATCCGGCAAAATTTTTTTTTTGAAAAAATCCCTAAGCCCCGGGGTCACAATTTCAGCAAAAATCTGACTTTTTGCAATTCACTCAAAAATGGTGCCAAAAGCTTGAAAATGCTCTCCTGAAAGGTTTGGCACTCGAAACGGAAGGCTTTTTATCACAGGACAAGAAATCAGCCCTCAAAAACTTAACCGGCAGAAAATATTTTTTTGAAAAAATCCCTAACCCCCGGGGTCACAATTTCAGCAAAAATCTGACTTTTGGCAATTCATTCAAAAATGGTGCCAACCGGTTGCCAATGCTCCCCTGAAAGGTTTGGCACTCGAAACAGAAGGCTTTTTATCACAGGACAAGAAATCAGCCCTCAAAAACTTAACCGGCAGAAAATATTTTTTTGAAGAAATCCCTAACCCCCGGGGTCACAATTTCAGGAAAAATCTGACTTTTGGAAATTCACTCAAAAATGGTGCCAAAAGCTTGAAAATACTCCCCTGAAAGGTTTGGCACTCGAAACAGAAGGCTTTTTATCACAGGACAAGAAATCAGCCCTCAAAAACTTAACCGGCAGAAAATATTTTTTTGAAGAAATCCCTAACCCCCGGGGTCACAATTTCAGCAAAAATCTGACTTTTGGCAATTCACTCAAAAATGGTGCCAACCGGTTGCAAATGCTCCCCTGAAAGGTTTGGCACTCGAAACAGAAGGCTTTTTATCACAGGACAAGAAATCAGCCCTCAAAAACTTATCCGGCAAAAAATATTTTTTTGAAAAAATCCCTAACCCCCGGGGTCACAATTTCAGCAAAAATCTGACTTTTGGCATTTCACTCAAAAATGGTGCCAAAAGCTTGAAAATGCTCTCCTGAAAGGTTTGGCACTCGAAACGGAAGGCTTTTTATCACAGGACAAGAAATCAGCCCTCAAAAACTTAACCGGCAGAAAATATTTTTTTGAAAAAATCCCTAACCCCCAGGGTCACAATTTCAGCAAAAATCTGACTTTTGGCAATTCACTCAAAAATGGTGCCAACCAGTTGCAAATGCTCCCCTGAAAGGTTTGGCACTCGAAACAGAAGGCTTTTTATCACAGGACAAGAAATCAGCCCTCAAAAACTTAACCGGCAGAAAATATTTCTTTGAAAAAATCCCTAACTCCCGGGGTCACAATTTCAGCAAAAATCTGACTTTTGGCAATTCACTCAAAAATGGTGCCAACCTGTTGCCAATGCTCCCCTGAAAGGTTTGGCACTCGAAACAGAAGGCTTTTTATCACAGGACAAGAAATCAGCCCTCAAAAACTTATCCGGCAAAAAATATTTTTTTGAAAAAATCCCTAACCCCCGGGGTCACAATTTCAGCAAAAATCTGACTTTTGGCATTTCACTCAAAAATGGTGCCAAAAGCTTGAAAATGCTCTCCTGAAAGGTTTGGCACTCGAAACGGAAGGCTTTTTATCACAGGACAAGAAATCAGCCCTCAAAAACTTAACCGGCAGAAAATATTTTTTTGAAAAAATCCCTAACCCCCAGGGTCACAATTTCAGCAAAAATCTGACTTTTGGCAATTCACTCAAAAATGGTGCCAACCAGTTGCAAATGCTCCCCTGAAAGGTTTGGCACTCGAAACAGAAGGCTTTTTATCACAGGACAAGAAATCAGCCCTCAAAAACTTAACCGGCAGAAAATATTTCTTTGAAAAAATCCCTAACTCCCGGGGTCACAATTTCAGCAAAAATCTGACTTTTTGCAATTCACTCAAAAATGGTGCCAACCTGTTGCCAATGCTCCCCTGAAAGGTTTGGCACTCGAAACAGAAGGCTTTTTATCACAGGACAAGAAATCAGCCCTCAAAAACTTAACCGGCAGAAAATATTTTTTTGAAAAAATCCCTAACTCCCGGGGTCACAATTTCAGCAAAAATCTGACTTTTGGCAATTCACTCAAAAATGGTGCCAACCGGTTGCCAATGCTCCCCTGAAAGGTTTGGCACTCGAAACAGAAGGCTTTTTATCACAGGACAAGAAATCAGCCCTCAAAAACTTAACCGGCAGAAAATATTTTTTTGAAGAAATCCCTAACCCCCGGGGTCACAATTTCAGCAAAAATCTGACTTTTGGCATTTCACTCAAAAATGGTGCCAAAAGCTTGAAAATGCTCTCCTGAAAGGTTTGGCACTCGAAACAGAAGGCTTTTTATCACAGGAGAAGAAATCAGCCCTCAAAAACTTAACCGGCAGAAAATATTTTTTTGAAAAAATCCCTGACCCCCGGGGTCACAATTTCAGCAAAAATCTGACTTTTGGCAATTCACTCAAAAATGGTGCCAAAAGCTTGAAAATGCTTTCCTGAAAGGTTTGGCACCCGAAACGGAAGGCTTTTTATCACAGGACAAGAAATCAGCCCTCTAAAACTTAACCGGCAGAAAATATTTTTTTGAAAAAATCCCTAACCCCCGGGGTCACAATTTCAGCAAAAATCTGACTTTTGGCAATTCACTCAAAAATGGTGCCAACCGGTTGCAAATGCTCCCCTGAAAGGTTTGGCACTCGAAACAGAAGGCTTTTTATCACAGGACAAGAAATCAGCCCTCAAAAACTTATCCGGCAAAAAATATTTTTTTGAAGAAATCCCTAACCCCCGGGGTCACAATTTCAGCAAAAATCTGACTTTTGGCATTTCACTCAAAAATGGTGCCAAAAGCTTGAAAATGCTCTCCTGAAAGGTTTGGCACTCGAAACGGAAGGCTTTTTATCACAGGACAAGAAATCAGCCCTCAAAAACTTAACCGGCAGAAAATATTTTTTTGAAAAAATCCCTAACCCCCGGGGTCACAATTTCAGCAAAAATCTGACTTTTGGCAATTCACTCAAAAATGGTGCCAACCGGTTGCAAATGCTCCCCTGAAAGGTTTGGCACTCGAAACAGAAGGCTTTTTATCACAGGACAAGAAATCAGCCCTCAAAAACTTAACCGGCAGAAAATATTTTTTTGAAAAAATCCCTAACCCCCGGGGTCACAATTTCAGCAAAAATCTGACTTTTGGCAATTCACTCAAAAATGGTGCCAACCGGTTGCAAATGCTCCCCTGAAAGGTTTGGCACTGGAAACAGAAGGCTTTTTATCACAGGACAAGAAATCAGCCCTCAAAAACTTATCCGGCAAAAAATATTTTTTTGAAAAAATCCCTAAGCCCCGGGGTCACAATTTCAGCAAAAATCTGACTTTTGGCAATTCACTCAAAAATGGTGCCAACCGGTTGCCAATGCTCCCCTGAAAGGTTTGGCACTTGAAACAGAAGGCTTTTTATCACAGGACAAGAAATCAGTCCTCAAAAACTTAACCGGCAGAAAATATTTTTTTGAAGAAATCTGACTTTTGGCAATTCACTCAAAAATGGTGCCAAAAGCTTGAAAATGCTCTCCTGAAAGGTTTGGCACCCGAAACAGAAGGCTTTTTATCACAGGACAAGAAATCAGCCCTCTAAAACTTAACCGGCAGAAAATATTTTTTTGAAAAAATCCCGAACCGCCGGGGTCACAATTTCAGCAAAAATCTGACTTTTGGCAATTCACTCAAAAATGGTGCCAACCGGTTGCAAATGCTCCCCTGAAAGGTTTGGCACTCTAAACAGAAGGCTTTTTATCACAGGACAAGAAATCAGCCCTCAAAAACTTATCCGGCAAAAAATATTTTTTTGAAAAAATCCCTAACCCCCGGGGTCACAATTTCAGCAAAAATCTGACTTTTGGCATTTCACTCAAAAATGGTGCCAAAAGCTTGAAAATGCTCTCCTGAAAGGTTTGGCACTCGAAACGGAAGGCTTTTTATCACAGGACAAGAAATCAGCCCTCAAAAACTTAACCGGCAGAAAATATTTTTTTGAAAAAATCCCTAACCCCCGGGGTCACAATTTCAGCAAAAATCTGACTTTTGGCAATTCACTCAAAAATGGTGCCAACCGGTTGCAAATGCTCCCCTGAAAGGTTTGGCACTCGAAACAGAAGGCTTTTTATCACAGGACAAGAAATCAGCCCTCAAAAACTTATCCGGCAAAAAATATTTTTTTGAAAAAATCCCTAAGCCCCGGGGTCACAATTTCAGCAAAAATCTGACTTTTGGCAATTCACTCAAAAATGGTGCCAACCGGTTGCCAATGCTCCCCTGAAAGGTTTGGCACTTGAAACAGAAGGCTTTTTATCACAGGACAAGAAATCAGTCCTCAAAAACTTAACCGGCAGAAAATATTTTTTTGAAGAAATCTGACTTTTGGCAATTCACTCAAAAATGGTGCCAAAAGCTTGAAAATGCTCTCCTGAAAGGTTTGGCACCCGAAACAGAAGGCTTTTTATCACAGGACAAGAAATCAGCCCTCAAAAACTTAACCGGCAGAAAATATTTTTTTGAAAAAATACCTAACCCCCGGGGTCACAATTTCAGGAAAAATCTGACTTTTGGAAATTCACTCAAAAATGGTGCCAAAAGCTTGAAAATACTCCCCTGAAAGGTTTGGCACTCGAAACAGAAGGCTTTTTATCACAGGACAAGAAATCAGCCCTCAAAAACTTAACCGGCAGAAAATATTTTTTTGAAGAAATCCCTAACCCCCGGGGTCACAATTTCAGCAAAAATCTGACTTTTGGCAATTCACTCAAAAATGGTGCCAACCGGTTGCTAATGCTCCCCTGAAAGGTTTGGCACTCGAATCAGAAGGCTTTTTATCACAGGACAGGAAATCAGCCCTCAAAAACTTATCCGGCAAAAAATATTTTTTTGAAAAAATCCCTAACCCCCGGGGTCACAATTTCAGCAAAAATCTGACTTTTGGCAATTCACTCAAAAATGGTGCCAACCGGTTGCCAATGCTCCCCTGATAGGTTTGGCACTCGAAACAGAAGGCTTTTTATCACAGGACAAGAAATCAGCCCTCAAAAACTTAACCGGCAGAAAATATTTTTTTGAAGAAATCCCTAACCCCCGGGGTCACAATTTCAGCAAAAATCTGACTTTTGGCAATTCACTCAAAAATGGTGCCAAAAGCTTGAAAATGCTCTCCTGAAAGGTTTGGCACCCGAAACGGAAGGCTTTTTATCACAGGACAAGAAATCAGCCCTCAAAAACTTAACCGGCAGAAAATATTTTTTTGAAAAAATCCCTAACCCCCGGGGTCACAATTTCAGCAAAAATCTGACTTTTGGCAATTCACTCAAAAATGGTGCCAACCGGTTGCAAATGCTCCCCTGAAAGGTTTGGCACTCGAAACAGAAGGCTTTTTATCACAGGACAAGAAATCAGCCCTCAAAAACTTATCCGGCAAAAAATATTTTTTTGAAAAAATCCCTAACCCCCGGGGTCACAATTTCAGCAAAAATCTGACTTTTGGCAATTCACTCAAAAATGGTGCCAACCGGTTGCAAATGCTCCCCTGAAAGGTTTGGCACTCGAAACAGAAGGCTTTTTATCACAGGACAAGAAATCAGCCCTCAAAAACTTATCCGGCAAAAAATATTTTTTTGAAAAAATCCCTAACCCCCGGGGTCACAATTTCAGCAAAAATCTGACTTTTGGCATTTCACTCAAAAATGGTGCCAAAAGCTTGAAAATGCTCTCCTGAAAGGTTTGGCACTCGAAACGGAAGGCTTTTTATCACAGGACAAGAAATCAGCCCTCAAAAACTTAACCGGCAGAAAATATTTTTTTGAAAAAATCCCTAACCCCCGGGGTCACAATTTCAGCAAAAATCTGACTTTGGGCAATTCACTCAAAAATGGTGCCAACCGGTTGCAAATGCTCCCCTGAAAGGTTTGGCACTCGAAACAGAAGGCTTTTTATCACAGGACAAGAAATCAGCCCTCAAAAACTTAACCGGCAGAAAATATTTTTTTGAAAAAATCCCTAACCCCCGGGGTCACAATTTCAGCAAAAATCTGACTTTTGGCAATTCACTCAAAAATGGTGCCAACCGGTTGCCAATGCTCCCCTGAAAGGTTTGGCACTCGAAACAGAAGGCTTTTTATCACAGGACAAGAAATCAGCCCTCAAAAACTTAACCGGTAGAAAATATTTTTTTGAAGAAATCTGACTTTTGGCAATTCACTCAAAAATGGTGCCAAAAGCTTGAAAATGCTCTCCTGAAAGGTTTGGCACCCGAAACAGAAGGCTTTTTATCACAGGACAAGAAATCAGCCCTCAAAAACTTAACCGGCAGAAAATATTTTTTTGAAAAAATCCCTAACCCCTGGGGTCACAATTTCAGGAAAAATCTGACTTTTGGAAATTCACTCAAAAATGGTGCCAAAAGCTTGAAAATGCTCTCCTGAAAGGTTTGGCACTCGAAACGGAAGGCTTTTTATCACAGGACAAGAAATCAGCCCTCAAAAACTTAACCGGCAGAAAATATTTTTTTGAAAAAATCCCTAACCCCCGGGGTCACAATTTCAGCAAAAATCTGACTTTGGGCAATTCACTCAAAAATGGTGCCAACCGGTTGCAAATGCTCCCCTGAAAGGTTTGGCACTCGAAACAGAAGGCTTTTTATCACAGGACAAGAAATCAGCCCTCAAAAACTTAACCGGCAGAAAATATTTTTTTGAAAAAATCCCTAACCCCCGGGGTCACAATTTCAGCAAAAATCTGACTTTTGGCAATTCACTCAAAAATGGTGCCAACCGGTTGCCAATGCTCCCCTGAAAGGTTTGGCACTCGAAACAGAAGGCTTTTTATCACAGGACAAGAAATCAGCCCTCAAAAACTTAACCGGTAGAAAATATTTTTTTGAAGAAATCTGACTTTTGGCAATTCACTCAAAAATGGTGCCAAAAGCTTGAAAATGCTCTCCTGAAAGGTTTGGCACCCGAAACAGAAGGCTTTTTATCACAGGACAAGAAATCAGCCCTCAAAAACTTAACCGGCAGAAAATATTTTTTTGAAAAAATCCCTAACCCCTGGGGTCACAATTTCAGGAAAAATCTGACTTTTGGAAATTCACTCAAAAATGGTGCCAAAAGCTTGAAAATACTCTCCTGAAAGGTTTGGCACTCGAAACGGAAGGCTTTTTATCACAGGACAAGAAATCAGCCCTCAAAAACTTAACCGGCAGAAAATATTTTTTTGAAAAAATCCCTAACCCCCAGGGTCACAATTTCAGCAAAAATCTGACTTTTGGCATTTCACTCAAAAATGGTGCCAAAAGCTTGAAAATGCTCTCCTGAAAGGTTTGGCACTCGAAACAGAAGGCTTTTTATCACAGGAGAAGAAATCAGCCCTCAAAAACTTAACCGGCAGAAAATATTTTTTTGAAAAAATCCCTGACCCCCGGGGTCACAATTTCAGCAAAAATCTGACTTTTGGCAATTCACTCAAAAATGGTGCCAAAAGCTTGAAAATGCTTTCCTGAAAGGTTTGGCACCCGAAACGGAAGGCTTTTTATCACAGGACAAGAAATCAGCCCTCTAAAACTTAACCGGCAGAAAATATTTTTTTGAAAAAATCCCTAACCCCCGGGGTCACAATTTCAGCAAAAATCTGACTTTTGGCAATTCACTCAAAAATGGTGCCAACCGGTTGCAAATGCTCCCCTGAAAGGTTTGGCACTCGAAACAGAAGGCTTTTTATCACAGGACAAGAAATCAGCCCTCAAAAACTTATCCGGCAAAAAATATTTTTTTGAAGAAATCCCTAACCCCAGGGGTCACAATTTCAGCAAAAATCTGACTTTTGGCATTTCACTCAAAAATGGTGCCAAAAGCTTGAAAATGCTCTCCTGAAAGGTTTGGCACTCGAAACGGAAGGCTTTTTATCACAGGACAAGAAATCAGCCCTCAAAAACTTAACCGGCAGAAAATATTTTTTTGAAAAAATCCCTAACCCCCGGGGTCACAATTTCAGCAAAAATCTGACTTTTGGCAATTCACTCAAAAATGGTGCCAACCGGTTGCCAATGCTCCCCTGAAAGGTTTGGCACTCGAAACAGAAGGCTTTTTATCACAGGACAAGAAATCAGCCCTCAAAAACTTAACCGGCAGAAAATATTTTTTTGAAGAAATCCCTAACCCCCGGGGTCACAATTTCAGCAAAAATCTGACTTTTGGCATTTCACTCAAAAATGGTGCCAAAAGCTTGAAAATGCTCTCCTGAAAGGTTTGGCACTCGAAACAGAAGGCTTTTTATCACAGGAGAAGAAATCAGCCCTCAAAAACTTAACCGGCAGAAAATATTTTTTTGAAAAAATCCCTGACCCCCGGGGTCACAATTTCAGCAAAAATCTGACTTTTGGCATTTCACTCAAAAATGGTGCCAAAAGCTTGAAAATGCTCTCCTGAAAGGTTTGGCACTCGAAACGGAAGGCTTTTTATCACAGGACAAGAAATCAGCCCTCAAAAACTTAACCGGCAGAAAATATTTTTTTGAAAAAATCCCTAACCCCCGGGGTCACAATTTCAGCAAAAATCTGACTTTTGGCAATTCACTCAAAAATGGTGCCAACCGGTTGCAAATGCTCCCCTGAAAGGTTTGGCACTCGAAACAGAAGGCTTTTTATCACAGGACAAGAAATCAGCCCTCAAAAACTTAACCGGCAGAAAATATTTTTTTGAAAAAATCCCTAACCCCCGGGGTCACAATTTCAGCAAAAATCTGACTTTTGGCAATTCACTCAAAAATGGTGCCAACCGGTTGCAAATGCTCCCCTGAAAGGTTTGGCACTGGAAACAGAAGGCTTTTTATCACAGGACAAGAAATCAGCCCTCAAAAACTTATCCGGCAAAAAATATTTTTTTGAAAAAATCCCTAAGCCCCGGGGTCACAATTTCAGCAAAAATCTGACTTTTGGCAATTCACTCAAAAATGGTGCCAACCGGTTGCCAATGCTCCCCTGAAAGGTTTGGCACTTGAAACAGAAGGCTTTTTATCACAGGACAAGAAATCAGTCCTCAAAAACTTAACCGGCAGAAAATATTTTTTTGAAGAAATCTGACTTTTGGCAATTCACTCAAAAATGGTGCCAAAAGCTTGAAAATGCTCTCCTGAAAGGTTTGGCACCCGAAACAGAAGGCTTTTTATCACAGGACAAGAAATCAGCCCTCTAAAACTTAACCGGCAGAAAATATTTTTTTGAAAAAATCCCGAACCCCCGGGGTCACAATTTCAGCAAAAATCTGACTTTTGGCAATTCACTCAAAAATGGTGCCAACCGGTTGCAAATGCTCCCCTGAAAGGTTTGGCACTCTAAACAGAAGGCTTTTTATCACAGGACAAGAAATCAGCCCTCAAAAACTTATCCGGCAAAAAATATTTTTTTGAAAAAATCCCTAACCCCCGGGGTCACAATTTCAGCAAAAATCTGACTTTTGGCATTTCACTCAAAAATGGTGCCAAAAGCTTGAAAATGCTCTCCTGAAAGGTTTGGCACTCGAAACGGAAGGCTTTTTATCACAGGACAAGAAATCAGCCCTCAAAAACTTAACCGGCAGAAAATATTTTTTTGAAAAAATCCCTAACCCCCGGGGTCACAATTTCAGCAAAAATCTGACTTTTGGCAATTCACTCAAAAATGGTGCCAACCGGTTGCAAATGCTCCCCTGAAAGGTTTGGCACTCGAAACAGAAGGCTTTTTATCACAGGACAAGAAATCAGCCCTCAAAAACTTATCCGGCAAAAAATATTTTTTTGGTAAAATCCCTAACCCCCGGGGTCACAATTTCAGCAAAAATCTGACTTTTGGCAATTCACTCAAAAATGGTGCCAACCGGTTGCCAATGCTCCCCTGAAAGGTTTGGCACTTGAAACAGAAGGCTTTTTATCACAGGACAAGAAATCAGTCCTCAAAAACTTAACCGGCAGAAAATATTTTTTTGAAGAAATCTGACTTTTGGCAATTCACTCAAAAATGGTGCCAAAAGCTTGAAAATGCTCTCCTGAAAGGTTTGGCACCCGAAACAGAAGGCTTTTTATCACAGGACAAGAAATCAGCCCTCAAAAACTTAACCGGCAGAAAATATTTTTTTGAAAAAATCCCTAACCCCCGGGGTCACAATTTCAGGAAAAATCTGACTTTTGGAAATTCACTCAAAAATGGTGCCAAAAGCTTGAAAATACTCCCCTGAAAGGTTTGGCACTCGAAACAGAAGGCTTTTTATCACAGGACAAGAAATCAGCCCTCAAAAACTTAACCGGCAGAAAATATTTTTTTGAAGAAATCCCTAACCCCCGGGGTCACAATTTCAGCAAAAATCTGACTTTTGGCATTTCACTCAAAAATGGTGCCAAAAGCTTGAAAATGCTCTCCTGAAAGGTTTGGCACTCGAAACGGAAGGCTTTTTATCACAGGACAAGAAATCAGCCCTCAAAAACTTAACCGGCAGAAAATATTTTTTTGAAAAAATCCCTAACCCCCGGGGTCACAATTTCAGCAAAAATCTGACTTTTGGCAATTCACTCAAAAATGGTGCCAACCGGTTGCTAATGCTCCCCTGAAAGGTTTGGCACTCGAATCAGAAGGCTTTTTATCACAGGACAGGAAATCAGCCCTCAAAAACTTATCCGGCAAAAAATATTTTTTTGAAAAAATCCCTAACCCCCGGGGTCACAATTTCAGCAAAAATCTGACTTTTGGCAATTCACTCAAAAATGGTGCCAACCGGTTGCCAATGCTCCCCTGAAAGGTTTGGCACTCGAAACAGAAGGCTTTTTATCACAGGACAAGAAATCAGCCCTCAAAAACTTAACCGGCAGAAAATATTTTTTTGAAGAAATCCCTAACCCCCGGGGTCACAATTTCAGCAAAAATCTGACTTTTGGCAATTCACTCAAAAATGGTGCCAAAAGCTTGAAAATGCTCTCCTGAAAGGTTTGGCACCCGAAACGGAAGGCTTTTTATCACAGGACAAGAAATCAGCCCTCAAAAACTTAACCGGCAGAAAATATTTTTTTGAAAAAATCCCTAACCCCCGGGGTCACAATTTCAGCAAAAATCTGACTTTTGGCAATTCACTCAAAAATGGTGCCAACCGGTTGCAAATGCTCCCCTGAAAGGTTTGGCACTCGAAACAGAAGGCTTTTTATCACAGGACAAGAAATCAGCCCTCAAAAACTTATCCGGCAAAAAATATTTTTTTGAAAAAATCCCTAACCCCCGGGGTCACAATTTCAGCAAAAATCTGACTTTTGGCAATTCACTCAAAAATGGTGCCAACCGGTTGCAAATGCTCCCCTGAAAGGTTTGGCACTCGAAACAGAAGGCTTTTTATCACAGGACAAGAAATCAGCCCTCAAAAACTTATCCGGCAAAAAATATTTTTTTGAAAAAATCCCTAACCCCCGGGGTCACAATTTCAGCAAAAATCTGACTTTTGGCATTTCACTCAAAAATGGTGCCAAAAGCTTAAAAATGCTCTCCTGAAAGGTTTGGCACTCGAAACGGAAGGCTTTTTATCACAGGACAAGAAATCAGCCCTCAAAAACTTAACCGGCAGAAAATATTTTTTTGAAAAAATCCCTAACCCCCGGGGTCACAATTTCAGCAAAAATCTGACTTTGGGCAATTCACTCAAAAATGGTGCCAACCGGTTGCAAATGCTCCCCTGAAAGGTTTGGCACTCGAAACAGAAGGCTTTTTATCACAGGACAAGAAATCAGCCCTCAAAAACTTAACCGGCAGAAAATATTTTTTTGAAAAAATCCCTAACCCCCGGGGTCACAATTTCAGCAAAAATCTGACTTTTGGCAATTCACTCAAAAATGGTGCCAACCGGTTGCCAATGCTCCCCTGAAAGGTTTGGCACTCGAAACAGAAGGCTTTTTATCACAGGACAAGAAATCAGCCCTCAAAAACTTAACCGGCAGAAAATATTTTTTTGAAGAAATCTGACTTTTGGCAATTCACTCAAAAATGGTGCCAAAAGCTTGAAAATGCTCTCCTGAAAGGTTTGGCACCCGAAACAGAAGGCTTTTTATCACAGGACAAGAAATCAGCCCTCAAAAACTTAACCGGCAGAAAATATTTTTTTGAAAAAATCCCTAACCCCTGGGGTCACAATTTCAGGAAAAATCTGACTTTTGGAAATTCACTCAAAAATGGTGCCAAAAGCTTGAAAATACTCTCCTGAAAGGTTTGGCACTCGAAACGGAAGGCTTTTTATCACAGGACAAGAAATCAGCCCTCAAAAACTTAACCGGCAGAAAATATTTTTTTGAAAAAATCCCTAACCCCCAGGGTCACAATTTCAGCAAAAATCTGACTTTTGGCAATTCACTCAAAAATGGTGCCAACCGGTTGCTAATGCTCCCCTGAAAGGTTTGGCACTCGAATCAGAAGGCTTTTTATCACAGGACAAGAAATCAGCCCTCAAAAACTTAACCGGCAGAAAATATTTTTTTGAAAAAATCCCTAACCCCCGGGGTCACAATTTCAGCAAAAATCTGACTTTGGGCAATTCACTCAAAAATGGTGCCAACCGGTTGCAAATGCTCCCCTGAAAGGTTTGGCACTCGAAACAGAAGGCTTTTTATCACAGGACAAGAAATCAGCCCTCAAAAACTTAACTGGCAGAAAATATTTTTTTGAAGAAATCCCTAACCCCCGGGGTCACAATTTCAGCAAAAATCTGACTTTTGGCAATTCACTCAAAAATGGTGCCAACCGGTTGCCAATGCTCCCCTGAAAGGTTTGGCACTTGAAACAGAAGGCTTTTTATCACAGGACAAGAAATCAGCCCTCAAAAACTTATCCGGCAAAAAATATTTTTTTGAAAAAATCCCTAAGCCCCGGGGTCACAATTTCAGCAAAAATCTGACTTTTGGCAATTCACTCAAAAATGGTGCCAACCGGTTGCCAATGCCCCCCTGAAAGGTTTGGCACTCGAAACAGAAGGCTTTTTATCACAGGACAAGAAATCAGCCCTCAAAAACTTAACCGGCAGAAAATATTTTTTTGAAGAAATCTGACTTTTGGCAATTCACTCAAAAATGGTGCCAGAAGCTTGAAAATGCTCTCCTGAAAGGTTTGGCACCCGAAACAGAAGGCTTTTTATCACAGGACAAGAAATCAGCCCTCAAAAACTTAACCGGCAGAAAATATTTTTTTGAAAAAATCCCTAACCCCCGGGGTCACAATTTCAGGAAATATCTGACTTTTGGAAATTCACTCAAAAATGGTGCCAAAAGCTTGAAAATACTCCCCTGAAAGGTTTGGCACTCGAAACAGAAGGCTTTTTATCACAGGACAAGAAATCAGCCCTCAAAAACTTAACCGGCAGAAAATATTTTTTTGAAGAAATCCCTAACCCCCGGGGTCACAATTTCAGCAAAAATCTGACTTTTGGCATTTCACTCAAAAATGGTGCCAAAAGCTTGAAAATGCTCTCCTGAAAGGTTTGGCACTCGAAACGGAAGGCTTTTTATCACAGGACAAGAAATCAGCCCTCAAAAACTTAACCGGCAGAAAATATTTTTTTGAAAAAATCCCTAACCCCCGGGGTCACAATTTCAGCAAAAATCTGACTTTTGGCAATTCACTCAAAAATGGTCCCAACCAGTTGCAAATGCTCCCCTGAAAGGTTTGGCACTCGAAACAGAAGGCTTTTTATCACAGGACAAGAAATCAGCCCTCAAAAACTTAACCGGCAGAAAATATTTTTTTGAAAAAATCCCTAACTCCCGGGGTCACAATTTCAGCAAAAATCTGACTTTTGGCAATTCACTCAAAAATGGTGCCAACCGGTTGCCAATGCTCTCCTGAAAGGTTTGGCACTCGAAACAGAAGGCTTTTTATCACAGGACAAGAAATCAGCCCTCAAAAACTTAACCGGCAGAAAATATTTTTTTGAAGAAATCCCTAACCCCCGGGGTCACAATTTCAGCAAAAATCTGACTTTTGGCATTTCACTCAAAAATGGTGCCAAAAGCTTGAAAATGCTCTCCTGAAAGGTTTGGCACTCGAAACAGAAGGCTTTTTATCACAGGAGAAGAAATCAGCCCTCAAAAACTTAACCGGCAGAAAATATTTTTTTGAAAAAATCCCTGACCCCCGGGGTCACAATTTCAGCAAAAATCTGACTTTTGGCAATTCACTCAAAAATGGTGCCAACCGGTTGCCAATGCTCCCCTGAAAGGTTTGCAACTCGAAACAGAAGGCTTTTTATCACAGGACAAGAAATCAGCCCTCAAAAACTTAACCGGCAGAAAATATTTCTTTGAAAAAATCCCTAACACCCGGGGTCACAATTTCAGCAAAAATCTGACTTTTGGCAATTCACTCAAAAATGGTGCCAACCGGTTGCCAATGCTCCCCTGAAAGGTTTGGCACTCGAAACAGAAGGCTTTTTATCACAGGACAAGAAATCAGCCCTCAAAAACTTAACCGGCAGAAAATATTTTTTTGAAGAAATCCCTAACCCCCGGGGTCACAATTTCAGCAAAAATCTGACTTTTGGCATTTCACTCAAAAATGGTGCCAAAAGCTTGAAAATGCTCTCCTGAAAGGTTTGGCACTCGAAACAGAAGGCTTTTTATCACAGGACAAGAAATCAGCCCTCAAAAACTTAACCGGCAGAAAATATTTTTTTGAAAAAATCCCTGACCCCCGGGGTCACAATTTCAGCAAAAATCTGACTTTTGGCAATTCACTCAAAAATGGTGCCAACCGGTTGCAAATGCTCCCCTGAAAGGTTTGGCACTCGAAACAGAAGGCTTTTTATCACAGGACAAGAAATCAGCCCTCAAAAACTTATCCGGCAAAAAATATTTTTTTGAAAAAATCCCTAACCCCCGGGGTCACAATTTCAGCAAAAATCTGACTTTTGGCATTTCACTCAAAAATGGTGCCAAAAGCTTGAAAATGCTCTCCTGAAAGGTTTGGCACTCGAAACGGAAGGCTTTTTATCACAGGACAAGAAATCAGCCCTCAAAAACTTAACCGGCAGAAAATATTTTTTTGAAAAAATCCCTAACCCCCAGGGTCACAATTTCAGCAAAAATCTGACTTTTGGCAATTCACTCAAAAATGGTGCCAACCAGTTGCAAATGCTCCCCTGAAAGGTTTGGCACTCGAAACAGAAGGCTTTTTATCACAGGACAAGAAATCAGCCCTCAAAAACTTAACCGGCAGAAAATATTTCTTTGAAAAAATCCCTAACTCCCGGGGTCACAATTTCAGCAAAAATCTGACTTTTGGCAATTCACTCAAAAATGGTGCCAACCTGTTGCCAATGCTCCCCTGAAAGGTTTGGCACTCGAAACAGAAGGCTTTTTATCACAGGACAAGAAATCAGCCCTCAAAAACTTATCCGGCAAAAAATATTTTTTTGAAAAAATCCCTAACCCCCGGGGTCACAATTTCAGGAAAAATCTGACTTTTGGCATTTCACTCAAAAATGGTGCCAAAAGCTTGAAAATGCTCTCCTGAAAGGTTTGGCACTCGAAACGGAAGGCTTTTTATCACAGGACAAGAAATCAGCCCTCAAAAACTTAACCGGCAGAAAATATTTTTTTGAAAAAATCCCTAACCCCCAGGGTCACAATTTCAGCAAAAATCTGACTTTTGGCAATTCACTCAAAAATGGTGCCAACCAGTTGCAAATGCTCCCCTGAAAGGTTTGGCACTCGAAACAGAAGGCTTTTTATCACAGGACAAGAAATCAGCCCTCAAAAACTTAACCGGCAGAAAATATTTCTTTGAAAAAATCCCTAACTCCCGGGGTCACAATTTCAGCAAAAATCTGACTTTTGGCAATTCACTCAAAAATGGTGCCAACCTGTTGCCAATGCTCCCCTGAAAGGTTTGGCACTCGAAACAGAAGGCTTTTTATCACAGGACAAGAAATCAGCCCTCAAAAACTTAACCGGCAGAAAATATTTTTTTGAAAAAATCCCTAACTCCCGGGGTCACAATTTCAGCAAAAATCTGACTTTTGGCAATTCACTCAAAAATGGTGCCAACCGGTTGCCAATGCTCCCCTGAAAGGTTTGGCACTCGAAACAGAAGGCTTTTTATCACAGGACAAGAAATCAGCCCTCAAAAACTTAACCGGCAGAAAATATTTTTTTGAAGAAATCCCTAACCCCCGGGGTCACAATTTCAGCAAAAATCTGACTTTTGGCATTTCACTCAAAAATGGTGCCAAAAGCTTGAAAATGCTCTCCTGAAAGGTTTGGCACTCGAAACAGAAGGCTTTTTATCACAGGAGAAGAAATCAGCCCTCAAAAACTTAACCGGCAGAAAATATTTTTTTGAAAAAATCCCTGACCCCCGGGGTCACAATTTCAGCAAAAATCTGCCTTTTGGCAATTCACTCAAAAATGGTGCCAAAAGCTTGAAAATGCTTTCCTGAAAGGTTTGGCACCCGAAACGGAAGGCTTTTTATCACAGGACAAGAAATCAGCCCTCTAAAACTTAACCGGCAGAAAATATTTTTTTGAAAAAATCCCTAACCCCCGGGGTCACAATTTCAGCAAAAATCTGACTTTTGGCAATTCACTCAAAAATGGTGCCAACCGGTTGCAAATGCTCCCCTGAAAGGTTTGGCACTCGAAACAGAAGGCTTTTTATCACAGGACAAGAAATCAGCCCTCAAAAACTTATCCGGCAAAAAATATTTTTTTGAAAAAATCCCTAACCCCCGGGGTCACAATTTCAGCAAAAATCTGACTTTTGGCATTTCACTCAAAAATGGTGCCAAAAGCTTGAAAATGCTCTCCTGAAAGGTTTGGCACTCGAAACGGAAGGCTTTTTATCACAGGACAAGAAATCAGCCCTCAAAAACTTAACCGGCAGAAAATATTTTTTTGAAAAAATCCCTAACCCCCGGGGTCACAATTTCAGCAAAAATCTGACTTTTGGCAATTCACTCAAAAATGGTGCCAACCGGTTGCAAATGCTCCCCTGAAAGGTTTGGCACTCGAAACAGAAGGCTTTTTATCACAGGACAAGAAATCAGCCCTCAAAAACTTAACCGGCAGAAAATATTTTTTTGAAAAAATCCCTAACCCCCGGGGTCACAATTTCAGCAAAAATCTGACTTTTGGCAATTCACTCAAAAATGGTGCCAACCGGTTGCAAATGCTCCCCTGAAAGGTTTGGCACTGGAAACAGAAGGCTTTTTATCACAGGACAAGAAATCAGCCCTCAAAAACTTATCCGGCAAAAAATATTTTTTTGAAAAAATCCCTAAGCCCCGGGGTCACAATTTCAGCAAAAATCTGACTTTTGGCAATTCACTCAAAAATGGTGCCAACCGGTTGCCAATGCTCCCCTGAAAGGTTTGGCACTTGAAACAGAAGGCTTTTTATCACAGGACAAGAAATCAGCCCTCAAAAACTTAACCGGCAGAAAATATTTTTTTGAAGAAATCTGACTTTTGGCAATTCACTCAAAAATGGTGCCAAAAGCTTGAAAATGCTCTCCTGAAAGGTTTGGCACCCGAAACAGAAGGCTTTTTATCACAGGACAAGAAATCAGCCCTCTAAAACTTAACCGGCAGAAAATATTTTTTTGAAAAAATCCCGAACCCCCGGGGTCACAATTTCAGCAAAAATCTGACTTTTGGCAATTCACTCAAAAATGGTGCCAACCGGTTGCAAATGCTCCCCTGAAAGGTTTGGCACTCGAAACAGAAGGCTTTTTATCACAGGACAAGAAATCAGCCCTCAAAAACTTATCCGGCAAAAAATATTTTTTTGAAAAAATCCCTAACCCCCGGGGTCACAATTTCAGCAAAAATCTGACTTTTGGCAATTCACTCAAAAATGGTGCCAACCGGTTGCTAATGCTCCCCTGAAAGGTTTGGCACTCGAATCAGAAGGCTTTTTATCACAGGACAGGAAATCAGCCCTCAAAAACTTATCCGGCAAAAAATATTTTTTTGAAAAAATCCCTAACCCCCGGGGTCACAATTTCAGCAAAAATCTGACTTTTGGCAATTCACTCAAAAATGGTGCCAACCGGTTGCCAATGCTCCCCTGAAAGGTTTGGCACTCGAAACAGAAGGCTTTTTATCACAGGACAAGAAATCAGCCCTCAAAAACTTAACCGGCAGAAAATATTTTTTTGAAGAAATCCCTAACCCCCGGGGTCACAATTTCAGCAAAAATCTGACTTTTGGCAATTCACTCAAAAATGGTGCCAAAAGCTTGAAAATGCTCTCCTGAAAGGTTTGGCACCCGAAACGGAAGGCTTTTTATCACAGGACAAGAAATCAGCCCTCAAAAACTTAACCGGCAGAAAATATTTTTTTGAAAAAATCCCTAACCCCCGGGGTCACAATTTCAGCAAAAATCTGACTTTTGGCAATTCACTCAAAAATGGTGCCAACCGGTTGCAAATGCTCCCCTGAAAGGTTTGGCACTCGAAACAGAAGGCTTTTTATCACAGGACAAGAAATCAGCCCTCAAAAACTTATCCGGCAAAAAATATTTTTTTGAAAAAATCCCTAACCCCCGGGGTCACAATTTCAGCAAAAATCTGACTTTTGGCATTTCACTCAAAAATGGTGCCAAAAGCTTGAAAATGCTCTCCTGAAAGGTTTGGCACTCGAAACGGAAGGCTTTTTATCACAGGACAAGAAATCAGCCCTCAAAAACTTAACCGGCAGAAAATATTTTTTTGAAAAAATCCCTAACCCCCGGGGTCACAATTTCAGCAAAAATCTGACTTTGGGCAATTCACTCAAAAATGGTGCCAACCGGTTGCAAATGCTCCCCTGAAAGGTTTGGCACTCGAAACAGAAGGCTTTTTATCACAGGACAAGAAATCAGCCCTCAAAAACTTAACCGGCAGAAAATATTTTTTTGAAAAAATCCCTAACCCCCGGGGTCACAATTTCAGCAAAAATCTGACTTTTGGCAATTCACTCAAAAATGGTGCCAACCGGTTGCCAATGCTCCCCTGAAAGGTTTGGCACTCGAAACAGAAGGCTTTTTATCACAGGACAAGAAATCAGCCCTCAAAAACTTAACCGGCAGAAAATATTTTTTTGAAGAAATCTGACTTTTGGCAATTCACTCAAAAATGGTGCCAAAAGCTTGAAAATGCTCTCCTGAAAGGTTTGGCACCCGAAACAGAAGGCTTTTTATCACAGGACAAGAAATCAGCCCTCAAAAACTTAACCGGCAGAAAATATTTTTTTGAAAAAATCCCTAACTCCTGGGGTCACAATTTCAGGAAAAATCTGACTTTTGGAAATTCACTCAAAAATGGTGCCAAAAGCTTGAAAATACTCTCCTGAAAGGTTTGGCACTCGAAACGGAAGGCTTTTTATCACAGGACAAGAAATCAGCCCTCAAAAACTTAACCGGCAGAAAATATTTTTTTGAAAAAATCCCTAACCCCCAGGGTCACAATTTCAGCAAAAATCTGACTTTTGGCAATTCACTCAAAAATGGTGCCAACCGGTTGCTAATGCTCCCCTGAAAGGTTTGGCACTCGAATCAGAAGGCTTTTTATCACAGGACAAGAAATCAGCCCTCAAAAACTTAACCGGCAGAAAATATTTTTTTGAAAAAATCCCTAACCCCCGGGGTCACAATTTCAGCAAAAATCTGACTTTGGGCAATTCACTCAAAAATGGTGCCAACCGGTTGCAAATGCTCCCCTGAAAGGTTTGGCACTCGAAACAGAAGGCTTTTTATCACAGGACAAGAAATCAGCCCTCAAAAACTTAACTGGCAGAAAATATTTTTTTGAAGAAATCCCTAACCCCCGGGGTCACAATTTCAGCAAAAATCTGACTTTTGGCAATTCACTCAAAAATGGTGCCAACCGGTTGCCAATGCTCCCCTGAAAGGTTTGGCACTTGAAACAGAAGGCTTTTTATCACAGGACAAGAAATCAGCCCTCAAAAACTTATCCGGCAAAAAATATTTTTTTGAAAAAATCCCTAAGCCCCGGGGTCACAATTTCAGCAAAAATCTGACTTTTGGCAATTCACTCAAAAATGGTGCCAACCGGTTGCCAATGCCCCCCTGAAAGGTTTGGCACTCGAAACAGAAGGCTTTTTATCACAGGACAAGAAATCAGCCCTCAAAAACTTAACCGGCAGAAAATATTTTTTTGAAGAAATCTGACTTTTGGCAATTCACTCAAAAATGGTGCCAGAAGCTTGAAAATGCTCTCCTGAAAGGTTTGGCACCCGAAACAGAAGGCTTTTTATCACAGGACAAGAAATCAGCCCTCAAAAACTTAACCGGCAGAAAATATTTTTTTGAAAAAATCCCTAACCCCCGGGGTCACAATTTCAGGAAATATCTGACTTTTGGAAATTCACTCAAAAATGGTGCCAAAAGCTTGAAAATACTCCCCTGAAAGGTTTGGCACTCGAAACAGAAGGCTTTTTATCACAGGACAAGAAATCAGCCCTCAAAAACTTAACCGGCAGAAAATATTTTTTTGAAGAAATCCCTAACCCCCGGGGTCACAATTTCAGCAAAAATCTGACTTTTGGCATTTCACTCAAAAATGGTGCCAAAAGCTTGAAAATGCTCTCCTGAAAGGTTTGGCACTCGAAACGGAAGGCTTTTTATCACAGGACAAGAAATCAGCCCTCAAAAACTTAACCGGCAGAAAATATTTTTTTGAAAAAATCCCTAACCCCCGGGGTCACAATTTCAGCAAAAATCTGACTTTTGGCAATTCACTCAAAAATTGTGCCAACCGGTTGCTAATGCTCCCCTGAAAGGTTTGGCACTCGAATCAGAAGGCTTTTTATCACAGGACAAGAAATCAGCCCTCAAAAACTTATCCGGCAAAAAATATTTTTTTGAAAAAATCCCTAAGCCCCGGGGTCACAATTTCAGCAAAAATCTGACTTTTGGCAATTCACTCAAAAATGGTCCCAACCAGTTGCAAATGCTCCCCTGAAAGGTTTGGCACTCGAAACAGAAGGCTTTTTATCACAGGACAAGAAATCAGCCCTCAAAAACTTAACCGGCAGAAAATATTTTTTTGAAAAAATCCCTAACTCCCGGGGTCACAATTTCAGCAAAAATCTGACTTTTGGCAATTCACTCAAAAATGGTGCCAACCGGTTGCCAATGCTCTCCTGAAAGGTTTGGCACTCGAAACAGAAGGCTTTTTATCACAGGACAAGAAATCAGCCCTCAAAAACTTAACCGGCAGAAAATATTTTTTTGAAGAAATCCCTAACCCCCGGGGTCACAATTTCAGCAAAAATCTGACTTTTGGCATTTCACTCAAAAATGGTGCCAAAAGCTTGAAAATGCTCTCCTGAAAGGTTTGGCACTCGAAACAGAAGGCTTTTTATCACAGGAGAAGAAATCAGCCCTCAAAAACTTAACCGGCAGAAAATATTTTTTTGAAAAAATCCCTGACCCCCGGGGTCACAATTTCAGCAAAAATCTGACTTTTGGCAATTCACTCAAAAATGGTGCCAACCGGTTGCCAATGCTCCCCTGAAAGGTTTGCAACTCGAAACAGAAGGCTTTTTATCACAGGACAAGAAATCAGCCCTCAAAAACTTAACCGGCAGAAAATATTTCTTTGAAAAAATCCCTAACTCCCGGGGTCACAATTTCAGCAAAAATCTGACTTTTGGCAATTCACTCAAAAATGGTGCCAACCGGTTGCCAATGCTCCCCTGAAAGGTTTGGCACTCGAAACAGAAGGCTTTTTATCACAGGACAAGAAATCAGCCCTCAAAAACTTAACCGGCAGAAAATATTTTTTTGAAGAAATCCCTAACCCCCGGGGTCACAATTTCAGCAAAAATCTGACTTTTGGCATTTCACTCAAAAATGGTGCCAAAAGCTTGAAAATGCTCTCCTGAAAGGTCTGGCACTCGAAACAGAAGGCTTTTTATCACAGGAGAAGAAATCAGCCCTCAAAAACTTAACCGGCAGAAAATATTTTTTTGAAAAAATCCCTGACCCCCGGGGTCACAATTTCAGCAAAAATCTGACTTTTGGCATTTCACTCAAAAATGGTGCCAACCGGTTGCCAATGCTCCCCTGAAAGGTTTGGCACTCGAAACAGAAGGCTTTTTATCACAGGACAAGAAATCAGCCCTCAAAAACTTAACCGGCAGAAAATATTTTTTTGAAGAAATCCCTAACCCCCGGGGTCACAATTTCAGCAAAAATCTGACTTTTGGCATTTCACTCAAAAATGGTGCCAAAAGCTTGAAAATGCTCTCCTGAAAGGTTTGGCACTCGAAACAGAAGGCTTTTTATCACAGGAGAAGAAATCAGCCCTCAAAAACTTAACCGGCAGAAAATATTTTTTTGAAAAAATCCCTGACCCCCGGGGTCACAATTTCAGCAAAAATCTGACTTTTGGCAATTCACTCAAAAATGGTGCCAACCGGTTGCAAATGCTCCCCTGAAAGGTTTGGCACTCGAAACAGAAGGCTTTTTATCACAGGACAAGAAATCAGCCCTCAAAAACTTATCCGGCAAAAAATATTTTTTTGAAAAAATCCCTAACCCCCGGGGTCACAATTTCAGCAAAAATCTGACTTTTGGCATTTCACTCAAAAATGGTGCCAAAAGCTTGAAAATGCTCTCCTGAAAGGTTTGGCACTCGAAACGGAAGGCTTTTTATCACAGGACAAGAAATCAGCCCTCAAAAACTTAACCGGCAGAAAATATTTTTTTGAAAAAATCCCTAACCCCCAGGGTCACAATTTCAGCAAAAATCTGACTTTTGGCAATTCACTCAAAAATGGTGCCAACCAGTTGCAAATGCTCCCCTGAAAGGTTTGGCACTCGAAACAGAAGGCTTTTTATCACAGGACAAGAAATCAGCCCTCAAAAACTTAACCGGCAGAAAATATTTCTTTGAAAAAATCCCTAACTCCCGGGGTCACAATTTCAGCAAAAATCTGACTTTTGGCAATTCACTCAAAAATGGTGCCAACCTGTTGCCAATGCTCCCCTGAAAGGTTTGGCACTCGAAACAGAAGGCTTTTTATCACAGGACAAGAAATCAGCCCTCAAAAACTTAACCGGCAAAAAATATTTTTTTGAAAAAATCCCTAACCCCCGGGGTCACAATTTCAGCAAAAATCTGACTTTTGGCATTTCACTCAAAAATGGTGCCAAAAGCTTGAAAATGCTCTCCTGAAAGGTTTGGCACTCGAAACGGAAGGCTTTTTATCACAGGACAAGAAATCAGCCCTCAAAAACTTAACCGGCAGAAAATATTTTTTTGAAAAAATCCCTAACCCCCAGGGTCACAATTTCAGCAAAAATCTGACTTTTGGCAATTCACTCAAAAATGGTGCCAACCAGTTGCAAATGCTCCCCTGAAAGGTTTGGCACTCGAAACAGAAGGCTTTTTATCACAGGACAAGAAATCAGCCCTCAAAAACTTAACCGGCAGAAAATATTTCTTTGAAAAAATCCCTAACTCCCGGGGTCACAATTTCAGCAAAAATCTGACTTTTGGCAATTCACTCAAAAATGGTGCCAACCTGTTGCCAATGCTCCCCTGAAAGGTTTGGCACTCGAAACAGAAGGCTTTTTATCACAGGACAAGAAATCAGCCCTCAAAAACTTAACCGGCAGAAAATATTTTTTTGAAAAAATCCCTAACTCCCGGGGTCACAATTTCAGCAAAAATCTGACTTTTGGCAATTCACTCAAAAATGGTGCCAACCGGTTGCCAATGCTCCCCTGAAAGGTTTGGCACTCAAAACAGAAGGCTTTTTATCACAGGACAAGAAATCAGCCCTCAAAAACTTAACCGGCAGAAAATATTTTTTTGAAGAAATCCCTAACCCCCGGGGTCACAATTTCAGCAAAAATCTGACTTTTGGCATTTCACTCAAAAATGGTGCCAAAAGCTTGAAAATGCTCTCCTGAAAGGTTTGGCACTCGAAACAGAAGGCTTTTTATCACAGGAGAAGAAATCAGCCCTCAAAAACTTAACCGGCAGAAAATATTTTTTTGAAAAAATCCCTGACCCCCGGGGTCACAATTTCAGCAAAAATCTGCCTTTTGGCAATTCACTCAAAAATGGTGCCAAAAGCTTGAAAATGCTTTCCTGAAAGGTTTGGCACCCGAAACGGAAGGCTTTTTATCACAGGACAAGAAATCAGCCCTCTAAAACTTAACCGGCAGAAAATATTTTTTTGAAAAAATCCCTAACCCCCGGGGTCACAATTTCAGCAAAAATCTGACTTTTGGCAATTCACTCAAAAATGGTGCCAACCGGTTGCAAATGCTCCCCTGAAAGGTTTGGCACTCGAAACAGAAGGCTTTTTATCACAGGACAAGAAATCAGCCCTCAAAAACTTATCCGGCAAAAAATATTTTTTTGAAAAAATCCCTAACCCCCGGGGTCACAATTTCAGCAAAAATCTGACTTTTGGCATTTCACTCAAAAATGGTGCCAAAAGCTTGAAAATGCTCTCCTGAAAGGTTTGGCACTCGAAACGGAAGGCTTTTTATCACAGGACAAGAAATCAGCCCTCAAAAACTTAACCGGCAGAAAATATTTTTTTGAAAAAATCCCTAACCCCCGGGGTCACAATTTCAGCAAAAATCTGACTTTTGGCAATTCACTCAAAAATGGTGCCAACCGGTTGCAAATGCTCCCCTGAAAGGTTTGGCACTCGAAACAGAAGGCTTTTTATCACAGGACAAGAAATCAGCCCTCAAAAACTTAACCGGCAGAAAATATTTTTTTGAAAAAATCCCTAACCCCCGGGGTCACAATTTCAGCAAAAATCTGACTTTTGGCAATTCACTCAAAAATGGTGCCAACCGGTTGCAAATGCTCCCCTGAAAGGTTTGGCACTGGAAACAGAAGGCTTTTTATCACAGGACAAGAAATCAGCCCTCAAAAACTTATCCGGCAAAAAATATTTTTTTGAAAAAATCCCTAAGCCCCGGGGTCACAATTTCAGCAAAAATCTGACTTTTGGCAATTCACTCAAAAATGGTGCCAACCGGTTGCCAATGCTCCCCTGAAAGGTTTGGCACTTGAAACAGAAGGCTTTTTATCACAGGACAAGAAATCAGCCCTCAAAAACTTAACCGGCAGAAAATATTTTTTTGAAGAAATCTGACTTTTGGCAATTCACTCAAAAATGGTGCCAAAAGCTTGAAAATGCTCTCCTGAAAGGTTTGGCACCCGAAACAGAAGGCTTTTTATCACAGGACAAGAAATCAGCCCTCTAAAACTTAACCGGCAGAAAATATTTTTTTGAAAAAATCCCGAACCCCCGGGGTCACAATTTCAGCAAAAATCTGACTTTTGGCAATTCACTCAAAAATGGTGCCAACCGGTTGCAAATGCTCCCCTGAAAGGTTTGGCACTCGAAACAGAAGGCTTTTTATCACAGGACAAGAAATCAGCCCTCAAAAACTTATCCGGCAAAAAATATTTTTTTGAAAAAATCCCTAACCCCCGGGGTCACAATTTCAGCAAAAATCTGACTTTTGGCATTTCACTCAAAAATGGTGCCAAAAGCTTGAAAATGCTCTCCTGAAAGGTTTGGCACTCGAAACGGAAGGCTTTTTATCACAGGACAAGAAATCAGCCCTCAAAAACTTAACCGGCAGAAAATATTTTTTTGAAAAAATCCCTAACCCCCGGGGTCACAATTTCAGCAAAAATCTGACTTTTGGCAATTCACTCAAAAATGGTGCCAACCGGTTGCAAATGCTCCCCTGAAAGGTTTGGCACTCGAAACAGAAGGCTTTTTATCACAGGACAAGAAATCAGCCCTCAAAAACTTATCCGGCAAAAAATATTTTTTTGAAAAAATCCCTAAGCCCCGGGGTCACAATTTCAGCAAAAATCTGACTTTTGGCAATTCACTCAAAAATGGTGCCAACCGGTTGCCAATGCTCCCCTGAAAGGTTTGGCACTTGAAACAGAAGGCTTTTTATCACAGGACAAGAAATCAGTCCTCAAAAACTTAACCGGCAGAAAATATTTTTTTGAAGAAATCTGACTTTTGGCAATTCACTCAAAAATGGTGCCAAAAGCTTGAAAATGCTCTCCTGAAAGGTTTGGCACCCGAAACAGAAGGCTTTTTATCACAGGACAAGAAATCAGCCCTCAAAAACTTAACCGGCAGAAAATATTTTTTTGAAAAAATCCCTAACCCCCGGGGTCACAATTTCAGGAAAAATCTGACTTTTGGAAATTCACTCAAAAATGGTGCCAAAAGCTTGAAAATACTCCCCTGAAAGGTTTGGCACTCGAAACAGAAGGCTTTTTATCACAGGACAAGAAATCAGCCCTCAAAAACTTAACCGGCAGAAAATATTTTTTTGAAGAAATCCCTAACCCCCGGGGTCACAATTTCAGCAAAAATCTGACTTTTGGCATTTCACTCAAAAATGGTGCCAAAAGCTTGAAAATGCTCTCCTGAAAGGTTTGGCACTCGAAACGGAAGGCTTTTTATCACAGGACAAGAAATCAGCCCTCAAAAACTTAACCAGCAGAAAATATTTTTTTGAAAAAATCCCTAACCCCCGGGGTCACAATTTCAGCAAAAATCTGACTTTTGGCAATTCACTCAAAAATGGTGCCAACCGGTTGCTAATGCTCCCCTGAAAGGTTTGGCACTCGAATCAGAAGGCTTTTTATCACAGGACAGGAAATCAGCCCTCAAAAACTTATCCGGCAAAAAATATTTTTTTGAAAAAATCCCTAACCCCCGGGGTCACAATTTCAGCAAAAATCTGACTTTTGGCAATTCACTCAAAAATGGTGCCAACCGGTTGCCAATGCTCCCCTGAAAGGTTTGGCACTCGAAACAGAAGGCTTTTTATCACAGGACAAGAAATCAGCCCTCAAAAACTTAACCGGCAGAAAATATTTTTTTGAAGAAATCCCTAACCCCCGGGGTCACAATTTCAGCAAAAATCTGACTTTTGGCAATTCACTCAAAAATGGTGCCAAAAGCTTGAAAATGCTCTCCTGGAAGGTTTGGCACCCGAAACGGAAGGCTTTTTATCACAGGACAAGAAATCAGCCCTCAAAAACTTAACCGGCAGAAAATATTTTTTTGAAAAAATCCCTAACCCCCGGGGTCACAATTTCAGCAAAAATCTGACTTTTGGCAATTCACTCAAAAATGGTGCCAACCGGTTGCAAATGCTCCCCTGAAAGGTTTGGCACTCGAAACAGAAGGCTTTTTATCACAGGACAAGAAATCAGCCCTCAAAAACTTATCCGGCAAAAAATATTTTTTTGAAAAAATCCCTAACCCCCGGGGTCACAATTTCAGCAAAAATCTGACTTTTGGCAATTCACTCAAAAATGGTGCCAACCGGTTGCAAATGCTCCCCTGAAAGGTTTGGCACTCGAAACAGAAGGCTTTTTATCACAGGACAAGAAATCAGCCCTCAAAAACTTATCCGGCAAAAAATATTTTTTTGAAAAAATCCCTAACCCCCGGGGTCACAATTTCAGCAAAAATCTGACTTTTGGCATTTCACTCAAAAATGGTGCCAAAAGCTTGAAAATGCTCTCCTGAAAGGTTTGGCACTCGAAACGGAAGGCTTTTTATCACAGGACAAGAAATCAGCCCTCAAAAACTTAACCGGCAGAAAATATTTTTTTGAAAAAATCCCTAACCCCCGGGGTCACAATTTCAGCAAAAATCTGACTTTGGGCAATTCACTCAAAAATGGTGCCAACCGGTTGCAAATGCTCCCCTGAAAGGTTTGGCACTCGAAACAGAAGGCTTTTTATCACAGGACAAGAAATCAGCCCTCAAAAACTTAACCGGCAGAAAATATTTTTTTGAAAAAATCCCTAACCCCCGGGGTCACAATTTCAGCAAAAATCTGACTTTTGGCAATTCACTCAAAAATGGTGCCAACCGGTTGCCAATGCTCCCCTGAAAGGTTTGGCACTCGAAACAGAAGGCTTTTTATCACAGGACAAGAAATCAGCCCTCAAAAACTTAACCGGCAGAAAATATTTTTTTGAAGAAATCTGACTTTTGGCAATTCACTCAAAAATGGTGCCAAAAGCTTGAAAATGCTCTCCTGAAAGGTTTGGCACCCGAAACAGAAGGCTTTTTATCACAGGACAAGAAATCAGCCCTCAAAAACTTATCCGGCAAAAAATATTTTTTTGAAAAAATCCCTAAGCCCCGGGGTCACAATTTCAGCAAAAATCTGACTTTTGGCAATTCACTCAAAAATGGTGCCAACCGGTTGCCAATGCTCCCCTGAAAGGTTTGGCACTTGAAACAGAAGGCTTTTTATCACAGGACAAGAAATCAGTCCTCAAAAACTTAACCGGCAGAAAATATTTTTTTGAAGAAATCTGACTTTTGGCAATTCACTCAAAAATGGTGCCAAAAGCTTGAAAATGCTCTCCTGAAAGGTTTGGCACCCGAAACAGAAGGCTTTTTATCACAGGACAAGAAATCAGCCCTCTAAAACTTAACCGGCAGAAAATATTTTTTTGAAAAAATCCCGAACCCCCGGGGTCACAATTTCAGCAAAAATCTGACTTTTGGCAATTCACTCAAAAATGGTGCCAACCGGTTGCAAATGCTCCCCTGAAAGGTTTGGCACTCTAAACAGAAGGCTTTTTATCACAGGACAAGAAATCAGCCCTCAAAAACTTATCCGGCAAAAAATATTTTTTTGAAAAAATCCCTAACCCCCGGGGTCACAATTTCAGCAAAAATCTGACTTTTGGCATTTCACTCAAAAATGGTGCCAAAAGCTTGAAAATGCTCTCCTGAAAGGTTTGGCACTCGAAACGGAAGGCTTTTTATCACAGGACAAGAAATCAGCCCTCAAAAACTTAACCGGCAGAAAATATTTTTTTGAAAAAATCCCTAACCCCCGGGGTCACAATTTCAGCAAAAATCTGACTTTTGGCAATTCACTCAAAAATGGTGCCAACCGGTTGCAAATGCTCCCCTGAAAGGTTTGGCACTCGAAACAGAAGGCTTTTTATCACAGGACAAGAAATCAGCCCTCAAAAACTTATCCGGCAAAAAATATTTTTTTGAAAAAATCCCTAAGCCCCGGGGTCACAATTTCAGCAAAAATCTGACTTTTGGCAATTCACTCAAAAATGGTGCCAACCGGTTGCCAATGCTCCCCTGAAAGGTTTGGCACTCGAAACAGAAGGCTTTTTATCACAGGACAAGAAATCAGCCCTCAAAAACTTAACCGGCAGAAAATATTTTTTTGAAGAAATCCCTAACCCCCGGGGTCACAATTTCAGCAAAAATCTGACTTTTGGCAATTCACTCAAAAATGGTGCCAAAAGCTTGAAAATGCTCTCCTGGAAGGTTTGGCACCCGAAACGGAAGGCTTTTTATCACAGGACAAGAAATCACCCCTCAAAAACTTAACCGGCAGAAAATATTTTTTTGAAAAAATCCCTAACCCCCGGGGTCACAATTTCAGCAAAAATCTGACTTTTGGCAATTCACTCAAAAATGGTGCCAACCGGTTGCAAATGCTCCCCTGAAAGGTTTGGCACTCGAAACAGAAGGCTTTTTATCACAGGACAAGAAATCAGCCCTCAAAAACTTATCCGGCAAAAAATATTTTTTTGAAAAAATCCCTAACCCCCGGGGTCACAATTTCAGCAAAAATCTGACTTTTGGCAATTCACTCAAAAATGGTGCCAACCGGTTGCAAATGCTCCCCTGAAAGGTTTGGCACTCGAAACAGAAGGCTTTTTATCACAGGACAAGAAATCAGCCCTCAAAAACTTATCCGGCAAAAAATATTTTTTTGAAAAAATCCCTAACCCCCGGGGTCACAATTTCAGCAAAAATCTGACTTTTGGCATTTCACTCAAAAATGGTGCCAAAAGCTTGAAAATGCTCTCCTGAAAGGTTTGGCACTCGAAACGGAAGGCTTTTTATCACAGGACAAGAAATCAGCCCTCAAAAACTTAACCGGCAGAAAATATTTTTTTGAAAAAATCCCTAACCCCCGGGGTCACAATTTCAGCAAAAATCTGACTTTGGGCATTTCACTCAAAAATGGTGCCAAAAGCTTGAAAATGCTCTCCTGAAAGGTTTGGCACTCGAAACGGAAGGCTTTTTATCACAGGACAAGAAATCAGCCCTCAAAAACTTAACCGGCAGAAAATATTTTTTTGAAAAAATCCCTAACCCCCGGGGTCACAATTTCAGCAAAAATCTGACTTTTGGCAATTCACTCAAAAATGGTGCCAACCGGTTGCCAATGCTCCCCTGAAAGGTTTGGCACTTGAAACAGAAGGCTTTTTATCACAGGACAAGAAATCAGTCCTCAAAAACTTAACCGGCAGAAAATATTTTTTTGAAGAAATCTGACTTTTGGCAATTCACTCAAAAATGGTGCCAAAAGCTTGAAAATGCTCTCCTGAAAGGTTTGGCACCCGAAACAGAAGGCTTTTTATCACAGGACAAGAAATCAGCCCTCTAAAACTTAACCGGCAGAAAATATTTTTTTGAAAAAATCCCGAACCCCCGGGGTCACAATTTCAGCAAAAATCTGACTTTTAGCAATTCACTCAAAAATGGTGCCAACCGGTTGCAAATGCTCCCCTGAAAGGTTTGGCACTCTAAACAGAAGGCTTTTTATCACAGGACAAGAAATCAGCCCTCAAAAACTTATCCGGCAAAAAATATTTTTTTGAAAAAATCCCTAACCCCCGGGGTCACAATTTCAGCAAAAATCTGACTTTTGGCATTTCACTCAAAAATGGTGCCAAAAGCTTGAAAATGCTCTCCTGAAAGGTTTGGCACTCGAAACGGAAGGCTTTTTATCACAGGACAAGAAATCAGCCCTCAAAAACTTAACCGGCAGAAAATATTTTTTTGAAAAAATCCCTAACCCCCGGGGTCACAATTTCAGCAAAAATCTGACTTTTGGCAATTCACTCAAAAATGGTGCCAACCGGTTGCAAATGCTCCCCTGAAAGGTTTGGCACTCGAAACAGAAGGCTTTTTATCACAGGACAAGAAATCAGCCCTCAAAAACTTATCCGGCAAAAAATATTTTTTTGAAAAAATCCCTAAGCCCCGGGGTCACAATTTCAGCAAAAATCTGACTTTTGGCAATTCACTCAAAAATGGTGCCAACCGGTTGCCAATGCTCCCCTGAAAGGTTTGGCACTTGAAACAGAAGGCTTTTTATCACAGGACAAGAAATCAGTCCTCAAAAACTTAACCGGCAGAAAATATTTTTTTGAAGAAATCTGACTTTTGGCAATTCACTCAAAAATGGTGCCAAAAGCTTGAAAATGCTCTCCTGAAAGGTTTGGCACCCGAAACAGAAGGCTTTTTATCACAGGACAAGAAATCAGCCCTCAAAAACTTAACCGGCAGAAAATATTTTTTTGAAAAAATCCCTAACCCCCGGGGTCACAATTTCAGGAAAAATCTGACTTTTGGAAATTCACTCAAAAATGGTGCCAAAAGCTTGAAAATACTCCCCTGAAAGGTTTGGCACTCGAAACAGAAGGCTTTTTATCACAGGACAAGAAATCAGCCCTCAAAAACTTAACCGGCAGAAAATATTTTTTTGAAGAAATCCCTAACCCCCGGGGTCACAATTTCAGCAAAAATCTGACTTTTAGCATTTCACTCAAAAATGGTGCCAAAAGCTTGAAAATGCTCTCCTGAAAGGTTTGGCACTCGAAACGGAAGGCTTTTTATCACAGGACAAGAAATCAGCCCTCAAAAACTTAACCAGCAGAAAATATTTTTTTGAAAAAATCCCTAACCCCCGGGGTCACAATTTCAGCAAAAATCTGACTTTTGGCAATTCACTCAAAAATGGTGCCAACCGGTTGCTAATGCTCCCCTGAAAGGTTTGGCACTCGAATCAGAAGGCTTTTTATCACAGGACAGGAAATCAGCCCTCAAAAACTTATCTGGCAAAAAATATTTTTTTGAAAAAATCCCTAACCCCCGGGGTCACAATTTCAGCAAAAATCTGACTTTTGGCAATTCACTCAAAAATGGTGCCAACCGGTTGCCAATGCTCCCCTGAAAGGTTTGGCACTCGAAACAGAAGGCTTTTTATCACAGGACAAGAAATCAGCCCTCAAAAACTTAACCGGCAGAAAATATTTTTTTGAAGAAATCCCTAACCCCCGGGGTCACAATTTCAGCAAAAATCTGACTTTTGGCATTTCACTCAAAAATGGTGCCAAAAGCTTGAAAATGCTCTCCTGAAAGGTTTGGCACCCGAAACGGAAGGCTTTTTATCACAGGACAAGAAATCAGCCCTCAAAAACTTAACCGGCAGAAAATATTTTTTTGAAAAAATCCCTAACCCCCGGGGTCACAATTTCAGCAAAAATCTGACTTTTGGCAATTCACTCAAAAATGGTGCCAACCGGTTGCAAATGCTCCCCTGAAAGGTTTGGCACTCGAAACAGAAGGCTTTTTATCACAGGACAAGAAATCAGCCCTCAAAAACTTATCCGGCAAAAAATATTTTTTTGAAAAAATCCCTAACCCCCGGGGTCACAATTTCAGCAAAAATCTGACTTTTGGCAATTCACTCAAAAATGGTGCCAACCGGTTGCAAATGCTCCCCTGAAAGGTTTGGCACTCGAAACAGAAGGCTTTTTATCACAGGACAAGAAATCAGCCCTCAAAAACTTATCCGGCAAAAAATATTTTTTTGAAAAAATCCCTAACCCCCGGGGTCACAATTTCAGCAAAAATCTGACTTTTGGCATTTCACTCAAAAATGGTGCCAAAAGCTTGAAAATGCTCTCCTGAAAGGTTTGGCACTCGAAACGGAAGGCTTTTTATCACAGGACAAGAAATCAGCCCTCAAAAACTTAACCGGCAGAAAATATTTTTTTGAAAAAATCCCTAACCCCCGGGGTCACAATTTCAGCAAAAATCTGACTTTGGGCAATTCACTCAAAAATGGTGCCAACCGGTTGCAAATGCTCCCCTGAAAGGTTTGGCACTCGAAACAGAAGGCTTTTTATCACAGGACAAGAAATCAGCCCTCAAAAACTTAACCGGCAGAAAATATTTTTTTGAAAAAATCCCTAACACCCGGGGTCACAATTTCAGCAAAAATCTGACTTTTGGCAATTCACTCAAAAATGGTGCCAACCGGTTGCCAATGCTCCCCTGAAAGGTTTGGCACTCGAAACAGAAGGCTTTTTATCACAGGACAAGAAATCAGCCCTCAAAAACTTAACCGGCAGAAAATATTTTTTTGAAGAAATCTGACTTTTGGCAATTCACTCAAAAATGGTGCCAAAAGCTTGAAAATGCTCTCCTGAAAGGTTTGGCACCCGAAACAGAAGGCTTTTTATCACAGGACAAGAAATCAGCCCTCAAAAACTTAACCGGCAGAAAATATTTTTTTGAAAAAATCCCTAACCCCTGGGGTCACAATTTCAGGAAAAATCTGACTTTTGGAAATTCACTCAAAAATGGTGCCAAAAGCTTGAAAATACTCTCCTGAAAGGTTTGGCACTCGAAACGGAAGGCTCTTTATCACAGGACAAGAAATCAGCCCTCAAAAACTTAACTGGCAGAAAATATTTTTTTGAAAAAATCCCTAACCCCCAGGGTCACAATTTCAGCAAAAATCTGACTTTTGGCAATTCACTCAAAAATGGTGCCAACCGGTTGCTAATGCTCCCCTGAAAGGTTTGGCACTCGAATCAGAAGGCTTTTTATCACAGGACAAGAAATCAGCCCTCAAAAACTTAACCGGCAGAAAATATTTTTTTGAAAAAATCCCTAACCCCCGGGGTCACAATTTCAGCAAAAATCTGACTTTTGGCAATTCACTCAAAAATGGTGCCAACCGGTTGCCAATGCCCCCCTGAAAGGTTTGGCACTCGAAACAGAAGGCTTTTTATCACAGGACAAGAAATCAGCCCTCAAAAACTTAACCGGCAGAAAATATTTTTTTGAAGAAATCTGACTTTTGGCAATTCACTCAAAAATGGTGCCAGAAGCTTGAAAATGCTCTCCTGAAAGGTTTGGCACCCGAAACAGAAGGCTTTTTATCACAGGACAAGAAATCAGCCCTCAAAAACTTAACCGGCAGAAAATATTTTTTTGAAAAAATCCCTAACCCCTGGGGTCACAATTTCAGGAAATATCTGACTTTTGGAAATTCACTCAAAAATGGTGCCAAAAGCTTGAAAATACTCCCCTGAAAGGTTTGGCACTCGAAACAGAAGGCTTTTTATCACAGGACAAGAAACCAGCCCTCAAAAACTTAACCGGCAGAAAATATTTTTTTGAAGAAATCCCTAACCCCCGGGGTCACAATTTCAGCAAAAATCTGACTTTTGGCATTTCACTCAAAAATGGTGCCAAAAGCTTGAAAATGCTCTCCTGAAAGGTTTGGCACTCGAAACGGAAGGCTTTTTATCACAGGACAAGAAATCAGCCCTCAAAAACTTAACCGGCAGAAAATATTTTTTTGAAAAAATCCCTAACCCCCGGGGTCACAATTTCAGCAAAAATCTGACTTTTGGCAATTCACTCAAAAATTGTGCCAACCGGTTGCTAATGCTCCCCTGAAAGGTTTGGCACTCGAATCAGAAGGCTTTTTATCACAGGACAAGAAATCAGCCCTCAAAAACTTATCCGGCAAAAAATATTTTTTTGAAAAAATCCCTAAGCCCCGGGGTCACAATTTCAGCAAAAATCTGACTTTTGGCAATTCACTCAAAAATGGTCCCAACCAGTTGCAAATGCTCCCCTGAAAGGTTTGGCACTCGAAACAGAAGGCTTTTTATCACAGGACAAGAAATCAGCCCTCAAAAACTTAACCGGCAGAAAATATTTTTTTGAAGAAATCCCTAACCCCCGGGGTCACAATTTCAGCAAAAATCTGACTTTTGGCATTTCACTCAAAAATGGTGCCAAAAGCTTGAAAATGCTCTCCTGAAAGGTTTGGCACTCGAAACAGAAGGCTTTTTATCACAGGAGAAGAAATCAGCCCTCAAAAACTTAACCGGCAGAAAATATTTTTTTGAAAAAATCCCTGACCCCCGGGGTCACAATTTCAGCAAAAATCTGACTTTTGGCATTTCACTCAAAAATGGTGCCAAAAGCTTGAAAATGCTCTCCTGAAAGGTTTGGCACCCGAAACGGAAGGCTTTTTATCACAGGACAAGAAATCAGCCCTCAAAAACTTAACCGGCAGAAAATATTTTTTTGAAAAAATCCCTAACCCCCGGGGTCACAATTTCAGCAAAAATCTGACTTTTGGCAATTCACTCAAAAATGGTGCCAACCAGTTGCAAATGCTCCCCTGAAAGGTTTGGCACTCGAAACAGAAGGCTTTTTATCACAGGAGAAGAAATCAGCCCTCAAAAACTTATCCGGCAAAAAATATTTTTTTGAAAAAATCCCTGACCCCCGGGGTCACAATTTCAGCAAAAATCTGACTTTTGGCATTTCACTCAAAAATGGTGCCAAAAGCTTGAAAATGCTCTCCTGAAAGGTTTGGCACCCGAAACGGAAGGCTTTTTATCACAGGACAAGAAATCAGCCCTCAAAAACTTAACCGGCAGAAAATATTTTTTTGAAAAAATCCCTAACCCCCGGGGTCACAATTTCAGCAAAAATCTGACTTTTGGCAATTCACTCAAAAATGGTGCCAACCAGTTGCAAATGCTCCCCTGAAAGGTTTGGCACTCGAAACAGAAGGCTTTTTATCACAGGAGAAGAAATCAGCCCTCAAAAACTTATCCGGCAAAAAATATTTTTTTGAAAAAATCCCTAACCCCCGGGGTCACAATTTCAGCAAAAATCTGACTTTTGGCATTTCACTCAAAAATGGTGCCAAAAGCTTGAAAATGCTCTCCTGAAAGGTTTGGCACTAGAAACGGAAGGCTTTTTATCACAGGACAAGAAATCAGCCCTCAAAAACTTAACCGGCAGAAAATATTTTTTTGAAAAAATCCCTGACCCCCGGAGTCACAATTTCAGCAAAAATCTGAGTTTTGGCATTTCACTCAAAAATGGTGCCAAAAGCTTGAAAATGCTTTCCTGAAAGGTTTGGCACCCGAAACGGAAGGCTTTTTATCACAGGACAAGAAATCAGCCCTCAAAAACTTAGCCGGCAGAAAATATTTTTTTGAAAAAATCCCTAACCCCCGGGGACACAATTTCAGCAAAAATCTGACTTTTGGCAATTCACTCAAAAATGGTGCCAACCGGTTGCAAATGCTCCCCTGAAAGGTTTGGCACTCGAAACAGAAGGCTTTTTATCACAGGACAAGAAATCAGCCCTCAAAAACTTATCCGGCAAAAAATATTTTTTTGAAAAAATCCCTAAGCCCCGGGGTCACAATTTCAGCAAAAATCTGACTTTTGGCAATTCACTCAAAAATGGTGCCAACCGGTTGCCAATGCTCCCCTGAAAGGTTTGGCACTCGAAACAGAAGGCTTTTTATCACAGGACAAGAAATCAGCCCTCAAAAACTTAACCGGCAGAAAATATTTTTTTGAAGAAATCCCTAACCCCCGAAGTCACAATTTCAGCAAAAATCTGACTTTTGGAAATTCACTCAAAAATGGTGCCAAAAGCTTGAAAATACTCCCCTGAAAGGTTTGGCACTCGAAACAGAAGGCTTTTTATCACAGGACAAGAAATCAGCCCTCAAAAACTTAACCGGCAGAAAATATTTTTTTGAAGAAATCCCTAACCCCCGGGGTCACAATTTCAGCAAAAATCTGACTTTTGGCAATTCACTCAAAAATGGTGCCAAAAGCTTGAAAATGCTCTCCTGAAAGGTTTGGCACTCGAAACAGAAGGCTTTTTATCACAGGAGAAGAAATCAGCCCTCAAAAACTTATCCGGCAAAAAATATTTTTTTGAAAAAATCCCTAACCCCCGGGGTCACAATTTCAGCAAAAATCTGACTTTTGGCATTTCACTCAAAAATGGTGCCAAAAGCTTGAAAATGCTCTCCTGAAAGGTTTGGCACTAGAAACGGAAGGCTTTTTATCACAGGAGAAGAAATCAGCCCTCAAAAACTTAACCGGCAGAAAATATTTTTTTGAAAAAATCCCTGACCCCCGGAGTCACAATTTCAGCAAAAATCTGACTTTTGGCATTTCACTCAAAAATGGTGCCAAAAGCTTGAAAATGCTTTCCTGAAAGGTTTGGCACCCGAAACGGAAGGCTTTTTATCACAGGACAAGAAATCAGCCCTCAAAAACTTAGCCGGCAGAAAATATTTTTTTGAAAAAATCCCTAACCCCCGGGGACACAATTTCAGCAAAAATCTGACTTTTGGCAATTCACTCAAAAATGGTGCCAACCGGTTGCAAATGCTCCCCTGAAAGGTTTGGCACTCGAAACAGAAGGCTTTTTATCACAGGACAAGAAATCAGCCCTCAAAAACTTATCCGGCAAAAAATATTTTTTTGAAAAAATCCCTAAGCCCCGGGGTCACAATTTCAGCAAAAATCTGACTTTTGGCAATTCACTCAAAAATGGTGCCAACCGGTTGCCAATGCTCCCCTGAAAGGTTTCGCACTCGAAACAGAAGGCTTTTTATCACAGGACAAGAAATCAGCCCTCAAAAACTTAACCGGCAGAAAATATTTTTTTGAAGAAATCCCTAACCCCCGGGGTCACAATTTCAGCAAAAATCTGACTTTTGGAAATTCACTCAAAAATGGTGCCAAAAGCTTGAAAATACTCCCCTGAAAGGTTTGGCACTCGAAACAGAAGGCTTTTTATCACAGGACAAGAAATCAGCCCTCAAAAACTTAACCGGCGGAAAAGATTTTTTTGAAAAAATCCCTGACCCCCGGAGTCACAATTTCAGCAAAAATCTGACTTTTGGCATTTCACTCAAAAATGGTGCCAAAAGCTTGAAAATGCTTTCCTGAAAGGTTTGGCACCCGAAACGGAAGGCTTTTTATCACAGGACAAGAAATCAGCCCTCAAAAACTTAGCCGGCAGAAAATATTTTTTTGAAAAAATCCCTAACCCCCGGGGACACAATTTCAGCAAAAATCTGACTTTTGGCAATTCACTCAAAAATGGTGCCAACCGGTTGCAAATGCTCCCCTGAAAGGTTTGGCACTCGAAACAGAAGGCTTTTTATCACAGGACAAGAAATCAGCCCTCAAAAACTTATCCGGCAAAAAATATTTTTTTGAAAAAATCCCTAAGCCCCGGGGTCACAATTTCAGCAAAAATCTGACTTTTGGCAATTCACTCAAAAATGGTGCCAACCGGTTGCCAATGCTCCCCTGAAAGGTTTCGCACTCGAAACAGAAGGCTTTTTATCACAGGACAAGAAATCAGCCCTCAAAAACTTAACCGGCAGAAAATATTTTTTTGAAGAAATCCCTAACCCCCGGGGTCACAATTTCAGCAAAAATCTGACTTTTGGAAATTCACTCAAAAATGGTGCCAAAAGCTTGAAAATACTCCCCTGAAAGGTTTGGCACTCGAAACAGAAGGCTTTTTATCACAGGACAAGAAATCAGCCCTCAAAAACTTAACCGGCAGAAAATATTTTTTTGAAGAAATCCCTAACCCCCGGGGTCACAATTTCAGCAAAAATCTGACTTTTGGCAATTCACTCAAAAATGGTGCCAAAAGCTTGAAAATGCTCTCCTGAAAGGTTTGGCACTCGAAACAGAAGGCTTTTTATCACAGGACAAGAAATCAGCCCTCAAAAACTTATCCGGCAAAAAATATTTTTTTGAAAAAATCCCTAACCCCCGGGGTCACAATTTCAGCAAAAATCTGACTTTTGGCATTTCACTCAAAAATGGTGCCAAAAGCTTGAAAATGCTCTCCTGAAAGGTTTGGCACTAGAAACGGAAGGCTTTTTATCACAGGAGAAGAAATCAGCCCTCAAAAACTTAACCGGCAGAAAATATTTTTTTGAAAAAATCCCTGACCCCCGGAGTCACAATTTCAGCAAAAATCTGACTTTTGGCATTTCACTCAAAAATGGTGCCAAAAGCTTGAAAATGCTTTCCTGAAAGGTTTGGCACCCGAAACGGAAGGCTTTTTATCACAGGACAAGAAATCAGCCCTCAAAAACTTAAGCGGCAGAAAATATTTTTTTGAAAAAATCCCTAACCCCCGGGGACACAATTTCAGCAAAAATCTGACTTTTGGCAATTCACTCAAAAATGGTGCCAACCGGTTGCAAATGCTCCCCTGAAAGGTTTGGCACTCGAAACAGAAGGCTTTTTATCACAGGACAAGAAATCAGCCCTCAAAAACTTATCCGGCAAAAAATATTTTTTTGTAAAAATCCCTAACCCCCGGGGTCACAATTTCAGCAAAAATCTGACTTTTGGCATTTCACTCAAAAATGGTGCCAAAAGCTTGAAAATGCTCTCCTGAAAGGTTTGGCACTAGAAACGGAAGGCTTTTTATCACAGGAGAAGAAATCAGCCCTCAAAAACTTAACCGGCAGAAAATATTTTTTTGAAAAAATCCCTGACCCCCGGAGTCACAATTTCAGCAAAAATCTGACTTTTGGCATTTCACTCAAAAATGGTGCCAAAAGCTTGAAAATGCTTTCCTGAAAGGTTTGGCACCCGAAACGGAAGGCTTTTTATCACAGGACAAGAAATCAGCCCTCAAAAACTTAGCCGGCAGAAAATATTTTTTTGAAAAAATCCCTAACCCCCGGGGACACAATTTCAGCAAAAATCTGACTTTTGGCAATTCACTCAAAAATGGTGCCAACCGGTTGCAAATGCTCCCCTGAAAGGTTTGGCACTCGAAACAGAAGGCTTTTTATCACAGGACAAGAAATCAGCCCTCAAAAACTTATCCGGCAAAAAATATTTTTTTGAAAAAATCCCTAAGCCCCGGGGTCACAATTTCAGCAAAAATCTGACTTTTGGCAATTCACTCAAAAATGGTGCCAACCGGTTGCCAATGCTCCCCTGAAAGGTTTGGCACTCGAAACAGAAGGCTTTTTATCACAGGACAAGAAATCAGCCCTCAAAAACTTAACCGGCAGAAAATATTTTTTTGAAGAAATCCCTAACCCCCGGGGTCACAATTTCAGCAAAAATCTGACTTTTGGAAATTCACTCAAAAATGGTGCCAAAAGCTTGAAAATACTCCCCTGAAAGGTTTGGCACTCGAAACAGAAGGCTTTTTATCACAGGACAAGAAATCAGCCCTCAAAAACTTAACCGGCAGAAAATATTTTTTTGAAGAAATCCCTAACCCCCGGGGTCACAATTTCAGCAAAAATCTGACTTTTGGCAATTCACTCAAAAATGGTGCCAAAAGCTTGAAAATGCTCTCCTGAAAGGTTTGGCACTCGAAACAGAAGGCTTTTTATCACAGGACAAGAAATCAGCCCTCAAAAACTTATCCGGCAAAAAATATTTTTTTGAAAAAATCCCTAACCCCCGGGGTCACAATTTCAGCAAAAATCTGACTTTTGGCATTTCACTCAAAAATGGTGCCAAAAGCTTGAAAATGCTCTCCTGAAAGGTTTGGCACTAGAAACGGAAGGCTTTTTATCACAGGAGAAGAAATCAGCCCTCAAAAACTTAACCGGCAGAAAATATTTTTTTGAAAAAATCCCTGACCCCCGGAGTCACAATTTCAGCAAAAATCTGACTTTTGGCATTTCACTCAAAAATGGTGCCAAAAGCTTGAAAATGCTTTCCTGAAAGGTTTGGCACCCGAAACGGAAGGCTTTTTATCACAGGACAAGAAATCAGCCCTCAAAAACTTAAGCGGCAGAAAATATTTTTTTGAAAAAATCCCTAACCCCCGGGGACACAATTTCAGCAAAAATCTGACTTTTGGCAATTCACTCAAAAATGGTGCCAACCGGTTGCAAATGCTCCCCTGAAAGGTTTGGCACTCGAAACAGAAGGCTTTTTATCACAGGACAAGAAATCAGCCCTCAAAAACCTATCCGGCAAAAAATATTTTTTTGTAAAAATCCCTAACCCCCGGGGTCACAATTTCAGCAAAAATCTGACTTTTGGCATTTCACTCAAAAATGGTGCCAAAAGCTTGAAAATGCTCTCCTGAAAGGTTTGGCACTCGAAACAGAAGGCTTTTTATCACAGGACAAGAAATCAGCCCTCAAAAACTTAACCGGCAGAAAATATTTTTTTGAAGAAATCCCTAACCCCCGGGGTCACAATTTCAGCAAAAATCTGACTTTTGGCAATTCACTCAAAAATGGTGCCAACCGGTTGCAAATGCTCCCCTGAAAGGTTTGGCACTCGAAACAGAAGGCTTTTTATCACAGGACAAGAAATCAGCCCTCAAAAACTTAACCGGCAGAAAATATTTTTTTGAAAAAATCCCTAACCCCCGGGGTCACAATTTCAGCAAAAATCTGACTTTTGGCAATTCACTCAAAAATGGTGCCAACCGGTTGCAAATGCTCCCCTGAAAGGTTTGGCACTCGAAACAGAAGGCTTTTTATCACAGGACAAGAAATCAGCCCTCAAAAACTTATCCGGCAAAAAATATTTTTTTGAAAAAATCCCTAACCCCCGGGGTCACAATTTCAGCAAAAATCTGACTTTTGGCAATTCACTCAAAAATGGTGCCAACCAGTTGCAAATGCTCCCCTGAAAGGTTTGGCACTCGAAACAGAAGGCTTTTTATCACAGGAGAAGAAATCAGCCCTCAAAAACTTATCCGGCAAAAAATATTTTTTTGAAAAAATCCCTAACCCCCGGGGTCACAAGTTCAGCAAAAATCTGACTTTTGGCATTTCACTCAAAAATGGTGCCAAAAGCTTGAAAATGCTTTCCTGAAAGGTTTGGCACTAGAAACGGAAGGCTTTTTATCACAGGAGAAGAAATCAGCCCTCAAAAACTTAGCCGGCAGAAAATATTTTTTTGAAAAAATCCCTAACCCCCGGGGACACAATTTCAGCAAAAATCTGACTTTTGGCAATTCACTCAAAAATGGTGCCAACCGGTTGCAAATGCTCCCCTGAAAGGTTTGGCACTCGAAACAGAAGGCTTTTTATCACAGGACAAGAAATCAGCCCTCAAAAACTTATCCGGCAAAAAATATTTTTTTGAAAAAATCCCTAAGCCCCGGGGTCACAATTTCAGCAAAAATCTGACTTTTGGCAATTCACTCAAAAATGGTGCCAACCGGTTGCCAATGCTCCCCTGAAAGGTTTGGCACTCGAAACAGAAGGCTTTTTATCACAGGACAAGAAATCAGCCCTCAAAAACTTAACCGGCAGAAAATATTTTTTTGAAGAAATCCCTAACCCCCGGGGTCACAATTTCAGCAAAAATCTGACTTTTGGAAATTCACTCAAAAATGGTGCCAAAAGCTTGAAAATACTCCCCTGAAAGGTTTGGCACTCGAAACAGAAGGCTTTTTATCACAGGACAAGAAATCAGCCCTCAAAAACTTAACCGGCAAAAAATATTTTTTTGAAGAAATCCCTAACCCCCGGGGTCACAATTTCAGCAAAAATCTGACTTTTGGCAATTCACTCAAAAATGGTGCCAAAAGCTTGAAAATGCTCTCCTGAAAGGTTTGGCACTCGAAACAGAAGGCTTTTTATCACAGGAGAAGAAATCAGCCCTCAAAAACTTATCCGGCAAAAAATATTTTTTTGAAAAAATCCCTAACCCCCGGGGTCACAATTTCAGCAAAAATCTGACTTTTGGCATTTCACTCAAAAATGGTGCCAAAAGCTTGAAAATGCTCTCCTGAAAGGTTTGGCACTAGAAACGGAAGGCTTTTTATCACAGGAGAAGAAATCAGCCCTCAAAAACTTAACCGGCAGAAAATATTTTTTTGAAAAAATCCCTGACCCCCGGAGTCACAATTTCAGCAAAAATCTGACTTTTGGCATTTCACTCAAAAATGGTGCCAAAAGCTTGAAAATGCTTTCCTGAAAGGTTTGGCACCCGAAACGGAAGGCTTTTTATCACAGGACAAGAAATCAGCCCTCAAAAACTTAAGCGGCAGAAAATATTTTTTTGAAAAAATCCCTAACCCCCGGGGACACAATTTCAGCAAAAATCTGACTTTTGGCAATTCACTCAAAAATGGTGCCAACCGGTTGCAAATGCTCCCCTGAAAGGTTTGGCACTCGAAACAGAAGGCTTTTTATCATAGGACAAGAAATCAGCCCTCAAAAACTTATCCGGCAAAAAATATTTTTTTGTAAAAATCCCTAACCCCCGGGGTCACAATTTCAGCAAAAATCTGACTTTTGGCATTTCACTCAAAAATGGTGCCAAAAGCTTGAAAATGCTCTCCTGAAAGGTTTGGCACTCGAAACAGAAGGCTTTTTATCACAGGACAAGAAATCAGCCCTCAAAAACTTAACCGGCAGAAAATATTTTTTTGAAGAAATCCCTAACCCCCGGGGTCACAATTTCAGCAAAAATCTGACTTTTGGCAATTCACTCAAAAATGGTGCCAACCGGTTGCAAATGCTCCCCTGAAAGGTTTGGCACTCGAAACAGAAGGCTTTTTATCACAGGACAAGAAATCAGCCCTCAAAAACTTATCCGGCAAAAAATATTTTTTTGTAAAAATCCCTAACCCCCGGGGTCACAATTTCAGCAAAAATCTGACTTTTGGCATTTCACTCAAAAATGGTGCCAAAAGCTTGAAAATGCTCTCCTGAAAGGTTTGGCACTCGAAACAGAAGGCTTTTTTATCACAGGACAAGAAATCAGCCCTCAAAAACTTAACCGGCAGAAAATATTTTTTTGAAGAAATCCCTAACCCCCGGGGTCACAATTTCAGCAAAAATCTGACTTTTGGCAATTCACTCAAAAATGGTGCCAACCGGTTGCAAATGCTCCCCTGAAAGGTTTGGCACTCGAAACAGAAGGCTTTTTATCACAGGACAAGAAATCAGCCCTCAAAAACTTAACCGGCAGAAAATATTTTTTTGAAAAAATCCCTGACCCCCGGAGTCACAATTTCAGCAAAAATCTGACTTTTGGCATTTCACTCAAAAATGGTGCCAAAAGCTTGAAAATGCTTTCCTGAAAGGTTTGGCACCCGAAACGGAAGGCTTTTTATCACAGGACAAGAAATCAGCCCTCAAAAACTTAAGCGGCAGAAAATATTTTTTTGAAAAAATCCCTAACCCCCGGGGACACAATTTCAGCAAAAATCTGACTTTTGGCAATTCACTCAAAAATGGTGCCAACCGGTTGCAAATGCTCCCCTGAAAGGTTTGGCACTCGAAACAGAAGGCTTTTTATCACAGGACAAGAAATCAGCCCTCAAAAACTTATCCGGCAAAAAATATTTTTTTGTAAAAATCCCTAACCCCCGGGGTCACAATTTCAGCAAAAATCTGACTTTTGGCATTTCACTCAAAAATGGTGCCAAAAGCTTGAAAATGCTCTCCTGAAAGGTTTGGCACTCGAAACAGAAGGCTTTTTATCACAGGACAAGAAATCAGCCCTCAAAAACTTAACCGGCAGAAAATATTTTTTTGAAGAAATCCCTAACCCCCGGGGTCACAATTTCAGCAAAAATCTGACTTTTGGCAATTCACTCAAAAATGGTGCCAACCGGTTGCAAATGCTCCCCTGAAAGGTTTGGCACTCGAAACAGAAGGCTTTTTATCACAGGACAAGAAATCAGCCCTCAAAAACTTATCCGGCAAAAAATATTTTTTTGTAAAAATCCCTAACCCCCGGGGTCACAATTTCAGCAAAAATCTGACTTTTGGCATTTCACTCAAAAATGGTGCCAAAAGCTTGAAAATGCTCTCCTGAAAGGTTTGGCACTCGAAACAGAAGGCTTTTTATCACAGGACAAGAAATCAGCCCTCAAAAACTTAACCGGCAGAAAATATTTTTTTGAAGAAATCCCTAACCCCCGGGGTCACAATTTCAGCAAAAATCTGACTTTTGGCAATTCACTCAAAAATGGTGCCAACCGGTTGCAAATGCTCCCCTGAAAGGTTTGGCACTCGAAACAGAAGGCTTTTTATCACAGGACAAGAAATCAGCCCTCAAAAACTTATCCGGCAAAAAATATTTTTTTGAAAAAATCCCTAACTCCCGGGGTCACAATTTCAGCAAAAATCTGACTTTTGGCAATTCACTCAAAAATGGTGCCAACCGGTTGCCAATGCTCCCCTGAAAGGTTTGGCACTCGAAACAGAAGGCTTTTTATCACAGGACAAGAAATCAGCCCTCAAAAACTTAACCGGCAGAAAATATTTTTTTGAAGAAATCCCTAACCCCCGGGGTCACAATTTCAGCAAAAATCTGACTTTTGGCATTTCACTCAAAAATGGTGCCAACCGGTTGCAAATGCTCCCCTGAAAGGTTTGGCACTCGAAACAGAAGGCTTTTTATCACAGGACAAGAAATCAGCCCTCAAAAACTTATCCGGCAAAAAATATTTTTTTGAAAAAATCCCTAAGCCCCGGGGTCACAATTTCAGCAAAAATCTGACTTTTGGCAATTCACTCAAAAATGGTGCCAACTGGTTGCCAATGCTCCCCTGAAAGGTTTGGCACTCGAAACAGAAGGCTTTTTATCACAGGACAAGAAATCAGCCCTCAAAAACTTAACCGGCAGAAAATATTTTTTTGAAGAAATCCCTAACCCCCGGGGTCACAATTTCAGCAAAAATCTGACTTTTGGCAATTCACTCAAAAATGGTGCCAAAAGCTTGAAAATGCTCTCCTGAAAGGTTTGGCACTCGAAACAGAAGGCTTTTTATCACAGGAGAAGAAATCAGCCCTCAAAAAGTTAACCGGCAGAAAATATTTTTTTGAAAAAATCCCTGACCCCCGGGGTCACAATTTCAGCAAAAATCTGACTTTTGGCAATTCACTCAAAAATGGTGCCAAAAGCTTGAAAATGCTTTCCTGAAAGGTTTGGCACCCGAAACGGAAGGCTTTTTATCACAGGACAAGAAATCAGCCCTCAAAAACTTAACCGGCAGAAAATATTTTTTTGAAAAAATCCCTAACCCCCGGGGTCACAATTTCAGCAAAAATCTGACTTTTGGCAATTCACTCAAAAATGGTGCCAACCGGTTGCAAATGCTCCCCTGAAAGGTTTGGCACTCGAAACAGAAGGCTTTTTATCACAGGACAAGAAATCAGCCCTCAAAAACTTATCCGGCAAAAAATATTTTTTTGAAAAAATCCCTAACCCCCGGGGTCACAATTTCAGCAAAAATCTGACTTTTGGCATTTCACTCAAAAATGGTGCCAAAAGCTTGAAAATGCTCTCCTGAAAGGTTTGGCACTAGAAACGGAAGGCTTTTTATCACAGGACAAGAAATCAGCCCTCAAAAACTTAACCGGCAGAAAATATTTTTTTGAAAAAATCCCTGACCCCCGGGGTCACAATTTCAGCAAAAATCTGACTTTTGGCATTTCACTCAAAAATGGTGCCAAAAGCTTGAAAATGCTTTCCTGAAAGGTTTGGCACCCGAAACGGAAGGCTTTTTATCACAGGACAAGAAATCAGCCCTCAAAAACTTAACCGGCAGAAAATATTTTTTTGAAAAAATCCCTAACCCCCGGGGTCACAATTTCAGCAAAAATCTGACTTTTGGCAATTCACTCAAAAATGGTGCCAACCGGTTGCAAATGCTCCCCTGAAAGGTTTGGCACTCGAAACAGAAGGCTTTTTATCACAGGACAACAAATCAGCCCTCAAAAACTTATCCGGCAAAAAATATTTTTTTGAAAAAATCCCTAACCCCCGGGGTCACAATTTCAGCAAAAATCTGACTTTTGGCATTTCACTCAAAAATGGTGCCAAAAGCTTGAAAATGCTCTCCTGAAAGGTTTGGCACTCGAAACGGAAGGCTTTTTATCACAGGACAAGAAATCAGCCCTCAAAAACTTAACCGGCAGAAAATATTTTTTTGAAAAAATCCCTAACCCCCGGGGTCACAATTTCAGCAAAAATCTGACTTTTGGCAATTCACTCAAAAATGGTGCCAACCAGTTGCAAATGCTCCCCTGAAAGGTTTGGCACTCGAAACAGAAGGCTTTTTATCACAGGACAAGAAATCAGCCCTCAAAAACTTAACCGGCAGAAAATATTTTTTTGAAAAAATCCCTAACCCCCGGGGTCACAATTTCAGCAAAAATCTGACTTTTGGCAATTCACTCAAAAATGGTGCCAACCGGTTGCAAATGCTCCCCTGAAAGGTTTGGCACTCGAAACAGAAGGCTTTTTATCACAGGACAAGAAATCAGCCCTCAAAAACTTATCCGGCAAAAAATATTTTTTTGAAAAAATCCCTAAGCCCCGGGGTCACAATTTCAGCAAAAATCTGACTTTTGGCAATTCACTCAAAAATGGTGCCAACCGGTTGCCAATGCTCCCCTGAAAGGTTTGGCACTCGAAACAGAAGGCTTTTTATCACAGGACAAGAAATCAGCCCTCAAAAACTTAACCGGCAGAAAATATTTTTTTGAAGAAATCCCTAACCCCCGGGGTCACAATTTCAGCAAAAATCTGACTTTTGGCAATTCACTCAAAAATGGTGCCAAAAGCTTGAAAATACTCCCCTGAAAGGTTTGGCACTCGAAACGGAAGGCTTTTTATCACAGGACAAGAAATCAGCCCTCAAAAACTTAACCGGCAGAAAATATTTTTTTGAAGAAATCCCTAACCCCCGGGGTCACAATTTCAGCAAAAATCTGACTTTTGGCAACTCACTCAAAAATGGTCCCAAAAGCTTGAAAATGCTCTCCTGAAAGGTTTGGCACTCGAAACAGAAGGCTTTTTATCACAGGAGAAGAAATCAGCCCTCAAAAAGTTAACCGGCAGAAAATATTTTTTTGAAAAAATCCCTGACCCCCGGGGTCACAATTTCAGCAAAAATCTGACTTTTGGCAATTCACTCAAAAATGGTGCCAAAAGCTTGAAAATGCTTTCCTGAAAGGTTTGGCACCCGAAACGGAAGGCTTTTTATCACAGGACAAGAAATCAGCCCTCAAAAACTTAACCGGCAGAAAATATTTTTTTGAAGAAATCCCTAACCCCCGGGGTCACAATTTCAGCAAAAATCTGACTTTTGGAAATTCACTCAAAAATGGTGCCAACCGGTTGCTAATGCTCCCCTGAAAGGTTTGGCACTCGAAACAGAAGGCATTTTATCACAGGACAAGAAATCAGCCCTCAAAAACTTAACCGGCAGAAAATATTTTTTTGAAAAAATCCCTAACCCCCGGGGTCACAATTTCAGCAAAAATCTGACTTTTGGAAATTCACTCAAAAATGGTGCCAAAAGCTTGAAAATACTCCCCTGAAAGGTTTGGCACTCGAAACAGAAGGCTTTTTATCACAGGACAAGAAATCAGCCCTCAAAAACTTAACCGGCAGAAAATATTTTTTTGAAGAAATCCCTAACCCCCGGGGTCACAATTTCAGCAAAAATCTGACTTTTGGCAATTCACTCAAAAATGGTGCCAAAAGCTTGAAAATGCTCTCCTGGAAGGTTTGGCACCCGAAACGGAAGGCTTTTTATCACAGGACAAGAAATCAGCCCTCAAAAACTTAACCGGCAGAAAATATTTTTTTGAAAAAATCCCTAACCCCCGGGGTCACAATTTCAGCAAAAATCTGACTTTTGGCAATTCACTCAAAAATGGTGCCAACCGGTTGCAAATGCTCCCCTGAAAGGTTTGGCACTCGAAATGGAAGGCTTTTTATCACAGGACAAGAAATCAGCCCTCAAAAACTTAACCGGCAGAAAATATTTTTTTGAAAAAATCCCTAACCCCCGGGGTCACAATTTCAGCAAAAATCTGACTTTTGGAAATTCACTCAAAAATGGTGCCAAAAGCTTGAAAATGCTCTCCTGAAAGGTTTAGCACTCGAAACGGAAGGCTTTTTATCACAGGACAAGAAATCAGCCCTCAAAAACTTAACCGGCAGAAAATATTTTTTTGAAAAAATCCCTAACCCCCGAGGTCACAATTTCAGCAAAAATCTGACTTTTGGCAATTCGCTCAAAAATGGTGCCAACCGGTTGCAAATGCTCCCCTGAAAGGTTTGGCACTCGAAACAGAAGGCTTTTTATCACAGGACAAGAAATCAGCCCTCAAAAACTTAACCAGCAGAAAATATTTTTTTGAAGAAATCCCTAACCCCAGGGGTCACAATTTCAGCAAAAATCTGACTTTTGGCAATTCACTCAAAAATGGTGCCAAAAGCTTGAAAATGCTCCCCTGAAAGGTTTGGCACTCGAAACAGAAGGCTTTTTATCACAGGGCAAGAAATCAGCTCTCAAAAACTTAACCGGCAGAAAATATTTTTTTGAAGAAATCCCTAACCCCCGGGGTCACAATTTCAGCAAAAATCTAACTCTTGGCAATTCACTCAAAAATGGTGCCAAAAGCTAGAAAATGCTCTCCTGAAAGGTTTGGCACTCGAAACAGAAGGCTTTTTATCACAGGACAAGAAATCAGCCCTCAAAAACTTAACCAGCAGAAAATATTTTTTTGAACAAATCCCTAAGCCCCGGGGTCACAATTTCAGCAAAAATCGGACTTTTGGCATTTCACTCAAAAATGGTGCCAAAAGCTTGAAAATGCTCTCCTGAAAGGTTTGGCACTCGAAACGGAAGGCTTTTTATCACAGGACAAGAAATCAGCCCTCAAAAACTTAACCAGCAGAAAATATTTTTTTGAAAAAATCCCTAACCCCCGGGGTCACAATTTCAGCAAAAATCGGAATTTTGGCAATTCACTCAAAAATGGTGCCAAAAGCTTGAAAATGCTCCCCTGAAAGGTTTGGCCCTGGAAACAGAAAACTTTTTATCACAGGACAAGAAATCAGCCCTCAAAAACTTATCCGGCAGAAAATATTTTTTTGAAAAAATCCCTAACCCCCGGGGTCACGATTTCAGCAAAAATCTGACTTTTGGCATTTCACTCAAAAATGGTGCCAAAAGCTTGAAAATGCTCTCCTGAAAGGTTTGGCACTCGAAACGGAAGGCTTTTTATCACAGGACAAGAAATCAGCCCTCAAAAACTTAACCGGCAGAAAATATTTTTTTGAAAAAATCCCTAACCCCCGGGGTCACAATTTCAGCAAAAATCTGACTTTTGGCAATTCACTCAAAAATGGTGCCAAAAGCTTGAAAATGCTCTCCTGAAAGGTTTGGCACTCGAAACGGAAGGCTTTTTATCACAGGACAAGAAATCAGCCCTCAAAAACTTAACCGGAAGAAATTTTTTTTGAAAAAATCCCTAACCACCGGGGTCACAATTTCAGCAAAAATCTGACTTTTGGCAATTCACTCAAAAATGCTGCCAACCGGTTGCAAATACTCCCCTGAAAGGTTTGGCACTGGAAACAGAAAGCTTTTTATCACAGGACAAGAAATCAGCCCTCAAAAACTTATCCGGCAGAAAATATTTTTTTGAAAAAATCCCTAACCCCCGGGGTCACAATTTCAGCAAAAATCTGACTTTTGGCATTTCACTCAAAAATGTTGCCAAAAGCTTGAAAATGCTCTCCTGAAAGGTTTGGCACTCGAAACGGAAGGCTTTTTATCACAGGACAAGAAATCAGCCCTCAAAAACTTAACCAGCAGAAAATATTTTTTTGAAAAAATCCCTAACCCCCGGGGTCACAATTTCAGCAAAAATCGGACTTTTGGCAATTCACTCAAAAATGGTGCCAAAAGCTTGAAAATGCTCCCCTGAAAGGTTTGGCACTCGAAACAGAAGGCTTTTTATCACAGGACAAGAAATCAGCCCTCAAAAACTTAACCGGCAGAAAATATTTTTTTGAATAAATCCCTAACCCCCGGGGTCACAATTTCAGCAAAAATCTGACTTTTGGAAATTCACTGAAAAATGGTGCCAAAAGCTTGAAAATACTCCCCTGAAAGGTATGGCACTCGAAACAGAAGGCTTTTTATAACAGGGCAAGAAATCAGCTCTCAAAAACTTAACCGGCAAAAAATATTTTTTTGAAAAAATCCCTAAGCCCCGGGGTCACAATTTCAGCAAAAATCTGACTTTTGGCAATTCACTCAAAAATGGTGCCAACCGGTTGCCAATGCTCCCCTGAAAGGTTTGGCACTCGAAACAGCAGGTTTTTTATCACAGGACAAGAAATCAGCCCTCAAAAACTTAACCGGCAGAAAATATTTTTTTGAAGAAATCCCTAACCCCCGGGGTCACAATTTCAGCAAAAATCTGACTTTTGGAAATTCACTCAAAAATGGTGCCAAAAGCTTGAAAATACTCCCCTGAAAGGTTTGGCACTCGAAACAGAAGGCTTTTTATCACAGGACAAGAAATCAGCCCTCAAAAACTTAACCGGCAGAAAATATTTTTTTGAAGAAATCCCTAACCCCCGGGGTCACAATTTCAGCAAAAATCTGACTTTTGGCAATTCACTCAAAAATGGTGCCAAAAGCTTGAAAATGCTCTCCTGAAAGGTTTGGCACTCGAAACAGAAGGCTTTTTATCACAGGAGAAGAAATCAGCCCTCAAAAAGTTAACCGGCAGAAAATATTTTTTTGAAAAAATCCCTGACCCCCGGGGTCACAATTTCAGCAAAAATCTGACTTTTGGCAATTCACTCAAAAATGGTGCCAAAAGCTTGAAAATGCTCTCCTGGAAGGTTTGGCACCCGAAACGGAAGGCTTTTTATCACAGGACAAGAAATCAGCCCTCAAAAACTTAACCGGCAGAAAATATTTTTTTGAAAAAATCCCTAACCCCCGGGGTCACAATTTCAGCAAAAATCTGACTTTTGGCAATTCACTCAAAAATGGTGCCAACCGGTTGCAAATGCTCCCCTGAAAGGTTTGGCACTCGAAACAGAAGGCTTTTTATCACAGGACAAGAAATCAGCCCTCAAAAACTTATCCGGCAGAAAATATTTTTTTGAAAAAATCCCTAACCCCCGGGGTCACAATTTCAGCAAAAATCTGACTTTTGGCATTCCACTCAAAAATGGTGCCTACCGGTTGCCAATGCTCCCCTGAAAGGTTTGGCACTCGAAATGGAAGGCTTTTTATCACAGGACAAGAAATCAGCCCTCAAAAACTTAACCGGCAGAAAATATTTTTTTGAAAAAATCCCTAACCCCCGGGGTCACAATTTCAGCAAAAATCTGACTTTTGGAAATTCACTCAAAAATGGTGCCAAAAGCTTGAAAATGCTCTCCTGAAAGGTTTAGCACTCGAAACGGAAGGTTTTTTATCACAGGACAAGAAATCAGCCCTCAAAAACTTAACCGGCAGAAAATATTTTTTTGAAAAAATCCCTAACCCCCGAGGTCACAATTTCAGCAAAAATCTGACTTTTGGCAATTCGCTCAAAAATGGTGCCAACCAGTTGCAAATGCTCCCCTGAAAGGTTTGGCACTCGAAACAGAAGGCTTTTTATCACAGGACAAGAAATCAGCCCTCAAAAACTTATCCGGCAGAAAATATTTTTTTGAAAAAATCCCTAACCCCAGGGGTCACAATTTCAGCAAAAATCGGACTTTTGGCAATTCACTCAAAAATGATGCCAAAAGCTTGAACATGCTCTCCTGAAAGGTTTGGCACTCGAAACGGAAGGCTTTTTATCACAGGACAAGAAATCAGCCCTCAAAAACTTAACCAGCAGAAAATATTTTTTTGAAAAAATCCCTAACCCCCGGGGTCACAATTTCAGCAAAAATCGGACTTTTGGCAATTCACTCAAAAATGGTTCCAAAAGCTTGAAAATGCTCCCCTGAAAGGTTTGGCACTCGAAACAGAAGGCTTTTTATCACAGGACAAGAAATCAGCCCTCAAAAACTTAACCGGCAGAAAATATTTTTTTGAATAAATCCCTAACCCCCGGGGTCACAATTTCAGCAAAAATCTGACTTTTGGAAATTCACTGAAAAATGGTGCCAAAAGCTTGAAAATACTCCCCTGAAAGGTTTGGCACTCGAAACAGAAGGCTTTTTATCACAGGGCAAGAAATCAGCTCTCAAAAACTTAACCGGCAAAAAATATTTTTTTGAAAAAATCCCTAAGCCCCGGGGTCACAATTTCAGCAAAAATCTGACTTTTGGCAATTCACTCAAAAATGGTGCCAACCGGTTGCCAATGCTCCCCTGAAAGGTTTGGCACTCGAAACAGAAGGCTTTTTATCACAGGACAAGAAATCAGCCCTCAAAAACTTAACCGGCAGAAAATATTTTTTTGAAGAAATCCCTAACCCCCGGGGTCACAATTTCAGCAAAAATCTGACTTTTGGAAATTCACTCAAAAATGGTGCCAAAAGCTTGAAAATACTCCCCTGAAAGGTTTGGCACTCGAAACAGAAGGCTTTTTATCACAGGACAAGAAATCAGCCCTCAAAAACTTAACCGGCAGAAAATATTTTTTTGAAGAAATCCCTAACCCCCGGGGTCACAATTTCAGCAAAAATCTGACTTTTGGCAATTCACTCAAAAATGGTGCCAAAAGCTTGAAAATGCTCTCCTGAAAGGTTTGGCACTCGAAACAGAAGGCTTTTTATCACAGGAGAAGAAATCAGCCCTCAAAAAGTTAACCGGCAGAAAATATTTTTTTGAAAAAATCCCTGACCCCCGGGGTCACAATTTCAGCAAAAATCTGACTTTTGGCAATTCACTCAAAAATGGTGCCAAAAGCTTGAAAATGCTCTCCTGGAAGGTTTGGCACCCGAAACGGAAGGCTTTTTATCACAGGACAAGAAATCAGCCCTCAAAAACTTAACCGGCAGAAAATATTTTTTTGAAAAAATCCCTAACCCCCGGGGTCACAATTTCAGCAAAAATCTGACTTTTGGCAATTCACTCAAAAATGGTGCCAACCGGTTGCAAATGCTCCCCTGAAAGGTTTGGCACTCGAAACAGAAGGCTTTTTATCACAGGACAAGAAATCAGCCCTCAAAAACTTATCCGGCAGAAAATATTTTTTTGAAAAAATCCCTAACCCCCGGGGTCAGAATTTCAGCAAAAATCTGACTTTTTGCATTTCACTCAAAAATGGTGCCTACCGGTTGCCAATGCTCCCCTGAAAGGTTTGGCACTCGAAATGGAAGGCTTTTTATCACAGGACAAGAAATCAGCCCTCAAAAACTTATCCGGCAGAAAATATTTTTTTGAAAAAATCCCTAACCCCCGGGGTCACAATTTCAGGAAAAATCTGACTTTTGGCATTTCACTCAAAAATGGTGCCTACCGGTTGCCAATGCTCCCCTGAAAGGTTTGGCACTCGAAATGGAAGGCTTTTTTATCACAGGACAAGAAATCAGCCCTCAAAAACTTAACCGGCAGAAAATATTTTTTTGAAAAAATCCCTAACCCCCGGGGTCACAATTTCAGCAAAAATCGGACTTTTGGCAATTCACTCAAAAATGGTGCCAAAAGCTAGAAAATGCTCTCCTGAAAGGTTTGGCACTCGAAACGGAAGGCTTTTTATCACAGGACAAGAAATCAGCCCTCAAAAACTTAACCAGCAGAAAATATTTTTTTGAACAAATCCCTCAGCCCCGGGGTCACAATTTCAGCAAAAATCGGACTTTTGGCATTTCACTCAAAAATGGTGCCAAAAGCTTGAAAATGCTCTCCTGAAAGGTTTGGCACTCGAAACGGAAGGCTTTTTATCACAGGACAAGAAATCAGCCCTCAAAAACTTAACCAGCAGAAAATATTTTTTTGAAAAAATCCCTAACCCCCGGGGTCACAATTTCACCAAAAATCGGAATTTTGGCAATTCACTCAAAAATGGTGCCAAAAGCTTGAAAATGCTCCCCTGAAAGGTTTGGCCCTGGAAACAGAAAACCTTTTATCACAGGACAAGAAATCAGCCCTCAAAAACTTATCCGGCAGAAAATATTTTTTTGAAAAAATCCCTAACCCCCGGGGTCACGATTTCAGCAAAAATCTGACTTTTGGCATTTCACTCAAAAATGGTGCCAAAAGCTTGAAAATGCTCTCCTGAAAGGTTTGGCACTCGAAACGGAAGGCTTTTTATCACAGGACAAGAAATCAGCCCTCAAAAACTTAACCAGCAGAAAATATTTTTTTGAAAAAATCCCTAACCCCCGGGGTCACAATTTCAGCAAAAATCTGACTTTTGGCAATTCACTCAAAAATGGTGCCAAAAGCTTGAAAATGCTCTCCTGAAAGGTTTGGCACTCGAAACGGAAGGCTTTTTATCACAGGACAAGAAATCAGCCCTCAAAAACTTAACCGGCAGAAATTTTTTTTGAAAAAATCCCTAACCACCGGGGTCACAATTTCAGCAAAAATCTGACTTTTGGCAATTCACTCAAAAATGGTGCCAACCGGTTGCAAATACTCCCCTGAAAGGTTTGGCACTGGAAACAGAAAGCGTTTTATCACAGGACAAGAAATCAGCCCTCAAAAACTTATCCGGCAGAAAATATTTTTTTGAAAAAATCCCTAACCCCCGGGGTCACAATTTCAGCAAAAATCTGACTTTTGGCATTTCACTCAAAAATGGTGCCAAAAGCTTGAAAATGCTCTCCTGAAAGGTTTGGCACTCGAAACGGAAGGCTTTTTATCACAGGACAAGAAATCAGCCCTCAAAAACTTAACCGGCAGAAAATATTTTTTTGAATAAACCCCTAACCCCCGGGGTCACAATTTCAGCAAAAATCGGATTTTTGGAAATTCACTGAAAAATGGTGCCAAAAGCTTGAAAATACTCCCCTGAAAGGTTTGGCACTCGAAACAGAAGGCTTTTTATCACAGGACATGAAATCAGCCCTCAAAAACTTAACCGGCAGAAAATATTTTTTTGAAGAAATCCCTAACCCCCGGGGTCACAATTTCAGCAAAAGTCTGACTTTTGGCAATTCACTCAAAAATGGTGCCAAAAGCTTGAAAATGCTCCCCTGAAACGTTTGGCACTCGAAACAGAAGGCTTTTTATCACAGGACAAGAAATCAGCCCTCAAAAACTTAACCAGCAGAAAATATTTTTTTGAAAAAATCCCTAACCCCCGGGATCACAATTTCAGCAAAAATCTGACTTTTGGCAATTCACTCAGAAATGGTGCCAAAAGCTTGAAAATGCTCCCCTGAAAGGTTTGGCACTCGAAACGGAAGGCTTTTTATCACAGGACAAGAAATCAGCCCTCAAAAACTTAACCGGCAGAAAATATTTTTTTGAAAAAATCCCTAACCCCCGGGGTCACAATTTCAGCAAAAATCTGACTTTTGGCAATTCACTCAAAAATGGTGCCAACCGGTTGCAAATGCTCCCCTGAAAGGTTTGGCACTGGAAACAGAAAGCTTTTTATCACAGGACAAGAAATCAGCCCTCAAAAACTTATCCGGCAGAAAATATTTTTTTGAAAAAATCCCTAACCCCCGGGGTCACAATTTCAGCAAAAATCTGACTTTTGGCATTTCACTCAAAAATGGTGCCAAAAGCTTGAAAATGCTCCCCTGAAAGGTTTGGCACTCGAAACGGAAAGCTTTTTATCACAGGACAAGAAATCAGCCCTCAAAAACTTATCCGGCAGAAAATATTTTTTTGAAAAAATCCCTAACCCCCGGGGGTCACAATTTCAGCAAAAATTTGACTTTTGGCATTTCACTCAAAAATGGTGCCAAAAGCTTGAAAATGCTCTCCTGAAAGGTTTGGCACTCGAAACGGAAGGCTTTTTATCACAGGACAAGAAATCAGCCCTCAAAAACTTAACCAGACGAAAATATTTTTTTGAAAAAATCCCTAACCCCCGGGGTCACAATTTCAGCAAAAATCGGACTTTTGGCAATTCACTCAAAAATGGTGCCAAAAGCTTGAAAATGCTCCCCTGAAAGGTTTGGCCCTGGAAACAGAAAACTTTTTATCACAGGACAAGAAATCAGCCCTCAAAAACTTATCCGGCAGAAAATATTTTTTTGAAAAAATCCCTAACCCCCGGGGTCACAATTTCAGCAAAAATCTGACTTTTGGCATTTCACTCAAAAATGGTGCCAAAAGCTTGAAAATGCTCTCCTGAAAGGTTTGGCACTCGAAACGGAAGGCTTTTTATCACAGGACAAGAAATCAGCCCTCAGAAACTTAACCGGCAGAAAATATTTTTTTGAAAAAATCCCTAACCCCCGGGGTCACAATTTCAGCAAAAATCGGACTTTTGGCAATTCACTCAAAAATGGTGCCAAAAGCTTGAAAATGCTCCCCTGAAAGGTTTGGCACTCGAAACGGAAGGCTTTTTATCACAGGACAAGAAATCAGCCCTCAAAAACTTAACCGGCAGAAAATATTTTTTTGAAGAAATCCCTAACCCCCGGGGTCACAATTTCAGCAAAAATCGGACTTTTGGAAATTCACTGAAAAATGGTGCCAAAAGCTTGAAAATACTCCCCTGAAAGGTTTGGCACTCGAAACAGAAGGCTTTTTATCACAGGACATGAAATCAGCCCTCAAAAACTTAACCGGCAGAAAATATTTTTTTGAAGAAATCCCTAACCCCCGGGGTCACAATTTCAGCAAAAATCTGACTTTTGGCAATTCACTCAAAAATGGTGCCAAAAGCTTGAAAATGCTCCCTTGAAACGTTTGGCACTCGAAACAGAAGGCTTTTTATCACAGGACAAGAAATCAGCCCTCAAAAACTTAACCAGCAGAAAATATTTTTTTGAAAAAATCCCTAACCCCCGGGGTCACAATTTCAGCAAAAATCTGACTTTTGGCAATTCACTCAGAAATGGTGCCAAAAGCTTGAAAATGCTCCCCTGAAAGGTTTGGCACTCGAAACAGAAGGCTTTTTATCACAGGACAAGAATTCAGCCCTCAAAAACTTATCCGGAGAATATTTTTTTTTTAAGAAATCCCTAACCCCCGGGGTCACAATTTCAGCAAAAATCTGACTTTTGGCAATTCACTCAAAAATGGTGCCAAAAGCTAGAAAATGCTCTCCTGAAAGGTTTGGCACTCGAAACGGAAGGCTTTTTATCACAGGACAAGAAATCAGCCCTCAAAAACTTAACCGGCAGAAAATATTTTTTTGAAAAAATCCCTAACCCCCGGGGTCACAATTTCAGCAAAAATCTGACTTTTGGCAATTCACTCAAAAATGGTGCCAACCGGTTGCAAATGCTCCCCTGAAAGGTTTGGCACTGGAAACAGAAAGCTTTTTATCACAGGACAAGAAATCAGCCCTCAAAAACTTATCCGGCAGAAAATATTTTTTTGAAAAAATCCCTAACCCCCGGGGTCACAATTTCAGCAAAAATCTGACTTTTGGCATTTCACTCAAAAATGGTGCCAAAAGCTTGAAAATGCTCTCCTGAAAGGTTTGGCACTCGAAACGGAAAGCTTTTTATCACAGGACAAGAAATCAGCCCTCAAAAACTTATCCGGCAGAAAATATTTTTTTGAAAAAATCCCTAACCCCCGGGGGTCACAATTTCAGCAAAAATTTGACTTTTGGCATTTCACTCAAAAATGGTGCCAAAAGCTTGAAAATGCTCTCCTGAAAGGTTTGGCACTCGAAACGGAAGGCTTTTTATCACAGGACAAGAAATCAGCCCTCAAAAACTTAACCAGACGAAAATATTTTTTTGAAAAAATCCCTAACCCCCGGGGTCACAATTTCAGCAAAAATCGGACTTTTGGCAATTCACTCAAAAATGGTGCCAAAAGCTTGAAAATGCTCCCCTGAAAGGTTTGGCCCTGGAAACAGAAAACTTTTTATCACAGGACAAGAAATCAGCCCTCAAAAACTTATCCGGCAGAAAATATTTTTTTGAAAAAATCCCTAACCCCCGGGGTCACAATTTCAGCAAAAATCTGACTTTTGGCATTTCACTCAAAAATGGTGCCAAAAGCTTGAAAATGCTCTCCTGAAAGGTTTGGCACTCGAAACGGAAGGCTTTTTATCACAGGACAAGAAATCAGCCCTCAGAAACTTAACCGGCAGAAAATATTTTTTTGAAAAAATCCCTAACCCCCGGGGTCACAATTTCAGCAAAAATCGGACTTTTGGCAATTCACTCAAAAATGGTGCGAAAAGCTTGAAAATGCTCCCCTGAAAGGTTTGGCACTCGAAACGGAAGGCTTTTTATCACAGGACAAGAAATCAGCCCTCAAAAACTTAACCGGCAGAAAATATTTTTTTGAAGAAATCCCTAACCCCCGGGGTCACAATTTCAGCAAAAATCTGACTTTTGGCAATTCACTCAAAAATGGTGCCAAAAGCTTGAAAATGCTCCCCTGAAAGGTTTGGCACTCGAAGCGGAAGGCTTTTTATCACAGGACAAGAAATCAGCCCTCAAAAACTAAACCGGCAGAAAATATTTTTTTGACGAAATCCCTAACCCCCGGGGTCACAATTTCAGCAAAAATCTGACTTTTGGCAATTCACTCAAAAATGGTGCCAAAAGCTTGAAAATGCTCCCCTGAAAGGTTTGGCACTCGAAACGGAAGGCTTTTTATCACAGGACAAGAAATCAGCCCTCAAAAACTTAACCGGCAGAAAATATTTTTTTGAACAAATCCCTAAGCCCCGGGGTCACAATTTCAGCAAAAATCTGACTTTTGGCATTTCACTCAAAAATGGTGCCAAAAGCTAGAAAATGCTCTCCTGAAAGGTTTGGCCCTCGAAACAGAAGGCTTTTTATCACAGGACAAGAAATCAGCCCTCAAAAACTTATCCGGCAGAAAATATTTTTTTGAAAAAATCCCTAACCCCCGGGGTCACAATTTCAGCAAAAATCTGACTTTTGGCAATTCACTCAAAAATGGTGCCAAAAGCTTGAAAATGCTCCCCTGAAAGGTTTGGCACTCGAAACGGAAGGCTTTTTATCACAGGACAAGAAATCAGCCCTCAAAAACTAAACCGGCAGAAAATATTTTTTTGACGAAATCCCTAACCCCCGGGGTCACAATTTCAGCAAAAATCTGACTTTTGGCAATTCACTCAAAAATGGTGCCAAAAGCTTGAAAATGCTCCCCTGAAAGGTTTGGCACTCGAAACGGAAGGCTTTTTATCACAGGACAAGAAATCAGCCCTCAAAAACTAAACCGGCAGAAAATATTTTTTTGACGAAATCCCTAACCCCCGGGGTCACAATTTCAGCAAAAATCTGACTTTTGGCAATTCACTCAAAAATGGTGCCAAAAGCTTGAAAATGCTCCCCTGAAAGGTTTGGCAGTCGAAACGGAAGGCTTTTTATCACAGGACAAGAAATCAGCCCTCAAAAACTTATCCGGCAGAAAATATTTTTTTGAACAAATCCCTAAGCCCCGGGGTCACAATTTCAGCAAAAATCTGACTTTTGGCATTTCACTCAAAAATGGTGCCAAAAGCTAGAAAATGCTCTCCTGAAAGGTTTGGCCCTCGAAACAGAAGGCTTTTTATCACAGGACAAGAAATCAGCCCTCAAAAACTTATCCGGCAGAAAATATTTTTTTGAAAAAATCCCTAACCCCCGGGGTCACAATTTCAGCAAAAATCTGACTTTTGGCAATTCACTCAAAAATGGTGCCAAAAGCTTGAAAATGCTCCCCTGAAAGGTTTGGCACTCGAAACGGAAGGCTTTTTATCACAGGACAAGAAATCAGCCCTCAAAAACTAAACCGGCAGAAAATATTTTTTTGACGAAATCCCTAACCCCCGGGGTCACAATTTCAGCAAAAATCTGACTTTTGGCAATTCACTCAAAAATGGTGCCAAAAGCTTGAAAATGCTCCCCTGAAAGGTTTGGCACTCGAAACGGAAGGCTTTTTATCACAGGACAAGAAATCAGCCCTCAAAAACTTATCCGGCAGAAAATATTTTTTTGAAAAAATCCCTAAGCCCCGGGGTCACAATTTCAGCAAAAATCTGACTTTTGGCATTTCACTCAAAAATGGTGCCAAAAGCTTGAAAATGCTCTCCTGAAAGGTTTGGCACTCGAAACGGAAGGCTTTTTATCACAGGACAAGAAATCAGCCCTCAAAGACTTATCCGGTAGAAAAATTTTTTTTGAAAAAAATCCCTTACCCCCGGGGTCACACTTTCACCAAAATTCTGACTTTTTGCAATTCACTCAAAAATGGTGCCAACCGGTTGCAAATGCTCCCCTGAAAGGTTTGGCACTCGAAACAGAAGGCTTTTTATCACAGGACAAGAAATCAGCCCTCAAAAACTTATCCGGCAGAAAATATTTTTTTGAAAAAATCCCTAACCCCCGGGGTCACAATTTCAGCAAAAATCTGACTTTTGTCATTTCACTCAAAAATGGTGCCAAAAGCTTGAAAATGCTCTCCTGAAAGGTTTGGCACTCGAAACGGAAGGCTTTTTATCACAGGACAAGAAATCAGCCCTCAGAAACTTAACCGGCAGAAAATATTTTTTTGAAAAAATCCCTAACCCCCGGGGTCACAATTTCAGCAAAAATCGGACTTTTGGCAATTCACTCAAAAATGGTGCCAAAAGCTTGAAAATGCTCCCCTGAAAGGTTTGGCTCTCGAAACGGAAGGCTTTTTATCACAGGACAAGAAATCAGCCCTCAAAAACTTAACCGGCAGAAAATATTTTTTTGAAGAAATCCCTAACCCCCGGGGTCACAATTTCAGCAAAAATCTGACTTTTGGAAATTCACTCAAAAATGGTGCCAAAAGCTTGAAAATACTCCCCTGAAAGGTTTGGCACTCGAAACGGAAGGCTTTTTATCACAGGACATGAAATCAGCCCTCAAAAACTTAACCGGCAGAAAATATTTTTTTGAAGAAATCCCTCAGCCCCGGGGTCACAATTTCAGCAAAAATCTGACTTTTGGCAATTCACTCAAAAATGGTGCCAAAAGCTTGAAAATGCTCCCCTGAAAGGTTTGGCACTCGAAATGGAAGGCTTTTTATCACAGGACAAGAAATCAGCCCTCAAAAACTAAACCGGCAGAAAATATTTTTTTGACGAAATCCCTAACCCCCGGGGTCACAATTTCAGCAAAAATCTGACTTTTGGCAATTCACTCAAAAATGGTGCCAAAAGCTTGAAAATGCTCCCCTGAAAGGTTTGGCACTCGAAACGGAAGGCTTTTTATCACAGGACAAGAAATCAGCCCTCAAAAACTTATCCGGCAGAAAATATTTTTTTGAAAAAATCCCTAAGCCCCGGGGTCACAATTTCAGCAAAAATCTGACTTTTGGCATTTCACTCAAAAATGGTGCCAAAAGCTTGAAAATGCTCTCCTGAAAGGTTTGGCACTCGAAACGGAAGGCTTTTTATCACAGGACAAGAAATCAGCCCTCAAAGACTTATCCGGCAGAAAATTTTTTTTTGAAAAAATCCCTAACCCCCGGGGTCACAATTTCAGCCAAAATCTGACTTTTGGCAATTCACTCAAAAATGGTGCCAAAAGCTTGAAAATGCTCCCCTGAAAGGTTTGGCACTCGAAATGGAAGGCTTTTTATCACAGGACAAGAAATCAGCCCTCAAAAACTAAACCGGCAGAAAATATTTTTTTGACGAAATCCCTAACCCCCGGGGTCACAATTTCAGCAAAAATCTGACTTTTGGCAATTCATTCAAAAATGGTGCCAAAAGCTTGAAAATGCTCCCCTGAAAGGTTTGGCACTCGAAACGGAAGGCTTTTTATCACAGGACAAGAAATCAGCCCTCAAAAACTTAACCGGCAGAAAATATTTTTTTGAACAAATCCCTAAGCCCCGGGGTCACAATTTCAGCAAAAATCTGACTTTTGGCATTTCACTCAAAAATGGTGCCAAAAGCGTGAAAATGCTCCCCTGAAAGGTTTGGCACTCGAAACAGAAGGCTTTTTAGCACAGGACAAGAAAACAGCCCTCAAAAACATATCCGGCAGAAAATATTTTTTTGACGAAATCCCTAACCCCCGGGGTCACAATTTCAGTAAAAATCTGACTTTTGGCAATTCACTCAAAAATGGTGCCAAAAGCTTGAAAATGCTCTCTTGAAAGGTTTGGCACTCGAAACGGAAGGCTTTTTATCCCAGGACAAGAAATCAGCCCTCAAAAACTTAACCGGCAGAAAATATTCTTTTGAAGAAAGCCCTAAGCCCCGGGGTCACAATTTCAGCAAAAATCTGACTTTTGGCAATTCACTCAAAAATGGTGCCAGAAGCTTGAAAATGCTCCCCTGAAAGCTTGGGTGATGGAAACAGAAGGCTTTTTGTCACATGTCAAGAAATCAGCACTCAAAAACTTAACCGGCAGAAAATATTTTTTTGAAAAAGTCCCTAAGCCCCGGCGTCACAATTTCAGCAAAAATCTGACTTTTCGCAATTCACTCAAAAATGGTGCCAAAAGCTTGAAAATGCTCTCGTGAAAGGTTTGGCACTCGAAACAGAAGGCTTTTTATCACAGGACAAGAAATCAGCCCTCAAACACTTAACCGGCAGAAAATATTCTTTTGAAGAAATCCCTAACCCCCGGGGTCACAATTTCAGCAAAATTCTGACTTATGGCAATTCACTCAAAAATGGTGCCAAAAGCTTGAAAATGCTCCCCTGAAAGGTTTGGCACTCGAAACAGAAGGCTTTTTATCACAGGACAAGAAATCAGCCCTCAAAAACTTAACCAGCAGAAAATATTTTTTTGAAGAAATCCCTAACCCCCAGGGTCACAATTTCAGCAAAAATCTGACTTTTGGCAATTCACTCAAAAATGGTGCCAAAAGCTTGAAAATGCTCCCCTGAAAGGTTTGGCACTTGAAACGGAAGGCTTTTTATCACAGGACAAGAAATCAGCCCTCAAAAACTTATCCGGCAGAAAATATTCTTTTGAAAAAATCCCTAAGCCCCGGGGTCACAATTTCAGCAAAAATCTGACTTTTGGCAATTCATTCAAAAATGGTGCCAAAAGCTAGAAAATGCTCCCCTGAAAGGTTTGGCACTCGAAACGGAAGGCTTTTTATCACAGGACAAGAAATCAGCCCTCAAAAACTTAACCGGCAGAAAATATTTTTTTGAACAAATCCCTAAGCCCCGGGGTCACAATTTCAGCAAAAATCTGACTTTTGGCAATTCACACAAAAATGGTGCCAAAAGCTTGAAAATGCTCCCCTGAAAGGTTTGGCACTCGAAATGGAAGGCTTTTTATCACAGGACAAGAAATCAGCCCTCAAAAACTTAACCGGCAGAAAATATTTTTTTGAACAAATCCCTAACCCCCGGGGTCACAATTTCAGCAAAAATCTGACTTTGGGCAATTCACTCAAAAATGGTGCCAACCGGTTGCAAATGCTCCCCTGAAAGGTTTGGCACTCGAAACAGAAGGCTTTTTATCACAGGACAAGAAATCAGCCCTCAAAAACTTAACCGGCAGAAAATATTTTTTTTAACAAATCCCTAACCCCCGGGGTCACAATTTGAGCAAAAATCTGACTTTTGGCAATTCATTCAAAAATGGTGCCAAAAGCTTGAAAATGCTCCCCTGAAAGGTTTGGCACTCGAAACGGAAGGCTTTTTATCACAGGACAAGAAATCAGCCCTCAAAAACTTAACCGGAAGAAAATATTTTTTTGAACAAATCCCTAACCCCCGGGGGTCACAATTTCAGCAAAAATCTGACTTTGGGCAATTCACTCAAAAATGGTGCCAAAAGCTAGAAAATGCTCCCCTGAAAGGTTTGGCACTCGAAACAGAAGGCTTTTTATCACAGGACAAGAAATCAGCCCTCAAAAACTTATCCGGCATAAAATATTTTTTTGAAAAAATCCCTAAGCCCCGGGGTCACAATTTCAGGAAAAATCTGACTTTTGGCAATTCACTCAAAAATGGTGCCAGAAGCTTGAAAATGCTCCCCTGAAAGGTTTGGCACTCGAAACAGAAGGCTTTTTATCACAGGACAAGAAATCAGCCCTCAAAAACTAACCGGCAGAAAATATTTTTTGGAACAAATCCCTAAGCCCCGGGGTCACAATTTCAGCAAAAATCTGACTTTTGGCAATTCACTCAAAAATGGTGCCAAAGCTTGAAAATGCTCCCCTGAAAGGTTTGGCACTCGAAACGGAAGGCTTTTTATCACCGGAAAGGAATTCAGCCCGCAAAAACTTAAGTGGCAGAAAATATTTTTTTGAACAAATCCCTAACCCCCGGGGTCACAATTTCAGCAAAAATCTGACTTTTGGCAATTCACTCAAAAATGGTGCCAAAAGCTAGAAAATGCTCCCCTGAAAGGTTTGGCACTCGAAACGGAAGGCTTTTTATCACAGGACAAGAAATCAGCCCTCAAAAACTTATCCGGCAGAAAATATTCTTTTGAAAAAATCCGTAAGCCCCGGGGTCACAATTTCAGCAAAAATCTGACTTTTGGCAATTCACACAAAAATGGTGCCAAAAGCTTGAAAATGCTCCCCTGAAAGGTTTGGCACTCGAAACGGAAGGCTTTTTATCACAGGACAAGAAATCAGCCCTCAAAAACTTAACCGCCAGAAAATATTTTTTTGAGCAAATCCCTAACCCCCGGGGTCACAATTTCAGCAAAAATCTGACTTTTGGCAATTCACTCAAAAATGGTGCCAACCGGTTGCAAATGCTCCCCTGAAAGGTTTGGCACTCGAAACAGAAGGCTTTTTATCACAGGACAAGAAATCAGCCCTCAAAAACTTAACCGGCAGAAAATATTTTTTTTAACAAATCCCTAACCCCCGGGGTCACAATTTGAGCAAAAATCTGACTTTTGGCAATTCATTCAAAAATGGTGCCAAAAGCTTGAAAATGCTCCCCTGAAAGGTTTGGCACTCGAAACAGAAGGCTTTTTATCACAGGACAAGAAATCAGCCCTCAAAAACTTAACCGGCAGAAAATATTTTTTTGAACAAATCCATAACCCCCGGGGGTCACAATTTCAGCAAAAATCTGACTTTTGGCAATTCACTCAAAAATGGTGCCAAAAGCTAGAAAATGCTCTCCTGAAAGGTTTGGCACTCGAAACGGAAGGCTTTTTATCACAGGACAAGAAATCAGCCCTCAAAAACTTATCCGGCATAAAATATTTTTTTGAAAAAATCCCTAAGCCCCGGGGTCACAATTTCAGGAAAAATCTGACTTTTGGCAATTCACTCAAAAATGGTGCCAGAAGCTTGAAAATGCTCCCCTGAAAGGTTTGGCACTCGAAACAGAAGGCTTTTTATCACAGGACAAGAAATCAGCCCTCAAAAACTAACCGGCAGAAAATATTTTTTGGAACAAATCCCTAAGCCCCGGGGTCACAATTTCAGCAAAAATCTGACTTTTGGCAATTCACTCAAAAATGGTGCCAAAGCTTGAAAATGCTCCCCTGAAAGGTTTGGCACTCGAAACGGAAGGCTTTTTATCACCGGAAAGGAATTCCGCCCGCAAAAACTTAAGTGGCAGAAAATATTTTTTTGAACAAATCCCTAACCCCCGGGGTCACAATTTCAGCAAAAATCTGACTTTTGGCAATTCACTCAAAAATGGTGCCAAAAGCTTGAAAATGCTCCCCTGAAAGGTTTGGCACTCGAAACGGAAGGCTTTTTATCACAGGACAAGAAATCAGCCCTCAAAAACTTATCCGGCAGAAAATATTCTTTTGAAAAAATCCGTAAGCCCCGGGGTCACAATTTCAGCAAAAATCTGAATTTTGGCAATTCACACAAAAATGGTGCCAAAAGCTTGAAAATGCTCCCCTGAAAGTTTTGGCACTCGAAATGGAAGGCTTTTTATCACAGGACAAGAAATCAGCCCTCAAAAACTTAACCGGCAGAAAATATTTTGTGGAAGAAATGCCTAAGCCCCGGGGTCACAATTTCAGCAAAAATCTGACTTTTGGCAATTCACTCAAAAATGGTGCCAGAAGCTTGAAAATGCTCCCCTGAAAGCTTGGGTGATGGAAACAGAAGGCTTTTTGTCACATGTCAAGAAATCAGCACTCAAAAACTTAACCGGCAGAAAATATTTTTTTGAAAAAGTCCCTAAGCCCCGGGGTCACAATTTCAGCAAAAATCTGACTTTTGGCAATTCACACAAAAATGGTGCCAAAAGCTTGAAAATGCTCCCCTGAAAGGTTTGGCACTCGAAATGGAAGGCTTTTTATCACAGGACAAGAAATCAGCCCTCAAAAACTTAACCGGCAGAAAATATTTTTTTGAACAAATCCCTAAGCCCCGGGGTCACAATTTCAGCAAAAATCTGACTTTTGGCAATTAACTCGAAAATGGTGCCAAAAGCTTGAAAATGCTCCCCTGAAAGGTTTGGCACTCGAAACGGAAGGCTTTTTATCACAGGACAAGAAAACAGCCCTCAAAAACTTAACCGCCAGAAAATATTTTTTGAGCAAATCCCTAACCCCCGGGGTCACAATTTCAGCAAAAATCTGACTTTTGGCAATTCACTCAAAAATGGTGCCAAAAGCTTGAAAATGCTCCCCTGAAAGGTTTGGCACTCGAAACGGAAGGCTTTTTATCACAGGACAAGAAATCAGCCCTCAAAAACTTAACCGGCAGAAAATATTTTTTTGAAGAAATCCCTAACCCCCGGGGTCACAATTTCAGCAAAAATCTGACTTTTGGCAATTCACTCAAAAATGGTGCCAACCGGTTGCAAATGCTCCCCTGAAAGGTTTGGCACTCGAAACAGAAGGCTTTTTATCACCGGAAAGGAATTCAGCCCGCAAAAACTTAAGTGGCAGAAAATATTTTTTTGAACAAATCCCTAACCCCCGGGGTCACAATTTCAGCAAAAATCTGACTTTTGGCAATTCACTCAAAAATGGTGCCAAAAGCTTGAAAATGCTCCCCTGAAAGGTTTGGCACTCGAAACGGAAGGCTTTTTATCACAGGACAAGAAATCAGCCCTCAAAAACTTATCCGGCAGAAAATATTCTTTTGAAAAAATCCGTAAGCCCCGGGGTCACAATTTCAGCAAAAATCTGACTTTTGGCAATTCACTCAAAAATGGTGCCAAAAGCTTGAAAATGCTCCCCTGAAAGGTTTGGCACTCAAAACGGAAGGCTTTTTATCACCGGACAAGAATTCAGCCCTTAAAAACTTAACCGGCAGAAAATATTTTGTGGAAGAAATGCCTAACCCCCGGGGTCACAATTTCAGCAAAAATCTGACTTTTGGCAATTCACTCAAAAATGGTGCCAAAAGCTAGAAAATGCTCCCCCGAAAGCTTTGGCACTCGAAACAGAAGGCTTTTTATCACAGGACAAGAAATCAGCCCTCAAAAACTTAACCGGCAGAAAATATTTTTTTGAAGAAATCCCTAACCCCCGGGGTCACAATTTCAGCAAAAATCTGACTTTTGGCAATTCACTCAAAAATGGTGCCAAAAGCTTGAAAATGCTCCCCTGAAAGGTTTGGCACTCGAAAAGGAAGGCTTTTTATCACAGGACAAGAAATCAGCCCTCAAAAACTTAAGCGGCAGAAAATATTTTTTTGAAGAAATCCCTAACCCCCGGGGTCACAATTTCAGCAAAAATCTGACTTTTGGCAATTCACACAAAAATGGTGCCAAAAGCTTGAAAATGCTCCCCTGAAAGGTTTGGCACTCGAAACGGAAGGCTTTTTATCACAGGACAAGAAATCAGCCCTCAAAAACTTATCCGGAGAATATATTTTTTTGAAGAAATCCCTAACCCCCGGGGTCACAATTTCAGCAAAAATCTGACTTTTGGCAATTCACACAAAAATGGTGCCAAAAGCTTGAAAATGCTCCCCTGAAAGGTTTGGCACTCGAAACGGAAGGCTTTTTATCACAGGACAAGAAATCAGCCCTCAAAAACTTAACCGGCAGAAAATATTTTTTTGAAGACATCCCTAAGCCCCGGGGTCACAATTTCAGCAAAATTCTGACTTTTGGCAATTCACTCAAAAATGGTGCCAAAAGCTTGAAAATGCTCTCCTGAAAGGTTTGGCACGCGAAACGGAAGGCTTTTTATCACAGGACAAGAAATCAGCCCTCAAAAACTTAACCGGCAGAAAATATTTTTTTGAACAAATCCCTAAGCCCCGGGGTCACAATTTCAGCAAAAATCTGACTTTTGGCAATTCACTCAAAAATGGTGCCAAAAGCTTGAAAATGCTCCCCTGAAAGGTTTGGCACTCAAAACGGAAGGCTTTTTATCACCGGACAAGAATTCAGCCCTTAAAAACTTAACCGGCAGAAAATATTTTGTGGAAGAAATGCCTAACCCCCGGGGTCACAATTTCAGCAAAAATCTGACTTTTGGCAATTCACTCAAAAATGGTGCCAAAAGCTAGAAAATGCTCCCCCGAAAGCTTTGGCACTCGAAACAGAAGGCTTTTTATCACAGGACAAGAAATCAGCCCTCAAAAACTTAACCGGCAGAAAATATTTTTTTGAAGACATCCCTAAGCCCCGGGGTCACAATTTCAGCAAAAATCTGACTTTTGGCAATTCACTCAAAAATGGTGCCAAAAGCTTGAAAATGCTCCCCTGAAAGGTTTGGCACTCGAAACGGAAGGCTTTTTATCACAGGACAAGAAATCAGCCCTCAAAAACTTATCCGGCAGAAAATATTCTTTCGAAAAAATCCCTAACCCCGGGGTCACAATTTCAGCAAAAATCTGACTTTTGGCAATTCACACAAAAATGGTGCCAAAAGCTTTAAAATGCTCCCCTGAAAGGTTTGGTACTCGAAACGGAAGGCTTTTTATCACAGGACAAGAAATCAGCCCTCAAAAACTTAACCGGCAGAAAATATTTTTTTGAAGAAATCCCTAAGCCCCGGGGTCACAATTTCAGCAAAAATCTGACTTTTGGCAATTCATTCAAAAATGGTGCCAACCGGTTGCAAATGCTCTCCTGAAAGCTTTGGCGATGGAAACAGAAGGCTTTTTATCACAGGACAAGAAATCAGCCCTCAAAAACTTAACCGGCAGAAAATATTTTTTTGAAGAAATCCCTAACCCCCGGGGTCACAATTTCAGCAAAAATCTGACTTTTGGCACTTCACTCAAAAATGGTGCCAAAAGCTTGAAAATGCACTCCTGAAAGGTTTGGCACTCGAAACATAAGGCTTTTTATCACAGGGCAAGAAATCAGCCCTCAAAAACTTAACCGGCAGAAAATATTTTTTTGAAGACATCCCTAAGCCCCGGGGTCACAATTTCAGCAAAAATCTGACTTTTGGCAATTCACTCAAAAATGGTGCCAAAAGCTAGAAAATGCTCTCCTGAAAGGTTTGGCACTCGAAACGGAAGGCTTTTTATCACAGGACAAGAAATCAGCCCTCAAAAACTTATCCGGCATAAAATATTTTTTTGAAAAAATCCCTAAGCCCCGGGGTCACAATTTCAGCAAAAATCTGACTTTTGGCAATTCACTCAAAAATGGTGCCAAAAGCTAGAAAATGCTCCCCTGAAAGGTTTGGCACTCGAAACAGAAGGCTTTTTATCACCGGAAAGGAATTCAGCCCGCAAAAACTTAAGTGGCAGAAAATATTTTTTTGAACAAATCCCTAACCCCCGGGGTCACAATTTCAGCAAAAATCTGACTTTTGGCAATTCACTCAAAAATGGTGCCAAAAGCTTGAAAATGCTCCCCTGAAAGGTTTGGCACTCGAAACGGAAGGCTTTTTATCACAGGACAAGAAATCAGCCCTCAAAAACTTATCCGGCAGAAAATATTCTTTTGAAAAAATCCGTAAGCCCCGGGGTCACAATTTCAGCAAAAATCTGAATTTTGGCAATTCACACAAAAATGGTGCCAAAAGCTTGAAAATGCTCCCCTGAAAGTTTTGGCACTCGAAACGGAAGGCTTTTTATCACAGGACAAGAAATCAGCCCTCAAAAACTTAACCGGCAGAAAATATTTTTTTGAACAAATCCCTAAGCCCCGGGGTCACAATTTCAGCAAAAATCTGACTTTTGGCAATTCACTCAAAAATGGTGCCAAAAGCTTGAAAATGCTCCCCTGAAAGGTTTGGCACTCAAAACGGAAGGCTTTTTATCACCGGACAAGAATTCAGCCCTTAAAAACTTAACCGGCAGAAAATATTTTGTGGAAGAAATGCCTAACCCCCGGGGTCACAATTTCAGCAAAAATCTGACTTTTGGCAATTCACTCAAAAATGGTGCCAAAAGCTAGAAAATGCTCCCCTGAAAGGTTTGGCACTCGAAACGGAAGGCTTTTTATCACAGGACAAGAAATCAGCCCTCAAAAACTTAACCGGCAGAAAATATTTTTTTGAACAAATCCCTAAGCCCCGGGGTCACAATTTCAGCAAAAATCTGACTTTTGGCAATTCACTCAAAAATGGTGCCAAAAGCTTGAAAATGCTCCCCTGAAAGGTTTGGCACACAAAACGGAAGGCTTTTTATCACCGGACAAGAATTCAGCCCTTAAAAACTTAACCGGCAGAAAATATTTTGTGGAAGAAATCCCTAAGCCCCGGGGTCCCAATTTCAGCAAAATTCTGACTTTTGGCAATTCACTCAAAAATGGTGCCAAGAGCTTGAAAATGCTCTCCTGAAAGGTTTGGCACTCGAAAAGGAAGGCTTTTTATCACAGGACAAGAAATCAGCCCTCAAAAACTTAACCGGCAGAAAATATTTTTTTGAAGAAATCCATAATCCCCCGGGGTCACAATTTCAGCAAAAATCTGACTTTTGGCAATTCACTCAAAAATGGTGCCAAAAGCTGGAAAATGCACTCCTGAAAGGTTTGGCACTCGAAACGGAAGGCTTTTTATCACAGGACAAGAAATCAGCCCTCAAAAACTTAACCGGCAGAAAATATTTTTTTGAACAAATCCCTAACCCCCGGGGTCACAATTTCAGCAAAAATCTGACTTTTGGCAATTCACTCAAAAATGGTGCCAAAAGCTAGAAAATGCTCCCCCGAAAGGTTTGGCACTCGAAACAGAAGGCTTTTTATCACAGGACAAGAAATCAGCCCTCAAAAACTTAACCGGCAGAAAATATTTTGTGGAAGAAATCCCTAACCCCCGGGGTCACAATTTCAGCAAAATTCTGACTTTTGGCAATTCACTCAAAAATGGTGCCAAGAGCTTGAAAATGCTCTCCTGAAAGCTTTGGCACTCGAAAAGGAAGGCTTTTTATCACAGGACAAGAAATCAGCCCTCAAAAACGTAACCGGCAGAAAATATTTTTTTGAAGACATCCCTAAGCCCCGGGGTCACAATTTCAGCAAAAATCTGACTTTTGGCAATTCACTCAAAAATGGTGCCAAAAGCTTGAAAATGCTCTCCTGAAAGGTTTGGCACTCGAAACGGAAGGCTTTTTATCACAGGACAAGAAATCAGCCCTTAAAAACTTATCCGGCAGAAAATATTCTTTTGAAAAAATCCCTAACCCCGGGGTCACAATTTCAGCAAAAATCTGACTTTTGGCAATTCACACAAAAATGGTGCCAAAAGCTTTAAAATGCTCCCCTGAAAGGTTTGGTACTCGAAACGGAAGGCTTTTTATCACAGGACAAGAAATCAGCCCTCAAAAACTTAACCGGCAGAAAATATTTTTTTGAAGAAATTCCTAAGCCCCGGGGTCACAATTTCAGCAAAAATCTGACTTTTGGCAATTCATTCAAAAATGGTGCCAACCGGTTGCAAATGCTCTCCTGAAAGCTTTGGCGATGGAAACAGAAGGCTTTTTATCACAGGACAAGAAATCAGCCCTCAAAAACTTAACCGGCAGAAAATATTTTTTTGAAGAAATCCCTAACCCCCGGGGTCACAATTTCAGCAAAAATCTGACTTTTGGCACTTCACTCAAAAATGGTGCCAAAAGCTTGAAAATGCACTCCTGAAAGGTTTGGCACTCGAAACATAAGGCTTTTTATCACAGGGCAAGAAATCAGCCCTCAAAAACTTAACCGGCAGAAAATATTTTTTTGAAGACATCCCTAAGCCCCGGGGTCACAATTTCAGCAAAAATCTGACTTTTGGCAATTCACTCAAAAATGGTGCCAAAAGCTTGAAAATGCTCCCCTGAAAGGTTTGGCACTCAAAACGGAAGGCTTTTTATCACCGGACAAGAATTCAGCCCTTAAAAACTTAACCGGCAGAAAATATTTTGTGGAAGAAATGCCTAACCCCCGGGGTCACAATTTCAGCAAAAATCTGACTTTTGGCAATTCACTCAAAAATGGTGCCAAAAGCTAGAAAATGCTCCCCTGAAAGGTTTGGCACTCGAAACGGAAGGCTTTTTATCACAGGACAAGAAATCAGCCCTCAAAAACTTAACCGGCAGAAAATATTTTTTTGAACAAATCCCTAAGCCCCGGGGTCACAATTTCAGCAAAAATCTGACTTTTGGCAATTCACTCAAAAATGGTGCCAAAAGCTTGAAAATGCTCCCCTGAAAGGTTTGGCACACAAAACGGAAGGCTTTTTATCACCGGACAAGAATTCAGCCCTTAAAAACTTAACCGGCAGAAAATATTTTGTGGAAGAAATCCCTAAGCCCCGGGGTCCCAATTTCAGCAAAATTCTGACTTTTGGCAATTCACTCAAAAATGGTGCCAAGAGCTTGAAAATGCTCTCCTGAAAGGTTTGGCACTCGAAAAGGAAGGCTTTTTATCACAGGACAAGAAATCAGCCCTCAAAAACTTAACCGGCAGAAAATATTTTTTTGAAGAAATCCATAATCCCCCGGGGTCACAATTTCAGCAAAAATCTGACTTTTGGCAATTCACTCAAAAATGGTGCCAAAAGCTGGAAAATGCACTCCTGAAAGGTTTGGCACTCGAAACGGAAGGCTTTTTATCACAGGACAAGAAATCAGCCCTCAAAAACTTAACCGGCAGAAAATATTTTTTTGAACAAATCCCTAACCCCCGGGGTCACAATTTCAGCAAAAATCTGACTTTTGGCAATTCACTCAAAAATGGTGCCAAAAGCTAGAAAATGCTCCCCCGAAAGGTTTGGCACTCGAAACAGAAGGCTTTTTATCACAGGACAAGAAATCAGCCCTCAAAAACTTAACCGGCAGAAAATATTTTGTGGAAGAAATCCCTAACCCCCGGGGTCACAATTTCAGCAAAATTCTGACTTTTGGCAATTCACTCAAAAATGGTGCCAAGAGCTTGAAAATGCTCTCCTGAAAGCTTTGGCACTCGAAAAGGAAGGCTTTTTATCACAGGACAAGAAATCAGCCCTCAAAAACGTAACCGGCAGAAAATATTTTTTTGAAGACATCCCTAAGCCCCGGGGTCACAATTTCAGCAAAAATCTGACTTTTGGCAATTCACTCAAAAATGGTGCCAAAAGCTTGAAAATGCTCTCCTGAAAGGTTTGGCACTCGAAACGGAAGGCTTTTTATCACAGGACAAGAAATCAGCCCTCAAAAACTTATCCGGCAGAAAATATTCTTTTGAAAAAATCCCTAACCCCGGGGTCACAATTTCAGCAAAAATCTGACTTTTGGCAATTCACACAAAAATGGTGCCAAAAGCTTTAAAATGCTCCCCTGAAAGGTTTGGTACTCGAAACGGAAGGCTTTTTATCACAGGACAAGAAATCAGCCCTCAAAAACTTAACCGGCAGAAAATATTTTTTTGAAGAAATTCCTAAGCCCCGGGGTCACAATTTCAGCAAAAATCTGACTTTTGGCAATTCATTCAAAAATGGTGCCAACCGGTTGCAAATGCTCTCCTGAAAGCTTTGGCGATGGAAACAGAAGGCTTTTTATCACAGGACAAGAAATCAGCCCTCAAAAACTTAACCGGCAGAAAATATTTTTTTGAAGAAATCCCTAACCCCCGGGGTCACAATTTCAGCAAAAATCTGACTTTTGGCACTTCACTCAAAAATGGTGCCAAAAGCTTGAAAATGCACTCCTGAAAGGTTTGGCACTCGAAACATAAGGCTTTTTATCACAGGGCAAGAAATCAGCCCTCAAAAACTTAACCGGCAGAAAATATTTTTTTGAAGACATCCCTAAGCCCTAAGGTCACAATTTCAGCAAAAATCTGACTTTTGGCAATTCACTCAAAAATGGTGCCAAAAGCTAGAAAATGCTCTCCTGAAAGGTTTGGCACTCGAAACGGAAGGCTTTTTATCACAGGACAAGAAATCAGCCCTCAAAAACTTATCCGGCATAAAATATTTTTTTGAAAAAATCCCTAAGCCCCGGGGTCACAATTTCAGCAAAAATCTGACTTTTGGCAATTCACTCAAAAATGGTGCCAAAAGCTAGAAAATGCTCCCCTGAAAGGTTTGGCACTCGAAACAGAAGGCTTTTTATCACCGGAAAGGAATTCAGCCCGCAAAAACTTAAGTGGCAGAAAATATTTTTTTGAACAAATCCCTAACCCCCGGGGTCACAATTTCAGCAAAAATCTGACTTTTGGCAATTCACTCAAAAATGGTGCCAAAAGCTTGAAAATGCTCTCCTGAAAGGTTTGGCACTCGAAACGGAAGGCTTTTTATCACAGGACAAGAAATCAGCCCTCAAAAACTTAACCGGCAGAAAATATTTTTTTGAAAAAATCCCTAACCCCCGGGGTCACAGTTTCAGCAAAAATCTGACTTTGGGCATTTCACTCAAAAATGGTGCCAAAAGCTTGAAAATGCTCTCCTGAAAGGTTTGGCACTCGAAACAGAAGGCTTTTTATCACAGGACAAGAAATCAGCCCTCAAAAACTTAACCGGCAGAAAATATTTTTTTGAAGACATCCCTAAGCCCCGGGGTCACAATTTCAGCAAAAATCTGACTTTTGGCAATTCACTCAAAAATGGTGCCAAAAGCTTGAAAATGCTCCCCTGAAAGGTTTGGCACTCGAAACGGAAGGCTTTTTATCACAGGACAAGAAATCAGCCCTCAAAAACTTATCCGGCAGAAAATATTCTTTTGAAAAAATCCCTAACCCCGGGGTCACAATTTCAGCAAAAATCTGACTTTTGGCAATTCACACAAAAATGGTGCCAAAAGCTTTAAAATGCTCCCCTGAAAGGTTTGGTACTCGAAACGGAAGGCTTTTTATCACAGGACAAGAAATCAGCCCTCAAAAACTTAACCGGCAGAAAATATTTTTTTGAAGAAATCCCTAAGCCCCGGGGTCACAATTTCAGCAAAAATCTGACTTTTGGCAATTCATTCAAAAATGGTGCCAACCGGTTGCAAATGCTCTCCTGAAAGCTTTGGCGATGGAAACAGAAGGCTTTTTATCACAGGACAAGAAATCAGCCCTCAAAAACTTAACCGGCAGAAAATATTTTTTTGAAGAAATCCCTAACCCCCGGGGTCACAATTTCAGCAAAAATCTGACTTTTGGCACTTCACTCAAAAATGGTGCCAAAAGCTTGAAAATGCACTCCTGAAAGGTTTGGCACTCGAAACATAAGGCTTTTTATCACAGGGCAAGAAATCAGCCCTCAAAAACTTAACCGGCAGAAAATATTCTTTTGAAAAAATCCGTAAGCCCCGGGGTCACAATTTCAGCAAAAATATGAATTTTGGCAATTCACACAAAAATGGTGCCAAAAGCTTGAAAATGCTCCCCTGAAAGGTTTGGCACTCGAAACGGAAGGCTTTTTATCACAGGACAAGAAATCAGCCCTCAAAAACTTAACCGGCAGAAAATATTTTTTTGAACAAATCCCTAAGCCCCGGGGTCACAATTTCAGCAAAAATCTGACTTTTGGCAATTCACTCAAAAATGGTGCCAAAAGCTTGAAAATGCTCCCCTGAAAGGTTTGGCACACAAAACGGAAGGCTTTTTATCACCGGACAAGAATTCAGCCCTTAAAAACTTAACCGGCAGAAAATATTTTGTGGAAGAAATCCCTAAGCCCCGGGGTCCCAATTTCAGCAAAATTCTGACTTTTGGCAATTCACTCAAAAATGGTGCCAAGAGCTTGAAAATGCTCTCCTGAAAGGTTTGGCACTCGAAAAGGAAGGCTTTTTATCACAGGACAAGAAATCAGCCCTCAAAAACTTAACCGGCAGAAAATATTTTTTTGAAGAAATCCATAATCCCCCGGGGTCACAATTTCAGCAAAAATCTGACTTTTGGCAATTCACTCAAAAATGGTGCCAAAAGCTGGAAAATGCACTCCTGAAAGGTTTGGCACTCGAAACGGAAGGCTTTTTATCACAGGACAAGAAATCAGCCCTCAAAAACTTAACCGGCAGAAAATATTTTTTTGAACAAATCCCTAACCCCCGGGGTCACAATTTCAGCAAAAATCTGACTTTTGGCAATTCACTCAAAAATGGTGCCAAAAGCTAGAAAATGCTCCCCCGAAAGGTTTGGCACTCGAAACAGAAGGCTTTTTATCACAGGACAAGAAATCAGCCCTCAAAAACTTAACCGGCAGAAAATATTTTGTGGAAGAAATCCCTAACCCCCGGGGTCACAATTTCAGCAAAATTCTGACTTTTGGCAATTCACTCAAAAATGGTGCCAAGAGCTTGAAAATGCTCTCCTGAAAGGTTTGGCACTCGAAAAGGAAGGCTTTTTATCACAGGACAAGAAATCAGCCCTCAAAAACGTAACCGGCAGAAAATATTTTTTTTGAACAAATCCCTAACCCCCGGGGTCACAATTTCAGCAAAAATCTGACTTTTGTAAATTCACTCAAAAATGGTGCCAAAAGCTTGAAAATGCTCCCCTGAAAGGTTTGGCACTCGAAACGGAAGGCTTTTTATCACAGGACAAGAAATCAGCCCTCAAAAACGTAACCGGCAGAAAATATTTTTTTTGAAGAAATCCCTAACCCCCGGGGTCACAATTTCAGCAAAAATCTGACTTTTGGCAATTAACTCAAAAATGGTGCCAAAAGCTTGAAAATGCTCCCCTGAAAGGTTTGGCACTCGAAACGGAAGGCTTTTTATCACAGGACAAGAAATCAGCCCTCAAAAACTTAACCGGCAGAAAATATTTTTTTGAAGAAATCCCTAACCCCCGGGGTCACAATTTCAGCAAAAATCTGACTTTTGGCAATTCACTCAAAAATGGTGCCAACCGGTTGCAAATGCTCCCCTGAAAGGTTTGGCACTCGAAACAGAAGGCTTTTTATCACAGGACAAGAAATCAGCCCTCAAAAACTTAACCGGCAGAAAATATTTTTTTTAACAAATCCCTAACCCCCGGGGTCACAATTTGAGCAAAAATCTGACTTTTGGCAATTCATTCAAAAATGGTGCCAAAAGCTTGAAAATGCTCCCCTGAAAGGTTTGGCACTCGAAACGGAAGGCTTTTTATCACAGGACAAGAAATCAGCCCTCAAAAACTTAACCGGCAGAAAATATTTTTTTGAACAAATCCCTAACCCCCGGGGGTCACAATTTCAGCAAAAATCTGACTTTTGGCAATTCACTCAAAAATGGTGCCAAAAGCTAGAAAATGCTCTCCTGCAAGGTTTGGCACTCGAAACGGAAGGCTTTTTATCACAGGACAAGAAATCAGCCCTCAAAAACTTATCCGGCATAAAATATTTTTTTGAAAAAATCCTTAAGCCCCGGGGTCACAATTTCAGCAAAAATCTGACTTTTGGCAATTCACTCAAAAATGGTGCCAAAAGCTTGAAAATGCTCCCCTGAAAGGTTTGGCACTCGAAACAGAAGGCTTTTTATCACAGGACAAGAAATCAGCCCTCAAAAACTTATCCGGCAGAAAATATTCTTTTGAAAAAATCCCTAACCCCGGGGTCACAATTTCAGCAAAAATCTGACTTTTGGCAATTCACACAAAAATGGTGCCAAAAGCTTTAAAATGCTCCCCTGAAAGGTTTGGTATTCGAAACGGAAGGCTTTTTATCACAGGACAAGAAATCAGCCCTCAAAAACTTAACCGGCAGAAAATATTTTTTTGAAGAAATCCCTAAGCCCCGGGGTCACAATTTCAGCAAAAATCTGACTTTTGGCAATTCATTCAAAAATGGTGCCAACCGGTTGCAAATGCTCTCCTGAAAGCTTTGGCGATGGAAACAGAAGGCTTTTTATCACAGGACAAGAAATCAGCCCTCAAAAACTTAACCGGCAGAAAATATTTTTTTGAAGAAATCCCTAACCCCCGGGGTCACAATTTCAGCAAAAATCTGACTTTTGGCAATTCATTCAAAAATGGTGCCAAAAGCTTGAAAATGCTCCCCTGAAAGGTTTGGCACACAAAACGGAAGGCTTTTTATCACCGGACAAGAATTCAGCCCTTAAAAACTTAACCGGCAGAAAATATTTTTTTGAACAAATCCCTAAGCCCCGGGGTCCCAATTTCAGCAAAATTCTGACTTTTGGCAATTCACTCAAAAATGGTGCCAAGAGCTTGAAAATGCTCTCCTGAAAGGTTTGGCACTCGAAAAGGAAGGCTTTTTATCACAGGACAAGAAATCAGCCCTCAAAAACTTAACCGGCAGAAAATATTTTTTTGAACAAATCCCTAAGCCCCGGGGTCACAATTTCAGCAAAAATCTGACTTTTGGCAATTCACTCAAAAATGGTGCCAAAAGCTTGAAAATGCTCCCCTGAAAGGTTTGGCACTCGAAACGGAAGGCTTTTTATCACAGGACAAGAAATCAGCCCTCAAAAACTTAACCGGCAGAAAATATTTTGTGGAAGAAATCCCTAACCCCCGGGGTCACAATTTCAGCAAAAATCTGACTTTTGGCAATTCACTCAAAAATGGTGCCAAAAGCTAGAAAATGCTCCCCCGAAAGGTTTGGCACTCGAAACAGAAGGCTTTTTATCACAGGACAAGAAATCAGGCCTCAAAAACTTAACCGGCAGAAAATATTTTGTGGAAGAAATCCCTAACCCCCGAGGTCACAATTTCAGCAAAATTCTGACTTTTGGCAATTCACTCAAAAATGGTGCCAAGAGCTTGAAAATGCTCTCCTGAAAGGTTTGGCACTCGAAAAGGAAGGCTTTTTATCACAGGACAAGAAATCAGCCCTCAAAAACGTAACCGGCAGAAAATATTTTTTTTGAAGAAATCCCTAACCCCCGGGGTCACAATTTCAGCAAAAATCTGACTTTTGGAAATTCACTCAAAAATGGTGCCAAAAGCTTGAAAATGCTCCCCTGAAAGGTTTGGCACTCGAAACAGAAGGCTTTTTATCACAGGACAAGAAATCAGCCCTCAAAAACTTATCTGGCAGAAAATATTTTTTTTAACAAATCCCTAACCCCCGGGGTCACAATTTGAGCAAAAATCTGACTTTTGGCAATTCATTCAAAAATGGTGCCAAAAGCTTGAAAATGCTCCCCTGAAAGGTTTGGCACTCGAAACGGAAGGCTTTTTATCACAGGACAAGAAATCAGCCCTCAAAAACTTAACCGGCAGAAAATATTTTTTTGAACAAATCCCTAACCCCCGGGGGTCACAATTTCAGCAAAAATCTGACTTTTGGCAATTCACTCAAAAATGGTGCCAAAAGCTAGAAAATGCTCTCCTGGAAGGTTTGGCACTCGAAACGGAAGGCTTTTTATCACAGGACAAGAAATCAGCCCTCAAAAACTTATCCGGCATAAAATATTTTTTTGAAAAAATCCTTAAGCCCCGGGGTCACAATTTCAGCAAAAATCTGACTTTTGGCAATTCACTCAAAAATGGTGCCGAAGCTTGAAAATGCTCCCCTGAAAGGTTTGGCACTCGAAACAGAAGGCTTTTTATCACCGGAAAGGAATTCAGCCCGCAAAAACTTAAGTGGCAGAAAATATTTTTTTGAACAAATCCCTAACCCCCGGGGTCACAATTTCAGCAAAAATCTGACTTTTGGCAATTCACTCAAAAATGGTGCCAAAAGCTTGAAAATGCTCCCCTGAAAGGTTTGGCACTCGAAACGGAAGGCTTTTTATCACAGGACAAGAAATCAGCCCTCAAAAACTTATCCGGCAGAAAATATTCTTTTGAAAAAATCCGTAAGCCCCAGGGTCACAATTTCAGCAAAAATCTGAATTTTGGCAATTCACACAAAAATGGTGCCAAAAGCTTGAAAATGCTCCCCTGAAAGTTTTGGCACTCGAAACGGAAGGCTTTTTATCACAGGACAAGAAATCAGCCCTCAAAAACATATCCGGCAGAAAATATTTTTTTGAAGAAATCCCTAACCCCCGGGGTCACAATTTCAGCAAAAATCTGACTTTTGGCAATTCACTCAAAAATGGTGCCAACAGCTTGAAAATGCTCCCCTGAAAGGTTTGGCACTCAAAACGGAAGGCTTTTTATCACCGGACAAGAATTCAGCCCTTAAAAACTTAACCGGCAGAAAATATTTTGTGGAAGAAATGCCTAACCCCCGGGGTCACAATTTCAGCAAAAATCTGACTTTTGGCAATTCACTCAAAAATGGTGCCAAAAGCTAGAAAATGCTCCCCCGAAAGGTTTGGCACTCGAAACAGAAGGCTTTTTATCACAGGACAAGAAATCAGCCCTCAAAAACTTAACCGGCAGAAAATATTTTTTTGAAGACATCCCTAAGCCCCGGGGTCACAATTTCAGCAAAAATCTGACTTTTGGCAATTCACTCAAAAATGGTGCCAAAAGCTTGAAAATGCTCCCCTGAAAGGTTTGGCACTCGAAACGGAAGGCTTTTTATCACAGGACAAGAAATCAGCCCTCAAAAACTTATCCGGCAGAAAATATTCTTTTGAAAAAATCCCTAACCCCGGGGTCACAATTTCAGCAAAAATCTGACTTTTGGCAATTCACACAAAAATGGTGCCAAAAGCTTTAAAATGCTCCCCTGAAAGGTTTGGTACTCGAAACGGAAGGCTTTTTATCACAGGACAAGAAATCAGCCCTCAAAAACTTAACCGGCAGAAAATATTTTTTTGAAGAAATCCCTAACCCCCGGGGTCACAATTTCAGCAAAAATCTGACTTTTGGCAATTCATTCAAAAATGGTGCCAACCGGTTGCAAATGCTCTCCTGAAAGCTTTGGCGATGGAAACAGAAGGCTTTTTATCACAGGACAAGAAATCAGCCCTCAAAAACTTAACCGGCAGAAAATATTTTTTTGAAGAAATCCCTAACCCCCGGGGTCACAATTTCAGCAAAAATCTGACTTTTGGCAATTCATTCAAAAATGGTGCCAAAAGCTTGAAAATGCTCCCCTGAAAGGTTTGGCACACAAAACGGAAGGCTTTTTATCACCGGACAAGAATTCAGCCCTTAAAAACTTAACCGGCAGAAAATATTTTTTTGAACAAATCCCTAAGCCCCGGGGTCCCAATTTCAGCAAAATTCTGACTTTTGGCAATTCACTCAAAAATGGTGCCAAGAGCTTGAAAATGCTCTCCTGAAAGGTTTGGCACTCGAAAAGGAAGGCTTTTTATCACAGGACAAGAAATCAGCCCTCAAAAACTTAACCGGCAGAAAATATTTTTTTGAACAAATCCCTAAGCCCCGGGGTCACAATTTCAGCAAAAATCTGACTTTTGGCAATTCACTCAAAAATGGTGCCAAAAGCTTGAAAATGCTCCCCTGAAAGGTTTGGCACTCGAAACGGAAGGCTTTTTATCACAGGACAAGAAATCAGCCCTCAAAAACTTAACCGGCAGAAAATATTTTGTGGAAGAAATCCCTAACCCCCGGGGTCACAATTTCAGCAAAAATCTGACTTTTGGCAATTCACTCAAAAATGGTGCCAAAAGCTAGAAAATGCTCCCCCGAAAGGTTTGGCACTCGAAACAGAAGGCTTTTTATCACAGGACAAGAAATCAGGCCTCAAAAACTTAACCGGCAGAAAATATTTTGTGGAAGAAATCCCTAACCCCCGAGGTCACAATTTCAGCAAAATTCTGACTTTTGGCAATTCACTCAAAAATGGTGCCAAGAGCTTGAAAATGCTCTCCTGAAAGGTTTGGCACTCGAAAAGGAAGGCTTTTTATCACAGGACAAGAAATCAGCCCTCAAAAACGTAACCGGCAGAAAATATTTTTTTTGAAGAAATCCCTAACCCCCGGGGTCACAATTTCAGCAAAAATCTGACTTTTGGAAATTCACTCAAAAATGGTGCCAAAAGCTTGAAAATGCTCCCCTGAAAGGTTTGGCACTCGAAACAGAAGGCTTTTTATCACAGGACAAGAAATCAGCCCTCAAAAACTTATCCGGCAGAAAATATTCTTTTGAAAAAATCCGTAAGCCCCGGGGTCACAATTTCAGCAAAAATCTGAATTTTGGCAATTCACACAAAAATGGTGCCAAAAGCTTGAAAATGCTCCCCTGAAAGTTTTGGCACTCGAAACGGAAGGCTTTTTATCACAGGACAAGAAATCAGCCCTCAAAAACTTAACCGGCAGAAAATATTTTTTTGAACAAATCCCTAAGCCCCGGGGTCACAATTTCAGCAAAAATCTGACTTTTGGCAATTCACTCAAAAATGGTGCCAAAAGCTTGAAAATGCTCCCCTGAAAGGTTTGGCACTCAAAACGGAAGGCTTTTTATCACCGGACAAGAATTCAGCCCTTAAAAACTTAACCGGCAGAAAATATTTTGTGGAAGAAATCCCTAACCCCCGGGGTCACAATTTCAGCAAAAATCTGACTTTTGGCAATTCACTCAAAAATGATGCCAAGAGCTTGAAAATGCTCTCCTGAAAGGTTTGGCACTCGAAAAGGAAGGCTTTTTATCACAGGACAAGAAATCAGCCCTCAAAAAATTAACCGGCAGAAAATATTTTTTTGAACAAATCCCTAACCCAGTGTTTCCCAACCGGTGTTCCGCGGCACACTAGTGTGCCGCCGGACGTTGCTTAGTGTGCCATGGGAGGGAGGCGGGCGAGTCGGGCTAATCCTCCGACGAGCTCCACCTCCAGACCCATTGCTCAAATCCTTTAACCCAGGAGGGCTCAAGCGTGGGAGCCTATAGTTAGAGCTCAGCTCCTTTTCTTGCCTTCCCCGCCCCCCCCACGGAGCACATTTTCCTCGCCCCCCCAACCCCCGCATGTAGAATAGAAGCCCTCCAGCCTCCACGGTGCACAAACTCTCCCCTCTGCAATGAAGCGCTTTGTTGCATATCTTTGGTGAGGTTTTTAGGCAGTCTTGGTGCACCTTAAATCAGCGCTAATTGCGCCTGGACGCAGTATTTACTTCCGAGTAGGCCCCCTTCTTCCCCCCCCCTGTAGCACCTGACGTTGCTATTCGTATCATCAGGTTTGTTTGTTGATAATTTAATTGTTTTAAAAGCATCATGCTAAAGAGCTCTCTTCCACCCCCAGACCCTTGGGCAAAACAGAAACACACACATACACAAACACAGAGATTGAGCCCTGCAGGTTTTATGAAATGAATGGATTCTGAATGCCTGTTTCAGTGGCTTGTCCGCCTTAGGCTGCTGGGCCAGACACCTGTTACACGGTGCAGTCCGTAAGCTGTGAGCGCTGCTACCTGCCGCCGAGACCACGTAACGACAGTCTTGAAAGACCTACATTGGCTCCCAGTACCTTTCCGAGCACAATTCAAAGTGTTGGTGCTGACCTTTAAAGCCCTAAGCGGTTTCGGTCCAGTATACCTGAAGTAGCGTCTCCGCCACCATCGTTCAGCCCAGACACTGAGATCCAGTGCCAAGGGCCTTCTGGCAATTCCCTCACTGTGAAAAGTGAGGTTACAGGGAACCAGGCAGAGGGCCTTCTCGGTAGTGGCGCCCGCCCTGTGGAATGCCCTCCCATCAGACATCAAAGAGATAACCATTACCTTCTATGCTGTTACTATTTTTAAAATTTTTTTTACATAAGTAAAAAGTGACCTTTCCCCATCTGGCATGGTGGTGTGCCTCGAGATTTTTTTCATGAAACAAGTGCGCCTTTGCCCAAAAAAGGTTGGGAAACACTGCCCTAACCCCCGGGGTCACAATTTCAGCCAAAATCTGACTTTTGGCAATTCACTCAAAAATGGTGCCAAAAGCTTGAAAATGCACTCCTGAAAGGTTTGGCACTCGAAAAGGAAGGCTTTTTATCACAGGACAAGAAATCAGGCCTCAAAAACTTAACCGGCAGAAAATATTTTTTTGAACAAATCCCTAAGCCCCGGGGTCACAATTTCAGCAAAAATCTGACTTTTGGCAATTCATTCAAAAATGGTGCCAAAAGCTAGAAAATGCTCCCCTGAAAGGTTTGGCACTCGAAACTGAATGCTTTTTATCACAGGACAAGAAATCAGCCCTCAAAAACTTAACCGGCAGAAAATATTTTTTTGAAAAAATCCCTAACCCACGGGGTCACAATTTCAGCAAAAATCTGACTTTTGGCAATTCACTCAAAAATTGTGCCAAAAAGCTGGAAAATGCACTCCTGAAAGGTTTGGCACTCGAAACAGAAGGCTTTTTATCACAGGACAAGAAATCAGCCCTCAAAAACTTAACCGGCAGAAAATATTTTTTTGAAGAAATCCCTAACCCCCGGGGTCACAATTTCAGCAAAAATCTGACTTTTGGCAATTCACTCAAAAATGGTGCCAAAAGCTTGAAAATGCACTCCTGAAAGGTTTGGCACTCGAAACAGAAGGCTTTTTATCACAGGACAAGAAATCAGCCCTCAAAAACTTAACCGGCAGAAAATATTTTTTTGAAAAAATCCCTAACCCCCGGGGTCACAATTTCAGCAAAAATCTGACTTTTGGCAATTCACTCAAAAATGGTGCCAAAAGCTTGAAAATGCTCTCCTGAAAGGTTTGGCACTCGAAACAGAAGGCTTTTTATCACAGGACAAGAAATCAGCCCTCAAAAACTTAACCGGCAGAAAATATTTTTTTGAAAAAATCCCTAACCCCCGGGGTCACAATTTCAGCAAAAATCTGACTTTTGGCAATTCACTCAAAAATGGTGCCAAAAGCTTGAAAATGCTCTCCTGAAAGGTTTGGCACTCGAAACTGAATGCTTTTTATCACAGGACAAGAAATCAGCCCTCAAAAACTTAACCGGCAGAAAATATTTTTTTGAACAAATCCCTAACCCCCGGGGTCACAATTTCAGCAAAAATCTGACTTTTGGCAATTCACTCAAAAATGGTGCCAAAAGCTTGAAAATGCACTCCTGAAAGGTTTGGCACTCGAAACAGAAGGCTTTTTATCACAGGACAAGAAATCAGCCCTCAAAAACTTAACTGGCAGAAAATATTTTTTTGAACAAATCCCTAAGCCCCGGGGTCACAATTTCTGCAAAAATCTGACTTTTGGCAATTCACTCAAAAATGGTGCCAAAAGCTTGAAAATGCTCCCCTGAAAGGTTTGGCACTCAAAACGGAAGGCTTTTTATCACCGGACAAGAATTCAGCCCTTAAAAACTTAACCGGCAGAAAATATTTTGTGGAAGAAATCCCTAACCCCCGGGGTCACAATTTCAGCAAAATTCTGACTTTTGGCAATTCACTCAAAAATGGTGCCAAGAGCTTGAAAATGCTCTCCTGAAAGGTTTGGCACTCGAAAAGGAAGGCTTTTTATCACAGGACAAGAAATCAGCCCTCAAAAAATTAACCGGCAGAAAATATTTTTTTGAACAAATCCCTAACCCCCGGGGTCACAATTTCAGCCAAAATCTGACTTTTGGCAATTCACTCAAAAATGGTGCCAAAAGCTTGAAAATGCACTCCTGAAAGTTTTGGCACTCGAAAAGGAAGGCTTTTTATCACAGGACAAGAAATCAGCCCTCAAAAACTTATCCGGCATAAAATATTTTTTTGAAAAAATCCTTAAGCCCCGGGGTCACAATTTCAGCAAAAATCTGACTTTTGGCAATTCACTCAAAAATGGTGCCGAAGCTTGAAAATGCTCCCCTGAAAGGTTTGGCACTCGAAACAGAAGGCTTTTTATCACCGGAAAGGAATTCAGCCCGCAAAAACTTAAGTGGCAGAAAATATTTTTTTGAACAAATCCCTAACCCCCGGGGTCACAATTTCAGCAAAAATCTGACTTTTGGCAATTCACTCAAAAATGGTGCCAAAAGCTTGAAAATGCTCCCCTGAAAGGTTTGGCACTCGAAACGGAAGGCTTTTTATCACAGGACAAGAAATCAGCCCTCAAAAACTTATCCGGCAGAAAATATTCTTTTGAAAAAATCCGTAAGCCCCGGGGTCACAATTTCAGCAAAAATCTGAATTTTGGCAATTCACACAAAAATGGTGCCAAAAGCTTGAAAATGCTCCCCTGAAAGTTTTGGCACTCGAAACGGAAGGCTTTTTATCACAGGACAAGAAATCAGCCCTCAAAAACATATCCGGCAGAAAATATTTTTTTGAAGAAATCCCTAACCCCCGGGGTCACAATTTCAGCAAAAATCTGACTTTTGGCAATTCACTCAAAAATGGTGCCAAAAGCTTGAAAATGCTCCCCTGAAAGGTTTGGCACTCAAAACGGAAGGCTTTTTATCACCGGACAAGAATTCAGCCCTTAAAAACTTAACCGGCAGAAAATATTTTGTGGAAGAAATGCCTAACCCCCGGGGTCACAATTTCAGCAAAAATCTGACTTTTGGCAATTCACTCAAAAATGGTGCCAAAAGCTAGAAAATGCTCCCCCGAAAGGTTTGGCACTCGAAACAGAAGGCTTTTTATCACAGGACAAGAAATCAGCCCTCAAAAACTTAACCGGCAGAAAATATTTTTTTGAAGACATCCCTAAGCCCCGGGGTCACAATTTCAGCAAAAATCTGACTTTTGGCAATTCACTCAAAAATGGTGCCAAAAGCTTGAAAATGCTCCCCTGAAAGGTTTGGCACTCGAAACGGAAGGCTTTTTATCACAGGACAAGAAATCAGCCCTCAAAAACTTATCCGGCAGAAAATATTCTTTTGAAAAAATCCCTAACCCCGGGGTCACAATTTCAGCAAAAATCTGACTTTTGGCAATTCACACAAAAATGGTGCCAAAAGCTTTAAAATGCTCCCCTGAAAGGTTTGGTACTCGAAACGGAAGGCTTTTTATCACAGGACAAGAAATCAGCCCTCAAAAACTTAACCGGCAGAAAATATTTTTTTGAAGAAATCCCTAAGCCCCGGGGTCACAATTTCAGCAAAAATCTGACTTTTGGCAATTCATTCAAAAATGGTGCCAACCGGTTGCAAATGCTCTCCTGAAAGCTTTGGCGATGGAAACAGAAGGCTTTTTATCACAGGACAAGAAATCAGCCCTCAAAAACTTAACCGGCAGAAAATATTTTTTTGAAGAAATCCCTAACCCCCGGGGTCACAATTTCAGCAAAAATCTGACTTTTGGCAATTCATTCAAAAATGGTGCCAAAAGCTTGAAAATGCTCCCCTGAAAGGTTTGGCACACAAAACGGAAGGCTTTTTATCACCGGACAAGAATTCAGCCCTTAAAAACTTAACCGGCAGAAAATATTTTTTTGAACAAATCCCTAAGCCCCGGGGTCCCAATTTCAGCAAAATTCTGACTTTTGGCAATTCACTCAAAAATGGTGCCAAGAGCTTGAAAATGCTCTCCTGAAAGGTTTGGCACTCGAAAAGGAAGGCTTTTTATCACAGGACAAGAAATCAGCCCTCAAAAACTTAACCGGCAGAAAATATTTTTTTGAACAAATCCCTAAGCCCCGGGGTCACAATTTCAGCAAAAATCTGACTTTTGGCAATTCACTCAAAAATGGTGCCAAAAGCTTGAAAATGCTCCCCTGAAAGGTTTGGCACTCGAAACGGAAGGCTTTTTATCACAGGACAAGAAATCAGCCCTCAAAAACTTAACCGGCAGAAAATATTTTGTGGAAGAAATCCCTAACCCCCGGGGTCACAATTTCAGCAAAAATCTGACTTTTGGCAATTCACTCAAAAATGGTGCCAAAAGCTAGAAAATGCTCCCCCGAAAGGTTTGGCACTCGAAACAGAAGGCTTTTTATCACAGGACAAGAAATCAGGCCTCAAAAACTTAACCGGCAGAAAATATTTTGTGGAAGAAATCCCTAACCCCCGAGGTCACAATTTCAGCAAAATTCTGACTTTTGGCAATTCACTCAAAAATGGTGCCAAGAGCTTGAAAATGCTCTCCTGAAAGGTTTGGCACTCGAAAAGGAAGGCTTTTTATCACAGGACAAGAAATCAGCCCTCAAAAACGTAACCGGCAGAAAATATTTTTTTTGAAGAAATCCCTAACCCCCGGGGTCACAATTTCAGCAAAAATCTGACTTTTGGAAATTCACTCAAAAATGGTGCCAAAAGCTTGAAAATGCTCCCCTGAAAGGTTTGGCACTCGAAACAGAAGGCTTTTTATCACAGGACAAGAAATCAGCCCTCAAAAACTTATCCGGCAGAAAATATTCTTTTGAAAAAATCCGTAAGTCCCGGGGTCACAATTTCAGCAAAAATCTGAATTTTGGCAATTCACACAAAAATGGTGCCAAAAGCTTGAAAATGCTCCCCTGAAAGTTTTGGCACTCGAAACGGAAGGCTTTTTATCACAGGACAAGAAATCAGCCCTCAAAAACTTAACCGGCAGAAAATATTTTTTTGAACAAATCCCTAAGCCCCGGGGTCACAATTTCTGCAAAAATCTGACTTTTGGCAATTCACTCAAAAATGGTGCCAAAAGCTTGAAAATGCTCCCCTGAAAGGTTTGGCACTCAAAACGGAAGGCTTTTTATCACCGGACAAGAATTCAGCCCTTAAAAACTTAACCGGCAGAAAATATTTTGTGGAAGAAATCCCTAACCCCCGGGGTCACAATTTCAGCAAAAATCTGACTTTTGGCAATTCACTCAAAAATGATGCCAAGAGCTTGAAAATGCTCTCCTGAAAGGTTTGGCACTCGAAAAGGAAGGCTTTTTATCACAGGACAAGAAATCAGCCCTCAAAAAATTAACTGGCAGAAAATATTTTTTTGAACAAATCCCTAACCCAGTGTTTCCCAACCGGTGTTCCGCGGCACACTAGTGTGCCGCCGGACGTTGCTTAGTGTGCCATGGGAGGGAGGCGGGCGAGTCGGGCTAATCCTCCGACGAGCTCCACCTCCAGACCCATTGCTCAAATCCTTTAACCCAGGAGGGCTCAAGCGTGGGAGCCTATAGTTAGAGCTCAGCTCCTTTTCTTGCCTTCCCCGCCCCCCCACGGAGCACATTTTCCTCGCCCCCCCAACCCCCGCATGTAGAATAGAAGCCCTCCAGCCTCCACGGTGCACAAACTCTCCCCTCTGCAATGAAGCGCTTTGTTGCATATCTTTGGTGAGGTTTTTAGGCAGTCTTGGTGCACCTTAAATCAGCGCTAATTGCGCCTGGACGCAGTATTTACTTCCGAGTAGGCCCCCTTCTTCCCCCCCCCCTGTAGCACCTGACGTTGCTATTCGTATCATCAGGTTTGTTTGTTGATAATTTAATTGTTTTAAAAGCATCATGCTAAAGAGCTCTCTTCCACCCCCAGACCCTTGGGCAAAACAGAAACACACACATACACAAACACAGAGATTGAGCCCTGCAGGTTTTATGAAATGAATGGATTCTGAATGCCTGTTTCAGTGGCTTGTCCGCCTTAGGCTGCTGGGCCAGACACCTGTTACACGGTGCAGTCCGTAAGCTGTGAGCGCTGCTACCTGCCGCCGAGACCACGTAACGACAGTCTTGAAAGACCTACATTGGCTCCCAGTACCTTTCCGAGCACAATTCAAAGTGTTGGTGCTGACCTTTAAAGCCCTAAGCGGTTTCGGTCCAGTATACCTGAAGTAGCGTCTCCGCCACCATCGTTCAGCCCAGACACTGAGATCCAGTGCCAAGGGCCTTCTGGCAATTCCCTCACTGTGAAAAGTGAGGTTACAGGGAACCAGGCAGAGGGCCTTCTCGGTAGTGGCGCCCGCCCTGTGGAATGCCCTCCCATCAGACATCAAAGAGATAACCATTACCTTCTATGCTGTTACTATTTTTTAAATTTTTTTTACATAAGTAAAAAGTGACCTTTCCCCATCTGGCATGGTGGTGTGCCTCGAGATTTTTTTCATGAAACAAGTGTGCCTTTGCCCAAAAAAGGTTGGGAAACACTGCCCTAACCCCCGGGGTCACAATTTCAGCCAAAATCTGACTTTTGGCAATTCACTCAAAAATGGTGCCAAAAGCTTGAAAATGCACTCCTGAAAGGTTTGGCACTCGAAAAGGAAGGCTTTTTATCACAGGACAAGAAATCAGGCCTCAAAAACTTAACCGGCAGAAAATATTTTTTTGAACAAATCCCTAAGCCCCGGGGTCACAATTTCAGCAAAAATCTGACTTTTGGCAATTCATTCAAAAATGGTGCCAAAAGCTAGAAAATGCTCCCCTGAAAGGTTTGGCACTCGAAACTGAATGCTTTTTATCACAGGACAAGAAATCAGCCCTCAAAAACTTAACCGGCAGAAAATATTTTTTTGAAAAAATCCCTAACCCACGGGGTCACAATTTCAGCAAAAATCTGACTTTTGGCAATTCACTCAAAAATTGTGCCAAAAAGCTGGAAAATGCACTCCTGAAAGGTTTGGCACTTGAAACAGAAGGCTTTTTATCACAGGACAAGAAATCAGCCCTCAAAAACTTAACCGGCAGAAAATATTTTTTTGAAGAAATCCCTAACCCCCGGGGTCACAATTTCAGCAAAAATCTGACTTTTGGCAATTCACTCAAAAATGGTGCCAAAAGCTTGAAAATGCACTCCTGAAAGGTTTGGCACTCGAAACAGAAGGCTTTTTATCACAGGACAAGAAATCAGCCCTCAAAAACTTAACCGGCAGAAAATATTTTTTTGAAAAAATCCCTAACCCCCGGGGTCACAATTTCAGCAAAAATCTGACTTTTGGCAATTCACTCAAAAATGGTGCCAAAAGCTTGAAAATGCTCTCCTGAAAGGTTTGGCACTCGAAACAGAAGGCTTTTTATCACAGGACAAGAAATCAGCCCTCAAAAACTTAACCGGCAGAAAATATTTTTTTGAAAAAATCCCTAACCCCCGGGGTCACAATTTCAGCAAAAATCTGACTTTTGGCAATTCACTCAAAAATGGTGCCAAAAGCTTGAAAATGCTCTCCTGAAAGGTTTGGCACTCGAAACTGAATGCTTTTTATCACAGGACAAGAAATCAGCCCTCAAAAACTTAACCGGCAGAAAATATTTTTTTGAACAAATCCCTAACCCCCGGGGTCACAATTTCAGCAAAAATCTGACTTTTGGCAATTCACTCAAAAATGGTGCCAAAAGCTTGAAAATGCACTCCTGAAAGGTTTGGCACTCGAAACAGAAGGCTTTTTATCACAGGACAAGAAATCAGCCCTCAAAAACTTAACTGGCAGAAAATATTTTTTTGAACAAATCCCTAAGCCCCGGGGTCACAATTTCTGCAAAAATCTGACTTTTGGCAATTCACTCAAAAATGGTGCCAAAAGCTTGAAAATGCTCCCCTGAAAGGTTTGGCACTCAAAACGGAAGGCTTTTTATCACCGGACAAGAATTCAGCCCTTAAAAACTTAACCGGCAGAAAATATTTTGTGGAAGAAATCCCTAACCCCCGGGGTCACAATTTCAGCAAAATTCTGAATTTTGGCAATTCACTCAAAAATGGTGCCAAGAGCTTGAAAATGCTCTCCTGAAAGGTTTGGCACTCGAAAAGGAAGGCTTTTTATCACAGGACAAGAAATCAGCCCTCAAAAAATTAACCGGCAGAAAATATTTTTTTGAACAAATCCCTAACCCCCGGGGTCACAATTTCAGCCAAAATCTGACTTTTGGCAATTCACTCAAAAATGGTGCCAAAAGCTTGAAAATGCACTCCTGAAAGTTTTGGCACTCGAAAAGGAAGGCTTTTTATCACAGGACAAGAAATCAGCCCTCAAAAACTTATCCGGCATAAAATATTTTTTTGAAAAAATCCTTAAGCCCCGGGGTCACAATTTCAGCAAAAATCTGACTTTTGGCAATTCACTCAAAAATGGTGCCGAAGCTTGAAAATGCTCCCCTGAAAGGTTTGGCACTCGAAACAGAAGGCTTTTTATCACCGGAAAGGAATTCAGCCCGCAAAAACTTAAGTGGCAGAAAATATTTTTTTGAACAAATCCCTAACCCCCGGGGTCACAATTTCAGCAAAAATCTGACTTTTGGCAATTCACTCAAAAATGGTGCCAAAAGCTTGAAAATGCTCTCCTGAAAGGTTTGGCACTCGAAAAGGAAGGCTTTTTATCACAGGACAAGAATTCAGCCCTTAAAAACTTAACCGGCAGAAAATATTTTGTGGAAGAAATCCCTAAGCCCCGTGGTCACAATTTCAGCAAAATTCTGACTTTTGGCAATTCACTCAAAAATGGTGCCAAGAGCTTGAAAATGCTCTCCTGAAAGATTTGGCACTCGAAAAGGAATGCTTTTTATCACAGGACAAGAAATCAGCCCTCAAAAACTTAACCGGCAGAAAATATTTTTTTGAACAAATCCCTAAGCCCCGGGGTCACAATTTCAGCAAAAATCTGACTTTTGGCAATTCACTCAAAAATGGTGCCAAAAGCTTGAAAATGCTCCCCTGAAAGGTTTGGCACTCGAAACGGAAGGCTTTTTATCACAGGACAAGAAATCAGCCCTCAAAAACTTAACCGGCAGAAAATATTTTTTTGAACAAATCCCTAACCCCCGGGGTCACAATTTCAGCAAAAATCTGACTTTTGGCAATTCACTCAAAAATGGTGCCAAAAGCTTGAAAATGCACTCCTGAAAGGTTTGGCACTCGAAACAGAAGGCTTTTTATCACAGGACAAGAAATCAGCCCTCAAAAACTTAACTGGCAGAAAATATTTTTTTGAACAAATCCCTAAGCCCCGGGGTCACAATTTCTGCAAAAATCTGACTTTTGGCAATTCACTCAAAAATGGTGCCAAAAGCTTGAAAATGCTCCCCTGAAAGGTTTGGCACTCAAAACGGAAGGCTTTTTATCACCGGACAAGAATTCAGCCCTTAAAAACTTAACCGGCAGAAAATATTTTGTGGAAGAAATCCCTAACCCCCGGGGTCACAATTTCAGCAAAATTCTGACTTTTGGCAATTCACTCAAAAATGGTGCCAAGAGCTTGAAAATGCTCTCCTGAAAGGTTTGGCACTCAAAAAGGAAGGCTTTTTATCACAGGACAAGAAATCAGCCCTCAAAAAATTAACCGGCAGAAAATATTTTTTTGAACAAATCCCTAACCCCCGGGGTCACAATTTCAGCCAAAATCTGACTTTTGGCAATTCACTCAAAAATGGTGCCAAAAGCTTGAAAATGCACTCCTGAAAGGTTTGGCACTCGAAAAGGAAGGCTTTTTATCACAGGACAAGAAATCAGCCCTCAAAAACTTAACCGGCAGAAAATATTTTTTTGAACAAATCCCTAAGCCCCGGGGTCACAATTTCAGCAAAAATCTGACTTTTGGCAATTCATTCAAAAATGGTGCCAAAAGCTAGAAAATGCTCCCCTGAAAGGTTTGGCACTCGAAACTGAATGCTTTTTATCACAGGACAAGAAATCAGCCCTCAAAAACTTAACCGGCAGAAAATATTTTTTTGAAAAAATCCCTAACCCCCGGGGTCACAATTTCAGCAAAAATCTGACTTTTGGCAATTCACTCAAAAATGGTGCCAAAAGCTTGAAAATGCACTCCTGAAAGGTTTGGCACTCGAAACAGAAGGCTTTTTATCACAGGACAAGAAATCAGCCCTCAAAAACTTAACTGGCAGAAAATATTTTTTTGAACAAATCCCTAACCCCCGGGGTCACAATTTCAGCAAAAATCTGACTTTTGGCAATTCACTCAAAAATGGTGCCAAAAGCTTGTAAATGCTCTCCTGAAAGGTTTGGCACTCGAAAAGGAAGGCTTTTTATCACAGGACAAGAATTCAGCCCTTAAAAACTTAACCGGCAGAAAATATTTTGTGGAAGAAATCCCTAAGCCCCGTGGTCACAATTTCAGCAAAATTCTGACTTTTGGCAATTCACTCAAAAATGGTGCCAAGAGCTTGAAAATGCTCTCCTGAAAGGTTTGGCACTCGAAAAGGAATGCTTTTTATCACAGGACAAGAAATCAGCCCTCAAAAACTTAACCGGCAGAAAATATTTTTTTGAACAAATCCCTAAGCCCCGGGGTCACAATTTCAGCAAAAATCTGACTTTTGGCAATTCACTCAAAAATGGTGCCAAAAGCTTGAAAATGCTCCCCTGAAAGGTTTGGCACTCGAAACGGAAGGCTTTTTATCACAGGACAAGAAATCAGCCCTCAAAAACTTAACCGGCAGAAAATATTTTTTTGAACAAATCCCTAAGCCCCGGGGTCACAATTTCAGCAAAAATCTGACTTTTGGCAATTCACTCAAAAATGGTGCCAAAAGCTTGAAAATGCTCTCCTGAAAGGTTTGGCACTCGAAAAGGAAGGCTTTTTATCACAGGACAAGAAATCAGCCCTCAAAAACTTAACCGGCAGAAAATATTTTTTTGAAAAAATCCCTAACCCCCGGGGTCACAATTTCAGCAAAATTCTGACTTTTGGCAATTCACTCAAAAATGGTGCCAAAAGCTTGAAAATGCTCTCCTGAAAGGTTTGGCACTCGAAAAGGAAGGCTTTTTATCACAGGACAAGAAATCAGCCCTCAAAAACTTAACCGGCAGAAAATATTCTTTTGAAAAAAAATCCCTAAGCCCCGGGGTCACAATTTCAGCAAAAATCTGACTTTTGGCAATTCACTCAAAAATGGTGCCAAAAGCTTGAAAATGCTCCCCTGAAAGGTTTGGCACTCGAAACGGAAGGCTTTTTATCACAGGACAAGAAATCAGCCCTCAAAAACTTATCCGGCAGAAAATATTCTTTTGAAAAAATCCCTAACCCCGGGGTCACAATTTCAGCAAAAATCTGACTTTTGGCAATTCACACAAAAATGGTGCCAAAAGCGTGACAATGCTCCCCTGAAAGGTTTGGCACTCGAAACGGAAGGCTTTTTATCACAGGACAAGAAATCAGCCCTCAAAAAATTAACCGGCAGAAAATATTTTTTTGAACAAATCCCTAAGCCCCGGGGTCACAATTTCAGCAGAAATCTGACTTTTGGCAATTCATTCAAATATGGTGCCAAAAGGTAGAAAATGCTCCCCTGAAAGGTTTGGCACTCGAAACGGAAGGCTTTTTATCACAGGACAAGAAATCAGCCCTCAAAAACTTAACCGGCAGAAAATATTTTTTTTGAAGAAATCCCTAACCCCCGGGGTCACAATTTCTGCAAAAATCTGACTTTTGGCAATTCACTCAAAAATGGTGCCAAAAGCTTGAAAATGCACTCCTGAAAGGTTTGGCACTCGAAACAGAAGGCTTTTTATTACAGGACAAGAAATCAGCCCTCAAAAACTTAACCGGCAGAAAATATTTTTTTGATGAAATCCCTAACCCCCGGGGTCACAATTTCAGCAAAAATCTGACTTTTGGCAATTCATTCAAAAATGGTGCCAAAAGCTAGAAAATGCTCCCCTGAAAGGTTTGGCACTCGAAACTGAATGCTTTTTATCACAGGACAAGAAATCAGCCCTCAAAAACTTAACCGGCAGAAAACATTTTTTTGAAGAAATCCCTAACCCCCGGGGTCACAATTTCAGCAAAAATCTGACTTTTGGCAATTCACTCAAAAATGGTGCCAAAAGCTTGAAAATGCACTCCTGAAAGGTTTGGCACTCGAAACATAAGGCTTTTTATCACAGGACAAGAAATCAGCCCTCAAAAACTTAACCGGCAGAAAATATTCTTTTGAAAAAAAATCCCTAAGCCTGGGGTCACAATTTCAGCAAAAATCTGACTTTTGGCTATTCACTCAAAAATGGTGCCAACCAGTTGCAAATGCTCCCCTGAAAGGTTTGGCACTCGAAACAGAAGGCTTTTTATCACAGGACAAGAAATCAGCCCTCAAAAACTTAACCGGCAGAAAATATTTTTTTGAACAAATCCCTAAGCCCCGGGGTCACAATTTCAGCAAAAATCTGACTTTTGGCAATTCACTCAAAAATGGTGCCAAAAGCTTGAAAATGCTCCCCTGAAAGGTTTGGCACTCGAAACGGAAGGCTTTTTATCACAGGACAAGAAATCAGCCCTCAAAAACGTATCCGGCAGAAAATATTGTTTTGAAAAAATCCCTAACCCTGGGGTCACAATTTCAGCAAAAATCTGACTTTTGGCAATTCACACAAAAATTGTGCCAAAAGCTTGAAAATGCTCCCCTGAAAGGTTTGGCACTCGAAACGGAAGGCTTTTTATCACAGGACAAGAAATCAGCCCTCAAAAACTTAACCGGCAGAAAATATTTTTTTGAACAAATCCCTAAGGTCACAATTTCAGCAAAAATCTGACTTTTGGCAATTCATTCAAAATCGGTGCCAAAAGCTAGAAAATGCTCCCCTGAAAGGTTTGGCACTCGAAACTGAATGCTTTTTATCACAGGACAAGAAATCAGCCCTCAAAAACTTAACCGGCAGAAAATATTTTTTTGAAAAAATCCCTAACCCCCGGGGTCACAATTTCAGCAAAATTCTGACTTTTGGCAATTCACTCAAAAATGGTGCCAAAAGCTTGAAAATGCACTCCTGAAAGGTTTGGCACTCGAAAAGGAAGGCTTTTTATCACAGGACAAGAAATCAGCCCTCAAAAACTTAACCGGCAGAAAATATTTTTTTGAAGAAATCCCTAACCCCCGGGGTCACAATTTCAGCAAAAATCTGACTTTTGGCAATTCACTCAAAAATGGTGCCAAAAGCTTGAAAATGCACTCCTGAAAGGTTTGGTACTCGAAACAGAAGGCTTTTTATCACAGGACAAGAAATCAGCCCTCAAAAACTTAACCGGCAGAAAATATTTTTTTGAACAAATCCCTAACCCCCGGGGTCACAATTTCAGCAAAAATCTGACTTTTGGCAATTCACTCAAAAATGGTGCCAAAAGCTTGAAAATGCTCTCCTGAAAGGTTTGGCACTCGAAAAGGAAGGCTTTTTATCACAGGACAAGAAATCAGCCCTCAAAAACTTAACCGGCAGAAAATATTTTTTTGAAGAAATCCCTAACCGCCGGGGTCACAATTTCAGCAAAAATCTGACTTTTGGCAATTCACTCAAAAATGGTGCCAAAAGCTTGAAAATGCACTCCTGAAAGGTTTGGCACTCGAAACAGAAGGCTTTTTATCACAGGACAAGAAATCAGCCCTCAAAAACTAAACCGGCAGAAAATATTTTTTTGAACAAATCCCTAACCCACGGGGTCACAATTTCAGCAAAAATCTGACTTTTGGCAATTCACTCAAAAATGGTGCCAAAAGCTTGAAAATGCTCTCCTGAAAGGTTTGGCACTCGAAAAGGAAGGCTTTTTATCACAGGACAAGAAATCAGCCCTCAAAAACTTAACCGGCAGAAAACATTTTTTTGAAGAAATCCCTAACCCCCGGGGTCACAATTTCAGCAAAAATCTGACTTTTGGCAATTCACTCAAAAATGGTGCCAAAAGCTTGAAAATGCACTCCTGAAAGGTTTGGCACTCGAAACATAAGGCTTTTTATCACAGGACAAGAAATCAGCCCTCAAAAACTTAACCGGCAGAAAATATTCTTTTGAAAAAAAATCCCTAAGCCTGGGGTCACAATTTCAGCAAAAATCTGACTTTTGGCTATTCACTCAAAAATGGTGCCAACCAGTTGCAAATGCTCCCCTGAAAGGTTTGGCACTCGAAACAGAAGGCTTTTTATCACAGGACAAGAAATCAGCCCTCAAAAACTTAACCGGCAGAAAATATTTTTTTGAACAAATCCCTAAGCCCCGGGGTCACAATTTCAGCAAAAATCTGACTTTTGGCAATTCACTCAAAAATGGTGCCAAAAGCTTGAAAATGCTCCCCTGAAAGGTTTGGCACTCGAAACGGAAGGCTTTTTATCACAGGACAAGAAATCAGCCCTCAAAAACGTATCCGGCAGAAAATATTGTTTTGAAAAAATCCCTAACCCTGGGGTCACAATTTCAGCAAAAATCTGACTTTTGGCAATTCACACAAAAATTGTGCCAAAAGCTTGAAAATGCTCCCCTGAAAGGTTTGGCACTCGAAACGGAAGGCTTTTTATCACAGGACAAGAAATCAGCCCTCAAAAACTTAACCGGCAGAAAATATTTTTTTGAACAAATCCCTAAGGTCACAATTTCAGCAAAAATCTGACTTTTGGCAATTCATTCAAAATCGGTGCCAAAAGCTAGAAAATGCTCCCCTGAAAGGTTTGGCACTCGAAACTGAATGCTTTTTATCACAGGACAAGAAATCAGCCCTCAAAAACTTAACCGGCAGAAAATATTTTTTTGAAAAAATCCCTAACCCCCGGGGTCACAATTTCAGCAAAATTCTGACTTTTGGCAATTCACTCAAAAATGGTGCCAAAAGCTTGAAAATGCACTCCTGAAAGGTTTGGCACTCGAAAAGGAAGGCTTTTTATCACAGGACAAGAAATCAGCCCTCAAAAACTTAACCGGCAGAAAATATTTTTTTGAAGAAATCCCTAACCCCCGGGGTCACAATTTCAGCAAAAATCTGACTTTTGGCAATTCACTCAAAAATGGTGCCAAAAGCTTGAAAATGCACTCCTGAAAGGTTTGGTACTCGAAACAGAAGGCTTTTTATCACAGGACAAGAAATCAGCCCTCAAAAACTTAACCGGCAGAAAATATTTTTTTGAACAAATCCCTAACCCCCGGGGTCACAATTTCAGCAAAAATCTGACTTTTGGCAATTCACTCAAAAATGGTGCCAAAAGCTTGAAAATGCTCTCCTGAAAGGTTTGGCACTCGAAAAGGAAGGCTTTTTATCACAGGACAAGAAATCAGCCCTCAAAAACTTAACCGGCAGAAAATATTTTTTTGAAGAAATCCCTAACCGCCGGGGTCACAATTTCAGCAAAAATCTGACTTTTGGCAATTCACTCAAAAATGGTGCCAAAAGCTTGAAAATGCACTCCTGAAAGGTTTGGCACTCGAAACAGAAGGCTTTTTATCACAGGACAAGAAATCAGCCCTCAAAAACTAAACCGGCAGAAAATATTTTTTTGAACAAATCCCTAACCCACGGGGTCACAATTTCAGCAAAAATCTGACTTTTGGCAATTCACTCAAAAATGGTGCCAAAAGCTTGAAAATGCTCTCCTGAAAGGTTTGGCACTCGAAAAGGAAGGCTTTTTATCACAGGACAAGAAATCAGCCCTCAAAAACTTAACCGGCAGAAAATATTTTTTTTGAAGAAATCCCTAACCCCGGGGTCACAATTTCAGCAAAAATCTGACTTTTGGCAATTCACTCAAAAATGGTGCCAAAAGCTTGAAAATGCACTCCTGAACGGTTTGGCACTCGAAACAGAAGGCTTTTTATCACAGGACAAGAAATCAGCCCTCAAAAACTTAACCGGCAGAAAATATTTTTTTGAAGAAATCTCTAACCCCCGGGGTCACAATTTCAGCAAAAATCTGACTTTTGGCAATTCATTCAAAAATGGTGCCAAAAGCTAGAAATGCTCCCCTGAAAGGTTTGGCACTCGAAACGGAAGGCTTTTTATCACAGGACAAGAAATCAGCCCTCAAAAACTTATCCGGCAGAAAATATTCTTTTGAAAAAATCCCTAAGCCCCGGGGTCACAATTTCAGCAAAAATCTGACTTTTGGCAATTCACACAAAAATGGTGCCAAAAGCTTGAAAATGCTCCCCTGAAAGGTTTGGCACTCGAAACGGAAGGCTTTTTATCACAGGACAAGAAATCATCCCTCAAAAACTTATCCGGCAGAAAATATTCTTTTGAAAAAATCCCTAAGCCCCGGGGTCACAATTTCAGCAAAATTCTGACTTTTGGCAATTCACTCAAAAATGGTGCCAAAAGCTTGAAAATGCTCTCCTGAAAGGTTTGGCACTCGAAAAGGAAGGCTTTTTATCACAGGACAAGAAATCAGCCCTCAAAAACTTAACCGGCAGAAAATATTTTTTTGAAGAAATCCCTAACCCCCGGGGTCACAATTTCAGCAAAAATCTGACTTTTGGCAATTCACTCAAAAATGGTGCAAAAAGCTTGAAAATGCACTCCTGAAAGGTTTGGCACTCGAAACAGAAGGCTTTTTATCACAGGACAAGAAATCAGCCCTCAAAAACTTAACCGGCAGAAAATATTTTTTTGAACAAATCCCTAAGCCCCGGGGTCACAATTTCAGCAAAAATCTGACTTTTGGCAATTCACTCAAAAATGGTGCCAAAAGCTTGAAAATGCTCCCCTGAATGGTTTGGCACTCGAAACTGAATGCTTTTTATCACAGGACAAGAAATCAGCCCTCTAAAACTTAACCGGCAGAAAATATTTTTTTGAAGAAATCCCTAACCCCCGGGGTCACAATTTCAGCAAAATTCTGACTTTTGGCAATTCACTCAAAAATGGTGCCAAAAGCTTGAAAATGCTCTCCTGAAAGGTTTGGCACTCGAAAAGGAAGGCTTTTTATCACAGGACAAGAAATCAGCCCTCAAAAACTTATCCGGCAGAAAATATTCTTTTGAAAAAATCCCTAAGCCCCGGGGTCACAATTTCAGCAAAAATCTGACTTTTGACAATTCACTCAAAAATGGTGCCAAAAGCTTGAAAATGCTCCCCTGAAAGGTTTGGCACTCGAAAAGGAAGGCTTTTTATCACAGGACAAGAAATCAGCCCTCAAAAACTTAAGCGGCAGAAAATATTTTTTTGAATAAATCCCTAAGCCCCGGGGTCACAATTTCAGCAAAAATCTGACTTTTGGCAATTCACACAAAAATGGTGCCAAAAGCTTGAAAATGCACTCCTGAAAGGTTTGGCACTCGAAACAGAAGGCTTTTTATCACAGGACAAGAAATCAGCCCTCAAAAACTTAACCGGCAGAAAATATTTTTTTGAAAAAATCCCTAACCCCCGGGGTCACAATTTCAGCAAAAATCTGACTTTTGGCAATTCACTCAAAAATGGTGCCAAAAGCTTGAAAATGCTCCCCTGAAAGGTTTGGCACTCGAAACGGAAGGCTTTTTATCACAGGACAAGAAATCAGCCCTCAAAAACTTAAGCGGCAGAAAATATTTTTTTGAACAAATCCCTAACCCCCGGGGTCACAATTTCAGCAAAAATCTGACTTTTGGCAATTCACTCAAAAATGGTGCCAAAAGCTTGAAAATGCTCTCCTGAAAGGTTTGGCACTCGAAAAGGAAGGCTTTTTATCACAGGACAAGAAATCAGCCCTCTAAAACTTAACCGGCAGAAAATATTTTTTTGAAGAAATCCCTAACCCCCGGGGTCACAATTTCAGCAAAATTCTGACTTTTGGCAATTCACTCAAAAATGGTGCCAAAAGCTTGAAAATGCTCTCCTGAAAGGTTTGGCACTCGAAAAGGAAGGCTTTTTATCACAGGACAAGAAATCAGCCCTCTAAAACTTAACCGGCAGAAAATATTTTTTTGAAGAAATCCCTAACCCCCGGGGTCACAATTTCAGCAAAATTCTGACTTTTGGCAATTCACTCAAAAATGGTGCCAAAAGCTTGAAAATGCTCTCCTGAAAGGTTTGGCACTCGAAAAGGAAGGCTTTTTATCACAGGACAAGAAATCAGCCCTCAAAAACTTATCCGGCAGAAAATATTCTTTTGAAAAAATCCCTAAGCCCCGGGGTCACAATTTCAGCAAAAATCTGACTTTTGGCAATTCACACAAAAATGGTGCCAAAAGCTTGAAAATGCTCCCCTGAAAGGTTTGGCACTCGAAACGGAAGGCTTTTTATCACAGGACAAGAAATCAGCCCTCAAAAACTTAACCGGCAGAAAATATTTTTTTGAAAAAATCCCTAACCCCCGGGGTCACAATTTCAGCAAAAATCTGACTTTTGGCAATTCACTCAAAAATGGTGCCAAAAGCTTGAAAATGCTCCCCTGAAAGGTTTGGCACTCGAAACGGAAGGCTTTTTATCACAGGACAAGAAATCAGCCCTCAAAAACTTAAGCGGCAGAAAATATTTTTTTGAACAAATCCCTAACCCCCGGGGTCACAATTTCAGCAAAAATCTGACTTTTGGCAATTCACTCAAAAATGGTGCCAAAAGCTTGAAAATGCTCTCCTGAAAGGTTTGGCACTCGAAAAGGAAGGCTTTTTATCACAGGACAAGAAATCAGCCCTCAAAAACTTAACCGGCAGAAAATATTTTTTTGAAGACATCCCTAACCCCCGGGGTCACAATTTCAGCAAAATTCTGACTTTTGGCAATTCACTCAAAAATGGTGCCAAAAGCTTGAAAATGCTCTCCTGAAAGGTTTGGCACTCGAAAAGGAAGGCTTTTTATCACAGGACAAGAAATCAGCCCTCAAAAACTTATCCGGCAGAAAATATTCTTTTGAAAAAAATCCCTAAGCCCCGGGGTCACAATTTCAGCAAAAATCTGACTTTTGCCTATTCACTCAAAAATGGTGCCAACCAGTTGCAAATGCTCCCCTGAAAGGTTTGGCACTCGAAATGGAAGGCTTTTTATCACAGGACAAGAAATCAGCCCTCAAAAACATATCCGGCAGAAAATATTTTTTTGAAGAAATCCCTAACCCCCGGGGTCACAATTTCAGCAAAAATCTGACTTTTGGCAATTCACTCAAAAATGGTGCCAAAAGCTTGAAAATGCTCTCCTGAAAGGTTTGGCACTCGAAAAGGAAGGCTTTTTATCACAGGACAAGAAATCAGCCCTCTAAAACTTAACCGGCAGAAAATATTTTTTTGAAGAAATCCCTAACCCCCGGGGTCACAATTTCAGCAAAATTCTGACTTTTGGCAATTCACTCAAAAATGGTGCCAAAAGCTTGAAAATGCTCTCCTGAAAGGTTTGGCACTCGAAAAGGAAGGCTTTTTATCACAGGACAAGAAATCAGCCCTCAAAAACTTATCCGGCAGAAAATATTCTTTTGAAAAAATCCCTAAGCCCCGGGGTCACAATTTCAGCAAAAATCTGACTTTTGACAATTCACTCAAAAATGGTGCCAAAAGCTTGAAAATGCTCCCCTGAAAGGTTTGGCACTCGAAAAGGAAGGCTTTTTATCACAGGACAAGAAATCAGCCCTCAAAAACTTAAGCGGCAGAAAATATTTTTTTGAACAAATCCCTAAGCCCCGGGGTCAGAATTTCAGCAAAAATCTGACTTTTGGCAATTCACACAAAAATGGTGCCAAAAGCTTGAAAATGCTCCCCTGAAAGGTTTGGCACTCGAAACGGAAGGCTTTTTATCACAGGACAAGAAATCAGCCCTCAAAAACTTATCCGGAGAATATATTTTTTTGAAGAAATCCCTAACCCCCGGGGTCACAATTTCAGCAAAAATCTGACTTTTGGCAATTCACACAAAAATGGTGCCAAAAGCTTGAAAATGCTCCCCTGAAAGGTTTGGCACTCGAAACGGAAGGCTTTTTATCACAGGACAAGAAATCAGCCCTCAAAAACTTAACCGGCAGAAAATATTTTTTTGAAGACATCCCTAAGCCCCGGGGTCACAATTTCAGCAAAATTCTGACTTTTGGCAATTCACTCAAAAATGGTGCCAAAAGCTTGAAAATGCTCTCCTGAAAGGTTTGGCACTCGAAACGGAAGGCTTTTTATCACAGGACAAGAAATCAGCCCTCAAAAACTTAACCGGCAGAAAATATTTTTTTGAAGAAATCCCTAACCCCCGGGGTCACAATTTCAGCAAAAATCTGACTTTTGGCAATTCACTCAAAAATGGTGCCAAAAGCTTGAAAATGCACTCCTGAAAGGTTTGGCACTCGAAACAGAAGGCTTTTTATCACAGGACAAGAAATCAGCCCTCAAAAACTAAACCGGCAGAAAATATTTTTTTGAACAAATCCCTAACCCACGGGGTCACAATTTCAGCAAAAATCTGACTTTTGGCAATTCACTCAAAAATGGTGCCAAAAGCTTGAAAATGCTCTCCTGAAAGGTTTGGCACTCGAAAAGGAAGGCTTTTTATCACAGGACAAGAAATCAGCCCTCAAAAACTTAACCGGCAGAAAATATTTTTTTTGAAGAAATCCCTAACCCCGGGGTCACAATTTCAGCAAAAATCTGACTTTTGGCAATTCACTCAAAAATGGTGCCAAAAGCTTGAAAATGCACTCCTGAACGGTTTGGCACTCGAAACAGAAGGCTTTTTATCACAGGCCAAGAAATCAGCCCTCAAAAACTTAACCGGCAGAAAATATTTTTTTGAAGAAATCCCTAACCCCCGGGGTCACAATTTCAGCAAAAATCTGACTTTTGGCAATTCATTCAAAAATGGTGCCAAAAGCTTGAAAATGCTCCCCTGAATGGTTTGGCACTCGAAACGGAAGGCTTTTTATCACAGGACAAGAAATCAGCCCTCAAAAACTTATCCGGCAGAAAATATTCTTTTGAAAAAATCCCTAAGCCCCGGGGTCACAATTTCAGCAAAAATCTGACTTTTGGCAATTCACACAAAAATGGTGCCAAAAGCTTGAAAATGCTCCCCTGAATGGTTTGGCACTCGAAACGGAAGGCTTTTTATCACAGGACAAGAAATCAGCCCTCTAAAACTTAACCGGCAGAAAATATTTTTTTGAACAAATCCCTAACCCCCGGGGTCACAATTTCAGCAAAATTCTGACTTTTGGCAATTCATTCAAAAATGGTGCCAAAAGCTAGAAATGCTCCCCTGAAAGGTTTGGCACTCGAAACGGAAGGCTTTTTATCACAGGACAAGAAATCATCCCTCAAAAACTTATCCGGCAGAAAATATTCTTTTGAAAAAATCCCTAAGCCCCGGGGTCACAATTTCAGCAAAAATCTGACTTTTGGCAATTCACACAAAAATGGTGCCAAAAGCTTGAAAATGCTCCCGTGAAAGGTTTGGCACTCGAAACGGAAGGCTTTTTATCACAGGACAAGAAATCAGCCCTCAAAAACTTAACCGGCAGAAAATATTTTTTTGAACAAATCCCTAACCCCCGGGGTCACAATTTCAGCAAAATTCTGACTTTTGGCAATTCACTCAAAAATGGTGCCAAAAGCTTGAAAATGCTCTCCTGAAAGGTTTGGCACTCGAAAAGGAAGGCTTTTTATCACAGGACAAGAAATCAGCCCTCAAAAACTTAACCGGCAGAAAATATTTTTTTGAAGAAATCCCTAACCCCCGGGGTCACAATTTCAGCAAAAATCTGACTTTTGGCAATTCACTCAAAAATGGTGCCAAAAGCTTGAAAATGCACTCCTGAAAGGTTTGGCACTCGAAACAGAAGGCTTTTTATCACAGGACAAGAAATCAGCCCTCAAAAACTTAACCGGCAGAAAATATTTTTTTGAACAAATCCCTAAGCCCCGGGGTCACAATTTCAGCAAAAATCTGACTTTTGGCAATTCACTCAAAAATGGTGCCAAAAGCTTGAAAATGCTCCCCTGAATGGTTTGGCACTCGAAACGGAAGGCTTTTTATCACAGGACAAGAAATCAGCCCTCTAAAACTTAACCGGCAGAAAATATTTTTTTGAAGAAATCCCTAACCCCCGGGGTCACAATTTCAGCAAAATTCTGACTTTTGGCAATTCACTCAAAAATGGTGCCAAAAGCTTGAAAATGCTCTCCTGAAATGTTTGGCACTCGAAAAGGAAGGCTTTTTATCACAGGACAAGAAATCAGCCCTCAAAAACTTATCCGGCAGAAAATATTCTTTTGAAAAAATCCCTAAGCCCCGGGGTCACAATTTCAGCAAAAATCTGACTTTTGACAATTCACTCAAAAATGGTGCCAAAAGCTTGAAAATGCTCCCCTGAAAGGTTTGGCACTCGAAAAGGAAGGCTTTTTATCACAGGACAAGAAATCAGCCCTCAAAAACTTAAGCGGCAGAAAATATTTTTTTGAATAAATCCCTAAGCCCCGGGGTCACAATTTCAGCAAAAATCTGACTTTTGGCAATTCACACAAAAATGGTGCCAAAAGCTTGAAAATGCTCCCCTGAAAGGTTTGGCACTCGAAACGGAAGGCTTTTTATCACAGGACAAGAAATCAGCCCTCAAAAACTTAAGCGGCAGAAAATATTTTTTTGAACAAATCCCTAACCCCCGGGGTCACAATTTCAGCAAAAATCTGACTTTTGGCAATTCACTCAAAAATGGTGCCAAAAGCTTGAAAATGCTCTCCTGAAAGGTTTGGCACTCGAAAAGGAAGGCTTTTTATCACAGGACAAGAAATCAGCCCTCTAAAACTTAACCGGCAGAAAATATTTTTTTGAAGAAATCCCTAACCCCCGGGGTCACAATTTCAGCAAAATTCTGACTTTTGGCAATTCACTCAAAAATGGTGCCAAAAGCTTGAAAATGCTCTCCTGAAAGGTTTGGCACTCGAAAAGGAAGGCTTTTTATCACAGGACAAGAAATCAGCCCTCTAAAACTTAACCGGCAGAAAATATTTTTTTGAAGAAATCCCTAACCCCCGGGGTCACAATTTCAGCAAAAATCTGACTTTTGGCAATTCACTCAAAAATGGTGCCAAAAGCTTGAAAATGCTCAACTGAAAGGTTTGGCACTCGAAAAGGAAGGCTTTTTATCACAGGACAAGAAATCAGCCCTCAAAAACTTATCCGGCAGAAAATATTCTTTTGAAAAAATCCCTAAGCCCCGGGGTCACAATTTCAGCAAAAATCTGACTTTTGACAATTCACTCAAAAATGGTGCCAAAAGCTTGAAAATGCTCCCCTGAAAGGTTTGGCACTCGAAAAGGAAGGCTTTTTATCACAGGACAAGAAATCAGCCCTCAAAAACTTAAGCGGCAGAAAATATTTTTTTGAACAAATCCCTAAGCCCCGGGGTCACAATTTCAGCAAAAATCTGACTTTTGGCAATTCACACAAAAATGGTGCCAAAAGCTTGAAAATGCTCCCCTGAAAGGTTTGGCACTCGAAACGGAAGGCTTTTTATCACAGGACAAGAAATCAGCCCTCAAAAACTTAACCGGCAGAAAATATTTTTTTGAAAAAATCCCTAACCCCCGGGGTCACAATTTCAGCAAAAATCTGACTTTTGGCAATTCACTCAAAAATGGTGCCAAAAGCTTGAAAATGCTCCCCTGAAAGGTTTGGCACTCGAAACGGAAGGCTTTTTATCACAGGACAAGAAATCAGCCCTCAAAAACTTAAGCGGCAGAAAATATTTTTTTGAACAAATCCCTAACCCCCGGGGTCACAATTTCAGCAAAAATCTGACTTTTGGCAATTCACTCAAAAATGGTGCCAAAAGCTTGAAAATGCTCTCCTGAAAGGTTTGGCACTCGAAAAGGAAGGCTTTTTATCACAGGACAAGAAATCAGCCCTCAAAAACTTAACCGGCAGAAAATATTTTTTTGAAGACATCCCTAACCCCCGGGGTCACAATTTCAGCAAAATTCTGACTTTTGGCAATTCACTCAAAAATGGTGCCAAAAGCTTGAAAATGCTCTCCTGAAAGGTTTGGCACTCGAAAAGGAAGGCTTTTTATCACAGGACAAGAAATCAGCCCTCAAAAACTTATCCGGCAGAAAATATTCTTTTGAAAAAAATCCCTAAGCCCCGGGGTCACAATTTCAGCAAAAATCTGACTTTTGCCTATTCACTCAAAAATGGTGCCAACCAGTTGCAAATGCTCCCCTGAAAGGTTTGGCACTCGAAATGGAAGGCTTTTTATCACAGGACAAGAAATCAGCCCTCAAAAACATATCCGGCAGAAAATATTTTTTTGAAGAAATCCCTAACCCCCGGGGTCACAATTTCAGCAAAATTCTGACTTTTGGCAATTCACTCAAAAATGGTGCCAAAAGCTTGAAAATGCTCTCCTGAAAGGTTTGGCACTCGAAAAGGAAGGCTTTTTATCACAGGACAAGAAATCAGCCCTCAAAAACTTATCCGGCAGAAAATATTCTTTTGAAAAAATCCCTAAGCCCCGGGGTCACAATTTCAGCAAAAATCTGACTTTTGACAATTCACTCAAAAATGGTGCCAAAAGCTTGAAAATGCTCCCCTGAAAGGTTTGGCACTCGAAAAGGAAGGCTTTTTATCACAGGACAAGAAATCAGCCCTCAAAAACTTAAGCGGCAGAAAATATTTTTTTGAACAAATCCCTAAGCCCCGGGGTCAGAATTTCAGCAAAAATCTGACTTTTGGCAATTCACACAAAAATGGTGCCAAAAGCTTGAAAATGCTCCCCTGAAAGGTTTGGCACTCGAAACGGAAGGCTTTTTATCACAGGACAAGAAATCAGCCCTCAAAAACTTATCCGGAGAATATATTTTTTTGAAGAAATCCCTAACCCCCGGGGTCACAATTTCAGCAAAAATCTGACTTTTGGCAATTCACACAAAAATGGTGCCAAAAGCTTGAAAATGCTCCCCTGAAAGGTTTGGCACTCGAAACGGAAGGCTTTTTATCACAGGACAAGAAATCAGCCCTCAAAAACTTAACCGGCAGAAAATATTTTTTTGAAGACATCCCTAAGCCCCGGGGTCACAATTTCAGCAAAATTCTGACTTTTGGCAATTCACTCAAAAATGGTGCCAAAAGCTTGAAAATGCTCTCCTGAAAGGTTTGGCACTCGAAACGGAAGGCTTTTTATCACAGGACAAGAAATCAGCCCTCAAAAACTTAACCGGCAGAAAATATTTTTTTGAAGAAATCCCTAACCCCCGGGGTCACAATTTCAGCAAAAATCTGACTTTTGGCAATTCACTCAAAAATGGTGCCAAAAGCTTGAAAATGCTCTCCTGAAAGGTTTGGCACTCGAAAAGGAAGGCTTTTTATCACAGGACAAGAAATCAGCCCTCAAAAACTTAAGCGGCAGAAAATATTTTTTTGAACAAATTCCTAAGCCCCGGGGTCACAATTTCAGCAAAAATCTGACTTTTGGCAATTCACTCAAAAATGGTGCCAAAAGCTTGACAATGCTCTCCTGAAAGGTTTGGCACTCGAAACGGAAGGCTTTTTATCACAGGACAAGAAATCAGCCCTCAAAAACTTAACCGGCAGAAAATATTTTTTTGAAGAAATCCCTAACCCCCGGGGTCACAATTTCAGCAAAAATCTGACTTTTGGCAATTCACTCAAAAATGGTGCCAAAAGCTTGAAAATGCACTCCTGAAAGGTTTGGCACTCGAAACAGAAGGCTTTTTATCACAGGACAAGAAATCAGCCCTCAAAAACTTAACCGGCAGAAAATATTTTTTTGAACAAATCCCTAACCCCCGGGGTCACAATTTCAGCAAAAATCTGACTTTTGGCAATTCACTCAAAAATGGTGCCAAAAGCTTGAAAATGCTCCCCTGAATGGTTTGGCACTCGAAACGGAAGGCTTTTTATCACAGGACAAGAAATCAGCCCTCAAAAACTTAACCGGCAGAAAATATTTTTTTGAAGAAATCCCTAACCCCCGGGGTCACAATTTCAGCAAAATTCTGACTTTTGGCAATTCACTCAAAAATGGTGCCAAAAGCTTGAAAATGCTCTCCTGAAAGGTTTGGCACTCGAAAAGGAAGGCTTTTTATCACAGGACAAGAAATCAGCCCTCAAAAACTTATCCGGCAGAAAATATTCTTTTGAAAAAAATCCCTAAGCCCCGGGGTCACAATTTCAGCAAAAATCTGACTTTTGCCTATTCACTCAAAAATGGTGCCAACCAGTTGCAAATGCTCCCCTGAAAGGTTTGGCACTCGAAATGGAAGGCTTTTTATCACAGGACAAGAAATCAGCCCTCAAAAACATATCCGGCAGAAAATATTTTTTTGAAGAAATCCCTAACCCCCGGGGTCACAATTTCAGCAAAAATCTGACTTTTGGCAATTCACTCAAAAATGGTGCCAAAAGCTTGAAAATGCTCCCCTGAAAGGTTTGGCACTCGAAAAGGAAGGCTTTTTATCACAGGACAAGAAATCAGCCCTCAAAAACTTAAGCGGCAGAAAATATTTTTTTGAAGAAATCCCTAACCCCCGGGGTCACAATTTCAGCAAAAATCTGACTTTTGGCAATTCACACAAAAATGGTGCCAAAAGCTTGAAAATGCTCCCCTGAAAGGTTTGGCACTCGAAACGGAAGGCTTTTTATCACAGGACAAGAAATCAGCCCTCAAAAACTTATCCGGAGAATATATTTTTTTGAAGAAATCCCTAACCCCCGGGGTCACAATTTCAGCAAAAATCTGACTTTTGGCAATTCACACAAAAATGGTGCCAAAAGCTTGAAAATGCTCCCCTGAAAGGTTTGGCACTCGAAACGGAAGGCTTTTTATCACAGGACAAGAAATCAGCCCTCAAAAACTTAACCGGCAGAAAATATTTTTTTGAAGACATCCCTAAGCCCCGGGGTCACAATTTCAGCAAAATTCTGACTTTTGGCAATTCACTCAAAAATGGTGCCAAAAGCTTGAAAATGCTCTCCTGAAAGGTTTGGCACGCGAAACGGAAGGCTTTTTATCACAGGACAAGAAATCAGCCCTCAAAAACTTAACCGGCAGAAAATATTTTTTTGAAGAAATCCCTAACCCCCGGGGTCACAATTTCAGCAAAAATCTGACTTTTGGCAATTCACTCAAAAATGGTGCCAAAAGCTTGAAAATGCTCTCCTGAAAGGTTTGGCACTCGAAAAGGAATGCTTTTTATCACAGGACAAGAAATCAGCCCTCAAAAACTTAACCGGCAGAAAATATTTTTTTGAACAAATCCCTAAGCCCCGGGGTCACAATTTCAGCAAAAATCTGACTTTTGGCAATTCACTCAAAAATGGTGCCAAAAGCTTGAAAATGCACTCCTGAAAGGTTTGGCACTCGAAACAGAAGGCTTTTTATCACAGGACAAGAAATCAGCCCTCAAAAACTTAACCGGCAGAAAATATTTTTTTGAACAAATCCCTAACCCCCGGGGTCACAATTTCAGCAAAAATCTGACTTTTGGCAATTCACTCAAAAATGGTGCCAAAAGCTTGAAAATGCTCCCCTGAATGGTTTGGCACTCGAAACGGAAGGCTTTTTATCACAGGACAAGAAATCAGCCCTCAAAAACTTAACCGGCAGAAAATATTTTTTTGAAGAAATCCCTAACCCCCGGGGTCACAATTTCAGCAAAATTCTGACTTTTGGCCATTCACTCAAAAATGGTGCCAAAAGCTTGAAAATGCTCTCCTGAAAGGTTTGGCACTCGAAAAGGAAGGCTTTTTATCACAGGACAAGAAATCAGCCCTCAAAAACTTAACCGGCAGAAAATATTTTTTTGAACAAATCCCTAACCCCCGGGGTCACAATTTCAGCAAAAATCTGACTTTTGGCAATTCACTCAAAAATGGTGCCAAAAGCTTGAAAATGCTCTCCTGAAAGGTTTGGCACTCGAAAAGGAAGGCTTTTTATCACAGGACAAGAAATCAGCCCTCTAAAACTTAACCGGCAGAAAATATTTTTTTGAAGAAATCCCTAACCCCCGGGGTCACAATTTCAGCAAAAATCTGACTTTTGGCAATTCACTCAAAAATGGTGCCAAAAGCTTGAAAATGCTCTCCTGAAAGGTTTGGCACTCGAAAAGGAAGGCTTTTTATCACAGGACAAGAAATCAGCCCTCAAAAACTTAAGCGGCAGAAAATATTTTTTTGAACAAATCCCTAACCCCCGGGGTCACAATTTCAGCAAAAATCTGACTTTTGGCAATTCACTCAAAAATGGTGCCAAAAGCTTGAAAATGCTCTCCTGAAAGGTTTGGCACTCGAAACGGAAGGCTTTTTATCACAGGACAAGAAATCAGCCCTCAAAAACTTAACCGGCAGAAAATATTTTTTTGAAGACATCCCTAAGCCCCGGGGTCACAATTTCAGCAAAATTCTGACTTTTGGCAATTCACTCAAAAATGGTGCCAAAAGCTTGAAAATGCTCTCCTGAAAGGTTTGGCACTCGAAAAGGAAGGCTTTTTATCACAGGACAAGAAATCAGCCCTCAAAAACTTAAGCGGCAGAAAATATTTTTTTGAAAAAATCCCTAAGCCCCGGGGTCACAATTTCAGCAAAAATCTGACTTTTGGCAATTCACTCAAAAATGGTGCCAAAAGCTTGAAAATGCTCTCCTGAAAGGTTTGGCACTCGAAACGGAAGGCTTTTTATCACAGGACAAGAAATCAGCCCTCAAAAACTTAACCGGCAGAAAATATTTTTTTGAAAAAATCCCTAACCCCCGGGGTCACAATTTCAGCAAAAATCTGACTTTTGGCAATTCACTCAAAAATGGTGCCAAAAGCTTGAAAATGCTCTCCTGAAAGGTTTGGCACTCGAAAAGGAAGGCTTTTTATCACAGGACAAGAAATCAGCCCTCAAAAACTTAACCGGCAGAAAATATTTTTTTGAAGACATCCCTAAGCCCCGGGGTCACAATTTCAGCAAAAATCTGACTTTTGGCAATTCACTCAAAAATGGTGCCAAAAGCTTGAAAATGCTCTCCTGAAAGGTTTGTCACTCGAAACGGAAGGCTTTTTATCACAGGACAAGAAATCAGCCCTCAAAAACTTAACCGGCAGAAAATATTTTTTTGAAGAAATCCCTAACCCCCGGGGTCACAATTTCAGCAAAAATCTGACTTTTGGCAATTCACTCAAAAATGGTGCCAAAAGCTTGAAAATGCTCCCCTGAAAGGTTTGGCACTCGAAACGGAAGGCTTTTTATCACAGGACAAGAAATCAGCCCTCAAAAACTTAACCGGCAGAAAATATTTTTTTGAAAAAGTCCCTAAGCCCCGGCGTCACAATTTCAGCAAAAATCTGACTTTTGGCAATTCACTCAAAAATGGTGCCAAAAGCTTGAAAATGCTCTCCTGAAAGGTTTGGCACTCGAAAAGGAAGGCTTTTTATCACAGGACAAGAAATCAGCCCTCAAAAACTTAAGCGGCAGAAAATATTTTTTTGAACAAATCCCTAAGCCCCGGGGTCACAATTTCAGCAAAAATCTGACTTTTGGCGATTCACTCAAAAATGGTGCCAAAAGCTTGAAAATGCTCTCCTGAAAGGTTTGGCATTCGAAACGGAAGGCTTTTTATCACAGGACAAGAAATCAGCCCTCAAAAACTTAACCGGCAGAAAATATTTTTTTGAACAAATCCCTAACCCCCGGGGTCACAATTTCAGCAAAAATCTGACTTTTGGCAATTCACTCAAAAATGGTGCCAAAAGCTTGAAAATGCTCTCCTGAAAGGTTTGGCACTCGAAAAGGAAGGCTTTTTATCACAGGACAAGAAATCAGCCCTCTAAAACTTAACCGGCAGAAAATATTTTTTTGAAGAAATCCCTAACCCCCGGGGTCACAATTTCAGCAAAATTCTGACTTTTGGCAATTCACTCAAAAATGGTGCCAAAAGCTTGAAAATGCTCTCCTGAAAGGTTTGGCACTCGAAAAGGAAGGCTTTTTATCACAGGACAAGAAATCAGCCCTCTAAAACTTAACCGGCAGAAAATATTTTTTTGAAGAAATCCCTAACCCCCGGGGTCACAATTTCAGCAAAAATCTGACTTTTGGCAATTCACTCAAAAATGGTGCCAAAAGCTTGAAAATGCTCAACTGAAAGGTTTGGCACTCGAAAAGGAAGGCTTTTTATCACAGGACAAGAAATCAGCCCTCAAAAACTTATCCGGCAGAAAATATTCTTTTGAAAAAATCCCTAAGCCCCGGGGTCACAATTTCAGCAAAAATCTGACTTTTGACAATTCACTCAAAAATGGTGCCAAAAGCTTGAAAATGCTCCCCTGAAAGGTTTGGCACTCGAAAAGGAAGGCTTTTTATCACAGGACAAGAAATCAGCCCTCAAAAACTTAAGCGGCAGAAAATATTTTTTTGAACAAATCCCTAAGCCCCGGGGTCACAATTTCAGCAAAAATCTGACTTTTGGCAATTCACACAAAAATGGTGCCAAAAGCTTGAAAATGCTCCCCTGAAAGGTTTGGCACTCGAAACGGAAGGCTTTTTATCACAGGACAAGAAATCAGCCCTCAAAAACTTAACCGGCAGAAAATATTTTTTTGAAAAAATCCCTAACCCCCGGGGTCACAATTTCAGCAAAAATCTGACTTTTGGCAATTCACTCAAAAATGGTGCCAAAAGCTTGAAAATGCTCCCCTGAAAGGTTTGGCACTCGAAACGGAAGGCTTTTTATCACAGGACAAGAAATCAGCCCTCAAAAACTTAAGCGGCAGAAAATATTTTTTTGAACAAATCCCTAACCCCCGGGGTCACAATTTCAGCAAAAATCTGACTTTTGGCAATTCACTCAAAAATGGTGCCAAAAGCTTGAAAATGCTCTCCTGAAAGGTTTGGCACTCGAAAAGGAAGGCTTTTTATCACAGGACAAGAAATCAGCCCTCAAAAACTTAACCGGCAGAAAATATTTTTTTGAAGACATCCCTAACCCCCGGGGTCACAATTTCAGCAAAATTCTGACTTTTGGCAATTCACTCAAAAATGGTGCCAAAAGCTTGAAAATGCTCTCCTGAAAGGTTTGGCACTCGAAAAGGAAGGCTTTTTATCACAGGACAAGAAATCAGCCCTCAAAAACTTATCCGGCAGAAAATATTCTTTTGAAAAAAATCCCTAAGCCCCGGGGTCACAATTTCAGCAAAAATCTGACTTTTGCCTATTCACTCAAAAATGGTGCCAACCAGTTGCAAATGCTCCCCTGAAAGGTTTGGCACTCGAAATGGAAGGCTTTTTATCACAGGACAAGAAATCAGCCCTCAAAAACATATCCGGCAGAAAATATTTTTTTGAAGAAATCCCTAACCCCCGGGGTCACAATTTCAGCAAAATTCTGACTTTTGGCAATTCACTCAAAAATGGTGCCAAAAGCTTGAAAATGCTCTCCTGAAAGGTTTGGCACTCGAAAAGGAAGGCTTTTTATCACAGGACAAGAAATCAGCCCTCAAAAACTTATCCGGCAGAAAATATTCTTTTGAAAAAATCCCTAAGCCCCGGGGTCACAATTTCAGCAAAAATCTGACTTTTGACAATTCACTCAAAAATGGTGCCAAAAGCTTGAAAATGCTCCCCTGAAAGGTTTGGCACTCGAAAAGGAAGGCTTTTTATCACAGGACAAGAAATCAGCCCTCAAAAACTTAAGCGGCAGAAAATATTTTTTTGAACAAATCCCTAAGCCCCGGGGTCAGAATTTCAGCAAAAATCTGACTTTTGGCAATTCACACAAAAATGGTGCCAAAAGCTTGAAAATGCTCCCCTGAAAGGTTTGGCACTCGAAACGGAAGGCTTTTTATCACAGGACAAGAAATCAGCCCTCAAAAACTTATCCGGAGAATATATTTTTTTGAAGAAATCCCTAACCCCCGGGGTCACAATTTCAGCAAAAATCTGACTTTTGGCAATTCACACAAAAATGGTGCCAAAAGCTTGAAAATGCTCCCCTGAAAGGTTTGGCACTCGAAACGGAAGGCTTTTTATCACAGGACAAGAAATCAGCCCTCAAAAACTTAACCGGCAGAAAATATTTTTTTGAAGACATCCCTAAGCCCCGGGGTCACAATTTCAGCAAAATTCTGACTTTTGGCAATTCACTCAAAAATGGTGCCAAAAGCTTGAAAATGCTCTCCTGAAAGGTTTGGCACTCGAAACGGAAGGCTTTTTATCACAGGACAAGAAATCAGCCCTCAAAAACTTAACCGGCAGAAAATATTTTTTTGAAGAAATCCCTAACCCCCGGGGTCACAATTTCAGCAAAAATCTGACTTTTGGCAATTCACTCAAAAATGGTGCCAAAAGCTTGAAAATGCTCTCCTGAAAGGTTTGGCACTCGAAAAGGAAGGCTTTTTATCACAGGACAAGAAATCAGCCCTCAAAAACTTAAGCGGCAGAAAATATTTTTTTGAACAAATTCCTAAGCCCCGGGGTCACAATTTCAGCAAAAATCTGACTTTTGGCAATTCACTCAAAAATGGTGCCAAAAGCTTGACAATGCTCTCCTGAAAGGTTTGGCACTCGAAACGGAAGGCTTTTTATCACAGGACAAGAAATCAGCCCTCAAAAACTTAACCGGCAGAAAATATTTTTTTGAAGAAATCCCTAACCCCCGGGGTCACAATTTCAGCAAAAATCTGACTTTTGGCAATTCACTCAAAAATGGTGCCAAAAGCTTGAAAATGCACTCCTGAAAGGTTTGGCACTCGAAACAGAAGGCTTTTTATCACAGGACAAGAAATCAGCCCTCAAAAACTTAACCGGCAGAAAATATTTTTTTGAACAAATCCCTAACCCCCGGGGTCACAATTTCAGCAAAAATCTGACTTTTGGCAATTCACTCAAAAATGGTGCCAAAAGCTTGAAAATGCTCCCCTGAATGGTTTGGCACTCGAAACGGAAGGCTTTTTATCACAGGACAAGAAATCAGCCCTCAAAAACTTAACCGGCAGAAAATATTTTTTTGAAGAAATCCCTAACCCCCGGGGTCACAATTTCAGCAAAATTCTGACTTTTGGCAATTCACTCAAAAATGGTGCCAAAAGCTTGAAAATGCTCTCCTGAAAGGTTTGGCACTCGAAAAGGAAGGCTTTTTATCACAGGACAAGAAATCAGCCCTCAAAAACTTATCCGGCAGAAAATATTCTTTTGAAAAAAATCCCTAAGCCCCGGGGTCACAATTTCAGCAAAAATCTGACTTTTGCCTATTCACTCAAAAATGGTGCCAACCAGTTGCAAATGCTCCCCTGAAAGGTTTGGCACTCGAAATGGAAGGCTTTTTATCACAGGACAAGAAATCAGCCCTCAAAAACATATCCGGCAGAAAATATTTTTTTGAAGAAATCCCTAACCCCCGGGGTCACAATTTCAGCAAAAATCTGACTTTTGGCAATTCACTCAAAAATGGTGCCAAAAGCTTGAAAATGCTCCCCTGAAAGGTTTGGCACTCGAAAAGGAAGGCTTTTTATCACAGGACAAGAAATCAGCCCTCAAAAACTTAAGCGGCAGAAAATATTTTTTTGAAGAAATCCCTAACCCCCGGGGTCACAATTTCAGCAAAAATCTGACTTTTGGCAATTCACACAAAAATGGTGCCAAAAGCTTGAAAATGCTCCCCTGAAAGGTTTGGCACTCGAAACGGAAGGCTTTTTATCACAGGACAAGAAATCAGCCCTCAAAAACTTATCCGGAGAATATATTTTTTTGAAGAAATCCCTAACCCCCGGGGTCACAATTTCAGCAAAAATCTGACTTTTGGCAATTCACACAAAAATGGTGCCAAAAGCTTGAAAATGCTCCCCTGAAAGGTTTGGCACTCGAAACGGAAGGCTTTTTATCACAGGACAAGAAATCAGCCCTCAAAAACTTAACCGGCAGAAAATATTTTTTTGAAGACATCCCTAAGCCCCGGGGTCACAATTTCAGCAAAATTCTGACTTTTGGCAATTCACTCAAAAATGGTGCCAAAAGCTTGAAAATGCTCTCCTGAAAGGTTTGGCACGCGAAACGGAAGGCTTTTTATCACAGGACAAGAAATCAGCCCTCAAAAACTTAACCGGCAGAAAATATTTTTTTGAAGAAATCCCTAACCCCCGGGGTCACAATTTCAGCAAAAATCTGACTTTTGGCAATTCACTCAAAAATGGTGCCAAAAGCTTGAAAATGCTCTCCTGAAAGGTTTGGCACTCGAAAAGGAATGCTTTTTATCACAGGACAAGAAATCAGCCCTCAAAAACTTAACCGGCAGAAAATATTTTTTTGAACAAATCCCTAAGCCCCGGGGTCACAATTTCAGCAAAAATCTGACTTTTGGCAATTCACTCAAAAATGGTGCCAAAAGCTTGAAAATGCACTCCTGAAAGGTTTGGCACTCGAAACAGAAGGCTTTTTATCACAGGACAAGAAATCAGCCCTCAAAAACTTAACCGGCAGAAAATATTTTTTTGAACAAATCCCTAACCCCCGGGGTCACAATTTCAGCAAAAATCTGACTTTTGGCAATTCACTCAAAAATGGTGCCAAAAGCTTGAAAATGCTCCCCTGAATGGTTTGGCACTCGAAACGGAAGGCTTTTTATCACAGGACAAGAAATCAGCCCTCAAAAACTTAACCGGCAGAAAATATTTTTTTGAAGAAATCCCTAACCCCCGGGGTCACAATTTCAGCAAAATTCTGACTTTTGGCAATTCACTCAAAAATGGTGCCAAAAGCTTGAAAATGCTCTCCTGAAAGGTTTGGCACTCGAAAAGGAAGGCTTTTTATCACAGGACAAGAAATCAGCCCTCAAAAACTTAACCGGCAGAAAATATTTTTTTGAACAAATCCCTAACCCCCGGGGTCACAATTTCAGCAAAAATCTGACTTTTGGCAATTCACTCAAAAATGGTGCCAAAAGCTTGAAAATGCTCTCCTGAAAGGTTTGGCACTCGAAAAGGAAGGCTTTTTATCACAGGACAAGAAATCAGCCCTCAAAAACTTAACCGGCAGAAAATATTTTTTTGAAGAAATCCCTAACCCCCGGGGTCACAATTTCAGCAAAAATCTGACTTTTGGCAATTCACTCAAAAATGGTGCCAAAAGCTTGAAAATGCTCTCCTGAAAGGTTTGGCACTCGAAAAGGAATGCTTTTTATCACAGGACAAGAAATCAGCCCTCAAAAACTTAACCGGCAGAAAATATTTTTTTGAACAAATCCCTAAGCCCCGGGGTCACAATTTCAGCAAAAATCTGACTTTTGGCAATTCACTCAAAAATGGTGCCAAAAGCTTGAAAATGCACTCCTGAAAGGTTTGGCACTCGAAACAGAAGGCTTTTTATCACAGGACAAGAAATCAGCCCTCAAAAACTTAACCGGCAGAAAATATTTTTTTGAACAAATCCCTAACCCCCGGGGTCACAATTTCAGCAAAAATCTGACTTTTGGCAATTCACTCAAAAATGGTGCCAAAAGCTTGAAAATGCTCCCCTGAATGGTTTGGCACTCGAAACGGAAGGCTTTTTATCACAGGACAAGAAATCAGCCCTCAAAAACTTAACCGGCAGAAAATATTTTTTTGAAGAAATCCCTAACCCCCGGGGTCACAATTTCAGCAAAATTCTGACTTTTGGCAATTCACTCAAAAATGGTGCCAAAAGCTTGAAAATGCTCTCCTGAAAGGTTTGGCACTCGAAAAGGAAGGCTTTTTATCACAGGACAAGAAATCAGCCCTCAAAAACTTAACCGGCAGAAAATATTTTTTTGAACAAATCCCTAACCCCCGGGGTCACAATTTCAGCAAAAATCTGACTTTTGGCAATTCACTCAAAAATGGTGCCAAAAGCTTGAAAATGCTCTCCTGAAAGGTTTGGCACTCGAAAAGGAAGGCTTTTTATCACAGGACAAGAAATCAGCCCTCTAAAACTTAACCGGCAGAAAATATTTTTTTGAAGAAATCCCTAACCCCCGGGGTCACAATTTCAGCAAAAATCTGACTTTTGGCAATTCACTCAAAAATGGTGCCAAAAGCTTGAAAATGCTCTCCTGAAAGGTTTGGCACTCGAAAAGGAAGGCTTTTTATCACAGGACAAGAAATCAGCCCTCAAAAACTTAAGCGGCAGAAAATATTTTTTTGAACAAATCCCTAACCCCCGGGGTCACAATTTCAGCAAAAATCTGACTTTTGGCAATTCACTCAAAAATGGTGCCAAAAGCTTGAAAATGCTCTCCTGAAAGGTTTGGCACTCGAAACGGAAGGCTTTTTATCACAGGACAAGAAATCAGCCCTCAAAAACTTAACCGGCAGAAAATATTTTTTTGAAGACATCCCTAAGCCCCGGGGTCACAATTTCAGCAAAATTCTGACTTTTGGCAATTCACTCAAAAATGGTGCCAAAAGCTTGAAAATGCTCTCCTGAAAGGTTTGGCACTCGAAAAGGAAGGCTTTTTATCACAGGACAAGAAATCAGCCCTCAAAAACTTAAGCGGCAGAAAATATTTTTTTGAAAAAATCCCTAAGCCCCGGGGTCACAATTTCAGCAAAAATCTGACTTTTGGCAATTCACTCAAAAATGGTGCCAAAAGCTTGAAAATGCTCTCCTGAAAGGTTTGGCACTCGAAACGGAAGGCTTTTTATCACAGGACAAGAAATCAGCCCTCAAAAACTTAACCGGCAGAAAATATTTTTTTGAAAAAATCCCTAACCCCCGGGGTCACAATTTCAGCAAAAATCTGACTTTTGGCAATTCACTCAAAAATGGTGCCAAAAGCTTGAAAATGCTCTCCTGAAAGGTTTGGCACTCGAAAAGGAAGGCTTTTTATCACAGGACAAGAAATCAGCCCTCAAAAACTTAACCGGCAGAAAATATTTTTTTGAAGACATCCCTAAGCCCCGGGGTCACAATTTCAGCAAAAATCTGACTTTTGGCAATTCACTCAAAAATGGTGCCAAAAGCTTGAAAATGCTCTCCTGAAAGGTTTGGCACTCGAAACGGAAGGCTTTTTATCACAGGACAAGAAATCAGCCCTCAAAAACTTAACCGGCAGAAAATATTTTTTTGAAGAAATCCCTAACCCCCGGGGTCACAATTTCAGCAAAAATCTGACTTTTGGCAATTCACTCAAAAATGGTGCCAAAAGCTTGAAAATGCTCCCCTGAAAGGTTTGGCACTCGAAACGGAAGGCTTTTTATCACAGGACAAGAAATCAGCCCTCAAAAACTTAACCGGCAGAAAATATTTTTTTGAAAAAGTCCCTAAGCCCCGGCGTCACAATTTCAGCAAAAATCTGACTTTTGGCAATTCACTCAAAAATGGTGCCAAAAGCTTGAAAATGCTCTCCTGAAAGGTTTGGCACTCGAAAAGGAAGGCTTTTTATCACAGGACAAGAAATCAGCCCTCAAAAACTTAAGCGGCAGAAAATATTTTTTTGAACAAATCCCTAAGCCCCGGGGTCACAATTTCAGCAAAAATCTGACTTTTGGCGATTCACTCAAAAATGGTGCCAAAAGCTTGAAAATGCTCTCCTGAAAGGTTTGGCATTCGAAACGGAAGGCTTTTTATCACAGGACAAGAAATCAGCCCTCAAAAACTTAACCGGCAGAAAATATTTTTTTGAACAAATCCCTAACCCCCGGGGTCACAATTTCAGCAAAAATCTGACTTTCGGCAATTCACTCAAAAATGGTGCCAAAAGCTTGAAAATGCTCCCCTGAATGGTTTGGCACTCGAAACGGAAGGCTTTTTATCACAGGACAAGAAATCAGCCCTCAAAAACTTAACCGGCAGAAAATATTTTTTTGAAGAAATCCCTAACCCCCGGGGTCACAATTTCAGCAAAAATCTGACTTTTGGCTATTCACTCAAAAATGGTGCCAACCAGTTGCAAATGCTCCCCTGAAAGGTTTGGCACTCGAAATGGAAGGCTTTTTATCACAGGACAAGAAATCAGCCCTCAAAAACATATCCGGCAGAAAATATTTTTATGAAGAAATCCCTAACCCCCGGGGTCACAATTTCAGCAAAAATCTGACTTTTGGCAATTCATTCAAAAATAGTGCCAAAAGCTAGAAAATGCTCCCCTGAAAGGTTTGGCACTCGAAACGGAAGGGTTTTTATCACACACAAGAAATCAGCCCTCAAAAACTTAAGCGGCAGAAAATATTTTTTTGAACAAATCCCTAAGCCCCGGGGTCACAATTTCAGCAAAAATCTGACTTTTGGCAATTCACACAAAAATGGTGCCAAATGCTTGAAAATGCTCCCCTGAAAGGTTTGGCACTCGAAATGGAAGGCTTTTTATCACAGGACAAGAAATCAGCCCTCAAAAACTTAACCGGCAGAAAATATTTTTTTGAACAAATCCCTAAGCCCCGGGGTAACAATTTCAGCAAAAATCTGACTTTTGGCAATTCATTCAAAAATGGTGCCAAAAGGTAGAAAATGCTCCCCTGAAAGGTTTGGCACTCGAAACGGAAGGCTTTTTATCACAGGACAAGAAATCAGCCCTCAAAAACTTAACCGGCAGAAAATATTTTTTTGAACAAATCCCTAACCCCCGGGGTCACAATTTCAGCAAAAATCTGACTTTTGGCAATTCACTCAAAAATGGTGCCAAAAGCTTGAAAATGCTCTCCTGAAAGGTTTGGCACTCGAAAAGGAAGGCTTTTTATCACAGGACAAGAAATCAGCCCTCAAAAACTTAACCGGCAGAAAATATTTTTTTGAACAAATCCCTAAGCCCCGGGGTCACAATTTCAGCAAAAATCTGACTTTTGGCAATTCACTCAAAAATGGTGCCAAAAGCTTGAAAATGCTCTCCTGAAAGGTTTGGCACTCGAAACGGAAGGCTTTTTATCACAGGACAAGAAATCAGCCCTCAAAAACTTAACCGGCAGAAAATATTTTTTGGAAGACATCCCTAAGCCCCGGGGTCACAATTTCAGCAAAAATCTGACTTTTGGCAATTCACTCAAAAATGGTGCCAAAAGCTTGAAAATGCTCTCCTGAAAGGTTTGGCACTCGAAACGGAAGGCTTTTTATCACAGGACAAGAAATCAGCCCTCAAAAACTTAACCGGCAGAAAATATTTTTTTGAACAAATCCCTAACCCCCGGGGTCACAATTTCAGCAAAAATCTGACTTTTGGCAATTCACTCAAAAATGGTGCCAAAAGCTTGAAAATGCTCCCCTGAAAGGTTTGGCACTCGAAACGGAAGGCTTTTTATCACAGGACAAGAAATCAGCCCTCAAAAACTTAACCGGCAGAAAATATTTTTTTGAAGAAATCCCTAACCCCCGGGGTCACAATTTCAGCAAAAATCTGACTTTTGGCAATTCACTCAAAAATGGTGCCAAAAGCTTGAAAATGCTCCCCTGAAAGGTTTGGCACTCGAAACTGAATGCTTTTTATCACAGGACAAGAAATCAGCCCTCAAAAACTTAACCGGCAGAAAATATTTTTTTGAAAAAATCCCTAACCCCCGGGGTCACAATTTCAGCAAAATTCTGACTTTTGGCAATTCACTCAAAAATGGTGCCAAAAGCTTGAAAATGCTCCCCTGAAAGGTTTGGCACTCGAAACTGAATGCTTTTTATCACAGGACAAGAAATCAGCCCTCAAAAACTTAACCGGCAGAAAATATTTTTTTGAACAAATCGCTAAGCCCCGGGGTCACAATTTCAGCAAAAATCTGACTTTTGGCTATTCACTCAAAAATGGTGCCAACCAGTTGCAAATGCTCCCCTGAAAGGTTTGGCACTCGAAATGGAAGGCTTTTTATCACAGGACAAGAAATCAGCCCTCAAAAACATATCCGGCAGAAAATATTTTTTTGAAGAAATCCCTAACCCCCGGGGTCACAATTTCAGCAAAAATCTGACTTTTGGCAATTCATTCAAAAATGGTGCCAAATGCTAGAAAATGCTCCCCTGAAAGGTTTGGCACTCGAAACGGAAGGGTTTTTATCACACACAAGAAATCAGCCCTCAAAAACTTAAGCGGTAGAAAATATTTTTTTGAACAAATCCCTAAGCCCCGGGGTCACAATTTCAGCAAAAATCTGACTTTTGGCAATTCACACAAAAATGGTGCCAAAAGCTTGAAAATGCTCCCCTGAAAGGTTTGGCACTCGAAATGGAAGGCTTTTTATCACAGGACAAGAAATCAGCCCTCAAAAACTTAACCGGCAGAAAATATTTTTTTGAAGAAATCCCTAACCCCCGGGGTCACAATTTCAGCAAAAATCTGACTTTTGGCAATTCACTCAAAAATGGTGCCAAAAGCTTGAAAATGCACTCCTGAAAGGTTTGGCACTCGAAACAGAAGGCTTTTTATCACAGGACAAGAAATCAGCCCTCAAAAACTTAACCGGCAGAAAATATTTTTTTGAACAAATCCCTAACCCCCGGGGTCACAATTTCAGCAAAAATCTGACTTTTGGCAATTCACTCAAAAATGGTGCCAAAAGCTTGAAAATGCTCCTCTGAATGGTTTGGCACTCGAAACGGAAGGCTTTTTATCACAGGACAAGAAATCAGCCCTCAAAAACTTAACCGGCAGAAAATATTTTTTTGAAGAAATCCCTAACCCCCGGGGTCACAATTTCAGCAAAATTCTGACTTTTGGCAATTCACTCAAAAATGGTGCCAAAAGCTTGAAAATGCTCTCCTGAAAGGTTTGGCACTCGAAAAGGAAGGCTTTTTATCACAGGACAAGAAATCAGCCCTCAAAAACTTATCCGGCAGAAAATATTCTTTTGAAAAAAATCCCTAAGCCCCGGGGTCACAATTTCAGCAAAAATCTGACTTTTGCCTATTCACTCAAAAATGGTGCCAACCAGTTGCAAATGCTCCCCTGAAAGGTTTGGCACTCGAAATGGAAGGCTTTTTATCACAGGACAAGAAATCAGCCCTCAAAAACATATCCGGCAGAAAATATTTTTTTGAAGAAATCCCTAACCCCCGGGGTCACAATTTCAGCAAAAATCTGACTTTTGGCAATTCACTCAAAAATGGTGCCAAAAGCTTGAAAATGCTCTCCTGAAAGGTTTGGCACTCGAAAAGGAAGGCTTTTTATCACAGGACAAGAAATCAGCCCTCTAAAACTTAACCGGCAGAAAATATTTTTTTGAAGAAATCCCTAACCCCCGGGGTCACAATTTCAGCAAAATTCTGACTTTTGGCAATTCACTCAAAAATGGTGCCAAAAGCTTGAAAATGCTCTCCTGAAAGGTTTGGCACTCGAAAAGGAAGGCTTTTTATCACAGGACAAGAAATCAGCCCTCAAAAACTTATCCGGCAGAAAATATTCTTTTGAAAAAATCCCTAAGCCCCGGGGTCACAATTTCAGCAAAAATCTGACTTTTGACAATTCACTCAAAAATGGTGCCAAAAGCTTGAAAATGCTCCCCTGAAAGGTTTGGCACTCGAAAAGGAAGGCTTTTTATCACAGGACAAGAAATCAGCCCTCAAAAACTTAAGCGGCAGAAAATATTTTTTTGAACAAATCCCTAAGCCCCGGGGTCAGAATTTCAGCAAAAATCTGACTTTTGGCAATTCACACAAAAATGGTGCCAAAAGCTTGAAAATGCTCCCCTGAAAGGTTTGGCACTCGAAACGGAAGGCTTTTTATCACAGGACAAGAAATCAGCCCTCAAAAACTTATCCAGAGAATATATTTTTTTGAAGAAATCCCTAACCCCCGGGGTCACAATTTCAGCAAAAATCTGACTTTTGGCAATTCACACAAAAATGGTGCCAAAAGCTTGAAAATGCTCCCCTGAAAGGTTTGGCACTCGAAACGGAAGGCTTTTTATCACAGGACAAGAAATCAGCCCTCAAAAACTTAACCGGCAGAAAATATTTTTTTGAAAAAATCCCTAACCCCCGGGGTCACAATTTCAGCAAAAATCTGACTTTTGGCAATTCACTCAAAAATGGTGCCAAAAGCTTGAAAATGCTCTCCTGAAAGGTTTGGCACTCGAAAAGGAAGGCTTTTTATCACAGGACAAGAAATCAGCCCTCAAAAACTTAACCGGCAGAAAATATTTTTTTGAAGAAATCCCTAACCCCCGGGGTCACAATTTCAGCAAAAATCTGACTTTTGGCAATTCACTCAAAAATGGTGCCAAAAGCTTGAAAATGCTCCCCTGAAAGGTTTGGCACTCGAAACGGAAGGCTTTTTATCACAGGACAAGAAATCAGCCCTCAAAAACTTAACCGGCAGAAAATATTTTTTTGAACAAATCCCTAACCCCCGGGGTCACAATTTCAGCAAAAATCTGACTTTTGGCAATTCACTCAAAAATGGTGCCAAAAGCTTGAAAATGCTCTCCTGAAAGGTTTGGCACTCGAAAAGGAAGGCTTTTTATCACAGGACAAGAAATCAGCCCTCAAAAACTTAAGCGGCAGAAAATATTTTTTTGAAGAAATCCCTAACCCCCGGGGTCACAATTTCAGCAAAAATCTGACTTTTGGCAATTCACTCAAAAATGGTGCCAAAAGCTTGAAAATGCACTCCTGAAAGGTTTGGCACTCGAAACAGAAGGCTTTTTATCACAGGACAAGAAATCAGCCCTCAAAAACTTAACCGGCAGAAAATATTTTTTTGAACAAATCCCTAACCCCCGGGGTCACAATTTCAGCAAAAATCTGACTTTTGGCAATTCACTCAAAAATGGTGCCAACCAGTTGCAAATGCTCCCCTGAAAGGTTTGGCACTCGAAATGGAAGGCTTTTTATCACAGGACAAGAAATCAGCCCTCAAAAACATATCCGGCAGAAAATATTTTTTTGAAGAAATCCCTAACCCCCGGGGTCACAATTTCAGCAAAAATCTGACTTTTGGCAATTCACTCAAAAATGGTGCCAAAAGCTTGAAAATGCTCTCCTGAAAGGTTTGGCACTCGAAAAGGAAGGCTTTTTATCACAGGACAAGAAATCAGCCCTCTAAAACTTAACCGGCAGAAAATATTTTTTTGAAGAAATCCCTAACCCCCGGGGTCACAATTTCAGCAAAATTCTGACTTTTGGCAATTCACTCAAAAATGGTGCCAAAAGCTTGAAAATGCTCTCCTGAAAGGTTTGGCACTCGAAATGGAAGGCTTTTTATCACAGGACAAGAAATCAGCCCTCAAAAACTTATCCGGCAGAAAATATTCTTTTGAAAAAATCCCTAAGCCCCGGGGTCACAATTTCAGCAAAAATCTGACTTTTGACAATTCACTCAAAAATGGTGCCAAAAGCTTGAAAATGCTCCCCTGAAAGGTTTGGCACTCGAAAAGGAAGGCTTTTTATCACAGGACAAGAAATCAGCCCTCAAAAACTTAAGCGGCAGAAAATATTTTTTTGAACAAATCCCTAAGCCCCGGGGTCAGAATTTCAGCAAAAATCTGACTTTTGGCAATTCACACAAAAATGGTGCCAAAAGCTTGAAAATGCTCCCCTGAAAGGTTTGGCACTCGAAACGGAAGGCTTTTTATCACAGGACAAGAAATCAGCCCTCAAAAACTTATCCGGAGAATATATTTTTTTGAAGAAATCCCTAACCCCCGGGGTCACAATTTCAGCAAAAATCTGACTTTTGGCAATTCACACAAAAATGGTGCCAAAAGCTTGAAAATGCTCCCCTGAAAGGTTTGGCACTCGAAACGGAAGGCTTTTTATCACAGGACAAGAAATCAGCCCTCAAAAACTTAACCGGCAGAAAATATTTTTTTGAAAAAATCCCTAACCCCCGGGGTCACAATTTCAGCAAAAATCTGACTTTTGGCAATTCACTCAAAAATGGTGCCAAAAGCTTGAAAATGCTCTCCTGAAAGGTTTGGCACTCGAAAAGGAAGGCTTTTTATCACAGGACAAGAAATCAGCCCTCAAAAACTTAAGCGGCAGAAAATATTTTTTTGAACAAATCCCTAACCCCCGGGGTCACAATTTCAGCAAAAATCTGACTTTTGGCAATTCACTCAAAAATGGTGCCAAAAGCTTGAAAATGCTCTCCTGAAAGGTTTGGCACTCGAAACGGAAGGCTTTTTATCACAGGACAAGAAATCAGCCCTCAAAAACTTAACCGGCAGAAAATATTTTTTTGAAGACATCCCTAAGCCCCGGGGTCACAATTTCAGCAAAAATCTGACTTTTGGCAATTCACTCAAAAATGGTGCCAAAAGCTTGAAAATGCTCTCCTGAAAGGTTTGGCACTCGAAACGGAAGGCTTTTTATCACAGGACAAGAAATCAGCCCTCAAAAACTTAACCGGCAGAAAATATTTTTTTGAAGAAATCCCTAACCCCCGGGGTCACAATTTCAGCAAAAATCTGACTTTTGGCAATTCACTCAAAAATGGTGCCAAAAGCTTGAAAATGCTCCCCTGAAAGGTTTGGCACTCGAAACGGAAGGCTTTTTATCACAGGACAAGAAATCAGCCCTCAAAAACTTAACCGGCAGAAAATATTTTTTTGAAGAAATCCCTAACCCCCGGGGTCACAATTTCAGCAAAAATCTGACTTTTGGCAATTCACTCAAAAATGGTGCCAAAAGCTTGAAAATGCACTCCTGAAAGGTTTGGCACTCGAAACAGAAGGCTTTTTATCACAGGACAAGAAATCAGCCCACAAAAACTTAACCGGCAGAAAATATTTTTTTGAACAAATACCTAACCCCCGGGGTCACAATTTCAGCAAAAATCTGACTTTTGGCAATTCACTCAAAAATGGTGCCAAAAGCTTGAAAATGCTCCCCTGAATGGTTTGGCACTCGAAACGGAAGGTTTTTTATCAAAGGACAAGAAATCAGCCCTCAAAAACATATCCGGCAGAAAATATTTTTATGAAGAAATCCCTAACCCCCGGGGTCACAATTTCAGCAAAAATCTGACTTTTGGCAATTCATTCAAAAATAGTGCCAAAAGTTTGAAAATGCTCCCCTGAAAGGTTTGGCACTCGAAACGGAAGGGTTTTTATCACACACAAGAAATCAGCCCTCAAAAACTTAAGCGGCAGAAAATATTTTTTTGAACAAATCCCTAAGCCCCGGGGTCACAATTTCAGCAAAAATCTGACTTTTGGCAATTCACACAAAAATGGTGCCAAATGCTTGAAAATGCTCCCCTGAAAGGTTTGGCACTCGAAATGGAAGGCTTTTTATCACAGGAGAAGAAATCAGCCCTCAAAAACTTAACCGGCAGAAAATATTTTTTTGAACAAATCCCTAACCCCCGGGGTCACAATTTCAGCAAAAATCTGACTTTTGGCAATTCATTCAAAAATGGTGCCAAAAGGTAGAAAATGCTCCCCTGAAAGGTTTGGCACTCGAAACGGAAGGCTTTTTATCACAGGACAAGAAATCAGCCCTCAAAAACTTAACCGGCAGAAAATATTTTTTTGAAAACATCCCTACGCCCCGGGGTCACAATTTCAGCAAAAATCTGACTTTTGGCAATTCACTCAAAAATGGTGCCAAAAGCTTGAAAATGCACTCCTGAAAGGTTTGGCACTCGAAACAGAAGGCTTTTTATCACAGGACAAGAAATCAGCCCACAAAAACTTAACCGGCAGAAAATATTTTTTTGAACAAATACCTAACCCCCGGGGTCACAATTTCAGCAAAAATCTGACTTTTGGCAATTCACTCAAAAATGGTGCCAAAAGCTTGAAAATGCTCCCCTGAATGGTTTGGCACTCGAAACGGAAGGTTTTTTATCAAAGGACAAGAAATCAGCCCTCAAAAACATATCCGGCAGAAAATATTTTTATGAAGAAATCCCTAACCCCCGGGGTCACAATTTCAGCAAAAATCTGACTTTTGGCAATTCATTCAAAAATAGTGCCAAAAGTTTGAAAATGCTCCCCTGAAAGGTTTGGCACTCGAAACGGAAGGGTTTTTATCACACACAAGAAATCAGCCCTCAAAAACTTAAGCGGCAGAAAATATTTTTTTGAACAAATCCCTAAGCCCCGGGGTCACAATTTCAGCAAAAATCTGACTTTTGGCAATTCACACAAAAATGGTGCCAAATGCTTGAAAATGCTCCCCTGAAAGGTTTGGCACTCGAAATGGAAGGCTTTTTATCACAGGAGAAGAAATCAGCCCTCAAAAACTTAACCGGCAGAAAATATTTTTTTGAACAAATCCCTAACCCCCGGGGTCACAATTTCAGCAAAAATCTGACTTTTGGCAATTCATTCAAAAATGGTGCCAAAAGGTAGAAAATGCTCCCCTGAAAGGTTTGGCACTCGAAACGGAAGGCTTTTTATCACAGGACAAGAAATCAGCCCTCAAAAACTTAACCGGCAGAAAATATTTTTTTGAAGACATCCCTACGCCCCGGGGTCACAATTTCAGCAAAAATCTGACTTTTGGCAATTCACTCAAAAATGGTGCCAAAAGCTTGAAAATGCTCTCCTGAAAGGTTTGGCACTCGAAACGGAAGGCTTTTTATCACAGGACAAGAAATCAGCCCTCAAAAACTTAACCGGCAGAAAATATTTTTTTGAACAAATCCCTAACCCCCGGGGTCACAATTTCAGCAAAAATCTGACTTTTGGCAATTCACTCAAAAATGGTGCCAAAAGCTTGAAAATTCTCCCCTGAAAGGTTTGGCACTCGAAACGGAAGGCTTTTTATCACAGGACAAGAAATCAGCCCTCAAAAACTTAACCGGCAGAAAATATTTTTTTGAAGAAATCCCTAACCCCCGGGGTCACAATTTCAGCAAAAATCTGACTTTTGGCAATTCACTCAAAAATGGTGCCAAAAGCTTGAAAATGCTCCCCTGAAAGGTTTGGCACTCGAAACTGAATGCTTTTTATCACAGGACAAGAAATCAGCCCTCAAAAACTTAACCGGCAGAAAATATTTTTTTGAAAAAATCCCTAACCCCCGGGGTCACAATTTCAGCAAAATTCTGACTTTTGGCAATTCACTCAAAAATGGTGCCAAAAGCTTGAAAATGCTCCCCTGAAAGGTTTGGCACTCGAAACTGAATGCTTTTTATCACAGGACAAGAAATCAGCCCTCAAAAACTTAACCGGCAGAAAATATTTTTTTGAACAAATCCCTAACCCCCGGGGTCACAATTTCAGCAAAATTCTGACTTTTGGCAATTCACTCAAAAATGGTGCCAAAAGCTTGAAAATGCTCCCCTGAAAGGTTTGGCACTCGAAACGGAATGCTTTTTATCACAGGACAAGAAATCAGCCCTCAAAAACTTAACCGGCAGAAAATATTTTTTTGAACAAATCCCTAAGCCCCGGGGTCACAATTTCAGCAAAAATCTGACTTTTGGCAATTCACTCAAAAATGGTGCCAAAAGCTTGAAAATGCTCTCCTGAAAGGTTTGGCACTCGAAAAGGAAGGCTTTTTATCACAGGACAAGAAATCAGCCCTCAAAAACTTATCCGGCAGAAAATATTCTTTTGAAAAAATCCCTAAGCCCCGGGGTCACAATTTCAGCAAAAATCTGACTTTTGGCTATTCACTCAAAAATGGTGCCAACCAGTTGCAAATGCTCCCCTGAAAGGTTTGGCACTCGAAATGGAAGGCTTTTTATCACAGGACAAGAAATCAGCCCTCAAAAACATATCCGGCAGAAAATATTTTTTTGAAGAAATCCCTAACCCCCGGGGTCACAATTTCAGCAAAAATCTGACTTTTGGCAATTCACTCAAAAATGGTGCCAAAAGCTTGAAAATGCACTCCTGAAAGGTTTGGCACTCGAAACAGAAGGCTTTTTATCACAGGACAAGAAATCAGCCCTCAAAAACTTATCCGGAGAATATATTTTTTTGAAGAAATCCCTAACCCCCGGGGTCACAATTTCAGCAAAAATCTGACTTTTGGCAATTCACTCAAAAATGGTGCCAAAAGCTTGAAAATGCACTCCTGAAAGGTTTGGCACTCGAAACAGAAGGCTTTTTATCACAGGACAAGAAATCAGCCCTCAAAAACTTAACCGGCAGAAAATATTTTTTTGAACAAATCCCTAACCCCCGGGGTCACAATTTCAGCAAAAATCTGACTTTTGGCAATTCACTCAAAAATGGTGCCAACCAGTTGCAAATGCTCCCCTGAAAGGTTTGGCACTCGAAATGGAAGGCTTTTTATCACAGGACAAGAAATCAGCCCTCAAAAACATATCCGGCAGAAAATATTTTTTTGAAGAAATCCCTAACCCCCGGGGTCACAATTTCAGCAAAAATCTGACTTTTGGCAATTCACTCAAAAATGGTGCCAAAAGCTTGAAAATGCTCTCCTGAAAGGTTTGGCACTCGAAAAGGAAGGCTTTTTATCACAGGACAAGAAATCAGCCCTCTAAAACTTAACCGGCAGAAAATATTTTTTTGAAGAAATCCCTAACCCCCGGGGTCACAATTTCAGCAAAATTCTGACTTTTGGCAATTCACTCAAAAATGGTGCCAAAAGCTTGAAAATGCTCTCCTGAAAGGTTTGGCACTCGAAAAGGAAGGCTTTTTATCACAGGACAAGAAATCAGCCCTCAAAAACTTATCCGGCAGAAAATATTCTTTTGAAAAAATCCCTAAGCCCCGGGGTCACAATTTCAGCAAAAATCTGACTTTTGACAATTCACTCAAAAATGGTGCCAAAAGCTTGAAAATGCTCCCCTGAAAGGTTTGGCACTCGAAAAGGAAGGCTTTTTATCACAGGACAAGAAATCAGCCCTCAAAAACTTAAGCGGCAGAAAATATTTTTTTGAACAAATCCCTAAGCCCCGGGGTCAGAATTTCAGCAAAAATCTGACTTTTGGCAATTCACACAAAAATGGTGCCAAAAGCTTGAAAATGCTCCCCTGAAAGGTTTGGCACTCGAAACGGAAGGCTTTTTATCACAGGACAAGAAATCAGCCCTCAAAAACTTATCCGGAGAATATATTTTTTTGAAGAAATCCCTAACCCCCGGGGTCACAATTTCAGCAAAAATCTAACTTTTGGCAATTCACACAAAAATGGTGCCAAAAGCTTGAAAATGCTCCCCTGAAAGGTTTGGCACTCGAAACGGAAGGCTTTTTATCACAGGACAAGAAATCAGCCCTCAAAAACTTAACCGGCAGAAAATATTTTTTTGAAAAAATCCCTAACCCCCGGGGTCACAATTTCAGCAAAAATCTGACTTTTGGCAATTCACTCAAAAATGGTGCCAAAAGCTTGAAAATGCTCTCCTGAAAGGTTTGGCACTCGAAAAGGAAGGCTTTTTATCACAGGACAAGAAATCAGCCCTCAAAAACTTAAGCGGCAGAAAATATTTTTTTGAACAAATCCCTAACCCCCGGGGTCACAATTTCAGCAAAAATCTGACTTTTGGCAATTCACTCAAAAATGGTGCCAAAAGCTTGAAAATGCTCTCCTGAAAGGTTTGGCACTCGAAACGGAAGGCTTTTTATCACAGGACAAGAAATCAGCCCTCAAAAACTTAACCGGCAGAAAATATTTTTTTGAAGACATCCCTAAGCCCCGGGGTCACAATTTCAGCAAAAATCTGACTTTTGGCAATTCACTCAAAAATGGTGCCAAAAGCTTGAAAATGCTCTCCTGAAAGGTTTGGCACTCGAAACGGAAGGCTTTTTATCACAGGACAAGAAATCAGCCCTCAAAAACTTAACCGGCAGAAAATATTTTTTTGAAGAAATCCCTAACCCCCGGGGTCACAATTTCAGCAAAAATCTGACTTTTGGCAATTCACTCAAAAATGGTGCCAAAAGCTTGAAAATGCTCCCCTGAAAGGTTTGGCACTCGAAACGGAAGGCTTTTTATCACAGGACAAGAAATCAGCCCTCAAAAACTTAACCGGCAGAAAATATTTTTTTGAAGAAATCCCTAACCCCCGGGGTCACAATTTCAGCAAAAATCTGACTTTTGGCAATTCACTCAAAAATGGTGCCAAAAGCTTGAAAATGCACTCCTGAAAGGTTTGGCACTCGAAACAGAAGGCTTTTTATCACAGGACAAGAAATCAGCCCACAAAAACTTAACCGGCAGAAAATATTTTTTTGAACAAATACCTAACCCCCGGGGTCACAATTTCAGCAAAAATCTGACTTTTGGCAATTCACTCAAAAATGGTGCCAAAAGCTTGAAAATGCTCCCCTGAATGGTTTGGCACTCGAAACGGAAAGTTTTTTATCAAAGGACAAGAAATCAGCCCTCAAAAACATATCCGGCAGAAAATATTTTTATGAAGAAATCCCTAACCCCCGGGGTCACAATTTCAGCAAAAATCTGACTTTTGGCAATTCACTCAAAAATGGTGCCAAAAGCTTGAAAATGCTCCCCTGAAAGGTTTGGCACTCGAAACGGAAGGCTTTTTATCACAGGACAAGAAATCAGCCCTCAAAAACTTAACCGGCAGAAAATATTTTTTTGAAGAAATCCCTAACCCCCGGGGTCACAATTTCAGCAAAAATCTGACTTTTGGCAATTCACTCAAAAATGGTGCCAAAAGCTTGAAAATGCACTCCTGAAAGGTTTGGCACTCGAAACAGAAGGCTTTTTATCACAGGACAAGAAATCAGCCCACAAAAACTTAACCGGCAGAAAATATTTTTTTGAACAAATACCTAACCCCCGGGGTCACAATTTCAGCAAAAATCTGACTTTTGGCAATTCACTCAAAAATGGTGCCAAAAGCTTGAAAATGCTCCCCTGAATGGTTTGGCACTCGAAACGGAAGGTTTTTTATCAAAGGACAAGAAATCAGCCCTCAAAAACATATCCGGCAGAAAATATTTTTATGAAGAAATCCCTAACCCCCGGGGTCACAATTTCAGCAAAAATCTGACTTTTGGCAATTCATTCAAAAATAGTGCCAAAAGTTTGAAAATGCTCCCCTGAAAGGTTTGGCACTCGAAACGGAAGGGTTTTTATCACACACAAGAAATCAGCCCTCAAAAACTTAAGCGGCAGAAAATATTTTTTTGAACAAATCCCTAAGCCCCGGGGTCACAATTTCAGCAAAAATCTGACTTTTGGCAATTCACACAAAAATGGTGCCAAATGCTTGAAAATGCTCCCCTGAAAGGTTTGGCACTCGAAATGGAAGGCTTTTTATCACAGGAGAAGAAATCAGCCCTCAAAAACTTAACCGGCAGAAAATATTTTTTTGAACAAATCCCTAACCCCCGGGGTCACAATTTCAGCAAAAATCTGACTTTTGGCAATTCATTCAAAAATGGTGCCAAAAGGTAGAAAATGCTCCCCTGAAAGGTTTGGCACTCGAAACGGAAGGCTTTTTATCACAGGACAAGAAATCAGCCCTCAAAAACTTAACCGGCAGAAAATATTTTTTTGAAGACATCCCTAAGCCCCGGGGTCACAATTTCAGCAAAAATCTGACTTTTGGCAATTCACTCAAAAATGGTGCCAAAAGCTTGAAAATGCTCTCCTGAAAGGTTTGGCACTCGAAACGGAAGGCTTTTTATCACAGGACAAGAAATCAGCCCTCAAAAACTTAACCGGCAGAAAATATTTTTTTGAACAAATCCCTAACCCCCGGGGTCACAATTTCAGCAAAAATCTGACTTTTGGCAATTCACTCAAAAATGGTGCCAAAAGCTTGAAAATTCTCCCCTGAAAGGTTTGGCACTCGAAACGGAAGGCTTTTTATCACAGGACAAGAAATCAGCCCTCAAAAACTTAACCGGCAGAAAATATTTTTTTGAAGAAATCCCTAACCCCCGGCGTCACAATTTCAGCAAAAATCTGACTTTTGGCAATTCACTCAAAAATGGTGCCAAAAGCTTGAAAATGCTCCCCTGAAAGGTTTGGCACTCGAAACTGAATGCTTTTTATCACAGGACAAGAAATCAGCCCTCAAAAACTTAACCGGCAGAAAATATTTTTTTGAAAAAATCCCTAACCCCCGGGGTCACAATTTCAGCAAAATTCTGACTTTTGGCAATTCACTCAAAAATGGTGCCAAAAGCTTGAAAATGCTCCCCTGAAAGGTTTGGCACTCGAAACTGAATGCTTTTTATCACAGGACAAGAAATCAGCCCTCAAAAACTTAACCGGCAGAAAATATTTTTTTGAACAAATCCCTAACCCCCGGGGTCACAATTTCAGCAAAATTCTGACTTTTGGCAATTCACTCAAAAATGGTGCCAAAAGCTTGAAAATGCTCCCCTGAAAGGTTTGGCACTCGAAACGGAATGCTTTTTATCACAGGACAAGAAATCAGCCCTCAAAAACTTAACCGGCAGAAAATATTTTTTTGAACAAATCCCTAAGCCCCGGGGTCACAATTTCAGCAAAAATCTGACTTTTGGCAATTCACTCAAAAATGGTGCCAAAAGCTTGAAAATGCTCTCCTGAAAGGTTTGGCACTCGAAAAGGAAGGCTTTTTATCACAGGACAAGAAATCAGCCCTCAAAAACTTATCCGGCAGAAAATATTCTTTTGAAAAAATCCCTAAGCCCCGGGGTCACAATTTCAGCAAAAATCTGACTTTTGGCTATTCACTCAAAAATGGTGCCAACCAGTTGCAAATGCTCCCCTGAAAGGTTTGGCACTCGAAATGGAAGGCTTTTTATCACAGGACAAGAAATCAGCCCTCAAAAACATATCCGGCAGAAAATATTTTTTTGAAGAAATCCCTAACCCCCGGGGTCACAATTTCAGCAAAAATCTGACTTTTGGCAATTCACTCAAAAATGGTGCCAAAAGCTTGAAAAAGCACTCCTGAAAGGTTTGGCACTCGAAACAGAAGGCTTTTTATCACAGGACAAGAAATCAGCCCTCAAAAACTTATCCGGAGAATATATTTTTTTGAAGAAATCCCTAACCCCCGGGGTCACAATTTCAGCAAAAATCTGACTTTTGGCAATTCACTCAAAAATGGTGCCAAAAGCTTGAAAATGCACTCCTGAAAGGTTTGGCACTCGAAACAGAAGGCTTTTTATCACAGGACAAGAAATCAGCCCTCAAAAACTTAACCGGCAGAAAATATTTTTTTGAACAAATCCCTAACCCCCGGGGTCACAATTTCAGCAAAAATCTGACTTTTGGCAATTCACTCAAAAATGGTGCCAACCAGTTGCAAATGCTCCCCTGAAAGGTTTGGCACTCGAAATGGAAGGCTTTTTATCACAGGACAAGAAATCAGCCCTCAAAAACATATCCGGCAGAAAATATTTTTTTGAAGAAATCCCTAACCCCCGGGGTCACAATTTCAGGAAAAATCTGACTTTTGGCAATTCACTCAAAAATGGTGCCAAAAGCTTGAAAATGCTCTCCTGAAAGGTTTGGCACTCGAAAAGGAAGGCTTTTTATCACAGGACAAGAAATCAGCCCTCTAAAACTTAACCGGCAGAAAATATTTTTTTGAAGAAATCCCTAACCCCCGGGGTCACAATTTCAGCAAAATTCTGACTTTTGGCAATTCACTCAAAAATGGTGCCAAAAGCTTGAAAATGCTCTCCTGAAAGGTTTGGCACTCGAAAAGGAAGGCTTTTTATCACAGGACAAGAAATCAGCCCTCAAAAACTTATCCGGCAGAAAATATTCTTTTGAAAAAATCCCTAAGCCCCGGGGTCACAATTTCAGCAAAAATCTGACTTTTGACAATTCACTCAAAAATGGTGCCAAAAGCTTGAAAATGCTCCCCTGAAAGGTTTGGCACTCGAAAAGGAAGGCTTTTTATCACAGGACAAGAAATCAGCCCTCAAAAACTTAAGCGGCAGAAAATATTTTTTTGAACAAATCCCTAAGCCCCGGGGTCAGAATTTCAGCAAAAATCTGACTTTTGGCAATTCACACAAAAATGGTGCCAAAAGCTTGAAAATGCTCCCCTGAAAGGTTTGGCACTCGAAACGGAAGGCTTTTTATCACAGGACAAGAAATCAGCCCTCAAAAACTTATCCGGAGAATATATTTTTTTGAAGAAATCCCTAACCCCCGGGGTCACAATTTCAGCAAAAATCTGACTTTTGGCAATTCACACAAAAATGGTGCCAAAAGCTTGAAAATGCTCCCCTGAAAGGTTTGGCACTCGAAACGGAAGGCTTTTTATCACAGGACAAGAAATCAGCCCTCAAAAACTTAACCGGCAGAAAATATTTTTTTGAAAAAATCCCTAACCCCCGGGGTCACAATTTCAGCAAAAATCTGACTTTTGGCAATTCACTCAAAAATGGTGCCAAAAGCTTGAAAATGCTCTCCTGAAAGGTTTGGCACTCGAAAAGGAAGGCTTTTTATCACAGGACAAGAAATCAGCCCTCAAAAACTTAAGCGGCAGAAAATATTTTTTTGAACAAATCCCTAACCCCCGGGGTCACAATTTCAGCAAAAATCTGACTTTTGGCAATTCACTCAAAAATGGTGCCAAAAGCTTGAAAATGCTCTCCTGAAAGGTTTGGCACTCGAAACGGAAGGCTTTTTATCACAGGACAAGAAATCAGCCCTCAAAAACTTAACCGGCAGAAAATATTTTTTTGAAGACATCCCTAAGCCCCGGGGTCACAATTTCAGCAAAAATCTGACTTTTGGCAATTCACTCAAAAATGGTGCCAAAAGCTTGAAAATGCTCTCCTGAAAGGTTTGGCACTCGAAACGGAAGGCTTTTTATCACAGGACAAGAAATCAGCCCTCAAAAACTTAACCGGCAGAAAATATTTTTTTGAAGAAATCCCTAACCCCCGGGGTCACAATTTCAGCAAAAATCTGACTTTTGGCAATTCACTCAAAAATGGTGCCAAAAGCTTGAAAATGCTCCCCTGAAAGGTTTGGCACTCGAAACGGAAGGCTTTTTATCACAGGACAAGAAATCAGCCCTCAAAAACTTAACCGGCAGAAAATATTTTTTTGAAGAAATCCCTAACCCCCGGGGTCACAATTTCAGCAAAAATCTGACTTTTGGCAATTCACTCAAAAATGGTGCCAAAAGCTTGAAAATGCACTCCTGAAAGGTTTGGCACTCGAAACAGAAGGCTTTTTATCACAGGACAAGAAATCAGCCCACAAAAACTTAACCGGCAGAAAATATTTTTTTGAACAAATACCTAACCCCCGGGGTCACAATTTCAGCAAAAATCTGACTTTTGGCAATTCACTCAAAAATGGTGCCAAAAGCTTGAAAATGCTCCCCTGAATGGTTTGGCACTCGAAACGGAAGGTTTTTTATCAAAGGACAAGAAATCAGCCCTCAAAAACATATCCGGCAGAAAATATTTTTATGAAGAAATCCCTAACCCCCGGGGTCACAATTTCAGCAAAAATCTGACTTTTGGCAATTCATTCAAAAATAGTGCCAAAAGTTTGAAAATGCTCCCCTGAAAGGTTTGGCACTCGAAACGGAAGGGTTTTTATCACACACAAGAAATCAGCCCTCAAAAACTTAAGCGGCAGAAAATATTTTTTTGAACAAATCCCTAAGCCCCGGGGTCACAATTTCAGCAAAAATCTGACTTTTGGCAATTCACACAAAAATGGTGCCAAATGCTTGAAAATGCTCCCCTGAAAGGTTTGGCACTCGAAATGGAAGGCTTTTTATCACAGGAGAAGAAATCAGCCCTCAAAAACTTAACCGGCAGAAAATATTTTTTTGAACAAATCCCTAACCCCCGGGGTCACAATTTCAGCAAAAATCTGACTTTTGGCAATTCATTCAAAAATGGTGCCAAAAGGTAGAAAATGCTCCCCTGAAAGGTTTGGCACTCGAAACGGAAGGCTTTTTATCACAGGACAAGAAATCAGCCCTCAAAAACTTAACCGGCAGAAAATATTTTTTTGAAGACATCCCTAAGCCCCGGGGTCACAATTTCAGCAAAAATCTGACTTTTGGCAATTCACTCAAAAATGGTGCCAAAAGCTTGAAAATGCTCTCCTGAAAGGTTTGGCACTCGAAACGGAAGGCTTTTTATCACAGGACAAGAAATCAGCCCTCAAAAACTTAACCGGCAGAAAATATTTTTTTGAACAAATCCCTAACCCCCGGGGTCACAATTTCAGCAAAAATCTGACTTTTGGCAATTCACTCAAAAATGGTGCCAAAAGCTTGAAAATGCTCCCCTGAAAGGTTTGGCACTCGAAACGGAAGGCTTTTTATCACAGGACAAGAAATCAGCCCTCAAAAACTTAACCGGCAGAAAATATTTTTTTGAAGAAATCCCTAACCCCCGGGGTCACAATTTCAGCAAAAATCTGACTTTTGGCAATTCACTCAAAAATGGTGCCAAAAGCTTGAAAATGCTCCCCTGAAAGGTTTGGCACTCGAAACTGAATGCTTTTTATCACAGGACAAGAAATCAGCCCTCAAAAACTTAACCGGCAGAAAATATTTTTTTGAAAAAATCCCTAACCCCCGGGGTCACAATTTCAGCAAAATTCTGACTTTTGGCAATTCACTCAAAAATGGTGCCAAAAGCTTGAAAATGCTCCCCTGAAAGGTTTGGCACTCGAAACGGAATGCTTTTTATCACAGGACAAGAAATCAGCCCTCAAAAACTTAACCGGCAGAAAATATTTTTTTGAACAAATCCCTAAGCCCCGGGGTCACAATTTCAGCAAAAATCTGACTTTTGGCAATTCACTCAAAAATGGTGCCAAAAGCTTGAAAATGCTCTCCTGAAAGGTTTGGCACTCGAAAAGGAAGGCTTTTTATCACAGGACAAGAAATCAGCCCTCAAAAACTTATCCGGCAGAAAATATTCTTTTGAAAAAATCCCTAACCCCCGGGGTCACAATTTCAGCAAAAATCTGACTTTTGGCTATTCACTCAAAAATGGTGCCAACCAGTTGCAAATGCTCCCCTGAAAGGTTTGGCACTCGAAATGGAAGGCTTTTTATCACAGGACAAGAAATCAGCCCTCAAAAACATATCCGGCAGAAAATATTTTTTTGAAGAAATCCCTAACCCCCGGGGTCACAATTTCAGCAAAAATCTGACTTTTGGCAATTCATTCAAAAATGGTGCCAAATGCTAGAAAATGCTTTCCTGAAAGGTTTGGCACTCGAAACGGAAGGCTTTTTATCACAGGACAAGAAATCAGCCCTCAAAAACTTATCCGGCAGAAAATATTTTTTTGAAGAAATCCCTAACCCCCGGGGTCACAATTTCAGCAAAAATCTGACTTTTGGCAATTCACTCAAAAATGGTGCCAAAAGCTTGAAAATGCTCCCCTGAAAGGTTTGGCACTCGAAAAGGAAGGCTTTTTATCACAGGACAAGAAATCAGCCCTCAAAAACTTAAGCGGCAGAAAATATTTTTTTGAACAAATCCCTAAGCCCCGGGGTCACAATTTCAGCAAAAATCTGACTTTTGGCAATTCACACAAAAATGGTGCCAAAAGCTTGAAAATGCTCCCCTGAAAGGTTTGGCACTCGAAACGGAAGGCTTTTTATCACAGGACAAGAAATCAGCCGTCAAAAACTTATCCGGAGAATATATTTTTTTGAAATAATCCCTAACTCCCGGGGTCACAATTTCAGCAAAAATCTGACTTTTGGCAATTCACACAAAAATGGTGCCAAAAGCTTGAAAATGCTCCCCTGAAAGGTTTGGCACTCGAAACGGAAGGCTTTTTATCACAGGACAAGAAATCAGCCCTCAAAAACTTAACCGGCAGAAAATATTTTTTTGAAAAAATCCCTAACCCCCGGGGTCACAATTTCAGCAAAAATCTGACTTTTGGCAATTCACTCAAAAATGGTGCCAAAAGCTTGAAAATGCTCTCCTGAAAGGTTTGGCACTCGAAAAGGAAGGCTTTTTATCACAGGACAAGAAATCAGCCCTCAAAAACTTAAGCGGCAGAAAATATTTTTTTGAAGACATCCCTAAGCCCCGGGGTCACAATTTCAGCAAAAATCTGACTTTTGGCAATTCACTCAAAAATGGTGCCAAAAGCTTGAAAATGCTCTCCTGAAAGGTTTAGCACTCGAAAAGGAAGGCTTTTTATCACAGGACAAGAAATCAGCCCTCAAAAACTTAACCGGCAGAAAATATTTTTTTGAAGACATCCCTAAGCCCCGGGGTCACAATTTCAGCAAAAATCTGACTTTTGGCAATTCACTCAAAAATGGTGCCAAAAGCTTGAAAATGCTCTCCTGAAAGGTTTGGCACTCGAAACGGAAGGCTTTTTATCACAGGACAAGAAATCAGCCCTCAAAAACTTAACCGGCAGAAAATATTTTTTTGAACAAATCCCTAACCCCCGGGGTCACAATTATAGCAAAAATCTGACTTTTGGCAAATCACTGAAAAATGGTGCCAAAGGCTTGAAAATGCTCCCCTGAAAGGTTTGGCACTCGAAACGGAAGGCTTTTTATCACAGGACAAGAAATCAGCCCTCAAAAACTTAACCGGCAGAAAATATTTTTTTGAAGAAATCCCTAACCCCCGGCGTCACAATTTCAGCAAAAATCTGACTTTTGGCAATTCACTCAAAAATGGTGCCAAAAGCTTGAAAATGCTCTCCTGAAAGGTTTGGCACTCGAAAAGGAAGACTTTTTATCACAGGACAAGAAATCAGCCCTCAAAAACTTAAGCGGCAGAAAATATTTTTTTGAACAAATCCCTAAGCCCCGGGGTCACAATTTCAGCAAAAATCTGACTTTTGGCAATTCACTCAAAAATGGTGCCAAAAGCTTGAAAATGCTCTCCTGAAAGGTTTGGCACTCGAAACGGAAGGCTTTTTATCACAGGACAAGAAATCAGCCCTCAAAAACTTAACCGGCAGAAAATATTTTTTTGAAGACATCCCTAAGCCCCGGGGTCACAATTTCAGCAAAAATCTGACTTTTGGCAATTCACTCAAAAATGGTGCCAAAAGCTTGAAAATGCTCTCCTGAAAGGTTTGGCACTCGAAACGGAAGGCTTTTTATCACAGGACAAGAAATCAGCCCTCAAAAACTTAACCGGCAGAAAATATTTTTTTGAACAAATCCCTAACCCCCGGGGTCACAATTTCAGCAAAAATCTGACTTTTGGCAATTCACTCAAAAATGGTGCCAAAAGCTTGAAAATGCTCCCCTGAAAGGTTTGGCATTCGAAACTGAATGCTTTTTATCACAGGACAAGAAATCAGCCCTCAAAAAACTTAACCGGCAGAAAATATTTTTTTGAAAAAATCCCTAACCCCCGGGGTCACACTTTCAGCAAAATTCTGACTTTTGGCAATTCACTCAAAAATGGTGCCAAAAGCTTGAAAATGCTCCCCTGAAAGGTTTGGCACTCGAAACGGAATGCTTTTTATCACAGGACAAGAAATCAGCCCTCAAAAACTTAACCGGCAGAAAATATTTTTTTGAACAAATCCCTAAGCCCCGGGGTCACAATTTCAGCAAAAATCTGACTTTTGGCACTTCACTCAAAAATGGTGCCAAAAGCTTGAAAATGCTCTCCTGAAAGGTTTGGCACTCGAAAAGGAAGGCTTTTTATCACAGGACAAGAAATCAGCCCTCAAAAACTTATCCGGCAGAAAATATTCTTTTGAAAAAATCCCTAAGCCCCGGGGTCACAATTTCAGCAAAAATCTGACTTTTGGCTATTCACTCAAAAATGGTGCCAACCAGTTGCAAATGCTCCCCTGAAAGGTTTGGCACTCGAAATGGAAGGCTTTTTATCACAGGACAAGAAATCAGCTCTTAAAAACATATCCGGCAGAAAATATTTTTTTGAAGAAATCCCTAACCCCCGGGGTCACAATTTCAGCAAAAATCTGACTTTTGGCAATTCATTCAAAAATGGTGCCAAAAGCTAGAAAATGCTCCCCTGAAAGGTTTGGCACTCGAAACGGTAGGGTTTTTATCACACACAAGAAATCAGCCCTCAAAAACTTAAGCGGCAGAAAATATTTTTTTGAAGAAATCCCTAAGCCCCGGGGTCACAATTTCAGCAAAAATCTGACTTTTGGCAATTCACTCAAAAATGGTGCCAAAAGCTTGAAAATGCTCCCCTGAAAGGTTTGGCACTCGAAACGGAAGGCTTTTTATCACAGGACAAGAAATCAGCCCTCAAAAACTTAACCGGCAGAAAATATTTTTTTGAAGACATCCCTAAGCCCCGGGGTCACAATTTCAGCAAAAATCTGACTTTTGGCAATTCACTCAAAAATGGTGCCAAAAGCTTGAAAATGCTCTCCTGAAAGGTTTGGCACTCGAAACGGAAGGCTTTTTATCACAGGACAAGAAATCAGCCCTCAAAAACTTATCCGGCAGAAAATATTTTTTTGAACAAATCCCTAACCCCCGGGGTCACAATTTCAGCAAAAATCTGACTTTTGGCAATTCACTCAAAAATGGTGCCAAAAGCTTGAAAATGCTCCCCTGAAAGGTTTGGCATTCGAAACTGAATGCTTTTTATCACAGGACAAGAAATCAGCCCTCAAAAACTTAACCGGCAGAAAATATTTTTTTGAACAAATCCCTAACCCCCGGGGTCACACTTTCAGCAAAATTCTGACTTTTGGCAATTCACTCAAAAATGGTGCCAAAAGCTTGAAAATGCTCCCCTGAAAGGTTTGGCACTCGAAACGGAATGCTTTTTATCACAGGACAAGAAATCAGCCCTCAAAAACTTAACCGGCAGAAAATATTTTTTTGAACAAATCCCTAAGCCCCGGGGTCACAATTTCAGCAAAAATCTGACTTTTGGCAATTCACTCAAAAATGGTGCCAAAAGCTTGAAAATGCTCTCCTGAAAGGTTTGGCACTCGAAAAGGAAGGCTTTTTATCACAGGACAAGAAATCAGCCCTCAAAAACTTATCCGGCAGAAAATATTCTTTTGAAAAAATCCCTAAGCCCCGGGGTCACAATTTCAGCAAAAATCTGACTTTTGGCTATTCACTCAAAAATGGTGCCAACCAGTTGCAAATGCTCCCCTGAAAGGTTTGGCACTCGAAATGGAAGGCTTTTTATCACAGGACAAGAAATCAGCTCTTAAAAACATATCCGGCAGAAAATATTTTTTTGAAGAAATCCCTAACCCCCGGGGTCACAATTTCAGCAAAAATCTGACTTTTGGCAATTCATTCAAAAATGGTGCCAAAAGCTAGAAAATGCTCCCCTGAAAGGTTTGGCACTCGAAACGGTAGGGTTTTTATCACACACAAGAAATCAGCCCTCAAAAACTTAAGCGGCAGAAAATATTTTTTTGAACAAATCCCTAAGCCCCGGGGTCACAATTTCAGCAAAAATCTGACTTTTGGCAATTCACACAAAAATGGTGCCAAAAGCTTGAAAATGCTCCCCTGAAAGGTTTGGCACTCGAAATGGAAGGCTTTTTATCACAGGACAAGAAATCAGCCCTCAAAAACTTAACCGGCAGAAAATATTTTTTTGAACAAATCCCTAAGCCCCGGGGTCACAATTTCAGCAAAAATCTGACTTTTGGTAATTCACTCAAAAATGGTGCCAAAAGCTTGAAAATGCTCCCCTGAAAGGTTTGGCACTCGAAACGGAAGGCTTTTTATCACAGGACAAGAAATCAGCCCTCAAAAACTTAACCGGCAGAAAATATTTTTTTGAAGAAATCCCTAACCCCCGGGGTCACAATTTCAGCAAAAATCTGACTTTTGGCAATTCACTCAAAAATGGTGCCAAAAGCTTGAAAATGCTCCCCTGAAAGGTTTGGCACTCGAAACGGAAGGCTTTTTATCACAGGACAAGAAATCAGCCCTCAAAAACTTATCCGGAGAATATATTTTTTTGAAGAAATCCCTAAGCCCCGGGGTCACAATTTCAGCAAAAATCTGACTTTTGGCAATTCACACAAAAATGGTGCCAAAAGCTTGAAAATGCTCTCCTGAAAGGTTTGGCACTCGAAAAGGAAGGCTTTTTATCACAGGACAAGAAATCAGCCCTCAAAAACTTAAGCGGCAGAAAATATTTTTTTGAACAAATCCCTAAGCCCCGGGGTCACAATTTCAGCAAAAATCTGACTTTTGGCAATTCACTCAAAAATGGTGCCAAAAGCTTGAAAATGCTCCCCTGAAAGGTTTGGCACTCGAAACTGAATGCTTTTTATCACAGGACAAGAAATCAGCCCTCAAAAACTTATCCGGCAGAAAATATTCTTTTGAAAAAATCCCTAAGCCCCGGGGTCACAATTTCAGCAAAAATCTGACTTTTGGCTATTCACTCAAAAATGGTGCCAACCAGTTGCAAATGCTCCCCTGAAAGGTTTGGCACTCGAAATGGAAGGCTTTTTATCACAGGACAAGAAATCAGCCCTCAAAAACATATCCGGCAGAAAATATTTTTTTGAAGAAATCCCTAACCCCCGGGGTCACAATTTCAGCAAAAATCTGACTTTTGGCAATTCATTCAAAAATGGTGCCAAAAGCTAGAAAATGCTCCCCTGAAAGGTTTGGCACTCGAAACGGAAGGCTTTTTATCACACACAAGAAATCAGCCCTCAAAAACTTAAGCGGCAGAAAATATTTTTTTGAACAAATCCCTAACCCTCGGGGTCACACTTTCAGCAAAATTCTGACTTTTGGCAATTCACTCAAAAATGGTGCCAAAAGCTTGAAAATGCTCCCCTGAAAGGTTTGGCACTCGAAACGGAATGCTTTTTATCACAGGACAAGAAATCAGCCCTCAAAAACTTAACCGGCAGAAAATATTTTTTTGAACAAATCCCTAACCCTCGGGGTCACAATTTCAGCAAAAATCTGACTTTTGGCAATTCACTCAAAAATGGTGCCAAAAGCTTGAAAATGCTCTCCTGAAAGGTTTGGCACTCGAAACGGAAGGCTTTTTATCACAGGACAAGAAATCAGCCCTCAAAAACTTAACCGGCAGAAAATATTTTTTTGAACAAATCCCTAACCCCCGGGGTCACAATTTCAGCAAAAATCTGACTTTTGGCAATTCACTCAAAAATGGTGCCAAAAGCTTGAAAATGCTCCCCTGAAAGGTTTGGCACTCGAAATGGAAGGCTTTTTATCACAGGACAAGAAATCAGCCCTCAAAAACTTAAGCGGCAGAAAATATTTTTTTGAACAAATCCCTAAGCCCCGGGGTCACAATTTCAGCAAAAATCTGACTTTTGGCAATTCACTCAAAAATGGTGCCAAAAGCTTGAAAATGCTCCCCTGAAAGGTTTGGCACTCGAAACTGAATGCTTTTTATCACAGGACAAGAAATCAGCCCTCAAAAACTTAACCGGCAGAAAATATTTTTTTGAACAAATCCCTAACCCCCGGGGTCACAATTTCAGCAAAATTCTGACTTTTGGCAATTCACTCAAAAATGGTGCCAAAAGCTTGAAAATGCTCCCCTGAAAGGTTTGGCACTCGAAATGGAATGCTTTTTATCACAGGACAAGAAATCAGCCCTCAAAAACTTAACCGGCAGAAAATATTTTTTTGAACAAATCCCTAAGCCCCGGGGTCACAATTTCAGCAAAAATCTGACTTTTGGCAATTCACTCAAAAATGGTGCCAAAAGCTTGAAAATGCTCCCCTGAAAGGTTTGGCACTCGAAAAGGAAGGCTTTTTATCACAGGACAAGAAATCAGCCCTCAAAAACTTAAGCGGCAGAAAATATTTTTTTGAACAAATCCCTAAGCCCCGGGGTCACAATTTCAGCAAAAATCTGACTTTTGGCAATTCACACAAAAATGGTGCCAAAAGCTTGAAAATGCTCCCCTGAAAGGTTTGGCACTCGAAACGGAAGGCTTTTTATCACAGGACAAGAAATCAGCCCTCAAAAACTTATCCGGAGAATATATTTTTTTGAAGAAATCCCTAACCCCCGGGGTCACAATTTCAGCAAAAATCTGACTTTTGGCAATTCACACAAAAATGGTGCCAAAAGCTTGAAAATGCTCCCCTGAAAGGTTTGGCACTCGAAACGGAAGGCTTTTTATCACAGGACAAGAAATCAGCCCTCAAAAACTTAACCGGCAGAAAATATTTTTTTGAACAAATCCCTAACCCCCGGGGTCACAATTTCAGCAAAAATCTGACTTTTGGCAATTCACTCAAAAATGGTGCCAAAAGCTTGAAAATGCTCCCCTGAAAGGTTTGGCACTCGAAATGGAAGGCTTTTTATCACAGGACAAGAAATCAGCCCTCAAAAACTTAAGCGGCAGAAAATATTTTTTTGAACAAATCCCTAAGCCCCGGGGTCACAATTTCAGCAAAAATCTGACTTTTGGCAATTCACTCAAAAATGGTGCCAAAAGCTTGAAAATGCTCCCCTGAAAGGTTTGGCACTCGAAACTGAATGCTTTTTATCACAGGACAAGAAATCAGCCCTCAAAAACTTAACCGGCAGAAAATATTTTTTTGAACAAATCCCTAACCCCCGGGGTCACAATTTCAGCAAAATTCTGCATTTTGGCAATTCACTCAAAAATGGTGCCAAAAGCTTGAAAATGCTCCCCTGAAAGGTTTGGCACTCGAAACGGAATGCTTTTTATCACAGGACAAGAAATCAGCCCTCAAAAACTTAACCGGCAGAAAATATTTTTTTGAACAAATCCCTAAGCCCCGGGGTCACAATTTCAGCAAAAATCTGACTTTTGGCAATTCACTCAAAAATGGTGCCAAAAGCTTGAAAATGCTCTCCTGAAAGGTTTGGCACTCGAAAAGGAAGGCTTTTTATCACAGGACAAGAAATCAGCCCTCAAAAACTTATCCGGCATTAAATATTCTTTTGAAAAAATCCCTAAGCCCCGGGGTCACAATTTAAGCAAAAATCTGACTTTTGGCTATTCACTCAAAAATGGTGCCAACCAGTTGCAAATGCTCCCCTGAAAGGTTTGGCACTCGAAATGGAAGGCTTTTTATCACAGGACAAGAAATCAGCCCTCAAAAACATATCCGGCAGAAAATATTTTTTTGAAGAAATCCCTAACCCCCGGGGTCACAATTTCAGCAAAAATCTGACTTTTGGCAATTCATTCAAAAATGGTGCCAAAAGCTTGAAAATGCTCCCCTGAAAGGTTTGGCACTCGAAACGGAAGGGTTTTTATCACACACAAGAAATCAGCCCTCAAAAACTTAAGCGGCAGAAAATATTTTTTTGAACAAATCCCTAAGCCCCGGGGTCACAATTTCAGCAAAAATCTGACTTTTGGCAATTCACACAAAAATGGTGCCAAAAGCTTGAAAATGCTCCCCTGAAAGGTTTGGCACTCGAAATGGAAGGCTTTTTATCAAAGGACAAGAAATCAGCCCTCAAAAACTTAACCGGCAGAAAATATTTTTTTGAACAAATCCCTAAGCCCCGGGGTCACAATTTCAGCAAAAATCTGACTTTTGGCAATTCACACAAAAATGGTGCCAAAAGCTTGAAAATGCTCCCCTGAAAGGTTTGGCACTCGAAACGGAAGGCTTTTTATCACAGGACAAGAAATCAGCCCTCAAAAACTTATCCGGAGAATATATTTTTTTGAAGAAATCCCTAACCCCCGGGGTCACAATTTCAGCAAAAATCTGACTTTTGGCAATTCACACAAAAATGGTGCCAAAAGCTTGAAAATGCTCCCCTGAAAGGTTTGGCACTCGAAAAGGAAGGCTTTTTATCACAGGACAAGAAATCAGCCCTCAAAAACTTAAGCGGCAGAAAATATTTTTTTGAACAAATCCCTAACCCCCGGGGTCACAATTTCAGCAAAAATCTGACTTTTGGCAATTCACTCAAAAATGGTGCCAAAAGCTTGAAAATGCTCCCCTGAAAGGTTTGGCACTCGAAACGGAAGGCTTTTTATCACAGGACAAGAAATCAGCCCTCAAAAACTTAACCGGCAGAAAATATTTTTTTGAACAAATCCCTAACCCCCGGGGTCACAATTTCAGCAAAATTCTGACTTTTGGCAATTCACTCAAAAATGGTGCCAAAAGCTTGAAAATGCTCTCCTGAAAGGTTTGGAACTCGAAAAGGAAGGCTTTTTATCACAGGACAAGAAATCAGCCCTCAAAAACTTAAGCGGCAGAAAATATTTTTTTGAACAAATCCCTAAGCCCCGGGGTCACAATTTCAGCAAAAATCTGACTTTTGGCAATTCACTCAAAAATGGTGCCAAAAGCTTGAAAATGCTCTCCTGAAAGGTTTGGCACTCGAAACGGAAGGCTTTTTATCACAGGACAAGAAATCAGCCCTCAAAAACTTATCCGGCAGAAAATATTTTTTTGAACAAATCCCTAACCCCCGGGGTCACAATTTCAGCAAAAATCTGACTTTTGGCAATTCACTCAAAAATGGTGCCAAAAGCTTGAAAATGCTCCCCTGAAAGGTTTGGCACTCGAAAAGGAAGGCTTTTTATCACAGGACAAGAAATCAGCCCTCAAAAACTTAAGCGGCAGAAAATATTTTTTTGAACAAATCCCTAAGCCCCGGGGTCACAATTTCAGCAAAAATCTGACTTTTGGCAATTCACTCAAAAATGGTGCCAAAAGCTTGAAAATGCTCCCCTGAAAGGTTTGGCACTCGAAACGGAAGGCTTTTTATCACAGGACAAGAAATCAGCCCTCAAAAACTTAAGCGGCAGAAAATATTTTTTTGAACAAATCCCTAAGCCCCGGGGTCACAATTTCAGCAAAAATCTGACTTTTGGCAATTCACTCAAAAATGGTGCCAAAAGCTTGAAAATGCTCCCCTGAAAGGTTTGGCACTCGAAACGGAAGGCTTTTTATCACAGGACAAGAAATCAGCCCTCAAAAACTTAACCGGCAGAAAATATTTTTTTGAAGAAATCCCTAACCCCCGGGGTCACAATTTCAGCAAAAATCTGACTTTTGGCAATTCACTCAAAAATGGTGCCAAAAGCTTGAAAATGCTCTCCTGAAAGGTTTGGCACTCGAAAAGGAAGGCTTTTTATCACAGGACAAGAAATCAGCCCTCAAAAACTTAAGCGGCAGAAAATATTTTTTTGAACAAATCCCTAAGCCCCGGGGTCACAATTTCAGCAAAAATCTGACTTTTGGCAATTCACTCAAAAATGGTGCCAAAAGCTTGAAAATGCTCCCCTGAAAGGTTTGGCACTCGAAAAGGAAGGCTTTTTATCACAGGACAAGAAATCAGCCCTCAAAAACTTAACCGGCAGAAAATATTTTTTTGAACAAATCCCTAAGCCCCGGGGTCACAATTTCAGCAAAAATCTGACTTTTGGCAATTCACACAAAAATGGTGCCAAAAGCTTGAAAATGCTCCCCTGAAAGGTTTGGCACTCGAAACGGAAGGCTTTTTATCACAGGACAAGAAATCAGCCCTCAAAAACTTATCCGGAGAATATATTTTTTTGAAGAAATCCCTAACCCCCGGGGTCACAATTTCAGCTAAAATCTGACTTTTGGCAATTCACACAAAAATGGTGCCAGAAGCTTGAAAATGCTCCCCTGAAAGGTTTGGCACTCGAAACGGAAGGCTTTTTATCACAGGACAAGAAATCAGCCCTCAAAAACTTAACCGGCAGAAAATTTTTTTTTGAAAAAATCCCTAACCCCCGGGGTCACAATTTCAGCAAAAATCTGACTTTTGGCAATTCACTCAAAAATGGTGCCAAAAGCTTGAAAATGCTCCCCTGAAAGGTTTGGCACTCGAAACTGAATGCTTTTTATCACAGGACAAGAAATCAGCCCTCAAAAACTTAACCGGCAGAAAATATTTTTTTGAACAAATCCCTAAGCCCTGGGGTCACAATTTCAGCAAAAATCTGACTTTTGGCCATTCACTCAAAAATGGTGCCAAAAGCTTGAAAATGCTCTCCTGAAAGGTTTGGCACTCGAAACGGAAGGCTTTTTATCACAGGACAAGAAATCAGCCCTCAAAAACTTAACCGGCAGAAAATATTTTTTTGAAGACATCCCTAAGCCCCGGGGTCACAATTTCAGCAAAAATCTGACTTTTGGCAATTCACTCAAAAATGGTGCCAAAAGCTTGAAAATGCTCTCCTGAAAGGTTTGGCACTCGAAACGGAAGGCTTTTTATCACAGGACAAGAAATCAGCCCTCAAAAACTTAACCGGCAGAAAATATTTTTTTGAACAAATCCCTAACCCCCGGGGTCACAATTTCAGCAAAAATCTGACTTTTGGCAATTCACTCAAAAATGGTGCCAAAAGCTTGAAAATGCTCCCCTGAAAGGTTTGGCACTTGAAACGGAAGGCTTTTTATCACAGGACAAGAAATCAGCCCTCAAAAACTTAACCGGCAGAAAATATTTTTTTGAAGAAATCCCTAACCCCCGGGGTCACAATTTCAGCAAAAATCTGACTTTTGGCAATTCACTCAAAAATGGTGCCAAAAGCTTGAAAATGCTCTCCTGAAAGGTTTGGCACTCGAAAAGGAAGGCTTTTTATCACAGGACAAGAAATCAGCCCTCAAAAACTTAAGCGGCAGAAAATATTTTTTTGAACAAATCCCTATGCCCCGGGGTCACAATTTCAGCAAAAATCTGACTTTTGGCAATTCACTCAAAAATGGTGCCAAAAGCTTGAAAATGCTCTCCTGAAAGGTTTGGCACTCGAAACGGAAGGCTTTTTATCACAGGACAAGAAATCAGCCCTCAAAAACTTATCCGGCAGAAAATATTTTTTTGAACAAATCACTAACCCCCGGGGTCACAATTTCAGCAAAAATCTGACTTTTGGCAATTCACTCAAAAATGGTGCCAAAAGCTTGAAAATGCTCCCCTGAAAGGTTTGGCACTCGAAAAGGAAGGCTTTTTATCACAGGACAAGAAATCAGCCCTCAAAAACTTAAGCGGCAGAAAATATTTTTTTGAACAAATCCCTAAGCCCCGGGGTCACAATTTCAGCAAAAATCAGACTTTTGGCAATTCACACAAAAATGGTGCCAAAAGCTTGAAAATGCTCCCCTGAAAGGTTTGGCACTCGAAACGGAAGGCTTTTTATCACAGGACAAGAAATCAGCCCTCAAAAACTTATCCGGAGAAAATATTTTTTTGAAGAAATCCCTAACCCCCGGGGTCACAATTTCAGCAAAAATCTGACTTTTGGCAATTCACACAAAAATGGTGCCAAAAGCTGGGAAAAGCTCCCCTGAAAGGTTTGGCACTCGAAACGGAAGGGTTTTTTATCACAGGACAAGAAATCAGCCCTCAAAAACTTATCCGGAGAAAATATTTTTTTGAAGAAATCCCTAACCCCCGGGGTCACAATTTCAGCAAAAATCTGACTTTTGGCAATTCACACAAAAATTGTGCCAAAAGCTGGGAAAAGCTCCCCTGAAAGGTTTGGCACTCGAAACGGAAGGGTTTTTTTTCACGGGAAAGGTATTCAGCCCTCAAAAACTTAAGCGGCAGAAAATATTTTTTTGAACAAATCCCTAATCCCCGGGGTCACAATTTCAGCAAAAATCTGACATTTGGCAATTCACTCAAAAATGGTGCTAAAAGCTTGAAAATGCTCCCCTGAAAGGTTTGGCACTCGAAACGGAAGGCTTTTTATCACAGGACAAGAAATCAGCCCTCAAAAACTTAACCGGCAGAAAATATTTTTTTGAACAAATCCCTAACCCCCGGGGTCACAATTTCAGCAAAAATCTGACTTTTGGCAATTCACTCAAAAATGGTGCCAAAAGCTAGAAAATGCTCTCCTGAAAGGTTTGGCACTCGAAACGGAAGGCTTTTTATCACAGGACAAGAAATCAGCCCTCAAAAACTTATCCGGCATAAAATATTTTTTTGAAAAAATCCCTAAGCCCCGGGGTCACAATTTCAGCAAAAATCTGACTTTTGGCAATTCACTCAAAAATGGTGCCAGAAGCTTGAAAACGCTCCCCTGAAAGGTTTGGCACTCGAAACAGAAGGCTTTTTATCACAGGACAAGAAATCAGCCCTCAAAAACTTAACCGGCAGAAAATATTTTTTTGAAAAAATCCCTAAGCCCCGGGGTCACAATTTCAGCAAAATTCTGACTTTTGGCAATTCACTCAAAAATGGTGCCAAAAGCTTGAAAATGCTCTCCTGAAAGGTTTGGCACTCGAAAAGGAAGGCTTTTTATCACAGGACAAGAAATCAGCCCTCAAAAACTTAAGCGGCAGAAAATATTTTTTTGAACAAATCCCTAAGCCCCGGGGTCACAATTTCAGCAAAAATCTGACTTTTGGCAATTCACTCAAAAATGGTGCCAAAAGCTTGAAAATGCTCCCCTGAAAGGTTTGGCACTCGAAACGGAAGGCTTTTTATCACAGGACAAGAAATCAGCCGTCAAAAACTTAACCGGCAGAAAATATTTTTTTGAAAAAATCCCTAAGCACCGGGGTCACAATTTCAGCAAAAATCTGACTTTTGGCAATTCATTCAAAAATGGTGCCAAAAGCTAGAAAATGCTCCCCTGAAAGGTTTGGCACTCGAAACTGAATGCTTTTTATCACCGGACAAGAAATCAGCCCTCAAAAACTTAAGCGGCAGAAAATATTTTTTTGAAAAAATCCCTAAGCCCCGGGGTCACAATTTCAGCAAAAATCTGACTTTTGGCAATTCACTCAAAAATGGTGCCAAAAGCTTGAAAATGCTCTCCTGAAAGGTTTGGCACTCGAAAAGGAAGGCTTTTTATCACAGGACAAGAAATCAGCCCTCAAAAACTTAAGCGGCAGAAAATATTTTTTTGAACAAATCCCTAAGCCCCGGGGTCACAATTTCAGCAAAAATCTGACTTTTGGCAATTCACTCAAAAATGGTGCCAAAAGCTTGAAAATGCTCCCCTGAAAGGTTTGGCACTCGAAACGGAAGGCTTTTTATCACAGGACAAGAAATCAGCCCTCAAAAACTTAACCGGCAGAAAATATTTTTTTGAAAAAATCCCTAAGCACCGGGGTCACAATTTCAGCAAAAATCTGACTTTTGGCAATTCATTCAAAAATGGTGCCAAAAGCTAGAAAATGCTCCCCTGAAAGGTTTGGCACTCGAAACTGAATGCTTTTTATCACAGGACAAGAAATCAGCCCTCAAAAACTTAACCGGCAGAAAATATTTTTTTGAAAAAATCCCTAACCCCCGGGGTCACAATTTCAGCAAAAATCTGACTTTTAGCAATTCACTCAAAAATGGTGCCAAAAGCTTGAAAATGCTCTCCTGAAAGGTTTGGCACTCGAAAAGGAAGGCTTTTTATCACAGGACAAGAAATCAGCCCTCAAAAACTTAACCGGCAGAAAATATTTTTTTGAAGAAATCCCTAACCCCCGGGGTCACAATTTCAGCAAAAATCTGACTTTTGGCAATTCACTCAAAAATGGTGCCAAAAGCTTGAAAATGTTCTCCTGAAAGGTTTGGCACTCGAAACAGAAGGCTTTTTATCACAGGACAAGAAATCAGCCCTCAAAAACTTAAGCGGCAGAAAATATTTTTTTGAACAAATCCCTAAGCCCCGGGGTCACAATTTCAGCAAAAATCTGACTTTTGGCAATTCACTCAAAAATGGTGCCAGAAGCTTGAAAATGCTCTCCTGAAAGGTTTGGCACTCGAAACGGAAGGCTTTTTATCACAGGACAAGAAATCAGCCCTCAAAAACTTAACCGGCAGAAAATATTTTTTTGAAGACATCCCTAAGCCCCGGGGTCACAATTTCAGCAAAAATCTGACTTTTGGCAATTCACTCAAAAATGGTGCCAAAAGCTTGAAAATGCTCTCCTGAAAGGTTTGGCACTCGAAACGGAAGGCTTTTTATCACAGGACAAGAAATCAGCCCTCAAAAACTTATGCGGCAGAAAATATTTTTTTGAACAAATCCCTAACCCCCGGGGTCACAATTTCAGCAAAAATCTGACTTTTGGCAATTCACTCAAAAATGGTGCCAAAAGCTTGAAAATGCTCCCCTGAAAGGTTTGGCACTCGAAACGGAAGGCTTTTTATCACAGGACAAGAAATCAGCCCTCAAAAACTTAACCGGCAGAAAATATTTTTTTGAAAAAATCCCTAAGCACCGGGGTCACAATTTCAGCAAAAATCTGACTTTTGGCAATTCATTCAAAAATGGTGCCAAAAGCTAGAAAATGCTCCCCTGAAAGGTTTGGCACTCGAAACTGAATGCTTTTTATCACAGGACAAGAAATCAGCCCTCAAAAACTTAACCGGCAGAAAATATTTTTTTGAAAAAATCCCTAACCCCCGGGGTCACAATTTCAGCAAAAATCTGACTTTTGGCAATTCACTCAAAAATGGTGCCAAAAGCTTGAAAATGCTCTCCTGAAAGGTTTGGCACTCGAAAAGGAAGGCTTTTTATCACAGGACAAGAAATCAGCCCTCAAAAACTTAACCGGCAGAAAATATTTTTTTGAAGAAATCCCTAACCCCCGGGGTCACAATTTCAGCAAAAATCTGACTTTTGGCAATTCACTCAAAAATGGTGCCAAAAGCTTGAAAATGTTCTCCTGAAAGGTTTGGCACTCGAAACAGAAGGCTTTTTATCACAGGACAAGAAATCAGCCCTCAAAAACTTAAGCGGCAGAAAATATTTTTTTGAACAAATCCCTAAGCCCCGGGGTCACAATTTCAGCAAAAATCTGACTTTTGGCAATTCACTCAAAAATGGTGCTAAAAGCTTGAAAATGCTCCCCTGAAAGGTTTGGCACTCGAAACGGAAGGCTTTTTATCACAGGAGAAGAAATCAGCCCTCAAAAACTTAAGCGGCAGAAAATATTTTTTTGAAGACATCCCTAAGCCCCGGGGTCACAATTTCAGCAAAAATCTGACTTTTGGCAATTCACTCAAAAATGGTGCCAGAAGCTTGAAAATGCTCTCCTGAAAGGTTTGGCACTCGAAACGGAAGGCTTTTTATCACAGGACAAGAAATCAGCCCTCAAAAACATATCCGGCAGAAAATAATTTTTTGAAGAAATGCCTAACCCCCGGGGTCACAATTTCAGCAAAAATCTGACTTTTGGCAATTCACTCAAAAATGGTGCCAAAAGCTTGAAAAAGCTCCCCTGAAAGGTTTGGCACTCGTAACGGAAGGCTTTTTATCACCGGAAAGGAATTCAGCCCTCAAAAACTTAACCGGCAGAAAATATTTTTTTGAAGACATCCCTAAGCCCCGGGGTCACAATTTCAGCAAAAATCTGACTTTTGGCAATTCACTCAAAAATGGTGCCAAAAGCTTGAAAATGCTCTCCTGAAAGGTTTGGCACTCGAAACGGAAGGCTTTTTATCACAGGACAAGAAATCAGCCCTCAAAAACTTAACCGGCAGAAAATATTTTTTTGAAAAAATCCCTAACCCCCGGGGTCACAATTTCAGGAAAAATCTGACTTTTGGCAATTCACTCAAAAATGGTGCCAAAAGCTTGAAAATGCTCCCCTGAAAGGTTTGGCACTCGAAACAGAAGGCTTTTTATCACAGGACAAGAAATCAGCCCTCAAAAACTTAACCGGCAGAAAATATTTTTTTGAACAAATCCCTAAGCCCCGGGGTCACAATTTCAGCAAAAATCTGACTTTTGGCAATTCACACAAAAATGGTGCCAAAAGCTTGAAAATGCTCCCCTGAAAGGTTTGGCACTCGAAACGGAAGGCTTTTTATCACAGGACAAGAAATCAGCCCTCAAAAACTTAACTGGCAGAAAATATTTTGTGGAAGAAATCCCTAACCCCCGGGGTCACAATTTCAGCAAAATTCTGACTTTTGGCAATTCACTCAAAAATGGTGCCAAGAGCTTGAAAATGCTATCCTGAAAGGTTTGGCACTCGAAAAGGAAGGCTTTTTATCACAGGACAAGAAATCAGCCCTCAAAAACTTAACCGGCAGAAAATATTTTTTTTGAAGAAATCCCTAACCCCCGGGGTCACAATTTCAGCAAAAATCTGACTTTTGGCAATTCACTCAAAAATGGTGCCAAAAGCTTGAAAATGCACTCCTGAAAGTTTTGGCACTCGAAACAGAAGGCTTTTTATCACAGGACAAGAAATCAGCCCTCAAAAACTTATCCGGCAGAAAATATTCTTTTGAAAAAATCCGTAAGCCCCGGGGTCACAATTTCAGCAAAAATCTGAATTTTGGCAATTCACACAAAAATGGTGCCAAAAGCTTGAAAATGCTCCCCTGAAAGTTTTGGCACTCGAAACGGAAGGCTTTTTATCACAGGACAAGAAATCAGCCCTCAAAAACTTAACCGGCAGAAAATATTTTTTTGAAAAAATCCCTAAGCCCCGGGGTCACAATTTCAGCAAAAATCTGACTTTTGGCAATTAACTCAAAAATGGTGCCAAAAGCTTGAAAATGCACTCCTGAAAGGTTTGGCACTCGAAAAGGAAGGCTTTTTATCACAGGACAAGAAATCAGCCCTCAAAAACTTAAGCGGCAGAAAATATTTTTTTGAAAAAATCCCTAAGCCCCGGTGTCACAATTTCAGCAAAAATCTGACTTTTGGCAATTCACTCAAAAATGGTGCCAACCAGTTGCAAATGCTCCCCTGAACGGTTTGGCACTCGAAACAGAAGGCTTTTTATCACAGGACAAGAAATCAGCCCTCAAAAACATATCCGGCAGAAAATATTTTTTTGAAGAAATCCCTAACCCCCGGGGTCACAATTTCAGCAAAAATCTGACTTTTGGCAATTCACTCTAAAATTGTGCCAAAAGCGGGAAAAAGCTCCCCTGAAAGGTTTGGCACTCGAAACGGAAGGGTTTTTATCACCGGAAAGGAATTCAGCCCTCAAAAACTTAAGCGGCAGAAAATATTTTTTTGAACAAATCCCTAACCCCCGGGGTCACAATTTCAGCAAAAATCTGACATTTGGCAATTCATTCAAAAATGGTGCCAGAAGCTTGAAAAGGCTCCCCTGAAAGGTTTGGGACTCGAAACAGAAGGCTTTTTATCACAGGACAAGAAATCAGCCCTCAAAAACTTAACCGGCAGAAAATATTTTTTTGAAAAAATCCCTAAGCCCCGGGGTCACAATTTCAGCAAAATTCTGACTTTTGGCAATTCACTCAAAAATGGTGCCAAAAGCTTGAAAATGCTCTCCTGAAAGGTTTGGCACTCGAAAAGGAAGGCTTTTTATCACAGGACAAGAAATCAGCCCTCAAAAACTTAAGCGGCAGAAAATATTTTTTTGAACAAATCCCTAAGCCCCGGGGTCACAATTTCAGCAAAAATCTGACTTTTGGCAATTCACTCAAAAATGGTGCCAAAAGCTTGAAAATGCTCCCCTGAAAGGTTTGGCACTCGAAACGGAAGGCTTTTTATCACAGGACAAGAAATCAGCCCTCAAAAACTTAACCGGCAGAAAATATTTTTTTGAAAAAATCCCTAAGCACCGGGGTCACAATTTCAGCAAAAATCTGACTTTTGGCAATTCATTCAAAAATGGTGCCAAAAGCTAGAAAATGCTCCCCTGAAAGGTTTGGCACTCGAAACTGAATGCTTTTTATCACAGGACAAGAAATCAGCCCTCAAAAACTTAACCGGCAGAAAATATTTTTTTGAACAAATCCCTAACCCCCGGGGTCACAATTTCAGCAAAAATCTGACTTTTGGCAATTCACTCAAAAATGGTGCTAAAAGCTTGAAAATGCTCCCCTGAAAGGTTTGGCACTCGAAACGGAAGGCTTTTTATCACAGGACAAGAAATCAGCCCTCAAAAACTTAAGCGGCAGAAAATATTTTTTTGAAGACATCCCTAAGCCCCGGGGTCACAATTTCAGCAAAAATCTGACTTTTGGCAATTCACTCAAAAATGGTGCCAGAAGCTTGAAAATGCTCTCCTGAAAGGTTTGGCACTCGAAACGGAAGGCTTTTTATCACAGGATAAGAAATCAGCCCTCAAAAACTTAAGCGGCAGAAAATATTTTTTTGAACAAATCCCTAAGCCCCGGGGTCACAATTTCAGCAAAAATCTGACTTTTGGCTATTCACTCAAAAATGGTGCCAACCAGTTGCAAATGCTCCCCTGAAAGGTTTGGCACTCAAAGCAGAAGGCTTTTTATCACAGGACAAGAAATCAGCCCTCAAAAACATATCCGGCAGAAAATAATTTTTTGAAGAAATGCCTAACCCCCGGGGTCACAATTTCAGCAAAAATCTGACTTTTGGCAATTCACTCAAAAATGGTGCCAAAAGCTTGAAAAAGCTCCCCTGAAAGGTTTGGCACTCATAACGGAAGGCTTTTTATCACCGGAAAGGAATTCAGCCCTCAAAAACTTAACCGGCAGAAAATATTTTTTTGAACAAATCCCTAAGCCCCGGGGTCACAATTTCAGCAAAAATCTGACTTTTGGCAATTCACTCAAAAATGGTGCCAAAAGCTTGAAAATGCTCTCCTGAAAGGTTTGGCACTCGAAACGGAAGGCTTTTTATCACAGGACAAGAAATCAGCCCTCAAAAACTTAACCGGCAGAAAATATTTTTTTGAAAAAATCCCTAACCCCCGGGGTCACAATTTCAGGAAAAATCTGACTTTTGGCAATTCACTCAAAAATGGTGCCAAAAGCTTGAAAATGCTCCCCTGAAAGGTTTGGCACTCGAAACAGAAGGCTTTTTATCACAGGACAAGAAATCAGCCCTCAAAAACTTAAGCGGCAGAAAATATTTTTTTGAACAAATCCCTAAGCCCCGGGGTCACAATTTCAGCAAAAATCTGACTTTTGGCAATTCACACAAAAATGGTGCCAAAAGCTTGAAAATGCTCCCCTGAAAGGTTTGGCACTCGAAACGGAAGGCTTTTTATCACAGGACAAGAAATCAGCCCTCAAAAACTTAACTGGCAGAAAATATTTTGTGGAAGAAATCCCTAACCCCCGGGGTCACAATTTCAGCAAAATTCTGACTTTTGGCAATTCACTCAAAAATGGTGCCAAAAGCTTGAAAATGCTCTCCTGAAAGGTTTGGCACTCGAAAAGGAAGGCTTTTTATCACAGGGCAAGAAATCAGCCCTCAAAAACTTAACCGGCAGAAAATATTTTTTTTGAAGAAATCCCTAACCCCCGGGGTCACAATTTCAGCAAAAATCTGACTTTTGGAAATTCACTCAAAAATGGTGCCAAAAGCTTGAAAATGCACTCCTGAAAGGTTTGGCACTCGAAACAGAAGGCTTTTTATCACAGGACAAGAAATCAGCCCTCAAAAACTTATCCGGCAGAAAATATTCTTTTGAAAAAATCCGTAAGCCCCGGGGTCACAATTTCAGCAAAAATCTGAATTTTGGCAATTCACACAAAAATGGTGCCAAAAGCTTGAAAATGCTCCCCTGAAAGTTTTGGCACTCGAAACGGAAGGCTTTTTATCACAGGACAAGAAATCAGCCCTCAAAAACTTAACCGGCAGAAAATATTTTTTTGAACAAATCCCTAAGCCCCGGGGTCACAATTTCAGCAAAAATCTGACTTTTGGCAATTCACTCAAAAATGGTGCCAAAAGCTTGAAAATGCTCCCCTGAAAGGTTTGGCACTCAAAACGGAAGGCTTTTTATCACCGGACAAGAATTCAGCCCTTAAAAACTTAACCGGCAGAAAATATTTTGTGGAAGAAATCCCTAACCCCCGGGGTCACAATTTCAGCAAAATTCTGACTTTTGGCAATTCACTCAAAAATGGTGCCAAGAGCTTGAAAATGCTCTCCTGAATGGTTTGGCACTCGAAAAGGAAGGCTTTTTATCACAGGACAAGAAATCAGCCCTCAAAAAATTAACCGGCAGAAAATATTTTTTTGAACAAATCCCTAACCCCCGGGGTCACAATTTCAGCAAAAATCTGACTTTTGGCAATTCACTCAAAAATGGTGCCAAAAGCTTGAAAATGCACTCCTGAAAGGTTTGGCACTCGAAAAGGAAGGCTTTTTATCACAGGACAAGAAATCAGCCCTCAAAAACTTAACCGGCAGAAAATATTTTTTTGAACAAATCCCTAAGCCCCGGGGTCACAATTTCAGCAAAAATCTGACTTTTGGCAATTCACTCAAAAATGGTGCCAAAAGCTTGAAAATGCTCTCCTGAAAGGTTTGGCACTCGAAACGGAAGGCTTTTTATCACAGGACAAGAAATCAGCCCTCAAAAACTTAACCGGCAGAAAATATTTTTTTGAAAAAAAATCCCTAAGCCCCGGGGTCACAATTTCAGCAAAAATCTGACTTTTGGCAATTCACTCAAAAATGGTGCCAAAAGCTTGAAAATGCTCTCCTGAAAGGTTTGGCACTCGAAACGGAAGGCTTTTTATCACAGGACAAGAAATCAGCCCTCAAAAACTTAACCGGCAGAAAATATTTTTTTGAAAAAAAATCCCTAAGCCCCGGGGTCACAATTTCAGCAAAAATCTGACTTTTGGCAATTCACTCAAAAATGGTGCCAAAAGCTTGAAAATGCTGTCCTGAAAGGTTTGGCACTCGAAACGGAAGGCTTTTTATCACAGGACAAGAAATCAGCCCTCAAAAACTTAACCGGCAGAAAATATTTTTTTGAAAAAAAATCCCTAAGCCCCGGGGTCACAATTTCAGCAAAAATCTGACTTTTGGCAATTCACTCAAAAATGGTGCCAAAAGCTTGAAAATGCTCCCCTGAAAGGTTTGGCACTCGAAACAGAAGGCTTTTTATCACAGGACAAGAAATCAGCCCTCAAAAACTTAAGCGGCAGAAAATATTTTTTTGAAGACATCCCTAAGCCCCGGGGTCACAATTTCAGCAAAAATCTGACTTTTGGCAATTCACTCAAAAATGGTGCCAAAAGCTTGAAAATGCTCCCCTGAAAGGTTCGGCACTCGAAACTGAATGCTTTTTATCACAGGACAAGAAATCAGCCCTCAAAAACTTAAGCGGCAGAAAATATTTTTTTGAACAAATCCCTAAGCCCCGGGGTCACAATTTCAGCAAAAATCTGACTTTTGGCAATTCACTCAAAAATGGTGCCAAAAGCTTGAAAATGCTCCCCTGAAAGGTTTGGCACTCGAAACAGAAAGCTTTTTATCACAGGACAAGAAATCAGCCCTCAAAAACTTAACCGGCAGAAAATATTTTTTTGAACAAATCCCTAAGCCACGGGGTCACAATTTCAGCAAAAATCTGACTTTTGGCAATTCACACAAAAATGGTGCCAAAAGCTTGAAAATGCTCCCCTGAAAGGTTTGGCACTCGAAATGGAAGGCTTTTTATCACAGGACAAGAAATCAGCCCTCAAAAACTTAACCGGCAGAAAATATTTTTTTGAATAAATCCCTAAGCCCCCGGGTCACAATTTCAGCAAAAATCTGACTTTTGGCAATTCACTCAAAAATGGTGCCAAAAGCTTGAAAATGCACTCCTGAAAGGTTTGGCACTCGAAACAGAAGGCTTTTTATCACAGGACAAGAAATCAGCCCTCAAAAACTTAAGCGGCAGAAAATATTTTTTTGAACAAATCCCTAAGCCCCGGGGTCACAATTTCAGCAAAAATCTGACTTTTGGCAATTCACTCAAAAATGGTGCCAACCAGTTGCAAATGCTCCCCTGAAAGGTTTGGCACTCGAAACGGAAGGCTTTTTATCACAGGACAAGAAATCAGCCCTCAAAAACATATCCGGCAGAAAATATTTTTTTGAAGAAATCCCTAACCCCCGGGGTCACAATTTCAGCAAAAATCTGACTTTTGGCAATTCACTCTAAAATTGTGCCAAAAGCTGGAAAAAGCTCCCCTGAAAGGTTTGGCACTCGAAACGGAAGGGTTTTTATCACCGGAAAGGAATTCAGCCCTCAAAAACTTAAGCGGCAGAAAATATTTTTTTGAACAAATCCCTAAGCCCCGTGGTCACAATTTCAGCAAAAATCTGACTTTTGGCAATTCACTCAAAAATGGTGCCAAAAGCTTGAAAATGCTCCCCTGAAAGGTTTGGCACTCGAAACTGAATGCTTTTTATCACAGGACAAGAAATCAGCCCTCAAAAACTTAAGCGGCAGAAAATATTTTTTTGAACAAATCCCTAAGCCCCGGGGTCACAATTTCAGCAAAAATCTGACTTTTGGCAATTCACTCAAAAATGGTGCCAAAAGCTTGAAAATGCTCCCCTGAAAGGTTTGGCACTCGAAACGGAAGGCTTTTTATCACAGGACAAGAAATCAGCCCTCAAAAACTTAACCGGCAGAAAATATTTTTTTGAACAAATCCCTAACCCCCGGGGTCACAATTTCAGCAAAAATCTGACTTTTGGCAATTCACTCAAAAATGGTGCCAAAAGCTAGAAAATGCTCTCCTGAAAGGTTTGGCACTCGAAACGGAAGGCTTTTTATCACAGGACAAGAAATCAGCCCTCAAAAACTTATCCGGCATAAAATATTTTTTTGAAAAAATCCCTAAGCCCCGGGGTCACAATTTCAGCAAAAATCTGACTTTTGGCAATTCACTCAAAAATGGTGCCAGAAGCTTGAAAACGCTCCCCTGAAAGGTTTGGCACTTGAAACAGAAGGCTTTTTATCACAGGACAAGAAATCAGCCCTCAAAAACTTATCCGGCAGAAAATATTTTTTTGAATAAATCCCTAACCCCCGGGGTCACAATTTCAGCAAAAATCTGACTTTTGGCAATTCACTCAAAAATGGTGCCAGAAGCTTGAAAATGCTCCCCTGAAAGGTTTGGCACTCAAAATGGAAGGCTTTTTATCACAGGACAAGAAATCAGCCCTCAAAAACTTAACCGGCAGAAAATATTTTTTTGAATAAATCCCTAAGCCCCGGGGTCACAATTTCAGCAAAAATCTGACTTTTGGCAATTCACTCAAAAATGGTGCCAAAAGCTTGAAAATGCTCCCCTGAAAGGTTTGGCACTCGAAACAGAAGGCTTTTTATCACAGGACAAGAAATCAGCCGTCAAAAACTTAACCGGCAGAAAATATTTTTTTGAAGACATCTCTTAGCCCCGGGGTCACAATTTCAGCAAAAATCTGACTTTTGGCAATTCACTCAAAAATGGTGCCAAAAGCTTGAAAATGCTCCCCTGAAAGGTTTGGCACTCGAAACGGAAGGCTTTTTATCACAGGACAAGAAATCAGCCCTCAAAAACTTATCCGGCAGAAAATATTTTTTTGAAGAAATCCCTAAGCCCCGGGGTCACAATTTCAGCAAAAGTCTGACTTTTGGCAATTCACTCAAAAATGGTGCCAAAAGCTTGAAAAAGCTCCCCTGAAAGGTTTGGCACTCGAAACGGAAGGCTTTTTATCACAGGACAAGAAATCAGCCCTCAAAAACTTATCCGGCAGAAAATATTTTTTTGAAGAAATCCCTAAGCCCCGGGGTCACAATTTCAGCAAAAATCTGACTTTTGGCAATTCACTCAAAAATGGTGCCAAAAGCTTGAAAATGCTCCCCTGAAAGGTTTGGCACTCGAAACAGAAAGCTTTTTATCACAGGACAAGAAATCAGCCCTCAAAAACTTAACCGGCAGAAAATATTTTTTTGAACAAATCCCTAAGCCCCGGGGTCACAATTTCAGCAAAAATCTGACTTTTGGCAATTCACACAAAAATGGTGCCAAAAGCTTGAAAATGCTCCCCTGAAAGGTTTGGCACTCGAAATGGAAGGCTTTTTATCACAGGACAAGAAATCAGCCCTCAAAAACTTAACCGGCAGAAAATATTTTTTTGAATAAATCCCTAAGCCCCCGGGTCACAATTTCAGCAAAAATCTGACTTTTGGCAATTCACTCAAAAATGGTGCCAACCAGTTGCAAATGCTCCCCTGAAAGGTTTGGCACTCGAAACAGAAGGCTTTTTATCACAGGACAAGAAATCAGCCCTCAAAAACATATCCGGCAGAAAATATTTTTTTGAAGAAATCCCTAACCCCCGGGGTCACAATTTCAGCAAAAATCTGACTTTTGGCAATTCACTCTAAAATTGTGCCAAAAGCTGGAAAAAGCTCCCCTGAAAGGTTTGGCACTCGAAACGGAAGGGTTTTTATCACCGGAAAGGAATTCAGCCCTCAAAAACTTAAGCGGCAGAAAATATTTTTTTGAACAAATCCCTAAGCCCCGTGGTCACAATTTCAGCAAAAATCTGACATTTGGCAATTCACTCAAAAATGGTGCTAAAAGCTTGAAAATGCTCCCCTGAAAGGTTTGGCACTCGAAACGGAAGGCTTTTTATCACAGGACAAGAAATCAGCCCTCAAAAACTTAACCGGCAGAAAATATTTTTTTGAAGACATCTCTTAGCCCCGGGGTCACAATTTCAGCAAAAATCTGACTTTTGGCAATTCACTCAAAAATGGTGCCAAAAGCTTGAAAATGCTCCCCTGAAAGGTTTGGCACTCGAAACGGAAGGCTTTTTATCACAGGACAAGAAATCAGCCCTCAAAAACTTATCCGGCAGAAAATATTTTTTTGAAGAAATCCCTAAGCCCCGGGGTCACAATTTCAGCAAAAGTCTGACTTTTGGCAATTCACTCAAAAATGGTGCCAAAAGCTTGAAAAAGCTCCCCTGAAAGGTTTGGCACTCGAAACGGAAGGCTTTTTATCACAGGACAAGAAATCAGCCCTCAAAAACTTATCCGGCAGAAAATATTTTTTTGAAGAAATCCCTAAGCCCCGGGGTCACAATTTCAGCAAAAATCTGACTTTTGGCAATTCACTCAAAAATGGTGCCAAAAGCTTGAAAATGCTCCCCTGAAAGGTTTGGCACTCGAAACAGAAAGCTTTTTATCACAGGACAAGAAATCAGCCCTCAAAAACTTAACCGGCAGAAAATATTTTTTTGAACAAATCCCTAAGCCCCGGGGTCACAATTTCAGCAAAAATCTGACTTTTGGCAATTCACACAAAAATGGTGCCAAAAGCTTGAAAATGCTCCCCTGAAAGGTTTGGCACTCGAAATGGAAGGCTTTTTATCACAGGACAAGAAATCAGCCCTCAAAAACTTAACCGGCAGAAAATATTTTTTTGAATAAATCCCTAAGCCCCCGGGTCACAATTTCAGCAAAAATCTGACTTTTGGCAATTCACTCAAAAATGGTGCCAACCAGTTGCAAATGCTCCCCTGAAAGGTTTGGCACTCGAAACAGAAGGCTTTTTATCACAGGACAAGAAATCAGCCCTCAAAAACATATCCGGCAGAAAATATTTTTTTGAAGAAATCCCTAACCCCCGGGGTCACAATTTCAGCAAAAATCTGACTTTTGGCAATTCACTCTAAAATTGTGCCAAAAGCTGGAAAAAGCTCCCCTGAAAGGTTTGGCACTCGAAACGGAAGGGTTTTTATCACCGGAAAGGAATTCAGCCCTCAAAAACTTAAGCGGCAGAAAATATTTTTTTGAACAAATCCCTAAGCCCCGTGGTCACAATTTCAGCAAAAATCTGACATTTGGCAATTCACTCAAAAATGGTGCTAAAAGCTTGAAAATGCTCCCCTGAAAGGTTTGGCACTCGAAACGGAAGGCTTTTTATCACAGGACAAGAAATCAGCCCTCAAAAACTTAACCGGCAGAAAATATTTTTTTGAACAAATCCCTAACCCCCGGGGTCACAATTTCAGCAAAAATCTGACTTTTGGCAATTCACTCAAAAATGGTGCCAAAAGCTAGAAAATGCTCTCCTGAAAGGTTTGGCACTCGAAACGGAAGGCTTTTTATCACAGGACAAGAAATCAGCCCTCAAAAACTTATCCGGCATAAAATATTTTTTTGAAAAAATCCCTAAGCCCCGGGGTCACAATTTCAGCAAAAATCTGACTTTTGGCAATTCACTCAAAAATGGTGCCAGAAGCTTGAAAACGCTCCCCTGAAAGGTTTGGCACTTGAAACAGAAGGCTTTTTATCACAGGACAAGAAATCAGCCCTCAAAAACTTATCCGGCAGAAAATATTTTTTTGAATAAATCCCTAACCCCCGGGGTCACAATTTCAGCAAAAATCTGACTTTTGGCAATTCACTCAAAAATGGTGCCAGAAGCTTGAAAATGCTCCCCTGAAAGGTTTGGCACTCAAAATGGAAGGCTTTTTATCACAGGACAAGAAATCAGCCCTCAAAAACTTAACCGGCAGAAAATATTTTTTTGAATAAATCGCTAAGCCCCGGGGTCACAATTTCAGCAAAAATCTGACTTTTGGCAATTCACTCAAAAATGGTGCCAAAAGCTTGAAAATGCTCCCCTGAAAGGTTTGGCACTCGAAACAGAAGGCTTTTTATCACAGGACAAGAAATCAGCCCTCAAAAACTTAACCGGCAGAAAATATTTTTTTGAAGACATCTCTTAGCCCCGGGGTCACAATTTCAGCAAAAATCTGACTTTTGGCAATTCACTCAAAAATGGTGCCAAAAGCTTGAAAATGCTCCCCTGAAAGGTTTGGCACTCGAAACGGAAGGCTTTTTATCACAGGACAAGAAATCAGCCCTCAAAAACTTATCCGGCAGAAAATATTTTTTTGAAGAAATCCCTAAGCCCCGGGGTCACAATTTCAGCAAAAGTCTGACTTTTGGCAATTCACTCAAAAATGGTGCCAAAAGCTTGAAAAAGCTCCCCTGAAAGGTTTGGCACTCGAAACGGAAGGCTTTTTATCACAGGACAAGAAATCAGCCCTCAAAAACTTATCCGGCAGAAAATATTTTTTTGAAGAAATCCCTAACCCCCGGGGTCACAATTTCAGCAAAAATCTGACTTTTGGCAATTCACTCAAAAATGGTGCCAGAAGCTTGAAAATGCTCCCTTGAAAGGTTTGGCACTCGAAACAGAAGGCTTTTTATCACAGGACAAGAAATCAGCCCTCAAAAACTTATCCGGCAGAAAATATTTTTTTGAAGACATCCCTAAGCCCCGGGGTCACAATTTCAGCAAAAATCTGACTTTTGGCAATTCACTCAAAAATGGTGCCAAAAGCTTGAAAATGCTCCCCTGAAAGGTTTGGCACTCGAAACGGAAGGCTTTTTATAACAGGACAAGAAATCAGCCCTTAAAAACTTATCCGGCAAAAAAATTTTTTTTGAAGAAATCCCTAACCCCCGGTGTCACAATTTCAGCAAAAGTCTGACTTTTGGCAATTCACTCAAAAATGGTGCCAAAAGCTTGAAAATGCTCCCCTGAAAGGTTTGGCACTCGAAACGGAAGGCTTTTTATCACAGGACAAGAAATCAGCCCTCAAAAACTTATCCGGCAGAAAATATTTTTTTGAATAAATCCCTAAGCCCCGGGGTCACAATTTCAGCAAAAATCTGACTTTTGGCAATTCACTCAAAAATGGTGCCAAAAGCTTGAAAATGCTCCCCTGAAAGGTTTGGCACTCGAAACGGAAGGCTTTTTCTCACAGGACAAGAAATCAGCCCTCAAAAACTTATCCGGCAGAAAATATTTTTTTGAAGAAATCCCTAAGCCCCGGGGTCACAATTTCAGCAAAAGTCTGACTTTTGGCAATTCACTCAAAAATGGTGCCAAAAGCTTGAAAATGCTCCCCTGAAAGGTTTGGCACTCGAAACGGAAGGCTTTTTATCACAGGACAAGAAATCAGCCCTCAAAAACTTATCCGGCAGAAAATATTTTTTTGAACAAATCCCTAAGCCCCGGGGTCACAATTTCAGCAAAAATCTGACTTTTGGCAATTCACTCAAAAATGGTGCCAGAAGCTTGAAAACGCTCCCCTGAAAGGTTTGGCACTCGAAACAGAAGGCTTTTTATCACAGGACAAGAAATCAGCCCTCAAAAACTTATCCGGCAGAAAATATTTTTTTGTATAAATCCCTAACCCCCGGGGTCACAATTTCAGCAAAAATCTGACTTTTGGCAATTCACTCAAAAATGGTGCCAGAAGCTTGAAAATGCTCCCCTGAAAGGTTTGGCACTCAAAATGGAAGGCTTTTTATCACAGGACAAGAAATCAGCCCTCAAAAACTTAACCGGCAGAAAATATTTTTTTGAATAAATCCCTAAGCCCCGGGTTCACAATTTCAGCAAAAATCTGACTTTTGGCAATTCACTCAAAAATGGTGCCAAAAGCTTGAAAATGCTCCCCTGAAAGGTTTGGCACTCGAAACAGAAGGCTTTTTATCACAGGACAAGAAATCAGCCCTCAAAAACTTAACCGGCAGAAAATATTTTTTTGAAGACATCTCTTAGCCCCGGGGTCACAATTTCAGCAAAAATCTGACTTTTGGCAATTCACTCAAAAATGCTGCCAAAAGCTTGAAAATGCTCCCCTGAAAGGTTTGGCACTCGAAACGGAAGGCTTTTTATCACAGGACAAGAAATCAGCCCTCAAAAACTTATCCGGCAGAAAATATTTTTTTGAAGAAATCCCTAAGCCCCGGGGTCACAATTTCAGCAAAAGTCTGACTTTTGGCAATTCACTCAAAAATGGTGCCAAAAGCTTGAAAAAGCTCCCCTGAAAGGTTTGGCACTCGAAACGGAAGGCTTTTTATCACAGGACAAGAAATCAGCCCTCAAAAACTTATCCGGCAGAAAATATTTTTTTGAAGAAATCCCTAACCCCCGGGGTCACAATTTCAGCAAAAATCTGACTTTTGGCAATTCACTCAAAAATGGTGCCAGAAGCTTGAAAATGCTCCCCTGAAAGGTTTGGCACTCGAAACAGAAGGCTTTTTATCACAGGACAAGAAATCAGCCCTCAAAAACTTATCCGGCAGAAAATATTTTTTTGAACAAATCCCTAAGCCCCGGGGTCACAATTTCAGCAAAAGTCTGACTTTTGGCAATTCACTCAAAAATGGTGCCAAAAGCTTGAAAAAGCTCCCCTGAAAGGTTTGGCACTCGAAACGGAAGGCTTTTTATCACCGGAAAGGAATTCAGCCCTCAAAAACTTAACCGGCAGAAAATATTTTTTTGAAGACATCCCTAAGCCCCGGGGTCACAATTTCAGCAAAAATCTGACTTTTGGCAATTCACTCAAAAATGGTGCCAAAAGCTTGAAAATGCTCCCCTGAAAGGTTTGGCACTCGAAACGGAAGGCTTTTTATCACAGGACAAGAAATCAGCCCTCAAAAACTTATCCGGCAGAAAATATTTTTTTGAAGAAATCCCTAAGCCCCGGGGTCACAATTTCAGCAAAAGTCTGACTTTTGGCAATTCACTCAAAAATGGTGCCAAAAGCTTGAAAAAGCTCCCCTGAAAGGTTTGGCACTCGAAACGGAAGGCTTTTTATCACCGGAAAGGAATTCAGCCCTCAAAAACTTAACCGGCAGAAAATATTTTTTTGAAGACATCCCTAAGCCCCGGGGTCACAATTTCAGCAAAAATCTGACTTTTGGCAATTCACTCAAAAATGGTGCCAAAAGCTTGAAAATGCTCCCCTGAAAGGTTTGGCACTCGAAACGGAAGGCTTTTTATAACAGGACAAGAAATCAGCCCTTAAAAACTTATCCGGCAAAAAAATTTTTTTTGAAGAAATCCCTAACCCCCGGTGTCACAATTTCAGCAAAAATCTGACTTTTGGCAATTCACTCAAAAATGGTGCCAAAAGCTTGAAAATGCTCCCCTGAAAGGTTTGGCACTCGAAACGGAAGGCTTTTTATCACAGGACAAGAAATCAGCCCTCAAAAACTTATCCGGCAGAAAATATTTTTTTGAATAAATCCCTAAGCCCCGGGGTCACAATTTCAGCAAAAATCTGACTTTTGGCAATTCACTCAAAAATGGTGCCAAAAGCTTGAAAATGCTCCCCTGAAAGGTTTGGCACTCGAAACGGAAGGCTTTTTCTCACAGGACAAGAAATCAGCCCTCAAAAACTTATCCGGCAGAAAATATTTTTTTGAAGAAATCCCTAAGCCCCGGGGTCACAATTTCAGCAAAAGTCTGACTTTTGGCAATTCACTCAAAAATGGTGCCAAAAGCTTGAAAATGCTCCCCTGAAAGGTTTGGCACTCGAAACGGAAGGCTTTTTATCACAGGACAAGAAATCAGCCCTCAAAAACTTATCCGGCAGAAAATATTTTTTTGAACAAATCCCTAAGCCCCGGGGTCACAATTTCAGCAAAAATCTGACTTTTGGCAATTCACTCAAAAATGGTGCCAACCAGTTGCAAATGCTCCCCTGAAAGGTTTGGCACTCGAAACAGAAGGCTTTTTATCACAGGACAAGAAATCAGCCCTCAAAAACTTATCCGGCAGAAAATATTTTTTTGAACAAATCCCTAAGCCCCGGGGTCACAATTTCAGCAAAATTCTGACTTTTGGCAATTCACTCAAAAATGGTGCCAAAAGCTTGAAAAAGCTCCCCTGAAAGGTTTGGCACTCGAAACGGAAGGCTTTTTATCACCGGAAAGGAATTCAGCCCTCAAAAACTTAACCGGCAGAAAATATTTTTTTGAAGACATCCCTAAGCCCCGGGGTCACAATTTCAGCAAAAATCTGACTTTTGGCAATTCACTCAAAAATGGTGCCAAAAGCTTGAAAATGCTCCCCTGAAAGGTTTGGCACTCGAAACGGAAGGCTTTTTATCACAGGACAAGAAATCAGCCCTCAAAAACTTATCCGGCAGAAAATATTTTTTTGAAGAAATCCCTAAGCCCCGGGGTCACAATTTCAGCAAAAGTCTGACTTTTGGCAATTCACTCAAAAATGGTGCCAAAAGCTTGAAAAAGCTCCCCTGAAAGGTTTGGCACTCGAAACGGAAGGCTTTTTCTCACAGGACAAGAAATCAGCCCTCAAAAACTTATCCGGCAGAAAATATTTTTTTGAAGAAATCCCTAAGCCCCGGGGTCACAATTTCAGCAAAAGTCTGACTTTTGGCAATTCACTCAAAAATGGTGCCAAAAGCTTGAAAATGCTCCCCTGAAAGGTTTGGCACTCGAAACGGAAGGCTTTTTCTCACAGGACAAGAAATCAGCCCTCAAAAACTTATCCGGCAGAAAATATTTTTTTGAACAAATCCCTAAGCCCCGGGGTCACAATTTCAGCAAAAATCTGACTTTTGGCAATTCACTCAAAAATGGTGCCAGAAGCTTGAAAACGCTCCCCTGAAAGGTTTGGCACTCGAAACAGAAGGCTTTTTATCACAGGACAAGAAATCAGCCCTCAAAAACTTATCCGGCAGAAAATATTTTTTTGAATAAATCCCTAACCCCCGGGGTCACAATTTCAGCAAAAATCTGACTTTTGGCAATTCACTCAAAAATGGTGCCAGAAGCTTGAAAATGCTCCCCTGAAAGGTTTGGCACTCAAAATGGAAGGCTTTTTATCACAGGACAAGAAATCAGCCCTCAAAAACTTAACCGGCAGAAAATATTTTTTTGAATAAATCCCTAAGCCCCGGGGTCACAATTTCAGCAAAAATCTGACTTTTGGCAATTCACTCAAAAATGGTGCCAAAAGCTTGAAAATGCTCCCCTGAAAGGTTTGGCACTCGAAACGGAAGGCTTTTTATAACAGGACAAGAAATCAGCCCTTAAAAACTTATCCGGCAAAAAAATTTTTTTTGAAGAAATCCCTAACCCCCGGTGTCACAATTTCAGCAAAAATCTGACTTTTGGCAATTCACTCAAAAATGGTGCCAAAAGCTTGAAAATGCTCCCCTGAAAGGTTTGGCACTCGAAACGGAAGGCTTTTTATCACAGGACAAGAAATCAGCCCTCAAAAACTTATCCGGCAGAAAATATTTTTTTGAATAAATCCCTAAGCCCCGGGGTCACAATTTCAGCAAAAATCTGACTTTTGGCAATTCACTCAAAAATGGTGCCAAAAGCTTGAAAATGCTCCCCTGAAAGGTTTGGCACTCGAAACGGAAGGCTTTTTCTCACAGGACAAGAAATCAGCCCTCAAAAACTTATCCGGCAGAAAATATTTTTTTGAAGAAATCCCTAAGCCCCGGGGTCACAATTTCAGCAAAAGTCTGACTTTTGGCAATTCACTCAAAAATGGTGCCAAAAGCTTGAAAATGCTCCCCTGAAAGGTTTGGCACTCGAAACGGAAGGCTTTTTATCACAGGACAAGAAATCAGCCCTCAAAAACTTATCCGGCAGAAAATATTTTTTTGAACAAATCCCTAAGCCCCGGGGTCACAATTTCAGCAAAAATCTGACTTTTGGCAATTCACTCAAAAATGGTGCCAGAAGCTTGAAAACGCTCCCCTGAAAGGTTTGGCACTCGAAACAGAAGGCTTTTTATCACAGGACAAGAAATCAGCCCTCAAAAACTTAACCGGCAGAAAATATTTTTTTGAATAAATCCCTAAGCCCCGGGGTCACAATTTCAGCAAAAATCTGACTTTTGGCAATTCACTCAAAAATGGTGCCAAAAGCTTGAAAATGCTCCCCTGAAAGGTTTGGCACTCGAAACAGAAGGCTTTTTATCACAGGACAAGAAATCAGCCCTCAAAAACTTAACCGGCAGAAAATATTTTTTTGAAGACATCTCTTAGCCCCGGGGTCACAATTTCAGCAAAAATCTGACTTTTGGCAATTCACTCAAAAATGGTGCCAAAAGCTTGAAAATGCTCCCCTGAAAGGTTTGGCACTCGAAACGGAAGGCTTTTTATCACAGGACAAGAAATCAGCCCTCAAAAACTTATCCGGCCGAAAATATTTTTTTGAAGAAATCCCTAAGCCCCGGGGTCACAATTTCAGCAAAAGTCTGACTTTTGGCAATTCACTCAAAAATGGTGCCAAAAGCTTGAAAAAGCTCCCCTGAAAGGTTTGGCACTCGAAACGGAAGGCTTTTTATCACAGGACAAGAAATCAGCCCTCAAAAACTTATCCGGCAGAAAATATTTTTTTGAAGAAATCCCTAACCCCCGGGGTCACAATTTCAGCAAAAATCTGACTTTTGGCAATTCACTCAAAAATGGTGCCAGAAGCTTGAAAATGCTCCCCTGAAAGGTTTGGCACTCGAAACAGAAGGCTTTTTATCACAGGACAAGAAATCAGCCCTCAAAAACTTATCCGGCAGAAAATATTTTTTTGAACAAATCCCTAAGCCCCGGGGTCACAATTTCAGCAAAAATCTGACTTTTGGCAATTCACTCAAAAATGGTGCCAACCAGTTGCAAATGCTCCCCTGAAAGGTTTGGCACTCGAAACAGAAGGCTTTTTATCACAGGACAAGAAATCAGCCCTCAAAAACTTATCCGGCCGAAAATATTTTTTTGAAGAAATCCCTAAGCCCCGGGGTCACAATTTCAGCAAAAGTCTGACTTTTGGCAATTCACTCAAAAATGGTGCCAAAAGCTTGAAAAAGCTCCCCTGAAAGGTTTGGCACTCGAAACGGAAGGCTTTTTATCACAGGACAAGAAATCAGCCCTCAAAAACTTATCCGGCAGAAAATATTTTTTTGAAGAAATCCCTAACCCCCGGGGTCACAATTTCAGCAAAAATCTGACTTTTGGCAATTCACTCAAAAATGGTGCCAGAAGCTTGAAAATGCTCCCCTGAAAGGTTTGGCACTCGAAACAGAAGGCTTTTTATCACAGGACAAGAAATCAGCCCTCAAAAACTTATCCGGCAGAAAATATTTTTTTGAACAAATCCCTAAGCCCCGGGGTCACAATTTCAGCAAAAATCTGACTTTTGGCAATTCACTCAAAAATGGTGCCAACCAGTTGCAAATGCTCCCCTGAAAGGTTTGGCACTCGAAACAGAAGGCTTTTTATCACAGGACAAGAAATCAGCCCTCAAAAACTTATCCGGCAGAAAATATTTTTTTGAACAAATCCCTAAGCCCCGGGGTCACAATTTCAGCAAAAGTCTGACTTTTGGCAATTCACTCAAAAATGGTGCCAAAAGCTTGAAAATGCTCTCCTGAAAGGTTTGGCACTCGAAACGGAAGGCTTTTTATCACCGGAAAGGAATTCAGCCCTCAAAAACTTAACCGGCAGAAAATATTTTTTTGAAGACATCCCTAAGCCCCGGGGTCACAATTTCAGCAAAAATCTGACTTTTGGCAATTCACTCAAAAATGGTGCCAAAAGCTTGAAAATGCTCCCCTGAAAGGTTTGGCACTCGAAACGGAAGGCTTTTTATCACAGGACAAGAAATCAGCCCTCAAAAACTTATCCGGCAGAAAATATTTTTTTGAAGAAATCCCTAAGCCCCGGGGTCACAATTTCAGCAAAAGTCTGACTTTTGGCAATTCACTCAAAAATGGTGCCAAAAGCTTGAAAAAGCTCCCCTGAAAGGTTTGGCACTCGAAACGGAAGGCTTTTTATCACCGGAAAGGAATTCAGCCCTCAAAAACTTAACCGGCAGAAAATATTTTTTTGAAGACATCCCTAAGCCCCGGGGTCACAATTTCAGCAAAAATCTGACTTTTGGCAATTCACTCAAAAATGGTGCCAAAAGCTTGAAAATGCTCCCCTGAAAGGTTTGGCACTCGAAACGGAAGGCTTTTTATCACCGGAAAGGAATTCAGCCCTCAAAAACTTAACCGGCAGAAAATATTTTTTTGAAGACATCCCTAAGCCCCGGGGTCACAATTTCAGCAAAAATCTGACTTTTGGCAATTCACTCAAAAATGGTGCCAGAAGCTTGAAAATGCTCCCCTGAAAGGTTTGGCACTCAAAATGGAAGGCTTTTTATCACAGGACAAGAAATCAGCCCTCAAAAACTTAACCGGCAGAAAATATTTTTTTGAATAAATCCCTAAGCCCCGGGGTCACAATTTCAGCAAAAATCTGACTTTTGGCAATTCACTCAAAAATGGTGCCAAAAGCTTGAAAATGCTCCCCTGAAAGGTTTGGCACTCGAAACAGAAGGCTTTTTATCACAGGACAAGAAATCAGCCCTCAAAAACTTAACCGGCAGAAAATATTTTTTTGAAGACATCTCTTAGCCCCGGGGTCACAATTTCAGCAAAAATCTGACTTTTGGCAATTCACTCAAAAATGGTGCCAAAAGCTTGAAAATGCTCCCCTGAAAGGTTTGGCACTCGAAACGGAAGGCTTTTTATCACAGGACAAGAAATCAGCCCTCAAAAACTTATCCGGCCGAAAATATTTTTTTGAAGAAATCCCTAAGCCCCGGGGTCACAATTTCAGCAAAAGTCTGACTTTTGGCAATTCACTCAAAAATGGTGCCAAAAGCTTGAAAAAGCTCCCCTGAAAGGTTTGGCACTCGAAACGGAAGGCTTTTTATCACAGGACAAGAAATCAGCCCTCAAAAACTTATCCGGCAGAAAATATTTTTTTGAAGAAATCCCTAACCCCCGGGGTCACAATTTCAGCAAAAATCTGACTTTTGGCAATTCACTCAAAAATGGTGCCAGAAGCTTGAAAATGCTCCCCTGAAAGGTTTGGCACTCGAAACAGAAGGCTTTTTATCACAGGACAAGAAATCAGCCCTCAAAAACTTATCCGGCAGAAAATATTTTTTTGAACAAATCCCTAAGCCCCGGGGTCACAATTTCAGCAAAAGTCTGACTTTTGGCAATTCACTCAAAAATGGTGCCAAAAGCTTGAAAAAGCTCCCCTGAAAGGTTTGGCACTCGAAACGGAAGGCTTTTTATCACCGGAAAGGAATTCAGCCCTCAAAAACTTAACCGGCAGAAAATATTTTTTTGAAGACATCCCTAAGCCCCGGGGTCACAATTTCAGCAAAAATCTGACTTTTGGCAATTCACTCAAAAATGGTGCCAAAAGCTTGAAAATGCTCCCCTGAAAGGTTTGGCACTCGAAACGGAAGGCTTTTTATCACAGGACAAGAAATCAGCCCTCAAAAACTTATCCGGCAGAAAATATTTTTTTGAAGAAATCCCTAAGCCCCGGGGTCACAATTTCAGCAAAAGTCTGACTTTTGGCAATTCACTCAAAAATGGTGCCAAAAGCTTGAAAAAGCTCCCCTGAAAGGTTTGGCACTCGAAACGGAAGGCTTTTTATCACCGGAAAGGAATTCAGCCCTCAAAAACTTAACCGGCAGAAAATATTTTTTTGAAGACATCCCTAAGCCCCGGGGTCACAATTTCAGCAAAAATCTGACTTTTGGCAATTCACTCAAAAATGGTGCCAAAAGCTTGAAAATGCTCCCCTGAAAGGTTTGGCACTCGAAACGGAAGGCTTTTTATAACAGGACAAGAAATCAGCCCTTAAAAACTTATCCGGCAAAAAAATTTTTTTTGAAGAAATCCCTAACCCCCGGTGTCACAATTTCAGCAAAAATCTGACTTTTGGCAATTCACTCAAAAATGGTGCCAAAAGCTTGAAAATGCTCCCCTGAAAGGTTTGGCACTCGAAACGGAAGGCTTTTTATCACAGGACAAGAAATCAGCCCTCAAAAACTTATCCGGCAGAAAATATTTTTTTGAATAATTCCCTAAGCCCTGGGGTCACAATTTCAGCAAAAATCTGACTTTTGGCAATTCGCTCAAAAATGGTGCCAAAAGCTTGAAAATGCTCCCCTGAAAGGTTTGGCACTCGAAACGGAAGGCTTTTTATCACAGGACAAGAAATCAGCCCTCAAAAACTTATCCGGCAGAAAATATTTTTTTGAAGAAATCCCTAACCCCCGGGGTCACAATTTCAGCAAAAATCTGACTTTTGGCAATTCACTCAAAAATGGTGCCAGAAGCTTGAAAATGCTCCCCTGAAAGGTTTGGCACTCGAAACAGAAGGCTTTTTATCACAGGACAAGAAATCAGCCCTCAAAAACTTATCCGGCAGAAAATATTTTTTTGAACAAATCCCTAAGCCCCGGGGTCACAATTTCAGCAAAAGTCTGACTTTTGGCAATTCACTCAAAAATGGTGCCAAAAGCTTGAAAAAGCTCCCCTGAAAGGTTTGGCACTCGAAACGGAAGGCTTTTTATCACCGGAAAGGAATTCAGCCCTCAAAAACTTAACCGGCAGAAAATATTTTTTTGAAGACATCCCTAAGCCCCGGTGTCACAATCTCAGCAAAAATCTGACTTTTGGCAATTCACTCAAAAATGGTGCCAAAAGCTTGAAAATGCTCCCCTGAAAGGTTTGGCACTCGAAACGGAAGGCTTTTTATCACAGGACAAGAAATCAGCCCTCAAAAACTTATCCGGCAGAAAATATTTTTTTGAATAATTCCCTAAGCCCTGGGGTCACAATTTCAGCAAAAATCTGACTTTTGGCAATTCGCTCAAAAATGGTGCCAAAAGCTTGAAAATGCTCCCCTGAAAGGTTTGGCACTCGAAACGGAAGGCTTTTTATCACAGGACAAGAAATCAGCCCTCAAAAACTTATCCGGCAGAAAATATTTTTTTGAAGAAATCCCTAAGCCCCGGGGTCACAATTTCAGCAAAAGTCTGACTTTTGGCAATTCACTCAAAAATGGTGCCAAAAGCTTGAAAATGCTCCCCTGAAAGGTTTGGCACTCGAAACAGAAGGCTTTTTATCACAGGACAAGAAATCAGCCCTCAAAAACTTATCCGGCAGAAAATATTTTTTTGAAGAAATCCCTAAGCCCCGGGGTCACAATTTCAGCAAAAATCTGACTTTTGGCAATTCACTCAAAAATGGTGCCAACCAGTTGCAAATGCTCCCCTGAAAGGTTTGGCACTCGAAACAGAAGGCTTTTTATCACAGGACAAGAAATCAGCCCTCAAAAACTTATCCGGCAGAAAATATTTTTTTGAACAAATCCCTAAGCCCCGGGGTCACAATTTCAGCAAAATTCTGACTTTTGGCAATTCACTCAAAAATGGTGCCAAAAGCTTGAAAAAGCTCCCCTAAAAGGTTTGGCACTCGAAACGGAAGGCTTTTTATCACCGGAAAGGAATTCAGCCCTCAAAAACTTAACCGGCAGAAAATATTTTTTTGAAGACATCTCTTAGCCCCGGGGTCACAATTTCAGCAAAAATCTGACTTTTGGCAATTCACTCAAAAATGGTGCCAAAAGCTTGAAAATGCTCCCCTGAAAGGTTTGGCACTCGAAACGGAAGGCTTTTTATCACAGGACAAGAAATCAGCCCTCAAAAACTTAACCGGCAGAAAATATTTTTTTGAAGAAATCCCTAAGCCCCGGGGTCACAATTTCAGCAAAAGTCTGACTTTTGGCAATTCACTCAAAAATGGTGCCAAAAGCTTGAAAAAGCTCCCCTGAAAGGTTTGGCACTCGAAACGGAAGGCTTTTTATCACAGGACAAGAAATCAGCCCTCAAAAACTTAACCGGCAGAAAATATTTTTTTGAAGACATCCCAAAGCCCCGGGGTCACAATTTCAGCAAAAATCTGACTTTTGGCAATTCACTCAAAAATGGTGCCAAAAGCTTGAAAATGCTCCCCTGAAAGGTTTGGCATTCGAAACGGAAGGCTTTTTATCACAGGACAAGAAATCAGCCCTCAAAAACTTATCCGGCAGAAAATATTTTTTTGAAGAAATCCCTAACCCCCAGGGTCACAATTTCAGCAAAAATCTGACTTTTGGCAATTCACTCAAAAATGGTGCCAGAAGCTTGAAAATGCTCCCCTGAAAGGTTTGGCACTCGAAATGGAAGGCTTTTTATCACAGGACAAGAAATCAGCCCTCAAAAACTTAACCGGCAGAAAATATTTTTTTGAAGAAATCCCTAAGCCCCGGGGTCACAATTTCAGCAAAAGTCTGACTTTTGGCAATTCACTCAAAAATGGTGCCAAAAGCTTGAAAAAGCTCCCCTGAAAGGTTTGGCACTCGAAACGGAAGGCTTTTTATCACCGGAAAGGAATTCAGCCCTCAAAAACTTAACCGGCAGAAAATATTTTTTTGAAGACATCCCTAAGCCCCGGGGTCACAATTTCAGCAAAAATCTGACTTTTGGCAATTCACTCAAAAATGGTGCCAAAAGCTTGAAAATGCTCCCCTGAAAGGTTTGGCACTCGAAACGGAAGGCTTTTTATCACAGGACAAGAAATCAGCCCTCAAAAACTTATCCGGCAGAAAATATTTTTTTGAAGAAATCCCTAACCCCCGGGGTCACAATTTCAGCAAAAATCTGACTTTTGGCAATTCACTCAAAAATGGTGCCAAAAGCTTGAAAAAGCTCCCCTGAAAAGTTTGGCACTCGAAACGGAAGGCTTTTTATCACAGGACAAGAAATCAGCCCTCAAAAACTTAACCGGCAGAAAATATTTTTTTGAAGACATCCCTAACCCCCGGGGTCACAATTTCAGCAAAAATCTGACTTTTGGCAATTCACTCAAAAATGGTGCCAGAAGCTTGAAAAAGCTCCCCTGAAAGGTTTGGCACTCGAAACGGAAGGCTTTTTATAACAGGACAAGAAATCAGCCCTCAAAAACTTATCCGGCAGAAAATATTCTTTTGAAAAAATCCCTAAGCCCCGGGGTCACAATTTCAGCAAAAATCTGACTTTTGGCAATTCATTCAAAAATGGTGCCAAAAGCTAGAAAATGCTCCCCTGAAAGGTTTGGCACTCGAAACGGAAGGCTTTTTATCACAGGACAAGAAATCAGCCCTCAAAAACTTAAGCGGCAGAAAATATTTTTTTGAAGACTTCCCTAAGCCCCGGGGTCACAATTTCAGCAAAAATCTGACTTTTGGCAATTCACTCAAAAATGGTGCCAAAAGCTTGAAAATGCTCCCCTGAAAGGTTTGGCACTCGAAACGGAAGGCTTTTTATCACAGGACAAGAAATCAGCCCTCAAAAACTTATCCGGCAGAAAATATTTTTTTGAAGAAATCCCTAACCCCCGGGGTCACAATTTCAGCAAAAATCTGACTTTTGGCAATTCACTCAAAAATGGTGCCAAAAGCTTGAAAAAGCTCCCCTGAAAGGTTTGGCACTCGAAACGGAAGGCTTTTTATCACAGGACAAGAAATCAGCCCTCAAAAACTTAACCGGCAGAAAATATTTTTTTGAAGACATCCCTAACCCCCGGGGTCACAATTTCAGCAAAAATCTGACTTTTGGCAATTCACTCAAAAATGGTGCCAGAAGCTTGAAAATGCTCTCCTGAAAGGTTTGGCACTTGAAACGGAAGGCTTTTTATCACAGGACAAGAAATCAGCCCTCAAAAAATTAACCGGCAGAAAATATTTTTTTTAAAAAAACCCTAAGCCCCGGGGTCACAATTTCAGCAAAAATCTGACTTTTGGCAATTCACTCAAAAATGGTGCCAAAAGCTTGAAAATGCTCCCCTGAAAGGTTTGGCACTCGAAACAGAAGGCTTTTTATCACAGGACAAGAAATCAGCCCTCAAAAACTTAAGCGGCAGAAAATATTTTTTTGAACAAATCCCTAACCCCCGGGGTCACAATTTCAGCAAAAATCTGACTTTTGGCAATTCACTCAAAAATGGTGCCAAAAGCTTGAAAATGCTCCCCTGAAAGGTTTGGCACTCGAAACAGAAGGCTTTTTATCAGAGGACAAGAAATCAGCCCTCAAAAACTTATCCGGCAGAAAATATTCTTTTGAAAAAATCCCTAAGCCCCGGGGTCACAATTTCAGCAAAAATCTGACTTTTGGCAATTCATTCAAAAATGGTGCCAAAAGCTAGAAAATGCTCCCCTGAAAGGTTTGGCACTCGAAACGGAAGGCTTTTTATCACAGGACAAGAAATCAGCCCTCAAAAACTTATCCGGCAGAAAATATTTTTTTGAAGAAATCCCTAACCCCCGGGGTCACAATTTCAGCAAAAATCTGACTTTTGGCAATTCACTCAAAAATGGTGCCAAAAGCTTGAAAATGCTCCCCTGAAAGGTTTGGCACTCGAAACAGAAGGCTTTTTATCAGAGGACAAGAAATCAGCCCTCAAAAACTTATCCGGCAGAAAATATTCTTTTGAAAAAATCCCTAAGCCCCGGGGTCACAATTTCAGCAAAAATCTGACTTTTGGCAATTCATTCAAAAATGGTGCCAAAAGCTAGAAAATGCTCCCCTGAAAGGTTTGGCACTCGAAACGGAAGGCTTTTTATCACAGGACAAGAAATCAGCCCTCAAAAACTTAACCGGCAGAAAATATTTTTTTGAAGACATCCCTAACCCCCGGGGTCACAATTTCAGCAAAAATCTGACTTTTGGCAATTCACTCAAAAATGGTGCCAGAAGCTTGAAAATGCTCTCCTGAAAGGTTTGGCACTTGAAACGGAAGGCTTTTTATCACAGGACAAGAAATCAGCCCTCAAAAAATTAACCGGCAGAAAATATTTTTTTTAAAAAAACCCTAAGCCCCGGGGTCACAATTTCAGCAAAAATCTGACTTTTGGCAATTCACTCAAAAATGGTGCCAAAAGCTTGAAAATGCTCCCCTGAAAGGTTTGGCACTCGAAACAGAAGGCTTTTTATCACAGGACAAGAAATCAGCCCTCAAAAACTTAAGCGGCAGAAAATATTTTTTTGAACAAATCCCTAAGCCCCGGGGTCATAATTTCAGCAAAAATCTGACTTTTGGCAATTCACTCAAAAATGGTGCCAAAAGCTTGAAAATGCTCCCCTGAAAGGTTTGACACTCGAAACGGAAGGCTTTTTATCACAGGACAAGAAATCAGCCCTCAAAAACTTATCCGGCAGAAAATATTTTTTTGAAGAAATCCCTAACCCCCGGGGTCACAATTTCAGCAAAAATCTGACTTTTGGCAATTCACTCAAAAATGGTGCCAAAAGCTTGAAAATGCTCCCCTGAAAGGTTTGGCACTCGAAACAGAAGGCTTTTTATCAGAGGACAAGAAATCAGCCCTCAAAAACTTATCCGGCAGAAAATATTCTTTTGAAAAAATCCCTAAGCCCCGGGGTCACAATTTCAGCAAAAATCTGACTTTTGGCAATTCATTCAAAAATGGTGCCAAAAGCTAGAAAATGCTCCCCTGAAAGGTTTGGCACTCGAAACGGAAGGCTTTTTATCACAGGACAAGAAATCAGCCCTCAAAAACTTAAGCGGCAGAAAATATTTTTTTGAACAAATCCCTAAGCCCCGGGGTCACAATTTCAGCAAAAATCTGACTTTTGGCAATTCACTCAAAAATGGTGCCAAAAGCTTGAAAATGCTCCCCTGAAAGGTTTGACACTCGAAATGGAAGGCTTTTTATCACAGGACAAGAAATCAGCCCTCAAAAACTTAACCGGCAGAAAATATTTTTTTGAAGAAATCCCTAAGCCCCGGGGTCACAATTTCAGCAAAAGTCTGACTTTTGGCAATTCACTCAAAAATGGTGCCAAAAGCGTGAAAAAGCTCCCCTGAAAGGTTTGGCACTCGAAACGGAAGGCTTTTTATCACCGGAAAGGAATTCAGCCCTCAAAAACTTAACCGGCAGAAAATATTTTTTTGAAGACATCCCTAAGCCCCGGGGTCACAATTTCAGCAAAAATCTGACTTTTGGCAATTCACTCAAAAATGGTGCCAAAAGCTTGAAAATGCTCCCCTGAAAGGTTTGGCACTCGAAACGGAAGGCTTTTTATCACAGGACAAGAAATCAGCCCTCAAAAACTTATCCGGCAGAAAATATTTTTTTGAAGAAATCCCTAACCCCCGGGGTCACAATTTCAGCAAAAATCTGACTTTTGGCAATTCACTCAAAAATGGTGCCAAAAGCTTGAAAAAGCTCCCCTGAAAGGTTTGGCACTCGAAACGGAAGGTTTTTTATCACAGGACAAGAAATCAGCCCTCAAAAACTTAACCGGCAGAAAATATTTTTTTGAAGACATCCCTAACCCCCGGGGTCACAATTTCAGCAAAAATCTGACTTTTGGCAATTCACTCAAAAATGGTGCCAGAAGCTTGAAAATGCTCTCCTGAAAGGTTTGGCACTTGAAACGGAAGGCTTTTTATCACAGGACAAGAAATCAGCCCTCAAAAAATTAACCGGCAGAAAATATTTTTTTTAAAAAAACCCTAAGCCCCGGGGTCACAATTTCAGCAAAAATCTGACTTTTGGCAATTCACTCAAAAATGGTGCCAAAAGCTTGAAAATGCTCCCCTGAAAGGTTTGGCACTCGAAACAGAAGGCTTTTTATCACAGGACAAGAAATCAGCCCTCAAAAACTTAACCGGCAGAAAATATTTTTTTGAAGACATCCCTAAGCCCCGGGGTCACAATTTCAGCAAAAATCTGACTTTTGGCAGTTCACTCAAAAATGGTGCCAACCAGTTGCAAATGCTCCCCTGAAAGGCTTGGCACTCGAAACAGAAGGCTTTTTATCACAGGACAAGAAATCAGCCCTCAAAAACATATCCGGCAGAAAATATTTTTTTGAAGAAATCCCTAACCCCCGGGGTCACAATTTCAGCAAAAATCTGACTTTTGGCAATTCACTCAAAAATGGTGCCAAAAGCTTGAAAAAGCTCCCCTGAAAGGTTTGGCACTCGAAACGGAAGGCTTTTTATAACAGGACAAGAAATCAGCCCTCAAAAACTTATCCGGCAGAAAATATTCTTTTGAAAAAATCCCTAAGCCCCGGGGTCACAATTTCAGCAAAAATCTGACTTTTGGCAATTCACTCAAAAATGGTGCCAAAAGCTTGAAAATGCTCCCCTGAAAGGTTTGACACTCGAAACGGAAGGCTTTTTATCACAGGACAAGAAATCAGCCCTCAAAAACTTATCCGGCAGAAAATATTTTTTTGAACAAATCCCTAACCCCCGGGGTCACAATTTCAGCAAAAATCTGACTTTTGGCAATTCACTCAAAAATGGTGCCAAAAGCTTGAAAATGCTCCCCTGAAAGGTTTGGCACTCGAAACAGAAGGCTTTTTATCAGAGGACAAGAAATCAGCCCTCAAAAACTTATCCGGCAGAAAATATTCTTTTGAAAAAATCCCTAAGCCCCGGGGTCACAATTTCAGCAAAAATCTGACTTTTGGCAATTCATTCAAAAATGGTGCCAAAAGCTAGAAAATGCTCCCCTGAAAGGTTTGGCACTCGAAACGGAAGGCTTTTTATCACAGGACAAGAAATCAGCCCTCAAAAACTTAAGCGGCAGAAAATATTTTTTTGAACAAATCCCTAAGCCCCGGGGTCATAATTTCAGCAAAAATCTGACTTTTGGCAATTCACTCAAAAATGGTGCCAAAAGCTTGAAAATGCTCCCCTGAAAGGTTTGACACTCGAAACGGAAGGCTTTTTATCACAGGACAAGAAATCAGCCCTCAAAAACTTATCCGGCAGAAAATATTTTTTTGAAGAAATCCCTAACCCCCGGGGTCACAATTTCAGCAAAAATCTGACTTTTGGCAATTCACTCAAAAATGGTGCCAAAAGCTTGAAAATGCTCCCCTGAAAGGTTTGGCACTCGAAACAGAAGGCTTTTTATCAGAGGACAAGAAATCAGCCCTCAAAAACTTATCCGGCAGAAAATATTCTTTTGAAAAAATCCCTAAGCCCCGGGGTCACAATTTCAGCAAAAATCTGACTTTTGGCAATTCATTCAAAAATGGTGCCAAAAGCTAGAAAATGCTCCCCTGAAAGGTTTGGCACTCGAAACGGAAGGCTTTTTATCACAGGACAAGAAATCAGCCCTCAAAAACTTAAGCGGCAGAAAATATTTTTTTGAACAAATCCCTAAGCCCCGGGGTCACAATTTCAGCAAAAATCTGACTTTTGGCAATTCACTCAAAAATGGTGCCAAAAGCTTGAAAATGCTCCCCTGAAAGGTTTGGCACTCGAAACGGAAGGCTTTTTATCACCGGAAAGGAATTCAGCCCTCAAAAACTTAACCGTCAGAAAATATTTTTTTGAAGACATCCCTAAGCCCCGGGGTCACAATTTCAGCAAAAATCTGACTTTTGGCAATTCACTCAAAAATGGTGCCAAAAGCTTCAAAATGCTCCCCTGAAAGGTTTGGCACTCGAAACGGAAGGCTTTTTATCACAGGACAAGAAATCAGCCCTCAAAAACTTATCCGGCAGAAAATATTTTTTTGAAGAAATCCCTAACCCCCGGGGTCACAATTTCAGCAAAAATCTGACTTTTGGCAATTCACTCAAAAATGGTGCCAAAAGCTTGAAAATGCTCCCCTGAAAGGTTTGGCACTCGAAACGGAAGGCTTTTTATCACAGGACAAGAAATCAGCCCTCAAAAACTTAACCGGCAGAAAATATTTTTTTGAACAAATCCCTAAGCCCCGGGGTCACAATTTCAGCAAAAATCTGACTTTTGGCAATTCACTCAAAAATGGTGCCAGAAGCTTGAAAATGCTCTCCTGAAAGGTTTGGCACTTGAAACGGAAGGCTTTTTATCACAGGACAAGAAATCAGCCCTCAAAAACTTAACCGGCAGAAAATATTTTTTTGAAAAAATCCCTAAGCCCCGGGGTCACAATTTCAGCAAAAATCTGACTTTTGGCAATTCACTCAAAAATGGTGCCAACCAGTTGCAAATGCTCCCCTGAAAGGCTTGGCACTCGAAACAGAAGGCTTTTTATCACAGGACAAGAAATCAACCCTCAAAAACATATCCGGCAGAAAATATTTTTTTGAAGAAATCCCTAACCCCCGGGGTCACAATTTCAGCAAAAATCTGACTTTTGGCAATTCACTCAAAAATGGTGCCAAAAGCTTGAAAAAGCTCCCCTGAAAGGTTTGGCACTCGAAACGGAAGGCTTTTTATCACCGGAAAGGAATTCAGCCCTCAAAAACTTAACCAGCAGAAAATATTTTTTTGAAGAAATCCCTAAGCCCCGGGGTCACAATTTCAGCAAAAATCTGACTTTTGGCAATTCATTCAAAAATGGTGCCAAAAGCTAGAAAATGCTCCCCTGAAAGGTTTGGCACTCGAAACGGAAGGCTTTTTATCACAGGACAAGAAATCAGCCCTCAAAAACTTAAGCGGCAGAAAATATTTTTTTGAACAAATCCCTAAGCCCCGGGGTCACAATTTCAGCAAAAATCTGACTTTTGGCAATTCACTCAAAAATGGTGCCAAAAGCTTGAAAATGCTCCCCTGAAAGGTTTGACACTCGAAACGGAAGGCTTTTTATCACAGGACAAGAAATCAGCCCTCAAAAACTTATCCGGCAGAAAATATTTTTTTGAAGAAATCCCTAACCCCCGGGGTCACAATTTCAGCAAAAATCTGACTTTTGGCAATTCACTCAAAAATGGTGCCAAAAGCTTGAAAATGCTCCCCTGAAAGGTTTGGCACTCGAAGCAGAAGGCTTTTTATCAGAGGACAAGAAATCAGCCCTCAAAAACTTATCCGGCAGAAAATATTCTTTTGAAAAAATCCCTAAGCCCCGGGGTCACAATTTCAGCAAAAATCTGACTTTTGGCAATTCATTCAAAAATGGTGCCAAAAGCTAGAAAATGCTCCCCTGAAAGGTTTGGCACTCGAAACGGAAGGCTTTTTATCACAGGACAAGAAATCAGCCCTCAAAAACTTAAGCGGCAGAAAATATTTTTTTGAACAAATCCCTAAGCCCCGGGGTCACAATTTCAGCAAAAATCTGACTTTTGGCAATTCACTCAAAAATGGTGCCAAAAGCTTGAAAATGCTCCCCTGAAAAGTTTGACACTCGAAACGGAAGGCTTTTTATCAGAGGACAAGAAATCAGCCCTCAAAAACTTATCCGGCAGAAAATATTTTTTTGAAGAAATCCCTAACCCCCGGGGTCACAATTTCAGCAAAAGTCTGACTTTTGGCAATTCACTCAAAAATGGTGCCAAAAGCTTGAAAATGCTCCCCTGAAAGGTTTGGCACTCGAAACGGAAGGCTTTTTATCACAGGACAAGAAATCAGCCCTCAAAAACTTAACCGGCAGAAAATATTTTTTTGAACAAATCCCTAAGCCCCGGGGTCACAATTTCAGCAAAAATCTGACTTTTGGCAATTCACTGAAAAATGGTGCCAGAAGCTTGAAAATGCTCTCCTGAAAGGTTTGGCACTTGAAACGGAAGGCTTTTTATCACAGGACAAGAAATCAGCCCTCAAAAACTTAACCGGCAGAAAATATTTTTTTGAAGACATCCCTAAGCCCCGGGGTCACAATTTCAGCAAAAATCTGACTTTTGGCAATTCACTCAAAAATGGTGCCAAAAGCTTGAAAATGCTCCCCTGAAAGGTTTGGCACTCGAAACGGAAGGCTTTTTATCACAGGACAAGAAATCAGCCCTCAAAAACTTATCCGGCAGAAAATATTTTTTTGAAGAAATCCCTAAGCCCCGGGGTCACAATTTCAGCAAAAGTCTGACTTTTGGCAATTCACTCAAAAATGGTGCCAAAAGCTTGAAAAAGCTCCCCTGAAAGGTTTGGCACTCGAAACGGAAGGCTTTTTATCACCGGAAAGGAATTCAGCCCTCAAAAACTTAACCGGCAGAAAATATTTTTTTGAAGACATCCCTAAGCCCCGGGGTCACAATTTCAGCAAAAATCTGACTTTTGGCAATTCACTCAAAAATGGTGCCAAAAGCTTGAAAATGCTCCCCTGAAAGGTTTGGCACTCGAAACGGAAGGCTTTTTATAACAGGACAAGAAATCAGCCCTTAAAAACTTATCCGGCAAAAAAATTTTTTTTGAAGAAATCCCTAACCCCCGGTGTCACAATTTCAGCAAAAATCTGACTTTTGGCAATTCACTCAAAAATGGTGCCAAAAGCTTGAAAATGCTCCCCTGAAAGGTTTGGCACTCGAAACGGAAGGCTTTTTATCACAGGACAAGAAATCAGCCCTCAAAAACTTATCCGGCAGAAAATATTTTTTTGAATAATTCCCTAAGCCCTGGGGTCACAATTTCAGCAAAAATCTGACTTTTGGCAATTCGCTCAAAAATGGTGCCAAAAGCTTGAAAATGCTCCCCTGAAAGGTTTGGCACTCGAAACGGAAGGCTTTTTATCACAGGACAAGAAATCAGCCCTCAAAAACTTATCCGGCAGAAAATATTTTTTTGAAGAAATCCCTAACCCCCGGGGTCACAATTTCAGCAAAAATCTGACTTTTGGCAATTCACTCAAAAATGGTGCCAGAAGCTTGAAAATGCTCCCCTGAAAGGTTTGGCACTCGAAACAGAAGGCTTTTTATCACAGGACAAGAAATCAGCCCTCAAAAACTTATCCGGCAGAAAATATTTTTTTGAACAAATCCCTAAGCCCCGGGGTCACAATTTCAGCAAAAGTCTGACTTTTGGCAATTCACTCAAAAATGGTACCAAAAGCTTGAAAAAGCTCCCCTGAAAGGTTTGGAACTCGAAACGGAAGGCTTTTTATCACCGGAAAGGAATTCAGCCCTCAAAAACTTAACCGGCAGAAAATATTTTTTTGAAGACATCCCTAAGCCCCGGGGTCACAATTTCAGCAAAAATCTGACTTTTGGCAATTCACTCAAAAATGGTGCCAAAAGCTTGAAAATGCTCCCCTGAAAGGTTTGGCACTCGAAACGGAAGGCTTTTTATCACAGGACAAGAAATCAGCCCTCAAAAACTTATCCGGCAGAAAATATTTTTTTGAAGAAATCCCTAACCCCCGGTGTCACAATTTCAGCAAAAATCTGACTTTTGGCAATTCACTCAAAAATGGTGCCAAAAGCTTGAAAATGCTCCCCTGAAAGGTTTGGCACTCGAAACGGAAGGCTTTTTATCACAGGACAAGAAATCAGCCCTCAAAAACTTATCCGGCAGAAAATATTTTTTTGAATAATTCCCTAAGCCCTGGGGTCACAATTTCAGCAAAAATCTGACTTTTGGCAATTCGCTCAAAAATGGTGCCAAAAGCTTGAAAATGCTCCCCTGAAAGGTTTGGCACTCGAAACGGAAGGCTTTTTATCACAGGACAAGAAATCAGCCCTCAAAAACTTATCCGGCAGAAAATATTTTTTTGAAGAAATCCCTAAGCCCCGGGGTCACAATTTCAGCAAAAGTCTGACTTTTGGCAATTCACTCAAAAATGGTGCCAAAAGCTTGAAAATGCTCCCCTGAAAGGTTTGGCACTCGAAACGGAAGGCTTTTTATCACAGGACAAGAAATCAGCCCTCAAAAACTTATCCGGCAGAAAATATTTTTTTGAAGAAATCCCTAAGCCCCGGGGTCACAATTTCAGCAAAAATCTGACTTTTGGCAATTCACTCAAAAATGGTGCCAACCAGTTGCAAATGCTCCCCTGAAAGGTTTGGCACTCGAAACAGAAGGCTTTTTATCACAGGACAAGAAATCAGCCCTCAAAAACTTATCCGGCAGAAAATATTTTTTTGAACAAATCCCTAAGCCCCGGGGTCACAATTTCAGCAAAATTCTGACTTTTGGCAATTCACTCAAAAATGGTGCCAAAAGCTTGAAAAAGCTCCCCTAAAAGGTTTGGCACTCGAAACGGAAGGCTTTTTATCACCGGAAAGGAATTCAGCCCTCAAAAACTTAACCGGCAGAAAATATTTTTTTGAAGACATCTCTTAGCCCCGGGGTCACAATTTCAGCAAAAATCTGACTTTTGGCAATTCACTCAAAAATGGTGCCAAAAGCTTGAAAATGCTCCCCTGAAAGGTTTGGCACTCGAAACGGAAGGCTTTTTATCACAGGACAAGAAATCAGCCCTCAAAAACTTATCCGGCAGAAAATATTTTTTTGAAGAAATCCCTAAGCCCCGGGGTCACAATTTCAGCAAAAGTCTGACTTTTGGCAATTCACTCAAAAATGGTGCCAAAAGCTTGAAAAAGCTCCCCTGAAAGGTTTGGCACTCGAAACGGAAGGCTTTTTATCACAGGACAAGAAATCAGCCCTCAAAAACTTAACCGGCAGAAAATATTTTTTTGAAGACATCCCAAAGCCCCGGGGTCACAATTTCAGCAAAAATCTGACTTTTGGCAATTCACTCAAAAATGGTGCCAAAAGCTTGAAAATGCTCCCCTGAAAGGTTTGGCATTCGAAACGGAAGGCTTTTTATCACAGGACAAGAAATCAGCCCTCAAAAACTTATCCGGCAGAAAATATTTTTTTGAAGAAATCCCTAACCCCCAGGGTCACAATTTCAGCAAAAATCTGACTTTTGGCAATTCACTCAAAAATGGTGCCAGAAGCTTGAAAATGCTCCCCTGAAAGGTTTGGCACTCGAAATGGAAGGCTTTTTATCACAGGACAAGAAATCAGCCCTCAAAAACTTAACCGGCAGAAAATATTTTTTTGAAGAAATCCCTAAGCCCCGGGGTCACAATTTCAGCAAAAGTCTGACTTTTGGCAATTCACTCAAAAATGGTGCCAAAAGCTTGAAAAAGCTCCCCTGAAAGGTTTGGCACTCGAAACGGAAGGCTTTTTATCACAGGACAAGAAATCAGCCCTCAAAAACTTAACCGGCAGAAAATATTTTTTTGAAGACATCCCTAAGCCCCGGGGTCACAATTTCAGCAAAAATCTGACTTTTGGCAATTCACTCAAAAATGGTGCCAAAAGCTTGAAAATGCTCCCCTGAAAGGTTTGGCACTCGAAACGGAAGGCTTTTTATCACAGGACAAGAAATCAGCCCTCAAAAACTTATCCGGCAGAAAATATTTTTTTGAAGAAATCCCTAACCCCCGGGGTCACAATTTCAGCAAAAATCTGACTTTTGGCAATTCACTCAAAAATGGTGCCAAAAGCTTGAAAAAGCTCCCCTGAAAGGTTTGGCACTCGAAACGGAAGGCTTTTTATCACAGGACAAGAAATCAGCCCTCAAAAACTTAACCGGCAGAAAATATTTTTTTGAAGACATCCCTAACCCCCGGGGTCACAATTTCAGCAAAAATCTGACTTTTGGCAATTCACTCAAAAATGGTGCCAGAAGCTTGAAAATGCTCTCCTGAAAGGTTTGGCACTTGAAACGGAAGGCTTTTTATCACAGGACAAGAAATCAGCCCTCAAAAAATTAACCGGCAGAAAATATTTTTTTTAAAAAAACCCTAAGCCCCGGGGTCACAATTTCAGCAAAAATCTGACTTTTGGCAATTCACTCAAAAATGGTGCCAAAAGCTTGAAAATGCTCCCCTGAAAGGTTTGGCACTCGAAACAGAAGGCTTTTTATCACAGGACAAGAAATCAGCCCTCAAAAACTTAACCGGCAGAAAATATTTTTTTGAAGACATCCCTAAGCCCCGGGGTCACAATTTCAGCAAAAATCTGACTTTTGGCAGTTCACTCAAAAATGGTGCCAACCAGTTGCAAATGCTCCCCTGAAAGGCTTGGCACTCGAAACAGAAGGCTTTTTATCACAGGACAAGAAATCAGCCCTCAAAAACATATCCGGCAGAAAATATTTTTTTGAAGAAATCCCTAACCCCCGGGGTCACAATTTCAGCAAAAATCTGACTTTTGGCAATTCACTCAAAAATGGTGCCAAAAGCTTGAAAAAGCTCCCCTGAAAGGTTTGGCACTCGAAACGGAAGGCTTTTTATAACAGGACAAGAAATCAGCCCTCAAAAACTTATCCGGCAGAAAATATTCTTTTGAAAAAATCCCTAAGCCCCGGGGTCACAATTTCAGCAAAAATCTGACTTTTGGCAATTCATTCAAAAATGGTGCCAAAAGCTAGAAAATGCTCCCCTGAAAGGTTTGGCACTCGAAACGGAAGGCTTTTTATCACAGGACAAGAAATCAGCCCTCAAAAACTTAAGCGGCAGAAAATATTTTTTTGAAGACATCCCTAAGCCCCGGGGTCACAATTTCAGCAAAAATCTGACTTTTGGCAATTCACTCAAAAATGGTGCCAAAAGCTTGAAAATGCTCCCCTGAAAGGTTTGGCACTCGAAACGGAAGGCTTTTTATCACAGGACAAGAAATCAGCCCTCAAAAACTTGTCCGGCAGAAAATATTTTTTTGAAGAAATCCCTAACCCCCGGGGTCACAATTTCAGCAAAAATCTGACTTTTGGCAATTCACTCAAAAATGGTGCCAAAAGCTTGAAAAAGCTCCCCTGAAAGGTTTGGCACTCGAAACGGAAGGCTTTTTATCACAGGACAAGAAATCAGCCCTCAAAAACTTAACCGGCAGAAAATATTTTTTTGAAGACATCCCTAACCCCCGGGGTCACAATTTCAGCAAAAATCTGACTTTTGGCAATTCACTCAAAAATGGTGCCAGAAGCTTGAAAATGCTCTCCTGAAAGGTTTGGCACTTGAAACGGAAGGCTTTTTATCACAGGACAAGAAATCAGCCCTCAAAAAATTAACCGGCAGAAAATATTTTTTTTAAAAAAACCCTAAGCCCCGGGGTCACAATTTCAGCAAAAATCTGACTTTTGGCAATTCACTCAAAAATGGTGCCAAAAGCTTGAAAATGCTCCCCTGAAAGGTTTGGCACTCGAAACAGAAGGCTTTTTATCACAGGACAAGAAATCAGCCCTCAAAAACTTAACCGGCAGAAAATATTTTTTTGAAGACATCCCTAAGCCCCGGGGTCACAATTTCAGCAAAAATCTGACTTTTGGCAGTTCACTCAAAAATGGTGCCAACCAGTTGCAAATGCTCCCCTGAAAGGCTTGGCACTCGAAACAGAAGGCTTTTTATCACAGGACAAGAAATCAGCCCTCAAAAACATATCCGGCAGAAAATATTTTTTTGAAGAAATCCCTAACCCCCGGGGTCACAATTTCAGCAAAAATCTGACTTTTGGCAATTCACTCAAAAATGGTGCCAAAAGCTTGAAAAAGCTCCCCTGAAAGGTTTGGCACTCGAAACGGAAGGCTTTTTATAACAGGACAAGAAATCAGCCCTCAAAAACTTATCCGGCAGAAAATATTCTTTTGAAAAAATCCCTAAGCCCCGGGGTCACAATTTCAGCAAAAATCTGACTTTTGGCAATTCATTCAAAAATGGTGCCAAAAGCTAGAAAATGCTCCCCTGAAAGGTTTGGCACTCGAAACGGAAGGCTTTTTATCACAGGACAAGAAATCAGCCCTCAAAAACTTAAGCGGCAGAAAATATTTTTTTGAACAAATCCCTAAGCCCCGGGGTCACAATTTCAGCAAAAATCTGACTTTTGGCAATTCACTCAAAAATGGTGCCAAAAGCTTGAAAATGCTCCCCTGAAAGGTTTGACACTCGAAACGGAAGGCTTTTTATCACAGGACAAGAAATCAGCCCTCAAAAACTTATCCGGCAGAAAATATTTTTTTGAAGAAATCCCTAACCCCCGGGGTCACAATTTCAGCAAAAATCTGACTTTTGGCAATTCACTCAAAAATGGTGCCAAAAGCTTGAAAATGCTCCCCTGAAAGGTTTGGCACTCGAAACAGAAGGCTTTTTATCAGAGGACAAGAAATCAGCCCTCAAAAACTTATCCGGCAGAAAATATTCTTTTGAAAAAATCCCTAAGCCCCGGGGTCACAATTTCAGCAAAAATCTGACTTTTGGCAATTCATTCAAAAATGGTGCCAAAAGCTAGAAAATGCTCCCCTGAAAGGTTTGGCACTCGAAACGGAAGGCTTTTTATCACAGGACAAGAAATCAGCCCTCAAAAACTTAAGCGGCAGAAAATATTTTTTTGAACAAATCCCTAAGCCCCGGGGTCATAATTTCAGCAAAAATCTGACTTTTGGCAATTCACTCAAAAATGGTGCCAAAAGCTTGAAAATGCTCCCCTGAAAGGTTTGACACTCGAAACGGAAGGCTTTTTATCACAGGACAAGAAATCAGCCCTCAAAAACTTATCCGGCAGAAAATATTTTTTTGAAGAAATCCCTAACCCCCGGGGTCACAATTTCAGCAAAAATCTGACTTTTGGCAATTCACTCAAAAATGGTGCCAAAAGCTTGAAAATGCTCCCCTGAAAGGTTTGGCACTCGAAACAGAAGGCTTTTTATCAGAGGACAAGAAATCAGCCCTCAAAAACTTATCCGGCAGAAAATATTCTTTTGAAAAAATCCCTAACCCCCGGGGTCACAATTTCAGCAAAAATCTGACTTTTGGCAATTCATTCAAAAATGGTGCCAAAAGCTAGAAAATGCTCCCCTGAAAGGTTTGGCACTCGAAACGGAAGGCTTTTTATCACAGGACAAGAAATCAGCCCTCAAAAACTTAAGCGGCAGAAAATATTTTTTTGAACAAATCCCTAAGCCCCAGGGTCACAATTTCAGCAAAAATCTGACTTTTGGCAATTCACTCAAAAATGGTGCCAAAAGCTTGAAAATGCTCCCCTGAAAGGTTTGGCACTCGAAACGGAAGGCTTTTTATCACCGGAAAGGAATTCAGCCCTCAAAAACTTAACCGTCAGAAAATATTTTTTTGAAGACATCCCTAAGCCCCGGGGTCACAATTTCAGCAAAAATCTGACTTTTGGCAATTCACTCAAAAATGGTGCCAAAAGCTTCAAAATGCTCCCCTGAAAGGTTTGGCACTCGAAACGGAAGGCTTTTTATCACAGGACAAGAAATCAGCCCTCAAAAACTTATCCGGCAGAAAATATTTTTTTGAAGAAATCCCTAACCCCCGGGGTCACAATTTCAGCAAAAATCTGACTTTTGGCAATTCACTCAAAAATGGTGCCAAAAGCTTGAAAATGCTCCCCTGAAAGGTTTGGCACTCGAAACGGAAGGCTTTTTATGACAGGTCAAGAAATCAGCCCTCAAAAACTTAACCGGCAGAAAATATTTTTTTGAACAAATCCCTAAGCCCCGGGGTCACAATTTCAGCAAAAATCTGACTTTTGGCAATTCACTCAAAAATGGTGCCAGAAGCTTGAAAATGCTCTCCTGAAAGGTTTGGCACTTGAAACGGAAGGCTTTTTATCACAGGACAAGAAATCAGCCCTCAAAAACTTAACCGGCAGAAAATATTTTTTTGAAAAAATCCCTAAGCCCCGGGGTCACAATTTCAGCAAAAATCTGACTTTTGGCAATTCACTCAAAAATGGTGCCAACCAGTTGCAAATGCTCCCCTGAAAGGCTTGGCACTCGAAACAGAAGGCTTTTTATCACAGGACAAGAAATCAACCCTCAAAAACATATCCGGCAGAAAATATTTTTTTGAAGAAATCCCTAACCCCCGGGGTCACAATTTCAGCAAAAATCTGACTTTTGGCAATTCACTCAAAAATGGTGCCAAAAGCTTGAAAAAGCTCCCCTGAAAGGTTTGGCACTCGAAACGGAAGGCTTTTTATCACCGGAAAGGAATTCAGCCCTCAAAAACTTAACCAGCAGAAAATATTTTTTTGAAGAAATCCCTAAGCCCCGGGGTCACAATTTCAGCAAAAATCTGACTTTTGGCAATTCATTCAAAAATGGTGCCAAAAGCTAGAAAATGCTCCCCTGAAAGGTTTGGCACTCGAAACGGAAGGCTTTTTATCACAGGACAAGAAATCAGCCCTCAAAAACTTAAGCGGCAGAAAATATTTTTTTGAACAAATCCCTAAGCCCCGGGGTCACAATTTCAGCAAAAATCTGACTTTTGGCAATTCACTCAAAAATGGTGCCAAAAGCTTGAAAATGCTCCCCTGAAAGGTTTGACACTCGAAACGGAAGGCTTTTTATCACAGGACAAGAAATCAGCCCTCAAAAACTTATCCGGCAGAAAATATTTTTTTGAAGAAATCCCTAACCCCCGGGGTCACAATTTCAGCAAAAATCTGACTTTTGGCAATTCACTCAAAAATGGTGCCAAAAGCTTGAAAATGCTCCCCTGAAAGGTTTGGCACTCGAAACAGAAGGCTTTTTATCAGAGGACAAGAAATCAGCCCTCAAAAACTTATCCGGCAGAAAATATTCTTTTGAAAAAATCCCTAAGCCCCGGGGTCACAATTTCAGCAAAAATCTGACTTTTGGCAATTCATTCAAAAATGGTGCCAAAAGCTAGAAAATGCTCCCCTGAAAGGTTTGGCACTCGAAACGGAAGGCTTTTTATCACAGGACAAGAAATCAGCCCTCAAAAACTTAAGCGGCAGAAAATATTTTTTTGAACAAATCCCTAAGCCCCGGGGTCACAATTTCAGCAAAAATCTGACTTTTGGCAATTCACTCAAAAATGGTGCCAAAAGCTTGAAAATGCTCCCCTGAAAAGTTTGACACTCGAAACGGAAGGCTTTTTATCACAGGACAAGAAATCAGCCCTCAAAAACTTATCCGGCAGAAAATATTTTTTTGAAGAAATCCCTAAGCCCCGGGGTCACAATTTCAGCAAAAATCTGACTTTTGGCAATTCACTCAAAAATGGTGCCAAAAGCTTGAAAATGCTCCCCTGAAAGGTTTGGCACTCGAAACAGAAGGCTTTTTATCAGAGGACAAGAAATCAGCCCTCAAAAACTTATCCGGCAGAAAATATTTTTTTGAAGAAATCCCTAACCCCCGGGGTCACAATTTCAGCAAAAGTCTGACTTTTGGCAATTCACTCAAAAATGGTGCCAAAAGCTAGAAAATGCTCCCCTGAAAGGTTTGGCACTCGAAACGGAAGGCTTTTTATCACAGGACAAGAAATCAGCCCTCAAAAACTTTACCGGCAGAAAATATTTTTTTGAAAAAAAATCCCTAAGCCCCGGGGTCACAATTTCAGCAAAAATCTGACTTTTGGCAATTCACTCAAAAATGGTGCCAAAAGCTTGAAAATGCTGCCCTGAAAGGTTTGGCACTCGAAATGGAAGGCTTCTTATCACAGGACAAGAAATCAGCCCTCAAAAACTTAACCGGCAGAAAATATTTTTTTTGAAGAAATCCCTAACCCCCGGGGTCACAATTTCAGCAAAAATCTGACTTTTCGCAATTCACGCAAAAATGGTGCCAAAAGCTTGAAAATGCTCTCCTGAAAGGTTTGGCACTCGAAACAGAAGGCTTTTTATCACAGGACAAGAAATCAGCCCTCAAAAACTTATCCGGTAGAAAATATTTTTTTGAAAAAATCCCTAAGCCCCGGGGTCACAATTTCAGCAAAAATCTGACTTTTGGCAATTCACTCAAAAATGGTGCCAAAAGCTTGAAAATGCAATCCTGAAAGGTTTGGCACTCGAAAAGGAAGGCTTTTTATCACAGGACAAGAAATCAGCCCTCAAAAATTTAAGCGGCAGAAAATATTTTTTTGAACAAATCCCTAAGCCCCGGGGTCACAATTTCAGCAAAAATCTGACTTTTGGCAATTCACTCAAAAATGGTGTCAAAAGCTTGAAAATGCTCCCCTGAAAGGTTTGGCACTCGAAACGGAAGGCTTTTTATCACAGGACAAGAAATCAGCCCTCAAAAATGTAACCGGCAGAAAATATTTTTTTGAAGACATCCCTAAGCCCCGGGGTCACAATTTCAGCAAAAATCTGACTTTTGTCTATTCACTCAAGAATGGTGCCAACCAGTTGCAAATGCTCCCCTGAAAGGTTTGGCACTCGAAACAGAAGGCTTTTTATCACAGGACAAGAAATCAGCCCTCAAAAACATATCCGGCAGAAAATATTTTTTTGAAGAAATCCCTAAGCCCCGGGGTCACAATTTCAGCAAAAATCTGACTTTTGGCAATTCACTCAAAAATGGTGCCAAAAGCTTGAAAATGCTCTCCTGAAAGGTTTGGCACTCGAAATGGAAGGCTTCTTATCACAGGACAAGAAATCAGCCCTCAAAAACTTAACCGGCAGAAAATATTTTTTTTGAAGAAATCCCTAACCCCCGGGGTCACAATTTCAGCAAAAATCTGACCTTTGGCAATTCACACAAAAATAGTGCCAAAAGCTTGAAAATGCTCCCCTGAAAGGTTTGGCACTCGAAATGGAAGGCTTCTTATCACAGGACAAGAAATCAGCCCTCAAAAACTTAACCGGCAGAAAATATTTTTTTGAAGACATCCCTAACCCCCGGGGTCACAATTTCAGCAAAAATCTGACTTTTCGCAATTCATGCAAAAATGGTGCCAAAAGCTTGAAAATGCTCTCCTGAAAGGTTTGGCACTCGAAACAGAAGGCTTTTTATCACAGGACAAGAAATCAGCCCTCAAAAACTTATCCGGTAGAAAATATTTTTTTGAAAAAATCCCTAAGCCCCGGGGTCACAATTTCAGCAAAAATCTGACTTTTGGCAATTCACTCAAAAATGGTGCCAAAAGCTTGAAAATGCACTCCTGAAAGGTTTGGCACTCGAAAAGGAAGGCTTTTTATCACAGGACAAGAAATCAGCCCTCAAAAATTTAAGCGGCAGAAAATATTTTTTTGAACAAATCCCTAAGCCCCGGGGTCACAATTTCAGCAAAAATCTGACTTTTGGCAATTCACTCAAAAATGGTGTCAAAAGCTTGAAAATGCTCCCCTGAAAGGTTTGGCACTCGAAACAGAAGGCTTTTTATCACAGGACAAGAAATCAGCCCTCAAAAATGTAACCGGCAGAAAATATTTTTTTGAAGACATCCCTAAGCCCCGGGGTCACAATTTCAGCAAAAATCTGACTTTTGTCTATTCACTCAAAAATGGTGCCAACCAGTTGCAAATGCTCCCCTGAAAGGTTTGGCACTCGAAACAGAAGGCTTTTTATCACAGGACAAGAAATCAGCCCTCAAAAACATATCCGGCAGAAAATATTTTTTTGAAGAAATCCCTAAGCCCCGGGGTCACAATTTCAGCAAAAATCTGACTTTTGGCAATTCACTCAAAAATGGTGCCAAAAGCTTGAAAATGCTCTCCTGAAAGGTTTGGCACTCGAAACGGAAGGCTTTTTATCACAGGACAAGAAATCAGCCCTCAAAAACTTAACCGGCAGAAAATATTTTTTTGAAAAAAAATCCCTAAGCCCCGGGGTCACAATTTCAGCAAAAATCTGACTTTTGGCAATTCACTCAAAAATGGTGCCAAAAGCTTGAAAATGCACTCCTGAAAGGTTTGGCACTCGAAACAGAAGGCTTTTTATCACAGGACAAGAAATCAGCCCTCAAAAACTTAACCGGCAGAAAATATTTTTTTGAACAAATCCCTAAGCCCCGGGGTCACAATTTCAACAAAAATCTGACTTTTGGCAATTCACTCAAAAATGGTGCTAAAAGCTTGAAAATGCTCCCCTGAAAGGTTTGGCACTCGAAACGGAAGGCTTTTTATCACAGGACAAGAAATCAGCCCTCAAAAACTTAAGCGGCAGAAAATATTTTTTTGAAGACATCCCTAAGCCCCAGGGTCACGATTTCAGCAAAAATCTGACTTTTGGCAATTCACTCAAAAATGGTGCCAGAAGCTTGAAAATGCTCTCCTGAAAGGTTTGGCACTCGAAACGGAAGGCTTTTTATCACAGGACAAGAAATCAGCCCTCAAAAACTTAACCGGCAGAAAATATTTTTTTGAACAAATCCCTAAGCCCCGGGGTCACAATTTCAGCAAAAATCTGACTTTTCGCAATTCACTCAAAAATGGTGCCAAAAGCTTGAAAATGCTCCCCTGAAAGGTTTGGCACTCGAAACAGAAGGCTTTTTATCACAGGATAAGAAATCAGCCCTCAAAAACTTAAGCGGCAGAAAATATTTTTTTGAACAAATCCCTAAGCCCCGGGGTCACAATTTCAGCAAAAATCTGACTTTTGGCTATTCACTCAAAAATGGTGCCAACCAGTTGCAAATGCTCCCCTGAAAGGTTTGGCACTCAAAGCAGAAGGCTTTTTATCACAGGACAAGAAATCAGCCCTCAAAAACATATCCGGCAGAAAATATTTTTTTGAAGAAATGCCTAACCCCCGGGGTCACAATTTCATCAAAAATCTGACTTTTGGCAATTCACTCAAAAATGGTGCCAAAAGCTTGAAAAAGCTCCCCTGAAAGGTTTGGCACTCGTAACGGAAGGCTTTTTATCACCGGAAAGGAATTCAGCCCTCAAAAACTTAACCGGCAGAAAATATTTTTTTGAAGACATCCCTAAGCCCCGGGGTCACAATTTCAGCAAAAATCTGACTTTTGGCAATTCACTCAAAAATGGTGCCAGAAGCTTGAAAATGCTCTCCTGAAAGGTTTGGCACTCGAAACGGAAGGCTTTTTATCACAGGACAAGAAATCAGCCCTCAAAAACTTAACCGGCAGAAAATATTTTTTTGAAAAAATCCCTAAGCCCCGGGGTCACAATTTCAGCAAAAATCTGACTTTTGGCAATTCACTCAAAAATGGTGCCAAAAGCTTGAAAATGCTCCCCTGAAAGGTTTGGCACTCGAAACAGAAGGCTTTTTATCACAGGACAAGAAATCAGCCCTCAAAAACTTAAGCGGCAGAAAATATTTTTTTGAACAAATCCCTAAGCCCCGGGGTCACAATTTCAGCAAAAATCTGACTTTTGGCAATTCACACAAAAATGGTGCCAAAAGCTTGAAAATGCTCCCCTGAAAGGTTTGGCACTCGAAACGGAAGGCTTTTTATCACAGGACAAGAAATCAGCCCTCAAAAACTTAACTGGCAGAAAATATTTTGTGGAAGAAATCCCTAACCCCCGGGGTCACAATTTCAGCAAAATTCTGACTTTTGGCAATTCACTCAAAAATGGTGCCAAGAGCTTGAAAATGCTCTCCTGAAAGGTTTGGCACTCGAAAAGGAAGGCTTTTTATCACAGGACAAGAAATCAGCCCTCAAAAACTTAACCGGCAGAAAATATTTTTTTTGAAGAAATCCCTAACCCCCGGGGTCACAATTTCAGCAAAAATCTGACTTTTGGAAATTCACTCAAAAATGGTGCCAAAAGCTTGAAAATGCACTCCTGAAAGGTTTGGCACTCGAAACAGAAGGCTTTTTATCACAGGACAAGAAATCAGCCCTCAAAAACTTATCCGGCAGAAAATATTCTTTTGAAAACATCCGTAAGCCCCGGGGTCACAATTTCAGCAAAAATCTGAATTTTGGCAATTCACACAAAAATGGTGCCAAAAGCTTGAAAATGCTCCCCTGAAAGTTTTGGCACTCGAAACGGAAGGCTTTTTATCACAGGACAAGAAATCAGCCCTCAAAAACTTAACCGGCAGAAAATATTTTTTTGAACAAATCCCTAAGCCCCGGGGTCACAATTTCAGCAAAAATCTGACTTTTGGCAATTCACTCAAAAATGGTGCCAAAAGCTTGAAAATGCTCCCCTGAAAGGTTTGGCACTCAAAACGGAAGGCTTTTTATCACCGGACAAGAAATCAGCCCTCAAAAAATTAACCGGCAGAAAATATTTTTTTGAACAATCCCTAACCCCCGGGGTCACAATTTCAGCAAAAATCTGACTTTTGGCAATTCACTCAAAAATGGTGCCAAAAGCTTGAAAATGCACTCCTGAAAGGTTTGGCACTCGAAAAGGAAGGCTTTTTATCACAGGACAAGAAATCAGCCCTCAAAAACTTATCCGGCAGAAAATATTTTTTTGAACAAATCCCTAAGCCCCGGGGTCACAATTTCAGCAAAAATCTGACTTTTGGCAATTCACTCAAAAATGGTGCCAAAAGCTAGAAAATGCTCTCCTGAAAGGTTTGGCACTCGAAACGGAAGGCTTTTTATCACAGGACAAGAAATCAGCCATCAAAAACTTAACCGGCAGAAAATATTTTTTTGAAAAAAAATCCCTAAGCCCCGGGGTCACAATTTCAGCAAAAATCTGACTTTTGGCAATTCACTCAAAAATGGTGCCAAAAGCTTGAAAATGCTCCCCTGAAAGGTTTGGCACTCGAAACAGAAGGCTTTTTATCACAGGACAAGAAATCAGCCCTCAAAAACTTAACCGGCAGAAAATATTTTTTTGAAGACATCCCTAAGCCCCGGGGTCACAATTTCAGCAAAAATCTGACTTTTGGCAATTCACTCAAAAATGGTGCCAAAAGCTTGAAAATGCTCCCCTGAAAGGTTTGGCACTCGAAAAGGAAGGCTTTTTATCACAGGACAAGAAATCAGCCCTCAAAAACTTAACCGGCAGAAAATATTTTTTTGAACAAATCCCTAAGCCCCGGGGTCACAATTTCAGCAAAAATCTGACTTTTGGCAATTCACTCAAAAATGGTGCCAAAAGCTTGAAAATGCTCCCCTGAAAGGTTTGGCACTCAAAACGGAAGGCTTTTTATCACCGGACAAGAATTCAGCCCTTAAAAACTTAACTGGCAGAAAATATTTTGTGGAAGAAATCCCTAACCCCCGGGGTCACAATTTCAGCAAAATTCTGACTTTTGGCAATTCACTCAAAAATGGTGCCAAGAGCTTGAAAATGCTCTCCTGAAAGGTTTGGCACTCGAAAAGGAAGGCTTTTTATCACAGGACAAGAAATCAGCCCTCAAAAAATTAACCGGCAGAAAATATTTTTTTGAACAAATCCCTAACCCCCGGGGTCACAATTTCAGCAAAAATCTGACTTTTGGCAATTCACTCAAAAATGGTGCCAAAAGCTTGAAAATGCACTCCTGAAAGGTTTGGCACTCGAAAAGGAAGGCTTTTTATCACAGGACAAGAAATCAGCCCTCAAAAACTTAAGCGGCAGAAAATATTTTTTTGAACAAATCCCTAAGCCCCGGGGTCACAATTTCAGCAAAAATCTGACTTTTGGCAATTCACTCAAAAATGGTGCCAAAAGCTTGAAAATGCTCTCCTGAAAGGTTTGGCACTCGAAACGGAAGGCTTTTTATCACAGGACAAGAAATCAGCCCTCAAAAACTTAACCGGCAGAAAATATTTTTTTGAAAAAAAATCTCTAAGCCCCGGGGTCACAATTTCAGCAAAAATCTGACTTTTGGCAATTCACTCAAAAATGGTGCCAAAAGCTTGAAAATGCTCCCCTGAAAGGTTTGGCACTCGAAACAGAAGGCTTTTTATCACAGGACAAGAAATCAGCCCTCAAAAACTTAACCGGCAGAAAATATTTTTTTGAAGACATCCCTAAGCCCCGGGGTCACAATTTCAGCAAAAATCTGACTTTTGGCAATTCATTCAAAAATGGTGCCAAAAGCTAGAAAATGCTCCCCTGAAAGGTTTGGCACTCGAAACGGAAGGCTTTTTATCACAGGACAAGAAATCAGCCCTCAAAAACTTAAGCGGCAGAAAATATTTTTTTGAACAAATCCCTAAGCCCCGGGGTCACAATTTCAGCAAAAATCTGACTTTTGGCAATTCACACAAAAATGGTGCCAAAAGCTTGAAAATGCTCCCCTGAAAGGTTTGGCACTCGAAATGGAAGGCTTTTTATCACAGGACAAGAAATCAGCCCTCAAAAACTTAACCGGCAGAAAATATTTTTTTGAACAAATCCCTAAGCCCCGGGGTCACAATTGCAGCAAAAATCTGACTTTTGGCAATTCACTCAAAAATGGTGCCAAAAGCTTGAAAATGCTCCCCTGAAAGGTTTGGCACTCGAAACGGAAGGCTTTTTATCACAGGACAAGAAATCAGCCCTCAAAAACTTATCCGGCAGAAAATATTTTTTTGAACAAATCCCTAACCCCCGGGGTCACAATTTCAGCAAAAATCTGACTTTTGGCAATTCACTCAAAAATGGTGCCAAAAGCTTGAAAATGCTCCCCTGAAAGGTTTGGCACTCGAAACTGAATGCTTTTTATCACAGGACAAGAAATCAGCCCTCAAAAACTTAACCGGCAAAAAATATTTTGTTGAAAAAATCCCTAACCCCCGGGGTCACAATTTCAGCAAAAATCTGACTTTTGGCAATTCACTCAAAAATGGTGCCAAAAGCTTGAAAATGCACTCCTGAAAGGTTTGGCACTCGAAAAGGAAGGCTTTTTATCACAGGACAAGAAATCAGCCCTCAAAAACTTAAGCGGCAGAAAATATTTTTTTGAACAAATCCCTAAGCCCCGGGGTCACAATTTCAGCAAAAATCTGACTTTTGGCAATTCACTCAAAAATGGTGCCAAAAGCTTGAAAATGCTCTCCTGAAAGGTTTGGCACTCGAAACGGAAGGCTTTTTATCACAGGACAAGAAATCAGCCCTCAAAAACTTATCCGGCAGAAAATATTTTTTTGAAAAAAAATCTCTAAGCCCCGGGGTCACAATTTCAGCAAAAATCTGACTTTTGGCAATTCACTCAAAAATGGTGCCAAAAGCTTGAAAATGCTCCCCTGAAAGGTTTGGCACTCGAAACAGAAGGCTTTTTATCACAGGACAAGAAATCAGCCCTCAAAAACTTAACCGGCAGAAAATATTTTTTTGAAGACATCCCTAAGCCCCGGGGTCACAATTTCAGCAAAAATCTGACTTTTGGCAATTCATTCAAAAATGGTGCCAAAAGCTAGAAAATGCTCCCCTGAAAGGTTTGGCACTCGAAACGGAAGGCTTTTTATCACAGGACAAGAAATCAGCCCTCAAAAACTTAAGCGGCAGAAAATATTTTTTTGAACAAATCCCTAAGCCCCGGGGTCACAATTTCAGCAAAAATCTGACTTTTGGCAATTCACACAAAAATGGTGCCAAAAGCTTGAAAATGCTCCCCTGAAAGGTTTGGCACTCGAAATGGAAGGCTTTTTATCACAGGACAAGAAATCAGCCCTCAAAAACTTAACCGGCAGAAAATATTTTTTTGAACAAATCCCTAAGCCCCGGGGTCACAATTGCAGCAAAAATCTGACTTTTGGCAATTCACTCAAAAATGGTGCCAAAAGCTTGAAAATGCTCCCCTGAAAGGTTTGGCACTCGAAACGGAAGGCTTTTTATCACAGGACAAGAAATCAGCCCTCAAAAACTTAAGCGGCAGAAAATATTTTTTTGAACAAATCCCTAACCCCCAGGGTCACAATTTCAGCAAAAATCTGACTTTTGGCAATTCACTCAAAAATGGTGCCAAAAGCTTGAAAATGCTCCCCTGAAAGGTTTGGCACTCGAAACTGAATGCTTTTTATCACAGGACAAGAAATCAGCCCTCAAAAACTTAACCGGCAAAAAATATTTTGTTGAAAAAATCCCTAACCCCCGGGGTCACAATTTCAGCAAAATTCTGACTTTTGGCAATTCACTCAAAAATGGTGCCAAAAGCTTGAAAATGCACTCCTGAAAGGTTTGGCACTCGAAACAGAAGGCTTTTTATCACAGGACAAGAAATCAGCCCTCAAAAACTTAAGCGGCAGAAAATATTTTTTTGAACAAATCCCTAAGCCCCGGGGTCACAATTTCAGCAAAAATCTGACTTTTGGCAATTCACTCAAAAATGGTGCCAACCAGTTGCAAATGCTCCCCTGAAAGGTTTGGCACTCGAAATGGAAGGCTTTTTATCACAGGACAAGAAATCAGCCCTCAAAAACATATCCGGCAGAAAATATTTTTTTGAAGAAATCCCTAAGCCCCGGGGTCACAATTTCAGCAAAAATCTGACTTTTGGCAATTCATTCAAAAATGGTGCCAAAAGCTAGAAAATGCTCCCCTGAAAGGTTTGGCACTCGAAACGGAAGGGTTTTTATCACAGGACAAGAAATCAGCCCTCAAAAACTTAACCGGCAGAAAATATTCTTTTGAAAAAATCCCTAAGCCCCGGGGTCACAATTTCAGCAAAAATCTGACTTTTGGCAATTCACACAAAAATGGTGCCAAAAGCTTGAAAATGCTCCCCTGAAAGGTTTGGCACTCGAAATGAAAGGCTTTTTATCACAGGACAAGAAATCAGCCCTCAAAAACTTAACCGGCAGAAAATATTTTTTTGAACAAATCCCTAAGCCCCGGGGTCACAATTGCAGCAAAAATCTGACTTTTGGCAATTCACTCAAAAATGGTGCCAACCAGTTGCAAATGCTCCCATGAAAGGTTTGGCACTCGAAACAGAAGGCTTTTTATCACAGGACAAGAAATCAGCCCTCAAAAACATATCCGGCAGAAAATATTTTTTTGAAGAAATCCCTAACCCCCGGGGTCACAATTTCAGCAAAAATCTGACTTTTGGCAATTCACTCAAAAATGGTGCCAATAGCTTGAAAATGCTCTCCTGAAAGGTTTGGCACTCGAAACGGAAGGCTTTTTATCACAGGACAAGAAATCAGCCCTCAAAAACTTAACCGGCAGAAAATATTTTTTTGAAAAAATCCCTAAGCCCCGGGGTCACAATTTCAGCAAAAATCTGACTTTTGGCAATTCACTCAAAAATGGTGCCAAAAGCTTGAAAATGCTCCCCTGAAAGGTTTGACACTCGAAACAGAAGGCTTTTTATCACAGGACAAGAAATCAGCCCTCAAAAACTTAACCGGCAGAAGATATTTTTTTGAAGAAATCCCTAAGCCCCGGGGTCACAATTTCAGCAAAAATCTGACTTTTGGCAATTCACTCAAAAATGGTGCCAACCAGTTGCAAATGCTCCCCTGAAAGGTTTGGCACTCGAAACAGAAGGCTTTTTATCACAGGACAAGAAATCAGCCCTCAAAAATATATCCGGCAGAAAATATTTTTTTGAAGAAATCCCTAACCCCCGGGGTCACAATTTCAGCAAAAATCTGACTTTTGGCAATTCACTCAAAAATTGTGCCAAAAGCTGGAAAAAGCTCCCCTGAAAGGTTTGGCACTCGAAACGGAAGGGTTTTTATCACCGGAAAGGAATTCAGCCCTCAAAAACTTAAGCGGCAGAAAATATTTTTTTGAAAAAATCCCTAAGCCCCGGGGTCACAATTTCAGCAAAAATCTGACATTTGGCAATTCACTCAAAAATGGTGCTAAAAGCTTGAAAATGCTCCCCTGAAAGGTTTGGCACTCGAAAAGGAAGGCTTTTTATCACAGGACAAGAAATCAGCCCTCAAAAACTTAACCGGCAGAAAATATTTTTTTGAACAAATCCCTAACCGCCGGGGTCACAATTTCAGCAAAAATCTGACTTTTGGCAATTCACTCAAAAATGGTGCCAAAAGCTAGAAAATGCTCCCCTGAAAGGTTTGGCACTCGAAACGGAAGGCTTTTTATCACAGGACAAGAAATCAGCCCTCAAAAACTTAACCGGCAGAAAATATTTTTTTGAAAAAATCCCTAAGCACCGGGGTCACAATTTCAGCAAAAATCTGACTTTTAGCAATTCATTCAAAAATGGTGCCAAAAGCTAGAAAATGCTCCCCTGAAAGGTTTGGAACTCGAAACTGAATGCTTTTTATCACAGGACAAGAAATCAGCCCTCAAAAACTTAAGCGGCAGAAAATATTTTTTTGAACAAATCCCTAAGCCCCGGGGTCACAATTTCAGCAAAATTCTGACTTTTGGCAATTCACTCAAAAATGGTGCCAAAAGCTTGAAAATGCTCTCCTGAAAGGTTTGGCACTCGAAAAGGAAGGCTTTTTATCACAGGACAAGAAATCAGCCCTCAAAAACTTAACCGGCAGAAAATATTTTTTTGAAGAAATCCCTAACCCCCGGGGTCACAATTTCAGCAAAAATCTGACTTTTGGCAATTCACTCAAAAATGGTGCCAAAAGCTTGAAAATGCACTCCTGAAAGGTTTGGCACTCGAAACAGAAGGCTTTTTATCACAGGACAAGAAATCAGCCCTCAAAAACTTAACCGGCAGAAAATATTTTTTTGAACAAATCCCTAAGCCCCGGGGTCACAATTTCAGCAAAAATCTGACTTTTGGCAATTCACTCAAAAATGGTGCTAAAAGCTTGAAAATGCTCCCCTGAAAGGTTTGGCACTCGAAACGGAAGGCTTTTTATCACAGGACAAGAAATCAGCCCTCAAAAACTTAACCCGCAGAAAATATTTTTTTGAACAAATCCCTAACCCCCGGGGTCACAATTTCAGCAAAAATCTGACTTTTTGCAATTCACTCAAAAATGGTGCCAAAAGCTAGAAAATGCTCTCCTGAAAGGTTTGGCACTCGAAACGGAAGGCTTTTTATCACAGGACAAGAAATCAGCCCTCAAAAACTTATCTGGCAGAAAATATTTTTTTGAAAAAATCCCTAAGCCCCGGGGTCACAATTTCAGCAAAAATCTGACTTTTGGCAATTCACTCAAGAATGGTGCCAGAAGCTTGAAAACGCTCCCCTGAAAGGTTTGGCACTCGAAACAGAAGGCTTTTTATCACAGGACAAGAAATCAGCCCTCAAAAACTTAACCGGCAGAAAATATTTTTTTGAAAAAATCCCTAAGCAAAATTCTGACTTTTGGCAATTCACTCAAAAATGGTGCCAAAAGCTTGAAAATGCTCTCCTGAAAGGTTTGGCACTCGAAAAGGAAGGCTTTTTATCACAGGACAAGAAATCAGCCCTCAAAAACTTAAGCGGCAGAAAATATTTTTTTGAACAAATCCCTAAGCCCCGGGGTCACAATTTCAGCAAAAATCTGACTTTTGGCAATTCACTCAAAAATGGTGCCAAAAGCTTGAAAAAGCTCCCCTGAAAGGTTTGGCACTCGAAACGGAAGGCTTTTTATCACCGGAAAGGAATTCAGCCCTCAAAAACTTAACCGGCAGAAAATATTTTTTTGAAGACATCCCTAAGCCCCGGGGTCACAATTTCAGCAAAAATCTGACTTTTGGCAATTCACTCAAAAATGGTGCCAGAAGCTTGAAAATGCTCTCCTGAAAGGTTTGGCACTCGAAACGGAAGGCTTTTTATCACAGGACAAGAAATCAGCCCTCAAAAACTTAAGCGGCAGAAAATATTTTTTTGAACAAATCCCTAAGCCCCGGGGTCACAATTTCAGCAAAAATCTGACTTTTGGCAATTCACACAAAAATGGTGCCAAAAGCTTGAAAAAGCTCCCCTGAAAGGTTTGGCACTCGAAATGGAAGGCTTTTTATCACAGGACAAGAAATCAGCCCTCAAAAACTTAACCGGCAGAAAATATTTTTTTGAATAAATCCCTAAGCCCCGGGGTCACAATTTCAGCAAAAATCTGACTTTTGGCAATTCACTCAAAAATGGTGCCAAAAGCTTGAAAATGCTCCACTGAAAGAATGGCACTCGAAACTGAATGCTTTTTATCACAGGACAAGAAATCAGCCCTCAAAAACTTAACCGGCAGAAAATATTCTTTTGAAAAAATCCCTAAGCCCCGGGGTCACAATTTCAGCAAAAATCTGACTTTTGGCTATTCACGCAAAAATGGTGCCAACCAGTTGCAAATGCTCCCCTGAAAGGTTTGGCACTCGAAATGGAAGGCTTTTTATCACAGGACAAGAAATCAGCCCTCAAAAACATATCCGGCAGAAAATATTTTTTTGAAGAAATCCCTAAGCCCCGGGGTCACAATTTCAGCAAAAATCTGACTTTTGGCAATTCATTCAAAAATGGTGCCAAAAGCTAGAAAATGCTCCCCTGAAAGGTTTGGCACTCGAAACGGAAGGGTTTTTATCACAGGACAAGAAATCAGCCCTCAAAAACTTAAGCGGCAGAAAATATTTTTTTGAACAAATCCCTAAGCCCGGGGGTCACAATTTCAGCAAAAATCTGACTTTTGGCAATTCACACAAAAATGGTGCCAAAAGCTTGAAAATGCTCCCCTGAAAGGTTTGGCACTCGAAATGAAAGGCTTTTTATCACAGGACAAGAAATCAGCCCTCAAAAACTTAACCGGCAGAAAATATTTTTTTGAACAAATCCCTAAGCCCCGGGGTCACAATTGCAGCAAAAATCTGACTTTTGGCAATTCACTCAAAAATGGTGCCAACCAGTTGCAAATGCTCCCATGAAAGGTTTGGCACTCGAAACAGAAGGCTTTTTATCACAGGACAAGAAATCAGCCCTCAAAAACATATCCGGCAGAAAATATTTTTTTGAAGAAATCCCTAACCCCCGGGGTCACAATTTCAGCAAAAATCTGACTTTTGGCAATTCACTCAAAAATGGTGCCAAAAGCTTGAAAATGCTCTCCTGAAAGGTTTGGCACTCGAAACGGAAGGCTTTTTATCACAGGACAAGAAATCAGCCCTCAAAAACTTAACCGGCAGAAAATATTTTTTTGAACAAATCCCTAAGCCCCGGGGTCACAATTTCAGCAAAAATCTGACTTTTGGCAATTCACTCAAAAATGGTGCCAAAAGCTTGAAAATGCTCCCCTGAAAGGTTTGACACTCGAAACAGAAGGCTTTTTATCACAGGACAAGAAATCAGCCCTCAAAAACTTAACCGGCAGAAAATATTTTTTTGAAGAAATCCCTAAGCCCCGGGGTCACAATTTCAGCAAAAATCTGACTTTTGGCAATTCACTCAAAAATGGTGCCAACCAGTTGCAAATGCTCCCCTGAAAGGTTTGGCACTCGAAACAGAAGGCTTTTTATCACAGGACAAGAAATCAGCCCTCAAAAATATATCCGGCAGAAAATATTTTTTTGAAGAAATCCCTAACCCCCGGGGTCACAATTTCAGCAAAAATCTGACTTTTGGCAATTCACTCAAAAATTGTGCCAAAAGCTGGAAAAAGCTCCCCTGAAAGGTTTGGCACTCGAAACGGAAGGGTTTTTATCACCGGAAAGGAATTCAGCCCTCAAAAACTTAAGCGGCAGAAAATATTTTTTTGAAAAAATCCCTAAGCCCCGGGGTCACAATTTCAGCAAAAATCTGACATTTGGCAATTCACTCAAAAATGGTGCTAAAAGCTTGAAAATGCTCCCCTGAAAGGTTTGGCACTCGAAACGGAAGGCTTTTTATCACAGGACAAGAAATCAGCCCTCAAAAACTTAACCGGCAGAAAATATTTTTTTGAACAAATCCCTAACCGCCGGGGTCACAATTTCAGCAAAAATCTGACTTTTGGCAATTCACTCAAAAATGGTGCCAAAAGCTAGAAAATGCTCCCCTGAAAGGTTTGGCACTCGAAACGGAAGGCTTTTTATCACAGGACAAGAAATCAGCCCTCAAAAACTTAACCGGCAGAAAATATTTTTTTGAACAAATCCCTAAGCCCCGGGGTCACAATTTCAGCAAAAATCTGACTTTTGGCAATTCACTCAAAAATGGTGCCAAAAGCTTGAAAATGCTCTCCTGAAAGGTTTGGCACTCGAAAAGGAAGGCTTTTTATCACAGGACAAGAAATCAGCCCTCAAAAACTTAACCGGCAGAAAATATTTTTTTGAAGAAATCCCTAACCCCCGGGGTCACAATTTCAGCAAAAATCTGACTTTTGGCAATTCACTCAAAAATGGTGCCAAAAGCTTGAAAATGCACTCCTGAAAGGTTTGGCACTCGAAACAGAAGGCTTTTTATCACAGGACAAGAAATCAGCCCTCAAAAACTTAACCGGCAGAAAATATTTTTTTGAACAAATCCCTAAGCCCCGGGGTCACAATTTCAGCAAAAATCTGACTTTTGGCAATTCACTCAAAAATGGTGCTAAAAGCTTGAAAATGCTCCCCTGAAAGGTTTGGCACTCGAAACGGAAGGCTTTTTATCACAGGACAAGAAATCAGCCCTCAAAAACTTAACCCGCAGAAAATATTTTTTTGAACAAATCCCTAACCCCCGGGGTCACAATTTCAGCAAAAATCTGACTTTTGGCAATTCACTCAAAAATGGTGCCAAAAGCTAGAAAATGCTCTCCTGAAAGGTTTGGCACTCGAAACGGAAGGCTTTTTATCACAGGACAAGAAATCAGCCCTCAAAAACTTAACCGGCAGAAAATATTTTTTTGAAAAAATCCCTAAGCCCCGGGGTCACAATTTCAGCAAAAATCTGACTTTTGGCAATTCACTCAAAAATGGTGCCAGAAGCTTGAAAACGCTCCCCTGAAAGGTTTGGCACTCGAAACAGAAGGCTTTTTATCACAGGACAAGAAATCAGCCCTCAAAAACTTAACCGGCAGAAAATATTTTTTTGAAAAAATCCCTAAGCAAAATTCTGACTTTTGGCAATTCACTCAAAAATGGTGCCAAAAGCTTGAAAATGCTCTCCTGAAAGGTTTGGCACTCGAAAAGGAAGGCTTTTTATCACAGGACAAGAAATCAGCCCTCAAAAACTTAAGCGGCAGAAAATATTTTTTTGAACAAATCCCTAAGCCCCGGGGTCACAATTTCAGCAAAAATCTGACTTTTGGCAATTCACTCAAAAATGGTGCCAAAAGCTTGAAAAAGCTCCCCTGAAAGGTTTGGCACTCGAAACGGAAGGCTTTTTATCACCGGAAAGGAATTCAGCCCTCAAAAACTTAACCGGCAGAAAATATTTTTTTGAAGACATCCCTAAGCCCCGGGGTCACAATTTCAGCAAAAATCTGACTTTTGGCAATTCACTCAAAAATGGTGCCAGAAGCTTGAAAATGCTCTCCTGAAAGGTTTGGCACTCGAAACGGAAGGCTTTTTATCACAGGACAAGAAATCAGCCCTCAAAAACTTAAGCGGCAGAAAATATTTTTTTGAACAAATCCCTAAGCCCCGGGGTCACAATTTCAGCAAAAATCTGACTTTTGGCAATTCACACAAAAATGGTGCCAAAAGCTTGAAAATGCTCCCCTGAAAGGTTTGGCACTCGAAATGGAAGGCTTTTTATCACAGGACAAGAAATCAGCCCTCAAAAACTTAACCGGCAGAAAATATTTTTTTGAATAAATCCCTAAGCCCCGGGGTCACAATTTCAGCAAAAATCTGACTTTTGGCAATTCACTCAAAAATGGTGCCAAAAGCTTGAAAATGCTCCACTGAAAGGTTTGGCACTCGAAACTGAATGCTTTTTATCACAGGACAAGAAATCAGCCCTCAAAAACTTAACCGGCAGAAAATATTCTTTTGAAAAAATCCCTAAGCCCCGGGGTCACAATTTCAGCAAAAATCTGACTTTTGGCTATTCACGCAAAAATGGTGCCAACCAGTTGCAAATGCTCCCCTGAAAGGTTTGGCACTCGAAATGGAAGGCTTTTTATCACAGGACAAGAAATCAGCCCTCAAAAACATATCCGGCAGAAAATATTTTTTTGAAGAAATCCCTAACCCCCGGGGTCACAATTTCAGCAAAAATCTGACTTTTGGCAATTCATTCAAAAATGGTGCCAAAAGCTAGAAAATGCTCCCCTGAAAGGTTTGGCACTCGAAACGGAAGGGTTTTTATCACAGGACAAGAAATCAGCCCTCAAAAACTTAAGCGGCAGAAAATATTTTTTTGAACAAATCCCTAAGCCCGGGGGTCACAATTTCAGCAAAAATCTGACTTTTGGCAATTCACACAAAAATGGTGCCAAAAGCTTGAAAATGCTCCCCTGAAAGGTTTGGCACGCGAAATGAAAGGCTTTTTATCACAGGACAAGAAATCAGCCCTCAAAAACTTAACCGGCAGAAAATATTTTTTTGAACAAATCCCTAAGCCCCGGGGTCACAATTGCAGCAAAAATCTGACTTTTGGCAATTCACTCAAAAATGGTGCCAACCAGTTGCAAATGCTCCCATGAAAGGTTTGGCACTCGAAACAGAAGGCTTTTTATCACAGGACAAGAAATCAGCCCTCAAAAACATATCCGGCAGAAAATATTTTTTTGAAGAAATCCCTAACCCCCGGGGTCACAATTTCAGCAAAAATCTGACTTTTGGCAATTCACTCAAAAATGGTGCCAAAAGCTTGAAAATGCTCTCCTGAAAGGTTTGGCACTCGAAACGGAAGGCTTTTTATCACAGGACAAGAAATCAGCCCTCAAAAACTTAACCGGCAGAAAATATTTTTTTGAACAAATCCCTAAGCCCCGGGGTCACAATTTCAGCAAAAATCTGACTTTTGGCAATTCACTCAAAAATGGTGCCAAAAGCTTGAAAATGCTCCCCTGAAAGGTTTGACACTCGAAACAGAAGGCTTTTTATCACAGGACAAGAAATCAGCCCTCAAAAACTTAACCGGCAGAAAATATTTTTTTGAAGAAATCCCTAAGCCCCGGGGTCACAATTTCAGCAAAAATCTGACTTTTGGCAATTCACTCAAAAATGGTGCCAACCAGTTGCAAATGCTCCCCTGAAAGGTTTGGCACTCGAAACAGAAGGCTTTTTATCACAGGACAAGAAATCAGCCCTCAAAAACATATCCGGCAGAAAATATTTTTTTGAAGAAATCCCTAACCCCCGGGGTCACAATTTCAGCAAAAATCTGACTTTTGGCAATTCACTCAAAAATTGTGCCAAAAGCTGGAAAAAGCTCCCCTGAAAGGTTTGGCACTCGAAACGGAAGGGTTTTTATCACCGGAAAGGAATTCAGCCCTCAAAAACTTAAGCGGCAGAAAATATTTTTTTGAAAAAATCCCTAAGCCCCGGGGTCACAATTTCAGCAAAAATCTGACATTTGGCAATTCACTCAAAAATGGTGCTAAAAGCTTGAAAATGCTCCCCTGAAAGGTTTGGCACTCGAAACGGAAGGCTTTTTATCACAGGACAAGAAATCAGCCCTCAAAAACTTAACCGGCAGAAAATATTTTTTTGAACAAATCCCTAACCGCCGGGGTCACAATTTCAGCAAAAATCTGACTTTTGGCAATTCACTCAAAAATGGTGCCAAAAGCTAGAAAATGCTCCCCTGAAAGGTTTGGCACTCGAAACGGAAGGCTTTTTATCACAGGACAAGAAATCAGCCCTCAAAAACTTAACCGGCAGAAAATATTTTTTTGAAAAAATCCCTAAGCACCGGGGTCACAATTTCAGCAAAAATCTGACTTTTAGCAATTCATTCAAAAATGGTGCCAAAAGCTAGAAAATGCTCCCCTGAAAGGTTTGGAACTCGAAACTGAATGCTTTTTATCACAGGACAAGAAATCAGCCCTCAAAAACTTAAGCGGCAGAAAATATTTTTTTGAACAAATCCCTAAGCCCCGGGGTCACAATTTCAGCAAAATTCTGACTTTTGGCAATTCACTCAAAAATGGTGCCAAAAGCTTGAAAATGCTCTCCTGAAAGGTTTGGCACTCGAAAAGGAAGGCTTTTTATCACAGGACAAGAAATCAGCCCTCAAAAACTTAACCGTCAGAAAATATTTTTTTGAAGAAATCCCTAACCCCCGGGGTCACAATTTCAGCAAAAATCTGACTTTTGGCAATTCACTCAAAAATGGTGCCAAAAGCTTGAAAATGCACTCCTGAAAGGTTTGGCACTCGAAACAGAAGGCTTTTTATCACAGGACAAGAAATCAGCCCTCAAAAACTTAACCGGCAGAAAATATTTTTTTGAACAAATCCCTAAGCCCCGGGGTCACAATTTCAGCAAAAATCTGACTTTTGGCAATTCACTCAAAAATGGTGCTAAAAGCTTGAAAATGCTCCCCTGAAAGGTTTGGCACTCGAAACGGAAGGCCTTTTATCACAGGACAAGAAATCAGCCCTCAAAAACTTAACCGGCAGAAAATATTTTTTTGAAGAAATCCCTAACCCCCGGGGTCACAATTTCAGCAAAAATCTGACTTTTGGCAATTCACTCAAAAATGGTGCCAAAAGCTTGAAAATGCACTCCTGAAAGGTTTGGCACTCGAAAAGGAAGGCTTTTTATCACAGGACAAGAAATCAGCCCTCAAAAACTTAAGCGGCAGAAAATATTTTTTTGAACAAATCCCTAAGCCCCGGGGTCACAATTTCAGCAAAAATCTGACTTTTGGCAATTCACTCAAAAATGGTGCCAACCAGTTGCAAATGCTCCCCTGAAAGGTTTGGCACTCGAAACAGAAGGCTTTTTATCACAGGACAAGAAATCAGCCCTCAAAAACATATCCGGCAGAAAATATTTTTTTGAAGAAATCCCTAACCCCCGGGGTCACAATTTCAGCAAAAATCTGACTTTTGGCAATTCACTCTAAAATAGTGCCAAAAGCTGGAAAAAGCTCCCCTGAAAGGTTTGGCACTCGAAACGGAAGGGTTTTTATCACCGGAAAGGAATTCAGCCCTCAAAAACTTAAGCGGCAGAAAATATTTTTTTGAACAAATCCCTAAGCCCCGGGGTCACAATTTCAGCAAAAATCTGACATTTGGCAATTCACTCAAAAATGGTGCTAAAAGCTTGAAAATGCTCCCCTGAAAGGTTTGGCACTCGAAACGCAAGGCTTTTTATCACAGGACAAGAAATCAGCCCTCAAAAACTTAACCCACAGAAAATATTTTTTTGAACAAATCCCTAACCCCCGGGGTCACAATTTCAGCAAAAATCTGACTTTTGGCAATTCACTCAAAAATGGTGCCAAAAGCTAGAAAATGCTCTCCTGAAAGGTTTGGCACTCGAAACGGAAGGCTTTTTATCACAGGACAAGAAATCAGCCCTCAAAAACTTATCTGGCATAAAATATTTTTTTGAAAAAATCCCTAAGCCCCGGGGTCACAATTTCAGCAAAAATCTGACTTTTGGCAATTCACTCAAAAATGGTGCCAGAAGCTAGAAAATGCTCCCCTGAAAGGTTTGGCACTCGAAACGGAAGGCTTTTTATCACCGGAAAGGAATTCAGCCCTCAAAAACTTAACCGGCAGAAAATATTTTTTTGAAGACATCCCTAAGCCCCGGGGTCACAATTTCAGCAAAAATCTGACTTTTGGCAATTCACTCAAAAATGGTGCCAGAAGCTTGAAAATGCTCTCCTGAAAGGTTTGGCACTCGAAACGGAAGGCTTTTTATCACAGGACAAGAAATCAGCCCTCAAAAACTTAAGCGGCAGAAAATATTTTTTTGAACAAATCCCTAAGCCCCGGGGTCACAATTTCAGCAAAAATCTGACTTTTGGCAATTCACTCAAAAATGGTGCCAAAAGCTTGAAAATGCTCCCCTGAAAGGTTTGGCACTCGAAACGGAAGGCTTTTTATCACAGGACAAGAAATCAGCCCTCAAAAACTTATCCGGCAGAAAATATTTTTTTGAAGAAATCCCTAACCCCCGGGGTCACAATTTCAGCAAAAATCTGACTTTTGGCAATTCACTCAAAAATGGTGCCAAAAGCTAGAAAATGCTCTCCTGAAAGGTTTGGCACTCGAAACGGAAGGCTTTTTATCACAGGACAAGAAATCAGCCCTCAAAAACTTATCTGGCATAAAATATTTTTTTGAAAAAATCCCTAAGCCCCGGGGTCACAATTTCAGCAAAAATCTGACTTTTGGCAATTCACTCAAAAATGGTGCCAGAAGCTTGAAAACGCTCCCCTGAAAGGTTTGGCACTCGAAACAGAAGGCTTTTTATCACAGGACAAGAAATCAGCCCTCAAAAACTTAAGCGGCAGAAAATATTTTTTTGAACAAATCCCTAAGCCCCGGGGTCACAATTTCAGCAAAAATCTGACTTTTGGCAATTCACACAAAAATGGTGCCAAAAGCTTGAAAATGCTCCCCTGAAAGGTTTGGCACTCGAAATGGAAGGCTTTTTATCACAGGACAAGAAATCAGCCCTCAAAAACTTAACCGGCAGAAAATATTTTTTTGAATAAATCCCTAAGCCCCGGGGTCACAATTTCAGCAAAAATCTGACTTTTGGCAATTCACTCAAAAATGGTGCCAAAAGCTTGAAAATGCTCCCCTGAAAGGTTTGGCACTCGAAACGGAAGGCTTTTTATCACAGGACAAGAAATCAGCCCTCAAAAACTTATCCGGCAGAAAATATTTTTTTGAAGAAATCCCTAACCCCCGGGGTCACAATTTCAGCAAAAATCTGACTTTTGGCAATTCACTCAAAAATGGTTCCAAAAGCTTGAAAATGCTCCCCTGAAAGGTTTGGCACTCGAAACAGAAGGCTTTTTATCACAGGACAAGAAATCAGCCCTCAAAAACTTAACCGGCAGAAAATATTTTTTTGAAAAAATCCCTAAGCCCCGGGGTCACAATTTCAGCAAAAATCTGACTTTTGGCAATTCACTCAAAAATGGTGCCAAAAGCTTGAAAATGCTCCCCTGAAAGGTTTGGCACTCGAAACAGAAGGCTTTTTATCACAGGACAAGAAATCAGCCCTCAAAAACTTAAGCGGCAGAAAATATTTTTTTGAACAAATCCCTAAGCCCCGGGGTCACAATTTCAGCAAAAATCTGACTTTTGGCAATTCACACAAAAATGGTGGCAAAAGCTTGAAAATGCTCCCCTGAAAGGTTTGGCACTCGAAATGGAAGGCTTTTTATCACAGGACAAGAAATCAGCCCTCAAAAACTTATCCGGCAGAAAATATTTTTTTGAAGAAATCCCTAAGCCCCGGGGTCACAATTTCAGCAAAAATCTGACTTTTGGCAATTCATTCAAAAATGGTGCCAAAAGCTAGAAAATGCTCCCCTGAAAGGTTTGGCACTCGAAACGGAAGGGTTTTTATCACAGGACAAGAAATCAGCCCTCAAAAACTTAAGCGGCAGAAAATATTTTTTTGAACAAATCCCTAAGCCCGGGGGTCACAATTTCAGCAAAAATCTGACTTTTGGCAATTCACACAAAAATGGTGCCAAAAGCTTGAAAATGCTCCCCTGAAAGGTTTGGCACTCGAAATGAAAGGCTTTTTATCACAGGACAAGAAATCAGCCCTCAAAAACTTAACCGGCAGAAAATATTTTTTTGAACAAATCCCTAAGCCCCGGGGTCACAATTGCAGCAAAAATCTGACTTTTGGCAATTCACTCAAAAATGGTGCCAACCAGTTGCAAATGCTCCCATGAAAGGTTTGGCACTCGAAACAGAAGGCTTTTTATCACAGGACAAGAAATCAGCCCTCAAAAACATATCCGGCAGAAAATATTTTTTTGAAGAAATCCCTAACCCCCGGGGTCACAATTTCAGCAAAAATCTGACTTTTGGCAATTCACTCAAAAATGGTGCCAAAAGCTTGAAAATGCTCTCCTGAAAGGTTTGGCACTCGAAACGGAAGGCTTTTTATCACAGGACAAGAAATCAGCCCTCAAAAACTTAACCGGCAGAAAATATTTTTTTGAACAAATCCCTAAGCCCCGGGGTCACAATTTCAGCAAAAATCTGACTTTTGGCAATTCACTCAAAAATGGTGCCAAAAGCTTGAAAATGCTCCCCTGAAAGGTTTGACACTCGAAACAGAAGGCTTTTTATCACAGGACAAGAAATCAGCCCTCAAAAACTTAACCGGCAGAAAATATTTTTTTGAAGAAATCCCTAAGCCCCGGGGTCACAATTTCAGCAAAAATCTGACTTTTGGCAATTCACTCAAAAATGGTGCCAACCAGTTGCAAATGCTCCCCTGAAAGGTTTGGCACTCGAAACAGAAGGCTTTTTATCACAGGACAAGAAATCAGCCCTCAAAAATATATCCGGCAGAAAATATTTTTTTGAAGAAATCCCTAACCCCCGGGGTCACAATTTCAGCAAAAATCTGACTTTTGGCAATTCACTCAAAAATTGTGCCAAAAGCTGGAAAAAGCTCCCCTGAAAGGTTTGGCACTCGAAACGGAAGGGTTTTTATCACCGGAAAGGAATTCAGCCCTCAAAAACTTAAGCGGCAGAAAATATTTTTTTGAAAAAATCCCTAAGCCCCGGGGTCACAATTTCAGCAAAAATCTGACATTTGGCAATTCACTCAAAAATGGTGCTAAAAGCTTGAAAATGCTCCCCTGAAAGGTTTGGCACTCGAAACGGAAGGCTTTTTATCACAGGACAAGAAATCAGCCCTCAAAAACTTAACCGGCAGAAAATATTTTTTTGAACAAATCCCTAACCGCCGGGGTCACAATTTCAGCAAAAATCTGACTTTTGGCAATTCACTCAAAAATGGTGCCAAAAGCTAGAAAATGCTCCCCTGAAAGGTTTGGCACTCGAAACGGAAGGCTTTTTATCACAGGACAAGAAATCAGCCCTCAAAAACTTAACCGGCAGAAAATATTTTTTTGAACAAATCCCTAAGCCCCGGGGTCACAATTTCAGCAAAAATCTGACTTTTGGCAATTCACTCAAAAATGGTGCCAAAAGCTTGAAAATGCTCTCCTGAAAGGTTTGGCACTCGAAAAGGAAGGCTTTTTATCACAGGACAAGAAATCAGCCCTCAAAAACTTAACCGGCAGAAAATATTTTTTTGAAGAAATCCCTAACCCCCGGGGTCACAATTTCAGCAAAAATCTGACTTTTGGCAATTCACTCAAAAATGGTGCCAAAAGCTTGAAAATGCACTCCTGAAAGGTTTGGCACTCGAAACAGAAGGCTTTTTTATCACAGGACAAGAAATCAGCCCTCAAAAACTTAACCGGCAGAAAATATTTTTTTGAACAAAATCCCTAAGCCCCCGGGGTCACAATTTCAGCAAAAATCTGACTTTTGGCAATTCACTCAAAAATGGTGCTAAAAGCTTGAAAATGCTCCCCTGAAAGGTTTTGGCACTCGAAACGGAAGGCTTTTTATCACAGGACAAGAAATCAGCCCTCAAAAACTTAACCCGCAGAAATATTTTTTTGAACAAATCCCTAACCCCCGGGTCACAATTTCAGCAAAAATCTGACTTTTGGCAATTCACTCAAAAATGGTGCCAAAAGCTAGAAAATGCTCTCCTGAAAGGTTTGGCACTCGAAACGGAAGGCTTTTTATCACAGGACAAGAAATCAGCCCTCAAAAACTTAACCGGCAGAAAATATTTTTTGAAAAAATCCCTAAGCCCCGGGGTCACAATTTCAGCAAAAATCTGACTTTTGGCAATTCACTCAAAAATGGTGCCAGAAGCTTGAAAACGCTCCCCTGAAAGGTTTGGCACTCGAAACAGAAGGCTTTTTATCACAGGACAAGAAATCAGCCCTCAAAAACTTAACCGGCAGAAAATATTTTTTTGAAAAAAAATCCCTAAGCAAAATTCTGACTTTTGGCAATTCTCAAAAATGGTGCCAAAAGCTTGAAAATGCTCTCCTGAAAGGTTTGGCACTCGAAAAGGAAGGCTTTTTATCACAGGACAAGAAATCAGCCCTCAAAAACTTAAGCGGCAGAAAATATTTTTTTGAACAAATCCCTAAGCCCCGGGGTCACAATTTCAGCAAAAATCTGACTTTTGGCAATTCACTCAAAAATGGTGCCAAAAGCTTGAAAAAGCTCCCCTGAAAGGTTTGGCACTCGAAACGGAAGGCTTTTTATCACCGGAAAGGAATTCAGCCCTCAAAAACTTAACCGGCAGAAAATATTTTTTTGAAGACATCCCTAAGCCCCGGGGTCACAATTTCAGCAAAAATCTGACTTTTGGCAATTCACTCAAAAATGGTGCCAGAAGCTTGAAAATGCTCTCCTGAAAGGTTTGGCACTCGAAACGGAAGGCTTTTTATCACAGGACAAGAAATCAGCCCTCAAAAACTTAAGCGGCAGAAAATATTTTTTTGAACAAATCCCTAAGCCCCGGGGTCACAATTTCAGCAAAAATCTGACTTTTGGCAATTCACACAAAAATGGTGCCAAAAGCTTGAAAATGCTCCCCTGAAAGGTTTGGCACTCGAAATGGAAGGCTTTTTATCACAGGACAAGAAATCAGCCCTCAAAAACTTAACCGGCAGAAAATATTTTTTTGAATAAATCCCTAAGCCCCGGGGTCACAATTTCAGCAAAAATCTGACTTTTGGCAATTCACTCAAAAATGGTGCCAAAAGCTTGAAAATGCTCCACTGAAAGGTTTGGCACTCGAAACTGAATGCTTTTTATCACAGGACAAGAAATCAGCCCTCAAAAACTTAACCGGCAGAAAATATTCTTTTGAAAAAATCCCTAAGCCCCGGGGTCACAATTTCAGCAAAAATCTGACTTTTGGCTATTCACGCAAAAATGGTGCCAACCAGTTGCAAATGCTCCCCTGAAAGGTTTGGCACTCGAAATGGAAGGCTTTTTATCACAGGACAAGAAATCAGCCCTCAAAAACATATCCGGCAGAAAATATTTTTTTGAAGAAATCCCTAAGCCCCGGGGTCACAATTTCAGCAAAAATCTGACTTTTGGCAATTCATTCAAAAATGGTGCCAAAAGCTAGAAAATGCTCCCCTGAAAGGTTTGGCACTCGAAACGGAAGGGTTTTTATCACAGGACAAGAAATCAGCCCTCAAAAACTTAAGCGGCAGAAAATATTTTTTTGAACAAATCCCTAAGCCCGGGGGTCACAATTTCAGCAAAAATCTGACTTTTGGCAATTCACACAAAAATGGTGCCAAAAGCTTGAAAATGCTCCCCTGAAAGGTTTGGCACGCGAAATGAAAGGCTTTTTATCACAGGACAAGAAATCAGCCCTCAAAAACTTAACCGGCAGAAAATATTTTTTTGAACAAATCCCTAAGCCCCGGGGTCACAATTGCAGCAAAAATCTGACTTTTGGCAATTCACTCAAAAATGGTGCCAACCAGTTGCAAATGCTCCCATGAAAGGTTTGGCACTCGAAACAGAAGGCTTTTTATCACAGGACAAGAAATCAGCCCTCAAAAACATATCCGGCAGAAAATATTTTTTTGAAGAAATCCCTAACCCCCGGGGTCACAATTTCAGCAAAAATCTGACTTTTGGCAATTCACTCAAAAATGGTGCCAAAAGCTTGAAAATGCTCTCCTGAAAGGTTTGGCACTCGAAACGGAAGGCTTTTTATCACAGGACAAGAAATCAGCCCTCAAAAACTTAACCGGCAGAAAATATTTTTTTGAACAAATCCCTAAGCCCCGGGGTCACAATTTCAGCAAAAATCTGACTTTTGGCAATTCACTCAAAAATGGTGCCAAAAGCTTGAAAATGCTCCCCTGAAAGGTTTGACACTCGAAACAGAAGGCTTTTTATCACAGGACAAGAAATCAGCCCTCAAAAACTTAACCGGCAGAAAATATTTTTTTGAAGAAATCCCTAAGCCCCGGGGTCACAATTTCAGCAAAAATCTGACTTTTGGCAATTCACTCAAAAATGGTGCCAACCAGTTGCAAATGCTCCCCTGAAAGGTTTGGCACTCGAAACAGAAGGCTTTTTATCACAGGACAAGAAATCAGCCCTCAAAAACATATCCGGCAGAAAATATTTTTTTGAAGAAATCCCTAACCCCCGGGGTCACAATTTCAGCAAAAATCTGACTTTTGGCAATTCACTCAAAAATTGTGCCAAAAGCTGGAAAAAGCTCCCCTGAAAGGTTTGGCACTCGAAACGGAAGGGTTTTTATCACCGGAAAGGAATTCAGCCCTCAAAAACTTAAGCGGCAGAAAATATTTTTTTGAAAAAATCCCTAAGCCCCGGGGTCACAATTTCAGCAAAAATCTGACATTTGGCAATTCACTCAAAAATGGTGCTAAAAGCTTGAAAATGCTCCCCTGAAAGGTTTGGCACTCGAAACGGAAGGCTTTTTATCACAGGACAAGAAATCAGCCCTCAAAAACTTAACCGGCAGAAAATATTTTTTTGAACAAATCCCTAACCGCCGGGGTCACAATTTCAGCAAAAATCTGACTTTTGGCAATTCACTCAAAAATGGTGCCAAAAGCTAGAAAATGCTCCCCTGAAAGGTTTGGCACTCGAAACGGAAGGCTTTTTATCACAGGACAAGAAATCAGCCCTCAAAAACTTAACCGGCAGAAAATATTTTTTTGAAAAAATCCCTAAGCACCGGGGTCACAATTTCAGCAAAAATCTGACTTTTAGCAATTCATTCAAAAATGGTGCCAAAAGCTAGAAAATGCTCCCCTGAAAGGTTTGGAACTCGAAACTGAATGCTTTTTATCACAGGACAAGAAATCAGCCCTCAAAAACTTAAGCGGCAGAAAATATTTTTTTGAACAAATCCCTAAGCCCCGGGGTCACAATTTCAGCAAAATTCTGACTTTTGGCAATTCACTCAAAAATGGTGCCAAAAGCTTGAAAATGCTCTCCTGAAAGGTTTGGCACTCGAAAAGGAAGGCTTTTTATCACAGGACAAGAAATCAGCCCTCAAAAACTTAACCGTCAGAAAATATTTTTTTGAAGAAATCCCTAACCCCCGGGGTCACAATTTCAGCAAAAATCTGACTTTTGGCAATTCACTCAAAAATGGTGCCAAAAGCTTGAAAATGCACTCCTGAAAGGTTTGGCACTCGAAACAGAAGGCTTTTTATCACAGGACAAGAAATCAGCCCTCAAAAACTTAACCGGCAGAAAATATTTTTTTGAACAAATCCCTAAGCCCCGGGGTCACAATTTCAGCAAAAATCTGACTTTTGGCAATTCACTCAAAAATGGTGCTAAAAGCTTGAAAATGCTCCCCTGAAAGGTTTGGCACTCGAAACGGAAGGCCTTTTATCACAGGACAAGAAATCAGCCCTCAAAAACTTAACCGGCAGAAAATATTTTTTTGAAGAAATCCCTAACCCCCGGGGTCACAATTTCAGCAAAAATCTGACTTTTGGCAATTCACTCAAAAATGGTGCCAAAAGCTTGAAAATGCACTCCTGAAAGGTTTGGCACTCGAAAAGGAAGGCTTTTTATCACAGGACAAGAAATCAGCCCTCAAAAACTTAAGCGGCAGAAAATATTTTTTTGAACAAATCCCTAAGCCCCGGGGTCACAATTTCAGCAAAAATCTGACTTTTGGCAATTCACTCAAAAATGGTGCCAACCAGTTGCAAATGCTCCCCTGAAAGGTTTGGCACTCGAAACAGAAGGCTTTTTATCACAGGACAAGAAATCAGCCCTCAAAAACATATCCGGCAGAAAATATTTTTTTGAAGAAATCCCTAACCCCCGGGGTCACAATTTCAGCAAAAATCTGACTTTTGGCAATTCACTCTAAAATAGTGCCAAAAGCTGGAAAAAGCTCCCCTGAAAGGTTTGGCACTCGAAACGGAAGGGTTTTTATCACCGGAAAGGAATTCAGCCCTCAAAAACTTAAGCGGCAGAAAATATTTTTTTGAACAAATCCCTAAGCCCCGGGGTCACAATTTCAGCAAAAATCTGACATTTGGCAATTCACTCAAAAATGGTGCTAAAAGCTTGAAAATGCTCCCCTGAAAGGTTTGGCACTCGAAACGCAAGGCTTTTTATCACAGGACAAGAAATCAGCCCTCAAAAACTTAACCCACAGAAAATATTTTTTTGAACAAATCCCTAACCCCCGGGGTCACAATTTCAGCAAAAATCTGACTTTTGGCAATTCACTCAAAAATGGTGCCAAAAGCTAGAAAATGCTCTCCTGAAAGGTTTGGCACTCGAAACGGAAGGCTTTTTATCACAGGACAAGAAATCAGCCCTCAAAAACTTATCTGGCATAAAATATTTTTTTGAAAAAATCCCTAAGCCCCGGGGTCACAATTTCAGCAAAAATCTGACTTTTGGCAATTCACTCAAAAATGGTGCCAGAAGCTAGAAAATGCTCCCCTGAAAGGTTTGGCACTCGAAACGGAAGGCTTTTTATCACCGGAAAGGAATTCAGCCCTCAAAAACTTAACCGGCAGAAAATATTTTTTTGAAGACATCCCTAAGCCCCGGGGTCACAATTTCAGCAAAAATCTGACTTTTGGCAATTCACTCAAAAATGGTGCCAGAAGCTTGAAAATGCTCTCCTGAAAGGTTTGGCACTCGAAACGGAAGGCTTTTTATCACAGGACAAGAAATCAGCCCTCAAAAACTTAAGCGGCAGAAAATATTTTTTTGAACAAATCCCTAAGCCCCGGGGTCACAATTTCAGCAAAAATCTGACTTTTGGCAATTCACACAAAAATGGTGCCAAAAGCTTGAAAATGCTCCCCTGAAAGGTTTGGCACTCGAAATGGAAGGCTTTTTATCACAGGACAAGAAATCAGCCCTCAAAAACTTAACCGGCAGAAAATATTTTTTTGAATAAATCCCTAAGCCCCGGGGTCACAATTTCAGCAAAAATCTGACTTTTGGCAATTCACTCAAAAATGGTGCCAAAAGCTTGAAAATGCTCCCCTGAAAGGTTTGGCACTCGAAACGGAAGGCTTTTTATCACAGGACAAGAAATCAGCCCTCAAAAACTTATCCGGCAGAAAATATTTTTTTGAAGAAATCCCTAACCCCCGGGGTCACAATTTCAGCAAAAATCTGACTTTTGGCAATTCACTCAAAAATGGTGCCAAAAGCTAGAAAATGCTCTCCTGAAAGGTTTGGCACTCGAAACGGAAGGCTTTTTATCACAGGACAAGAAATCAGCCCTCAAAAACTTATCTGGCATAAAATATTTTTTTGAAAAAATCCCTAAGCCCCGGGGTCACAATTTCAGCAAAAATCTGACTTTTGGCAATTCACTCAAAAATGGTGCCAGAAGCTTGAAAACGCTCCCCTGAAAGGTTTGGCACTCGAAACAGAAGGCTTTTTATCACAGGACAAGAAATCAGCCCTCAAAAACTTAAGCGGCAGAAAATATTTTTTTGAACAAATCCCTAAGCCCCGGGGTCACAATTTCAGCAAAAATCTGACTTTTGGCAATTCACACAAAAATGGTGCCAAAAGCTTGAAAATGCTCCCCTGAAAGGTTTGGCACTCGAAATGGAAGGCTTTTTATCACAGGACAAGAAATCAGCCCTCAAAAACTTAACCGGCAGAAAATATTTTTTTGAATAAATCCCTAAGCCCCGGGGTCACAATTTCAGCAAAAATCTGACTTTTGGCAATTCACTCAAAAATGGTGCCAAAAGCTTGAAAATGCTCCCCTGAAAGGTTTGGCACTCGAAACGGAAGGCTTTTTATCACAGGACAAGAAATCAGCCCTCAAAAACTTATCCGGCAGAAAATATTTTTTTGAAGAAATCCCTAACCCCCGGGGTCACAATTTCAGCAAAAATCTGACTTTTGGCAATTCACTCAAAAATGGTTCCAAAAGCTTGAAAATGCTCCCCTGAAAGGTTTGGCACTCGAAACAGAAGGCTTTTTATCACAGGACAAGAAACCAGCCCTCAAAAACTTAACCGGCAGAAAATATTTTTTTGAAAAAATCCCTAAGCCCCGGGGTCACAATTTCAGCAAAAATCTGACTTTTGGCAATTCACTCAAAAATGGTGCCAAAAGCTTGAAAATGCTCCCCTGAAAGGTTTGGCACTCGAAACAGAAGGCTTTTTATCACAGGACAAGAAATCAGCCCTCAAAAACTTAAGCGGCAGAAAATATTTTTTTGAACAAATCCCTAAGCCCCGGGGTCACAATTTCAGCAAAAATCTGACTTTTGGCAATTCACACAAAAATGGTGGCAAAAGCTTGAAAATGCTCCCCTGAAAGGTTTGGCACTCGAAATGGAAGGCTTTTTATCACAGGACAAGAAATCAGCCCTCAAAAACTTATCCGGCAGAAAATATTTTTTTGAAGAAATCCCTAACCCCCGGGGTCACAATTTCAGCAAAAATCTGACTTTTGGCAATTCACTCAAAAATGGTGCCAAAAGCTTGAAAATGCTCCCCTGAAAGGTTTGGCACTCGAAACAGAAGGCTTTTTATCACAGGACAAGAAATCAGCCCTCAAAAACTTATCCGACAGAAAATATTTTTTTGAAGAAATCCCTAAGCCCCGGGGTCACAATTTCAGCAAAAGTCTGACTTTTGGCAATTCACTCAAAAATGGTGCCAAAAGCTGGAAAAAGCTCCCCTGAAAGGTTTGGCACTCGAAACGGAAGGGTTTTTATCACTGGAAAGGAATTCAGCCGTCAAAAACTTAAGCGGCAGAAAATATTTTTTTGAACAAATCCCTAAGCCCCGTAGTCACAATTTCAGCAAAAATCTGACATTTGGCAATTCACTCAAAAATGGTGCTAAAAGCTTGAAAATGCTCCCATGAAAGGTTTGGCACTCGAAACGGAAGGCTTTTTATCACAGGACAAGAAATCAGCCCTCAAAAACTTAACCGGCAGAAAATATTTTTTTGAACAAATCCCTAACCCCCGGGGTCACAATTTCAGCAAAAATCTGACTTTTGGCAATTCACTCAAAAATGGTGCCAAAAGCTAGAAAATGCTCTCCTTAAAGGGTTGGGCACTCGAAACGGAAGGCTTTTTATCACAGGACAAGAAATCAGCCTTCAAAAACTTATCCGGCATAAAATATTTTTTTGAAAAAATCCCTAAGCCCCGGGGTCACAATTTCAGCAAAAATCTGACTTTTGGCAATTCACTCAAAAATGGTGCCAGAAGCTTGAAAACGCTCCCCTGAAAGGTTTGGCACTCGAAACAGAAGGCTTTTTATCACAGGACAAGAAATCAGCCCTCAAAAACTTAAGCGGCAGAAAATATTTTTTTGAACAAATCCCTAAGCCCCGGGGTCACAATTTCAGCAAAAATCTGACTTTTGGCAATTCACTCAAAAATGGTGCTAAAAGCTTGAAAATGCTCCCCTGAAAGGTTTGGCACTCGAAACGGAAGGCTTTTTATCACAGGACAAGAAATCAGCCCTCAAAAACTTAAGCGGCAGAAAATATTTTTTTGAACAAATCCCTAAGCCCCGGGGTCACAATTTCAGCAAAAATCTGACTTTTGGCAATTCACTCAAAAATGGTGCCAACCAGTTCCAAATGCTCCCCTGAAAGGTTTGGCACTCGAAACAGAAGGCTTTTTATCACAGGACAAGAAATCAGCCCTCAAAAACATATCCGGCAGAAAATATTTTTTTGAAGAAATCCCTAACCCCCGGGGTCACAATTTCAGCAAAAATCTGACTTTTGGCAATTCACTCTAAAATTGTGCCAAAAGCTGGAAAAAGCTCCCCTGAAAGGTTTGGCACTCGAAACGGAAGGCTTTTTATCACAGGACAAGAAATCAGCCCTCAAAAACTTAAGCGGCAGAAAATATTTTTTTGAAAAAAAATCCCTAAGCCCCGGGGTCACAATTTCAGCAAAAATCTGACTTTTGGCAATTCACTCAAAAATGGTGCCAAAAGCTTGAAAATGCTCCCCTGAAAGGTTTGGCACTCGAAACAGAAGGCTTTTTATCACAGGACAAGAAATCAGCCCTCAAAAACTTAACCGGCAGAAAATATTTTTTTGAAGACATCCCTAAGCCCCGGGGTCACAATTTCAGCAAAAATCTGACTTTTGGCAATTCACTCAAAAATGGTGCCAAAAGCTTGAAAATGCTCCCCTGAAAGGTTTGGCACTCGAAAAGGAAGGCTTTTTATCACAGGACAAGAAATCAGCCCTCAAAAACTTAACCGGCAGAAAATATTTTTTTGAACAAATCCCTAAGCCCCGGGGTCATAATTTCAGCAAAAATCTGACTTTTGGCAATTCACTCAAAAATGGTGCCAAAAGCTTGAAAATGCTCCCCTGAAAGGTTTGGCACTCAAAACGGAAGGCTTTTTATCACCGGACAAGAATTCAGCCCTTAAAAACTTAACCGGCAGAAAATATTTTGTGGAAGAAATCCCTAACCCCCGGGGTCACAATTTCAGCAAAATTCTGACTTTTGGCAATTCACTCAAAAATGGTGCCAAGAGCTTGAAAATGCTCTCCTGAAAGGTTTGGCACTCGAAAAGGAAGGCTTTTTATCACAGGACAAGAAATCAGCCCTCAAAAAATTAACCGGCAGAAAATATTTTTTTGAACAAATCCCTAACCCCCGGGGTCACAATTTCAGCAAAAATCTGACTTTTGGCAATTCACTCAAAAATGGTGCCAAAAGCTTGAAAATGCACTCCTGAAAGGTTTGGCACTCGAAAAGGAAGGCTTTTTATCACAGGACAAGAAATCAGCCCTCAAAAACTTAAGCGGCAGAAAATATTTTTTTGAACAAATCCCTAAGCCCCGGGGTCACAATTTCAGCAAAAATCTGACTTTTGGCAATTCACTCAAAAATGGTGCCAAAAGCTTGAAAATGCTCCCCTGAAAGGTTTGGCACTCGAAACGGAAGGCTTTTTATCACAGGACAAGAAATCAGCCCTCAAAAACTTATCCGGCAGAAAATATTTTTTTGAACAAATCCCTAACCCCCGGGGTCACAATTTCAGCAAAATTCTGACTTTTGGCAATTCACTCAAAAATGGTGCCAAAAGCTTGAAAATGCACTCCTGAAAGGTTTGGCACTCGAAACAGAAGGCTTTTTATCACAGGACAAGAAATCAGCCCTCAAAAACTTAAGCGGCAGAAAATATTTTTTTGAACAAATCCCTAAGCCCCGGGGTCACAATTTCAGCAAAAATCTGACTTTTGGCAATTCACTCAAAAATGGTGCCAAAAGCTTGAAAATGCTCCCCTGAAAGGTTTGGCACTCGAAACGGAAGGCTTTTTATCACAGGACAAGAAATCAGCCCTCAAAAACTTAACCGGCAGAAAATATTTTTTTGAGCAAATCCCTAAGCCCCGGGGTCACAATTTCAGCAAAAATCTGACTTTTGGCAATTCACTCAAAAATGGTGCCAAAAGCTTGAAAATGCTCCACTGAAAGGTTTGGCACTCGAAACTGAATGCTTTTTATCACAGGACAAGAAATCAGCCCTCATAAACTTAACCGGCAGAAAATATTCTTTTGAAAAAATCCCTAAGCCCCGGGGTCACAATTTCAGCAAAAATCTGACTTTTGGCTATTCACTCAAAAATGGTGCCAACCAGTTGCAAATGCTCCCCTGAAAGGTTTGGCACTCGAAACAGAAGGCTTTTTATCACAGGACAAGAAATCAGCCCTCAAAAACATATCCGGCAGAAAATATTTTTTTGAAGAAATCCCTAAGCCCCGGGGTCACAATTTCAGCAAAAATCTGACTTTTGGCAATTCACTCAAAAATGGTGCCAAAAGCTTGAAAATGCTCTCCTGAAAGGTTTGGCACTCGAAACGGAAGGCTTTTTATCACATGACAAGAAATCAGCCCTCAAAAACTTAAGCGGCAGAAAATATTTTTTTGAACAAATCCCTAAGCCCCGGGGTCACAATTTCAGCAAAAATCTGACTTTTGGCAATTCACACAAAAATGGTGCCAAAAGCTTGAAAATGCTCCCCTGAAAGGTTTGACACTCGAAACAGAAGGCTTTTTATCACAGGACAAGAAATCAGCCCTCAAAAACTTAACCGGCAGAAAATATTTTTTTGAACAAATCCCTAAGCCCCGGGGTCACAATTGCAGCAAAAATCTGACTTTTGGCAATTCACTCAAAAATGGTGCCAACCAGTTGCAAATGCTCCCCTGAAAGGTTTGGCACTCGAAACAGAAGGCTTTTTATCACAGGACAAGAAATCAGCCCTCAAAAACATATCCGGCAGAAAATATTTTTTTGAAGAAATCCCTAACCCCCGGGGTCACAATTTCAGCAAAAATCTGACTTTTGGCAATTCACTCAAAAATTGTGCCAAAAGCTGGAAAAAGCTCCCCTGAAAGGTTTGGCACTCGAAACGGAAGGGTTTTTATCACCGGAAAGAAATTCAGCCCTCAAAAACTTAAGCGGCAGAAAATATTTTTTTGAAAAAATCCCTAAGCCCCGGGGTCACAATTTCAGCAAAAATCTGACATTTGGCAATTCACTCAAAAATGGTGCTAAAAGCTAGAAAATGCTCCCCTGAAAGGTTTGGCACTCGAAACGGAAGGCTTTTTATCACAGGACAAGAAATCAGCCCTCAAAAACTTAACCGGCAGAAAATATTTTTTTGAACAAATCCCTAACCGCCGGGGTCACAATTTCAGCAAAAATCTGACTTTTGGCAATTCACTCAAAAATGGTGCCAAAAGCTAGAAAATGCTCCCCTGAAAGGTTTGGCACTCGAAACGGAAGGCTTTTTATCACAGGACAAGAAATCAGCCCTCAAAAACTTAACCGGCAGAAAATATTTTTTTGAAAAAATCCCTAAGCACCGGGGTCACAATTTCAGCAAAAATCTGACTTTTGGCAATTCATTCAAAAATGGTGCCAAAAGCTAGAAAATGCTCCCCTGAAAGGTTTGGAACTCGAAACTGAATGCTTTTTATCACAGGACAAGAAATCAGCCCTCAAAAACTTAAGCGGCAGAAAATATTTTTTTGAAAAAATCCCTAACCCCCGGGGTCACAATTTCAGCAAAATTCTGACTTTTGGCAATTCACTCAAAAATGGTGCCAAAAGCTTGAAAATGCTCTCCTGAAAGGTTTGGCACTCGAAAAGGAAGGCTTTTTATCACAGGACAAGAAATCAGCCCTCAAAAACTTAACCGGCAGAAAATATTTTTTTGAAGAAATCCCTAACCCCCGGGGTCACAATTTCAGCAAAAATCTGACTTTTGGCAATTCACTCAAAAATGGTGCCAAAAGCTTGAAAATGCACTCCTGAAAGGTTTGGCACTCGAAACAGAAGGCTTTTTATCACAGGACAAGAAATCAGCCCTCAAAAACTTAACCGGCAGAAAATATTTTTTTGAACAAATCCCTAAGCCCCGGGGTCACAATTTCAGCAAAAATCTGACTTTTGGCAATTCACTCTAAAATTGTGTCAAAAGCTGGAAAAAGCTCCCCTGAAAGGTTTGGGAATCGAAACGGAAGGGTTTTTATTACAGGACAAGAAATCAGCCCTCAAAAACTTAACCCGCAGAAAATATTTTTTTGAAGAAATCCCTAACCCCCGGGGTCACAATTTCAGCAAAAATCTGACTTTTGGCAATTCACTCAAAAATGGTGCCAAAAGCTTGAAAATGCTCCCCTGAAAGGTTTGGCACTCGAAACGGAAGGCTTTTTATCACAGGACAAGAAATCAGCCCTCAAAAACTTAACCGGCAGAAAATATTTTTTTGAGCAAATCCCTAAGCCCCGGGGTCACAATTTCAGCAAAAATCTGACTTTTGGCAATTCATTCAAAAATGGTGCCAAAAGCTTGAAAATGCTCCACTGAAAGGTTTGGCACTCGAAACTGAATGCTTTTTATCACAGGACAAGAAATCAGCCCTCAAAAACTTAACCGGCAGAAAATATTCTTTTGAAAAAATCCCTAAGCCCCGGGGTCACAATTTCAGCAAAAATCTGACTTTTGGCTATTCACTCAAAAATGGTGCCAACCAGTTGCAAATGCTCCCCTGAAAGGTTTGGCACTCGAAACAGAAGGCTTTTTATCACAGGACAAGAAATCAGCCCTCAAAAACTTAACCGGCAGAAAATATTTTTTTGAAGACATCCCTAAGCCCCGGGGTCACAATTTCAGCAAAAATCTGACTTTTGGCAATTCACTCAAAAATGGTGCCAAAAGCTTGAAAATGCTCTCCTGAAAGGTTTGGCACTCGAAACGGAAGGCTTTTTATCACAGGACAAGAAATCAGCCCTCAAAAACTTAAGCGGCAGAAAATATTTTTTTGAACAAATCCCTAAGCCCCGGGGTCACAATTTCAGCAAAAATCCGACTTTTGGCAATTCACACAAAAATGGTGCCAAAAGCTTGAAAATGCTCCCCTGAAAGGTTTGACACTCGAAACAGAAGGCTTTTTATCACAGGACAAGAAATCAGCCCTCAAAAACTTAACCGGCAGAAAATATTTTTTTGAACAAATCCCTAAGCCCCGGGGTCACAATTGCAGCAAAAATCTGACTTTTGGCAATTCACTCAAAAATGGTGCCAACCAGTTGCAAATGCTCCCCTGAAAGGTTTGGCACTCGAAACAGAAGGCTTTTTATCACAGGACAAGAAATCAGCCCTCAAAAACATATCCGGCAGAAAATATTTTTTTGAAGAAATCCCTAACCCCCGGGGTCACAATTTCAGCAAAAATCTGACTTTTGGCAATTCACTCAAAAATTGTGCCAAAAGCTGGAAAAATCTCCCCTGAAAGGTTTGGCACTCGAAACGGAAGGGTTTTTATCACCGGAAAGAAATTCAGCCCTCAAAAACTTAAGCGGCAGAAAATATTTTTTTGAAAAAATCCCTAAGCCCCGGGGTCACAATTTCAGCAAAAATCTGACATTTGGCAATTCACTCAAAAATGGTGCTAAAAGCTTGAAAATGCTCCCCTGAAAGGTTTGGCACTCGAAACGGAAGGCTTTTTATCACAGGACAAGAAATCAGCCCTCAAAAACTTAACCGGCAGAAAATATTTTTTTGAACAAATCCCTAACCGCCGGGGTCACAATTTCAGCAAAAATCTGACTTTTGGCAATTCACTCAAAAATGGTGCCAAAAGCTAGAAAATGCTCCCCTGAAAGGTTTGGCACTCGAAACGGAAGGCTTTTTATCACAGGACAAGAAATCAGCCCTCAAAAACTTAACCGGCAGAAAATATTTTTTTGAAAAAATCCCTAAGCACCGGGGTCACAATTTCAGCAAAAATCTGACTTTTGGCAATTCATTCAAAAATGGTGCCAAAAGCTAGAAAATGCTCCCCTGAAAGGTTTGGAACTCGAAACTGAATGCTTTTTATCACAGGACAAGAAATCAGCCCTCAAAAACTTAAGCGGCAGAAAATATTTTTTTGAAAAAATCCCTAACCCCCGGGGTCACAATTTCAGCAAAATTCTGACTTTTGGCAATTCACTCAAAAATGGTGCCAAAAGCTTGAAAATGCTCTCCTGAAAGGTTTGGCACTCGAAAAGGAAGGCTTTTTATCACAGGACAAGAAATCAGCCCTCAAAAACTTAACCGGCAGAAAATATTTTTTTGAAGAAATCCCTAACCCCCGGGGTCACAATTTCAGCAAAAATCTGACTTTTGGCAATTCACTCAAAAATGGTGCCAAAAGCTTGAAAATGCACTCCTGAAAGGTTTGGCACTCGAAACAGAAGGCTTTTTATCACAGGACAAGAAATCAGCCCTCAAAAACTTAACCGGCAGAAAATATTTTTTTGAACAAATCCCTAAGCCCCGGGGTCACAATTTCAGCAAAAATCTGACTTTTGGCAATTCACTCAAAAATGGTGCTAAAAGCTTGAAAATGCTCCCCTGAAAGGTTTGGCACTCGAAACGGAAGGCCTTTTATCACAGGACAAGAAATCAGCCCTCAAAAACTTAACCGGCAGAAAATATTTTTTTGAAGAAATCCCTAACCCCCGGGGTCACAATTTCAGCAAAAATCTGACTTTTGGCAATTCACTCAAAAATGGTGCCAAAAGCTTGAAAATGCACTCCTGAAAGGTTTGGCACTCGAAAAGGAAGGCTTTTTATCACAGGACAAGAAATCAGCCCTCAAAAACTTAAGCGGCAGAAAATATTTTTTTGAACAAATCCCTAAGCCCCGGGGTCACAATTTCAGCAAAAATCTGACTTTTGGCAATTCACTCAAAAATGGTGCCAACCAGTTGCAAATGCTCCCCTGAAAGGTTTGGCACTTGAAACAGAAGGCTTTTTATCACAGGACAAGAAATCAGCCCTCAAAAACATATCCGGCAGAAAATATTTTTTTGAAGAAATCCCTAACCCCCGGGGTCACAATTTCAGCAAAAATCTGACTTTTGGCAATTCACTCTAAAATTGTGCCAAAAGCTGGAAAAAGCTCCCCTGAAAGGTTTGGCAATCGAAACGGAAGGGTTTTTATTACAGGACAAGAAATCAGCCCTAAAAAACTTAACCCGCAGAAAATATTTTTTTGAACAAATCCCTAACCCCCGGGGTCACAATTTCAGCAAAAATCTGACTTTTGGCAATTCACTCAAAAATGGTGCCAAAAGCTAGAAAATGCTCTCCTGAAAGGTTTGGCATTCGAAACGGAAGGCTTTTTATCACAGGACAAGAAATCAGCCCTCAAAAACTTATCTGGCATAAAATATTTTTTTGAAAAAATCCCTAAGCCCCGGGGTCACAATTTCAGCAAAAATCTGACTTTTGGCAATTCACTCAAAAATGGTGCCAAAAGCTTGAAAATGCACTCCTGAAAGGTTTGGCACTCGAAAAGGAAGGCTTTTTATCACAGGACAAGAAATCAGCCCTCAAAAACTTAAGCGGCAGAAAATATTTTTTTGAACAAATCCCTAAGCCCCGGGGTCACAATTTCAGCAAAAATCTGACTTTTGGCAATTCACTCAAAAATGGTGCCAACCAGTTGCAAATGCTCCCCTGAAAGGTTTGGCACTTGAAACAGAAGGCTTTTTATCACAGGACAAGAAATCAGCCCTCAAAAACATATCCGGCAGAAAATATTTTTTTGAAGAAATCCCTAACCCCCGGGGTCACAATTTCAGCAAAAATCTGACTTTTGGCAATTCACTCTAAAATTGTGCCAAAAGCTGGAAAAAGCTCCCCTGAAAGGTTTGGCAATCGAAACGGAAGGGTTTTTATTACAGGACAAGAAATCAGCCCTCAAAAACTTAACCCGCAGAAAATATTTTTTTGAACAAATCCCTAACCCCCGGGGTCACAATTTCAGCAAAAATCTGACTTTTGGCAATTCACTCAAAAATGGTGCCAAAAGCTAGAAAATGCTCTCCTGAAAGGTTTGGCACTCGAAACGGAAGGCTTTTTATCACAGGACAAGAAATCAGCCCTCAAAAACTTATCTGGCATAAAATATTTTTTTGAAAAAATCCCTAAGCCCCGGGGTCACAATTTCAGCAAAAATCTGACTTTTGGCAATTCACTCAAAAATGGTGCCAGAAGCTTGAAAACGCTCCCCTGAAAGGTTTGGCACTCGAAACAGAAGGCTTTTTATCACAGGACAAGAAATCAGCCCTCAAAAACTTAACCGGCAGAAATTATTTTTTTAAAAAATCCCTAAGCAAAATTCTGACTTTTGGCAATTCACTCAAAAATGGTGCCAAAAGCTTGAAAATGCTCTCCTGAAAGGTTTGGCACTCGAAAAGGAAGGCTTTTTATCACAGGACAAGAAATCAGCCCTCAAAAACTTAAGCGGCAGAAAATATTTTTTTGAAGACATCCCTAAGCCCCGGGGTCACAATTTCAGCAAAAATCTGACTTTTGGCAATTCACTCAAAAATGGTGCCAGAAGCTTGAAAATGCTCTCCTGAAAGGTTTGGCACTCGAAACGGAAGGCTTTTTATCACAGGACAAGAAATCAGCCCTCAAAAACTTAAGCGGCAGAAAATATTTTTTTGAACAAATCCCTAAGCCCCGGGGTCACAATTTCAGCAAAAATCTGACTTTTGGCAATTCACTCAAAAATGGTGCCAAAAGCTTGAAAATGCTCCCCTGAAAGGTTTGGCACTCGAAACAGAAGGCTTTTTATCACAGGACAAGAAATCAGCCCTCAAAAACTTATCCGACAGAAAATATTTTTTTGAAGAAATCCCTAAGCCCCGGGGTCACAATTTCAGCAAAAGTCTGACTTTTGGCAATTCACTCAAAAATGGTGCCAAAAGCTGGAAAAAGCTCCCCTGAAAGGTTTGGCACTCGAAACGGAAGGGTTTTTATCACTGGAAAGGAATTCAGCCCTCAAAAACTTAAGCGGCAGAAAATATTTTTTTGAACAAATCCCTAAGCCCCGGGGTCACAATTTCAGCAAAAATCTGACATTTGGCAATTCACTCAAAAATGGTGCTAAAAGCTTGAAAATGCTCCCCTGAAAGGTTTGGCACTCGAAACGGAAGGCTTTTTATCACAGGACAAGAAATCAGCCCTCAAAAACTTAACCGGCAGAAAATATTTTTTTGAACAAATCCCTAACCCCCGGGGTCACAATTTCAGCAAAAATCTGACTTTTGGCAATTCACTCAGAAATGGTGCTAAAAGCTTGAAAATGCTCCCCTGAAAGGTTTGGCACTCGAAACGGAAGGCTTTTTATCACAGGACAAGAAATCAGCCCTCAAAAACTTAACCGGCAGAAAACATTTTTTTGAACAAATCCCTAAGCCCCGGGGTCACAATTTCAGCAAAAATCTGACTTTTGGCAATTCACTCAAAAATGGTGCTAAAAGCTTGAAAATGCTCCCCTGAAAGGTTTGGCACTCGAAACGGAAGGCTTTTTATCACAGGACAAGAAATCAGCCCTCAAAAACTTAACCGGCAGAAAATATTTTTTTGAAAAAATCCCTAAGCCCCGGGGTCACAATTTCAGCAAAAATCTGACTTTTGGCAATTCACTCAAAAATGGTGCCAACCAGTTGCAAATGCTCCCCTGAAAGGCTTGGCACTCGAAACAGAAGGCTTTTTATCACAGGACAAGAAATCAACCCTCAAAAACATATCCGGCAGAAAATATTTTTTTGAAGAAATCCCTAACCCCCGGGGTCACAATTTCAGCAAAAATCTGACTTTTGGCAATTCACTCAAAAATGGTGCCAAAAGCTTGAAAAAGCTCCCCTGAAAGGTTTGGCACTCGAAACGGAAGGCTTTTTATCACCGGAAAGGAATTCAGCCCTCAAAAACTTAACCGGCAGAAAATATTTTTTTGAAGACATCCCTAAGCCCCGGGGTCACAATTTCAGCAAAAATCTGACTTTTGGAAATTAACTCAAAAATGGTGCCAAAAGCTTGAAAATGCTCCCCTGAAAGGTTTGGCACTCGAAACAGAAGGCTTTTTATCACCGGAAAGGAATTCAGCCCTCAAAAACTTAACCGGCAGAAAATATTTTTTTGAAGAAATCCCTAACCCCCGGGGTCACAATTTCAGCAAAAATCTGACTTTTGGCAATTCACTCTAAAATTGTGCCAAAAGCTGGAAAAAGCTCCCCTGAAAGGTTTGGCACTCGAAACGGAAGGGTTTTTATCACCGGAAAGGAATTCAGCCCTCAAAAACTTAAGCGGCAGAAAATATTTTTTTGAACAAATCCCTAAGCCCCGTGGTCACAATTTCAGCAAAAATCTGACATTTGGCAATTCACTCAAAAATGGTGCTAAAAGCTTGAAAATGCTCCCCTGAAAGGTTTGGCACTCGAAATGGAAGGCTTTTTATCACAGGACAAGAAATCAGCCCTCAAAAACTTAACCGGTAGAAAATATTTTTTTGAACAAATCCCTAACCCCCGGGGTCACAATTTCAGCAAAAATCTGACTTTTGGCAATTCACTCAAAAATGGTGCCAAAAGCTAGAAAATGCTCTCCTGAAAGGTTTGGCACTCGAAACGGAAGGCTTTTTATCACAGGACAAGAAATCAGCCCTCAAAAACTTATCCGGCATAAAATATTTTTATGAAAAAATCCCTAAGCCCCGGGGTCACAATTTCAGGAAAAATCTGACTTTTGGCAATTCACTCAAAAATGGTGCCAGAAGCTTGAAAACGCTCCCCTGAAAGGTTTGGCAGTCGAAACAGAAGGCTTTTTATCACAGGACAAGAAATCAGCCCTCAAAAACTTAACCGGCAGAAAATATTTTTTTGAAAAAATCCCTAAGCCCCGGGGTCACAATTTCAGCAAAATTCTGACTTTTGGCAATTCACTCAAAAATGGTGCCAAAAGCTTGAAAATGCTCCCCTGAAAGGTTTGGCACTCGAAACGGAAGGCTTTTTATCACAGGACAAGAAATCAGCCCTCAAAAACTTATCCGGCAGAAAATATTCTTTTGAAAAAATCCCTAAGCCCCGGGGTCACAATTTCAGCAAAAATCTGACTTTTGGCAATTCATTCAAAAATGGTGCCAAAAGCTAGAAAATGCTCCCCTGAAAGGTTTGGCACTCGAAACGGAAGGCTTTTTATCACAGGACAAGAAATCAGCCCTCAAAAACTTAAGCGGCAGAAAATATTTTTTTGAACAAATCCCTAAGCCCCGGGGTCACAATTTCAGCAAAAATCTGACTTTTGGCAATTCACTCAAAAATGGTGCCAAAAGCTTGAAAATGCTCCCCTGAAAGGTTTGGCACTCGAAACGGAAGGCTTTTTATCACAGGACAAGAAATCAGCCCTCAAAAACTTATCCGGCAGAAAATATTCTTTTGAAAAAATCCCTAAGCCCCGGGGTCACAATTTCAGCAAAAATCTGACTTTTGGCAATTCATTCAAAAATGGTGCCAAAAGCTAGAAAATGCTCCCCTGAAAGGTTTGGCACTCGAAACGGAAGGCTTTTTATCACAGGACAAGAAATCAGCCCTCAAAAACTTAAGCGGCAGAAAATATTTTTTTGAACAAATCCCTAAGCCCCGGGGTCACAATTTCAGCAAAAATCTGACTTTTGGCAATTCACTCAAAAATGGTGCCAAAAGCTTGAAAATGCTCCCCTGAAAGGTTTGACACTCGAAACGGAAGGCTTTTTATCACAGGACAAGAAATCAGCCCTCAAAAACTTATCCGGCAGAAAATATTTTTTTGAAGAAATCCCTAACCCCCGGGGTCACAATTTCAGCAAAAGTCTGACTTTTGGCAATTCACTCAAAAATGGTGCCAAAAGCTTGAAAAAGCTCCCCTGAAAGGTTTGGCACTCGAAACGGAAGGCTTTTTATCACCGGAAAGGAATTCAGCCCTCAAAAACTTAACCGGCAGAAAATATTTTTTTGAAGAAATCGCTAACCCCCGGGGTCACAATTTCAGCAAAAATCTAACTTTTGGCAATTCACTCAAAAATGGTGCCAAAAGCTTGAAAATGCTCCCCTGAAAGGTTTGGCACTCGAAACGGAAGGCTTTTTATCACAGGACAAGAAATCAGCCCTCAAAAACTTAACCGGCAGAAAATATTTTTTTGAACAAATCCCTAAGCCCCGGGGTCACAATTTCAGCAAAAATCTGACTTTTGGCAATTCACTCAAAAATGGTGCCAGAAGCTTGAAAATGCTTTCCTGAAAGGTTTGGCACTTGAAACGGAAGGCTTTTTATCACAGGACAAGAAATCAGCCCTCAAAAACTTAACCGGCAGAAAATATTTTTTTGAAAAAATCCCTAACCCCCGGGGTCACAATTTCAGCAAAAATCTGACTTTTGGCAATTCACTCAAAAATGGTGCCAAAAGCTTGAAAAAGCTCCCCTGAAAGGTTTGGCACTCGAAACGGAAGGGTTTTTATCACCGGAAAGGAATTCAGCCCTCAAAAACTTAAGCGGCAGAAAATATTTTTTTGAACAAATCCCTAAGCCCCGGGGTCACAATTTCAGCAAAAATCTGACATTTGGCAATTCACTCAAAAATGGTGCTAAAAGCTTGGAAATGCTCCCCTGAAAGGTTTGGCACTCGAAACGGAAGGCTTTTTATCACAGGACAAGAAATCAGCCCTCAAAAACTTAACCCGCAGAAAATATTTTTTTGAACAAATCCCTAAGCCCCGGGGTCAAATTTCAGCAAAAATCTGACTTTTGGCAATTCACTCAAAAATGGTGCCAAAAGCTTGAAAATGCTCCCCTGAAAGGTTTGGCACTCGAAACGGAAGGCTTTTTATCACAGGACAAGAAATCAGCCCTCAAAAACTTATCCGGCAGAAAATATTTTTTTGAAGAAATCCCTAACCCCCGGGGTCACAATTTCAGCAAAAGTCTGACTTTTGGCAATTCACTCAAAAATGGTGCCAAAAGCTTGAAAAAGCTCCCCTGAAAGGTTTGGCACTCGAAACGGAAGGCTTTTTATCACCGGAAAGGAATTCAGCCCTCAAAAACTTAACCGGCAGAAAATATTTTTTTGAAGACATCCCTAAGCCCCGGGGTCACAATTTCAGCAAAAATCTGACTTTTGGCAATTCACTCAAAAATGGTGCCAAAAGCTTGAAAATGCTCCCCTGAAAGGTTTGGCACTCGAAACGGAAGGCTTTTTATCACAGGACAAGAAATCAGCCCTCAAAAACTTATCCGGCAGAAAATATTTTTTTGAATAAATCCCTAAGCCCCGGGGTCACAATTTCAGCAAAAATCTGACTTTTGGCAATTCACTCAAAAATGGTGCCAAAAGCTTGAAAATGCTCCCCTGAAAGGTTTGGCACTCGAAACGGAAGGCTTTTTATCACAGGACAAGAAATCAGCCCTCAAAAACTTAACCGGCAGAAAATATTTTTTTGAACAAATCCCTAAGCCCCGGGGTCACAATTTCAGCAAAAATCTGACTTTTGGCAATTCACTCAAAAATGGTGCCAGAAGCTTGAAAATGCTCTCCTGAAAGGTTTGGCACTTGAAACGGAAGGCTTTTTATCACAGGACAAGAAATCAGCCCTCAAAAACTTAACCGGCAGAAAATATTTTTTTGAAAAAATCCCTAAGCCCCGGGGTCACAATTTCAGCAAAAATCTGACTTTTGGCAATTCACTCAAAAATGGTGCCAACCAGTTGCAAATGCTCCCCTGAAAGGCTTGGCACTCGAAACAGAAGGCTTTTTATCACAGGACAAGAAATCAACCCTCAAAAACATATCCGGCAGAAAATATTTTTTTGAAGAAATCCCTAACCCCCGGGGTCACAATTTCAGCAAAAATCTGACTTTTGGCAATTCACTCAAAAATGGTGCCAAAAGCTTGAAAAAGCTCCCCTGAAAGGTTTGGCACTCGAAACGGAAGGGTTTTTATCACCGGAAAGGAATTCAGCCCTCAAAAACTTAAGCGGCAGAAAATATTTTTTTGAACAAATCCCTAAGCCCCGGGGTCACAATTTCAGCAAAAATCTGACATTTGGCAATTCACTCAAAAATGGTGCTAAAAGCTTGGAAATGCTCCCCTGAAAGGTTTGGCACTCGAAACGGAAGGCTTTTTATCACAGGACAAGAAATCAGCCCTCAAAAACTTAACCCGCAGAAAATATTTTTTTGAACAAATCCCTAAGCCCCGGGGTCACAATTTCAGCAAAAATCTGACTTTTGGCAATTCACTCAAAAATGGTGCCAAAAGCTTGAAAATGCTCCCCTGAAAGGTTTGGCACTCGAAACGGAAGGCTTTTTATCACAGGACAAGAAATCAGCCCTCAAAAACTTAAGCGGCAGAAAATATTTTTTTGAACAAATCCCTAACCCCCGGGGTCACAATTTCAGCAAAAATCTGACTTTTGGCAATTCACTCAAAAATGGTGCCAAAAGCTTGAAAATGCTCCCCTGAAAGGTTTGACACTCGAAACGGAAGGCTTTTTATCACAGGACAAGAAATCAGCCCTCAAAAACTTATCCGGCAGAAAATATTTTTTTGAAGAAATCCCTAACCCCCGGGGTCACAATTTCAGCAAAAGTCTGACTTTTGGCAATTCACTCAAAAATGGTGCCAAAAGCTTGAAAAAGCTCCCCTGAAAGGTTTGGCACTCGAAACGGAAGGCTTTTTATCACCGGAAAGGAATTCAGCCCTCAAAAACTTAACTGGCAGAAAATATTTTTTTGAAGACATCCCTAAGCCCCGGGGTCACAATTTCAGCAAAAATCTGACTTTTGGCAATTCACTCAAAAATGGTGCCAAAAGCTTGAAAATGCTCCCCTAAAAAGTTTGGCACTCGAAACGGAAGGCTTTTTATCACAGGACAAGAAATCAGCCCTCAAAAACTTATCCGGCAGAAAATATTTTTTTGAAGAAATCCCTAACCCCCGGGGTCACAATTTCAGCAAAAATCTGACTTTTGGCAATTCACTCAAAAATGGTGCCAAAAGCTTGAAAATGCTCCCCTGAAAGGTTTGGCACTCGAAACGGAAGGCTTTTTATCACAGGACAAGAAATCAGCCCTCAAAAACTTAACCGGCAGAAAATATTTTTTTGAACAAATCCCTAAGCCCCGGGGTCACAATTTCAGCAAAAATCTGACTTTTGGCAATTCACTCAAAAATGGTGCCAGAAGCTTGAAAATGCTCTCTTGAAAGGTTTGGCACTTGAAACGGAAGGCTTTTTATCACAGGACAAGAAATCAGCCCTCAAAAACTTAACCGGCAGAAAATATTTTTTTGAACAAATCCCTAAGCCCCGGGGTCACAATTTCAGCAAAAATCTGACTTTTGGCAATTCACTCAAAAATGGTGCCAGAAGCTTGAAAATGCTTTCCTGAAAGGTTTGGCACTTGAAACGGAAGGCTTTTTATCACAGGACAAGAAATCAGCCCTCAAAAACTTAACCGGCAGAAAATATTTTTTTGAAAAAATCCCTAACCCCCGGGGTCACAATTTCAGCAAAAATCTGACTTTTGGCAATTCACTCAAAAATGGTGCCAAAAGCTTGAAAAAGCTCCCCTGAAAGGTTTGGCACTCGAAACGGAAGGGTTTTTATCACCGGAAAGGAATTCAGCCCTCAAAAACTTAAGCGGCAGAAAATATTTTTTTGAACAAATCCCTAAGCCCCGGGGTCACAATTTCAGCAAAAATCTGACATTTGGCAATTCACTCAAAAATGGTGCTAAAAGCTTGGAAATGCTCCCCTGAAAGGTTTGGCACTCGAAACGGAAGGCTTTTTATCACAGGACAAGAAATCAGCCCTCAAAAACTTAACCCGCAGAAAATATTTTTTTGAACAAATCCCTAAGCCCCGGGGTCAAATTTCAGCAAAAATCTGACTTTTGGCAATTCACTCAAAAATGGTGCCAAAAGCTTGAAAATGCTCCCCTGAAAGGTTTGGCACTCGAAACGGAAGGCTTTTTATCACAGGACAAGAAATCAGCCCTCAAAAACTTATCCGGCAGAAAATATTCTTTTGAAAAAATCCCTAAGCCCCGGGGTCACAATTTCAGCAAAAATCTGACTTTTGGCAATTCATTCAAAAATGGTGCCAAAAGCTAGAAAATGCTCCCCTGAAAGGTTTGGCACTCGAAACGGAAGGCTTTTTATCACAGGACAAGAAATCAGCCCTCAAAAACTTAAGCGGCAGAAAATATTTTTTTGAACAAATCCCTAAGCCCCGGGGTCACAATTTCAGCAAAAATCTGACTTTTGGCAATTCACTCAAAAATGGTGCCAAAAGCTTGAAAATGCTCCCCTGAAAGGTTTGGCACTCGAAACGGAAGGCTTTTTATCACAGGACAAGAAATCAGCCCTCAAAAACTTATCCGGCAGAAAATATTCTTTTGAAAAAATCCCTAAGCCCCGGGGTCACAATTTCAGCAAAAATCTGACTTTTGGCAATTCATTCAAAAATGGTGCCAAAAGCTAGAAAATGCTCCCCTGAAAGGTTTGGCACTCGAAACGGAAGGCTTTTTATCACAGGACAAGAAATCAGCCCTCAAAAACTTAAGCGGCAGAAAATATTTTTTTGAACAAATCCCTAAGCCCCGGGGTCACAATTTCAGCAAAAATCTGACTTTTGGCAATTCACTCAAAAATGGTGCCAAAAGCTTGAAAATGCTCCCCTGAAAGGTTTGACACTCGAAACGGAAGGCTTTTTATCACAGGACAAGAAATCAGCCCTCAAAAACTTATCCGGCAGAAAATATTTTTTTGAAGAAATCCCTAACCCCCGGGGTCACAATTTCAGCAAAAGTCTGACTTTTGGCAATTCACTCAAAAATGGTGCCAAAAGCTTGAAAAAGCTCCCCTGAAAGGTTTGGCACTCGAAACGGAAGGCTTTTTATCACCGGAAAGGAATTCAGCCCTCAAAAACTTAACCGGCAGAAAATATTTTTTTGAAGAAATCGCTAACCCCCGGGGTCACAATTTCAGCAAAAATCTAACTTTTGGCAATTCACTCAAAAATGGTGCCAAAAGCTTGAAAATGCTCCCCTGAAAGGTTTGGCACTCGAAACGGAAGGCTTTTTATCACAGGACAAGAAATCAGCCCTCAAAAACTTAACCGGCAGAAAATATTTTTTTGAACAAATCCCTAAGCCCCGGGGTCACAATTTCAGCAAAAATCTGACTTTTGGCAATTCACTCAAAAATGGTGCCAGAAGCTTGAAAATGCTTTCCTGAAAGGTTTGGCACTTGAAACGGAAGGCTTTTTATCACAGGACAAGAAATCAGCCCTCAAAAACTTAACCGGCAGAAAATATTTTTTTGAAAAAATCCCTAACCCCCGGGGTCACAATTTCAGCAAAAATCTGACTTTTGGCAATTCACTCAAAAATGGTGCCAAAAGCTTGAAAAAGCTCCCCTGAAAGGTTTGGCACTCGAAACGGAAGGGTTTTTATCACCGGAAAGGAATTCAGCCCTCAAAAACTTAAGCGGCAGAAAATATTTTTTTGAACAAATCCCTAAGCCCCGGGGTCACAATTTCAGCAAAAATCTGACATTTGGCAATTCACTCAAAAATGGTGCTAAAAGCTTGGAAATGCTCCCCTGAAAGGTTTGGCACTCGAAACGGAAGGCTTTTTATCACAGGACAAGAAATCAGCCCTCAAAAACTTAACCCGCAGAAAATATTTTTTTGAACAAATCCCTAAGCCCCGGGGTCAAATTTCAGCAAAAATCTGACTTTTGGCAATTCACTCAAAAATGGTGCCAAAAGCTTGAAAATGCTCCCCTGAAAGGTTTGGCACTCGAAACGGAAGGCTTTTTATCACAGGACAAGAAATCAGCCCTCAAAAACTTATCCGGCAGAAAATATTTTTTTGAAGAAATCCCTAACCCCCGGGGTCACAATTTCAGCAAAAGTCTGACTTTTGGCAATTCACTCAAAAATGGTGCCAAAAGCTTGAAAAAGCTCCCCTGAAAGGTTTGGCACTCGAAACGGAAGGCTTTTTATCACCGGAAAGGAATTCAGCCCTCAAAAACTTAACCGGCAGAAAATATTTTTTTGAAGACATCCCTAAGCCCCGGGGTCACAATTTCAGCAAAAATCTGACTTTTGGCAATTCACTCAAAAATGGTGCCAAAAGCTTGAAAATGCTCCCCTGAAAGGTTTGGCACTCGAAACGGAAGGCTTTTTATCACAGGACAAGAAATCAGCCCTCAAAAACTTATCCGGCAGAAAATATTTTTTTGAATAAATCCCTAAGCCCCGGGGTCACAATTTCAGCAAAAATCTGACTTTTGGCAATTCACTCAAAAATGGTGCCAAAAGCTTGAAAATGCTCCCCTGAAAGGTTTGGCACTCGAAACGGAAGGCTTTTTATCACAGGACAAGAAATCAGCCCTCAAAAACTTAACCGGCAGAAAATATTTTTTTGAACAAATCCCTAAGCCCCGGGGTCACAATTTCAGCAAAAATCTGACTTTTGGCAATTCACTCAAAAATGGTGCCAGAAGCTTGAAAATGCTCTCCTGAAAGGTTTGGCACTTGAAACGGAAGGCTTTTTATCACAGGACAAGAAATCAGCCCTCAAAAACTTAACCGGCAGAAAATATTTTTTTGAAAAAATCCCTAAGCCCCGGGGTCACAATTTCAGCAAAAATCTGACTTTTGGCAATTCACTCAAAAATGGTGCCAACCAGTTGCAAATGCTCCCCTGAAAGGCTTGGCACTCGAAACAGAAGGCTTTTTATCACAGGACAAGAAATCAACCCTCAAAAACATATCCGGCAGAAAATATTTTTTTGAAGAAATCCCTAACCCCCGGGGTCACAATTTCAGCAAAAATCTGACTTTTGGCAATTCACTCAAAAATGGTGCCAAAAGCTTGAAAAAGCTCCCCTGAAAGGTTTGGCACTCGAAACGGAAGGGTTTTTATCACCGGAAAGGAATTCAGCCCTCAAAAACTTAACCCGCAGAAAATATTTTTTTGAACAAATCCCTAAGCCCCGGGGTCAAATTTCAGCAAAAATCTGACTTTTGGCAATTCACTCAAAAATGGTGCCAAAAGCTTGAAAATGCTCCCCTGAAAGGTTTGGCACTCGAAACGGAAGGCTTTTTATCACAGGACAAGAAATCAGCCCTCAAAAACTTATCCGGCAGAAAATATTCTTTTGAAAAAATCCCTAAGCCCCGGGGTCACAATTTCAGCAAAAATCTGACTTTTGGCAATTCATTCAAAAATGGTGCCAAAAGCTAGAAAATGCTCCCCTGAAAGGTTTGGCACTCGAAACGGAAGGCTTTTTATCACAGGACAAGAAATCAGCCCTCAAAAACTTAAGCGGCAGAAAATATTTTTTTGAACAAATCCCTAAGCCCCGGGGTCACAATTTCAGCAAAAATCTGACTTTTGGCAATTCACTCAAAAATGGTGCCAAAAGCTTGAAAATGCTCCCCTGAAAGGTTTGGCACTCGAAACGGAAGGCTTTTTATCACAGGACAAGAAATCAGCCCTCAAAAACTTATCCGGCAGAAAATATTCTTTTGAAAAAATCCCTAAGCCCCGGGGTCACAATTTCAGCAAAAATCTGACTTTTGGCAATTCATTCAAAAATGGTGCCAAAAGCTAGAAAATGCTCCCCTGAAAGGTTTGGCACTCGAAACGGAAGGCTTTTTATCACAGGACAAGAAATCAGCCCTCAAAAACTTAAGCGGCAGAAAATATTTTTTTGAACAAATCCCTAAGCCCCGGGGTCACAATTTCAGCAAAAATCTGACTTTTGGCAATTCACTCAAAAATGGTGCCAAAAGCTTGAAAATGCTCCCCTGAAAGGTTTGACACTCGAAACGGAAGGCTTTTTATCACAGGACAAGAAATCAGCCCTCAAAAACTTATCCGGCAGAAAATATTTTTTTGAAGAAATCCCTAACCCCCGGGGTCACAATTTCAGCAAAAGTCTGACTTTTGGCAATTCACTCAAAAATGGTGCCAAAAGCTTGAAAAAGCTCCCATGAAAGGTTTGGCACTCGAAACGGAAGGCTTTTTATCACCGGAAAGGAATTCAGCCCTCAAAAACTTAACCGGCAGAAAATATTTTTTTGAAGAAATCGCTAACCCCCGGGGTCACAATTTCAGCAAAAATCTAACTTTTGGCAATTCACTCAAAAATGGTGCCAAAAGCTTGAAAATGCTCCCCTGAAAGGTTTGGCACTCGAAACGGAAGGCTTTTTATCACAGGACAAGAAATCAGCCCTCAAAAACTTAACCGGCAGAAAATATTTTTTTGAACAAATCCCTAAGCCCCGGGGTCACAATTTCAGCAAAAATCTGACTTTTGGCAATTCACTCAAAAATGGTGCCAGAAGCTTGAAAATGCTTTCCTGAAAGGTTTGGCACTTGAAACGGAAGGCTTTTTATCACAGGACAAGAAATCAGCCCTCAAAAACTTAACCGGCAGAAAATATTTTTTTGAAAAAATCCCTAACCCCCGGGGTCACAATTTCAGCAAAAATCTGACTTTTGGCAATTCACTCAAAAATGGTGCCAAAAGCTTGAAAAAGCTCCCCTGAAAGGTTTGGCACTCGAAACGGAAGGTTTTTATCACCGGAAAGGAATTCAGCCCTCAAAAACTTAAGCGGCAGAAAATATTTTTTTGAACAAATCCCTAAGCCCCGGGGTCACAATTTCAGCAAAAATCTGACATTTGGCAATTCACTCAAAAATGGTGCTAAAAGCTTGGAAATGCTCCCCTGAAAGGTTTGGCACTCGAAACGGAAGGCTTTTTATCACAGGACAAGAAATCAGCCCTCAAAAACTTAACCCGCAGAAAATATTTTTTTGAACAAATCCCTAAGCCCCGGGGTCAAATTTCAGCAAAAATCTGACTTTTGGCAATTCACTCAAAAATGGTGCCAAAAGCTTGAAAATGCTCCCCTGAAAGGTTTGGCACTCGAAACGGAAGGCTTTTTATCACAGGACAAGAAATCAGCCCTCAAAAACTTATCCGGCAGAAAATATTTTTTTGAAGAAATCCCTAACCCCCGGGGTCACAATTTCAGCAAAAGTCTGACTTTTGGCAATTCACTCAAAAATGGTGCCAAAAGCTTGAAAAAGCTCCCCTGAAAGGTTTGGCACTCGAAACGGAAGGCTTTTTATCACCGGAAAGGAATTCAGCCCTCAAAAACTTAACCGGCAGAAAATATTTTTTTGAAGACATCCCTAAGCCCCGGGGTCACAATTTCAGCAAAAATCTGACTTTTGGCAATTCACTCAAAAATGGTGCCAAAAGCTTGAAAATGCTCCCCTGAAAGGTTTGGCACTCGAAACGGAAGGCTTTTTATCACAGGACAAGAAATCAGCCCTCAAAAACTTATCCGGCAGAAAATATTTTTTTGAATAAATCCCTAAGCCCCGGGGTCACAATTTCAGCAAAAATCTGACTTTTGGCAATTCACTCAAAAATGGTGCCAAAAGCTTGAAAATGCTCCCCTGAAAGGTTTGGCACTCGAAACGGAAGGCTTTTTATCACAGGACAAGAAATCAGCCCTCAAAAACTTAACCGGCAGAAAATATTTTTTTGAACAAATCCCTAAGCCCCGGGGTCACAATTTCAGCAAAAATCTGACTTTTGGCAATTCACTCAAAAATGGTGCCAGAAGCTTGAAAATGCTCTCCTGAAAGGTTTGGCACTTGAAACGGAAGGCTTTTTATCACAGGACAAGAAATCAGCCCTCAAAAACTTAACCGGCAGAAAATATTTTTTTGAAAAAATCCCTAAGCCCCGGGGTCACAATTTCAGCAAAAATCTGACTTTTGGCAATTCACTCAAAAATGGTGCCAACCAGTTGCAAATGCTCCCCTGAAAGGCTTGGCACTCGAAACAGAAGGCTTTTTATCACAGGACAAGAAATCAACCCTCAAAAACATATCCGGCAGAAAATATTTTTTTGAAGAAATCCCTAACCCCCGGGGTCACAATTTCAGCAAAAATCTGACTTTTGGCAATTCACTCAAAAATGGTGCCAAAAGCTTGAAAAAGCTCCCCTGAAAGGTTTGGCACTCGAAACGGAAGGGTTTTTATCACCGGAAAGGAATTCAGCCCTCAAAAACTTAAGCGGCAGAAAATATTTTTTTGAACAAATCCCTAAGCCCCGGGGTCACAATTTCAGCAAAAATCTGACATTTGGCAATTCACTCAAAAATGGTGCTAAAAGCTTGGAAATGCTCCCCTGAAAGGTTTGGCACTCGAAACGGAAGGCTTTTTATCACAGGACAAGAAATCAGCCCTCAAAAACTTAACCCGCAGAAAATATTTTTTTGAACAAATCCCTAAGCCCCGGGGTCACAATTTCAGCAAAAATCTGACTTTTGGCAATTCACTCAAAAATGGTGCCAAAAGCTTGAAAATGCTCCCCTGAAAGGTTTGGCACTCGAAACGGAAGGCTTTTTATCACAGGACAAGAAATCAGCCCTCAAAAACTTAAGCGGCAGAAAATATTTTTTTGAACAAATCCCTAACCCCCGGGGTCACAATTTCAGCAAAAATCTGACTTTTGGCAATTCACTCAAAAATGGTGCCAAAAGCTTGAAAATGCTCCCCTGAAAGGTTTGACACTCGAAACGGAAGGCTTTTTATCACAGGACAAGAAATCAGCCCTCAAAAACTTATCCGGCAGAAAATATTTTTTTGAAGAAATCCCTAACCCCCGGGGTCACAATTTCAGCAAAAGTCTGACTTTTGGCAATTCACTCAAAAATGGTGCCAAAAGCTTGAAAAAGCTCCCCTGAAAGGTTTGGCACTCGAAACGGAAGGCTTTTTATCACCGGAAAGGAATTCAGCCCTCAAAAACTTAACTGGCAGAAAATATTTTTTTGAAGACATCCCTAAGCCCCGGGGTCACAATTTCAGCAAAAATCTGACTTTTGGCAATTCACTCAAAAATGGTGCCAAAAGCTTGAAAATGCTCCCCTAAAAAGTTTGGCACTCGAAACGGAAGGCTTTTTATCACAGGACAAGAAATCAGCCCTCAAAAACTTATCCGGCAGAAAATATTTTTTTGAAGAAATCCCTAACCCCCGGGGTCACAATTTCAGCAAAAATCTGACTTTTGGCAATTCACTCAAAAATGGTGCCAAAAGCTTGAAAATGCTCCCCTGAAAGGTTTGGCACTCGAAACGGAAGGCTTTTTATCACAGGACAAGAAATCAGCCCTCAAAAACTTAACCGGCAGAAAATATTTTTTTGAACAAATCCCTAAGCCCCGGGGTCACAATTTCAGCAAAAATCTGACTTTTGGCAATTCACTCAAAAATGGTGCCAGAAGCTTGAAAATGCTCTCCTGAAAGGTTTGGCACTTGAAACGGAAGGCTTTTTATCACAGGACAAGAAATCAGCCCTCAAAAACTTAACCGGCAGAAAATATTTTTTTGAAAAAATCCCTAAGCCCCGGGGTCACAATTTCAGCAAAAATCTGACTTTTGGCAATTCACTCAAAAATGGTGCCAACCAGTTGCAAATGCTCCCCTGAAAGGCTTGGCACTCGAAACAGAAGGCTTTTTATCACAGGACAAGAAATCAACCCTCAAAAACATATCCGGCAGAAAATATTTTTTTGAAGAAATCCCTAACCCCCGGGGTCACAATTTCAGCAAAAATCTGACTTTTGGCAATTCACTCAAAAATGGTGCCAAAAGCTGGAAAAAGCTCCCCTGAAAGGTTTGGCACTCGAAACGGAAGGGTTTTTATCACCGGAAAGGAATTCAGCCCTCAAAAACTTAAGCGGCAGAAAATATTTTTTTGAACAAATCCCTAAGCCCCGGGGTCACAATTTCAGCAAAAATCTGACATTTGGCAATTCACTCAAAAATGGTGCTAAAAGCTTGAAAATGCTCCCCTGAAAGGTTTGGCACTCGAAACGGAAGGCTTTTTATCACAGGACAAGAAATCAGCCCTCAAAAACTTAACCCGCAGAAAATATTTTTTTGAACAAATCCCTAACCCCCGGGGTCACAATTTCAGCAAAAATCTGACTTTTGGCAATTCACTCAAAAATGGTGCCAAAAGCTAGAAAATGCTCTCCTGAAAGGTTTGGCACTCGAAACGGAAGGCTTTTTATCACAGGACAAGAAATCAGCCCTCAAAAACTTATCTGGCATAAAATATTTTTTTGAAAAAATCCCTAAGCCCCGGGGTCACAATTTCAGCAAAAATCTGACTTTTGGCAATTCACTCAAAAATGGTGCCAAAAGCTTGAAAACGCTCCCCTGAAAGGTTTGGCACTCGAAACAGAAGGCTTTTTATCACAGGACAAGAAATCAGCCCTCAAAAACTTAACCCGCAGAAAATATTTTTTTGAACAAATCCCTAAGCCCCGGGGTCACAATTTCAGCAAAAATCTGACTTTTGGCAATTCACTCAAAAATGGTGCCAAAAGCTTGAAAAAGCTCCCCTGAAAGGTTTGGCACTCGAAACGGAAGGCTTTTTATCACCGGAAAGGAATTCAGCCCTCAAAAACTTAACCGGCAGAAAATATTTTTTTGAAGACATCCCTAAGCCCCGGGGTCACAATTTCAGCAAAAATCTGACTTTTGGCAATTCACTCAAAAATGGTGCCAGAAGCTTGAAAATGCTCTCCTGAAAGGTTTGGCACTCGAAACGGAAGGCTTTTTATCACAGGACAAGAAATCAGCCCTCAAAAACTTATCCGGCAGAAAATATTTTTTTGAAGAAATCCCTAACCCCCGGGGTCACAATTTCAGCAAAAATCTGACTTTTGGCAATTCACTCAAAAATGGTGCCAAAAGCTTGAAAAAGCTCCCCTGAAAGGTTTGGCACTCGAAACGGAAGGCTTTTTATCACCGGAAAGGAATTCAGCCCTCAAAAACTTAACCGGCAGAAAATATTTTGTTGAAGACATCCCTAACCCCCGGGGTCACAATTTCAGCAAAAATCTGACTTTTGGCAATTCACTCAAAAATGGTGCCAGAAGCTTGAAAATGCTCTCCTGAAAGGTTTGGAACTTGAAACGGAAGGCTTTTTATCACAGGACAAGAAATCAGCCCTCAAAAAATTAACCGGCAGAAAATATTTTTTTTAAAAAAACCCTAAGCCCCGGGGTCACAATTTCAGCAAAAATCTGACTTTTGGCAATTCACTCAAAAATGGTGCCAAAAGCTTGAAAATGCTCCCCTGAAAGGTTTGGCACTCGAAACAGAAGGCTTTTTATCACAGGACAAGAAATCAGCCCTCAAAAACTTAACCGGCAGAAAATATTTTTTTGAAGACATCCCTAAGCCCCGGGGTCACAATTTCAGCAAAAATCTGACTTTTGGCAGTTCACTCAAAAATGGTGCCAACCAGTTGCAAATGCTCCCCTGAAAGGCTTGGCACTCGAAACAGAAGGCTTTTTATCACAGGACAAGAAATCAGCCCTCAAAATCATATCCGGCAGAAAATATTTTTTTGAAGAAATCCCTAACCCCCGGGGTCACAATTTCAGCAAAAATCTGACTTTTGGCAATTCACTCAAAAATGGTGCCAAAAGCTTGAAAAAGCTCCCCTGAAAGGTTTGGCACTCGAAACGGAAGGCTTTTTATCACCGGAAAGGAATTCAGCCCTCAAAAACTTAACCGGCAGAAAATATTTTTTTGAAGAAATCCCTAACCCCCGGGGTCACAATTTCAGCAAAAATCTGACTTTTGGCAATTCACTCAAAAATGGTGCCAAAAGCTTGAAAATGCTCCCCTGAAAGGTTTGGCACTCGAAACGGAAGGCTTTTTATCACAGGACAAGAAATCAGCCCTCAAAAACTTATCCGGCAGAAAATATTTTTTTGAAGAAATCCCTAACTATCGGGGTCACAATTTCAGCAAAAATCTGACTTTTGGCAATTCACTCAAAAATGGTGCCAAAAGCTTGAAAATGCTCCCCTGAAATGTTTGGCACTCGAAACAGAAGGATTTTTATCACCGGAAAGGAATTCAGCCCTCAAAAACTTAACCGGCAGAAAATATTTTTTTGAAGACATCCCTAAGCCCCGGGGTCACAATTTCAGCAAAAATCTGACTTTCGGCAGTTCACTCAAAAATGGTGCCAACCAGTTGCAAATGCTCCCCTGAGAGGCTTGGCACTCGAAACAGAAGGCTTTTTATCACAGGACAAGAAATCAGCCCTCAAAAACATATCCGGCAGAAAATATTTTTTTGAAGAAATCCCTAACCCCCGGGATCACAATTTCAGCAAAAATCTGACTTTTGGCAATTCACTCAAAAATGGTGCCAAAAGCTTGAAAATGCTCCCCTGAAAGGTTTGGCACTCGAAACGGAAGGCTTTTTATCACAGGACAAGAAATCAGCCCTCAAAAACTTAACCGGCAGAAAATATTTTTTTGAAGAAATCCCTAACCCCCGGGGTCACAATTTCAGCAAAAATCTGACTTTTGGCAATTCACTCAAAAATGGTGCCAAAAGCTTGAAAATGCTCCCCTGAAAGGTTTGGCACTCGAAACAGAAGGCTTTTTATCACAGGACAAGAAATCAGCCCTCAAAAACTTATCCGGCAGAAAATATTTTTTTGAAGAAATCCCTAAGCCCCGGGGTCACAATTTCAGCAAAAGTCTGACTTTTGGCAATTCACTCAAAAATGGTGCCAAAAGCTTGAAAAAGCTCCCCTGAAAGGTTTGGCACTCGAAACGGAAGGCTTTTTATCACCGGAAAGGAATTCAGCCCTCAAAAACTTAACCGGCAGAAAATATTTTTTTGAAGACATCCCTAAGCCCCGGGGTCACAATTTCAGCAAAAATCTGACTTTTGGCAATTCACTCAAAAATGGTGCCAAAAGCTTGAAAATGCTCCCCTGAAAGGTTTGGCACTCGAAACAGAAGGCTTTTTATCAGAGGACAAGAAATCAGCCCTCAAAAACTTATCCGGCAGAAAATATTTTTTTGAAGAAATCCCTAACCCCCGGGGTCACAATTTCAGCAAAAGTCTGACTTTTGGCAATTCACTCAAAAATGGTGCCAAAAGCTTGAAAAAGCTCCCCTGAAAGGTTTGGCACTCGAAACGGAAGGCTTTTTATCACCGGAAAGGAATTCAGCCCTCAAAAACTTAACCGGCAGAAAATATTTTTTTGAAGACATCCCTAAGCCCCGGGGTCACAATTTCAGCAAAAATCTGACTTTTGGCAATTCACTCAAAAATGGTGCCAAAAGCTTGAAAATGCTCCCCTGAATGGTTTGGCACTCGAAACGGAAGGCTTTTTATCACAGGACAAGAAATCAGCCCTCAAAAACTTAACCGGCAGAAAATATTTTTTTGAAGACATCCCTAAGCCCCGGGGTCACAATTTCAGCAAAAATCTGACTTTTGGCAGTTCACTCAAAAATGGTGCCAACCAGTTGCGAATGCTCCCCTGAAAGGCTTGGCACTCGAAACAGAAGGCTTTTTATCACAGGACAAGAAATCAGCCCTCAAAAACTTAACCGGCAGAAAATATTTTTTTGAAGACATCCCTAACCCCCGGGGTCACAATTTCAGCAAAAATCTGACTTTTGGCAATTCACTCAAAAATGGTGCCAGAAGCTTGAAAATGCTCCCCTGAAAGGTTTGGCACTCGAAACGGAAGGCTTTTTATCACAGGACAAGAAATCAGCCCTCAAAAACTTAACCGGCAGAAAATATTTTTTTGAAGAAATCCCTAACCCCCGGGGTCACAATTTCAGCAAAAATCTGACTTTTGGCAATTCACTCAAAAATGGTGCCAAAAGCTTGAAAATGCACTCCTGAAAGGTTTGGCACTCGAAAAGGAAGGCTTTTTATCACAGGACAAGAAATCAGCCCTCAAAAACTTAAGCGGCAGAAAATATTTTTTTGAACAAATCCCTAAGCCCCGGGGTCACAATTTCAGCAAAAATCTGACTTTTGGCAATTCACTCAAAAATGGTGCCAACCAGTTGCAAATGCTCCCCTGAAAGGTTTGGCACTCGAAACAGAAGGCTTTTTATCACAGGACAAGAAATCAGCCCTCAAAAACATATCCGGCAGAAAATATTTTTTTGAAGAAATCCCTAACCCCCGGGGTCACAATTTCAGCAAAAATCTGACTTTTGGCAATTCACTCTAAAATTGTGCCAAAAGCTGGAAAAAGCTCCCCTGAAAGGTTTGGCACTCGAAACGGAAGGGTTTTTATCACCGGAAAGGAATTCAGCCCTCAAAAACTTAAGCGGCAGAAAATATTTTTTTGAACAAATCCCTAAGCCCCGTGGTCACAATTTCAGCAAAAATCTGACATTTGGCAATTCACTCAAAAATGGTGCTAAAAGCTTGAAAATGCTCTCCTGAAAGGTTTGGCACTCGAAACGGAAGGCTTTTTATCACAGGACAAGAAATCAGCCCTCAAAAACTTAACCGGCAGAAAATATTTTTTTGAACAAATCCCTAACCCCCGGGGTCACAATTTCAGCAAAAATCTGACTTTTGGCAATTCACTCAAAAATGGTGCCAGAAGCTTGAAAACGCTCCCCTGAAAGGTTTGGCACTCGAAACGGAAGGCTTTTTATCACCGGAAAGGAATTCAGCCCTCAAAAACTTAACCGGCAGAAAATATTTTTTTGAAGAAATCCCTAACCCCCGGGGTCACAATTTCAGCAAAAATCTGACTTTTGGCAATTCACTCAAAAATGGTGCCAAAAGCTTGAAAATGCTCCCCTGAAAGGTTTGGCACTCGAAACGGAAGGCTTTTTATCACAGGACAAGAAATCAGCCCTCAAAAACTTATCCGGCAGAAAATATTTTTTTGAAGAAATCCCTAACCCCCGGGGTCACAATTTCAGCAAAAATCTGACTTTTGGCAATTCACTCAAAAATGGTGCCAAAAGCTTGAAAATGCACTCCTGAAAGGTTTGGCACTCGAAAAGGAAGGCTTTTTATCACAGGACAAGAAATCAGCCCTCAAAAACTTAAGCGGCAGAAAATATTTTTTTGAACAAATCCCTAAGCCCCGGGGTCACAATTTCAGCAAAAATCTGACTTTTGGCAATTCACTCAAAAATGGTGCCAACCAGTTGCAAATGCTCCCCTGAAAGGTTTGGCACTCGAAACAGAAGGCTTTTTATCACAGGACAAGAAATCAGCCCTCAAAAACATATCCGGCAGAAAATATTTTTTTGAAGAAATCCCTAACCCCCGGGGTCACAATTTCAGCAAAAATCTGACTTTTGGCAATTCACTCAAAAATGGTGCCAAAAGCTTGAAAATGCTCCCCTGAAAGGTTTGGCACTCGAAACGGAAGGCTTTTTATCACAGGACAAGAAATCAGCCCTCAAAAACTTATCCGGCAGAAAATATTTTTTTGAAGAAATCCCTAACCCCCGGGTTCAGAATTTCAGCAAAAATCTGACTTTTGGCAATTCACTCAAAAATGGTGCCAAAAGCTTGAAAAAGCTCCCCTGAAAGGTTTGGCACTCGAAACGGAAGGCTTTTTATCACCGGAAAGGAATTCAGCCCTCAAAAACTTAACCGGCAGAAAATATTTTTTTGAAGACATCCCTAACCCCCGGGGTCACAATTTCAGCAAAAATCTGACTTTTGGCAATTCACTCAAAAATGGTGCCAAAAGCTTGAAAAAGCTCCCCTGAAAGGTTTGGCACTCGAAACGGAAGGCTTTTTATCACAGGACAAGAAATCAGCCCTCAAAAACTTAACCGGCAGAAAATATTTTTTTGAAGACATCCCAAAGCCCCGGGGTCACAATTTCAGCAAAAATCTGACTTTTGGCAATTCACTCAAAAATGGTGCCAAAAGCTTGAAAATGCTCCCCTGAAAGGTTTGGCACTCGAAACGGAAGGCTTTTTATCACAGGACAAGAAATCAGCCCTCAAAAACTTATCCGGCAGAAAATATTTTTTTGAAGAAATCCCTAACTCCCAGGGTCACAATTTCAGCAAAAATCTGACTTTTGGCAATTCACTCAAAAATGGTGCCAGAAGCTTGAAAATGCTCCCCTGAAAGGTTTGGCACTCGAAATGGAAGGCTTTTTATCACAGGACAAGAAATCAGCCCTCAAAAACTTAACCGGCAGAAAATATTTTTTTGAAGAAATCCCTAACCCCCGGGGTCACAATTTCAGCAAAAATCTGACTTTTGGCAATTCACTCAAAAATGGTGCCAAAAGCTTGAAAATGCTCCCCTGAAAGGTTTGGCACTCGAAATGGAAGGCTTTTTATCACAGGACAAGAAATCAGCCCTCAAAAACTTAACCGGCAGAAAATATTTTTTTGAAGAAATCCCTAACCCCCGGGGTCACAATTTCAGCAAAAATCTGACTTTTGGCAATTCACTCAAAAATGGTGCCAAAAGCTTGAAAATGCTCCCCTGAAAGGTTTGGCACTCGAAACAGAAGGCTTTTTATCACAGGACAAGAAATCAGCCCTCAAAAACTTATCCGGCAGAAAATATTTTTTTGAAGAAATCCCTAAGCCCCGGGGTCACAATTTCAGCAAAAGTCTGACTTTTGGCAATTCACTCAAAAATGGTGCCAAAAGTTTGAAAAAGCTCCCCTGAAAGGTTTGGCACTCGAAACGGAAGGCTTTTTATCACCGGAAAGGAATTCAGCCCTCAAAAACTTAACCGGCAGAAAATATTTTTTTGAAGACATCCCTAAGCCCCGGGGTCACAATTTCAGCAAAAATCTGACTTTTGGCAATTCACTCAAAAATGGTGCCAAAAGCTTGAAAATGCTCCCCTGAAAGGTTTGGCACTCGAAACGGAAGGCTTTTTATCACCGGAAAGGAATTCAGCCCTCAAAAACTTAACCGGCAGAAAATATTTTTTTGAAGAAATCCCTAACCCCCGGGGTCACAATTTCAGCAAAAATCTGACTTTTGGCAATTCACTCAAAAATGGTGCCAAAAGCTTGAAAATGCTCCCCTGAAAGGTTTGGCACTCGAAACGGAAGGCTTTTTATCACAGGACAAGAAATCAGCCCTCAAAAACTTATCCGGCAGAAAATATTTTTTTGAAGAAATCCCTAACCCCCGGGGTCACAATTTCAGCAAAAATCTGACTTTTGGCAATTCACTCAAAAATGGTGCCAAAAGCTTGAAAAAGCTCCCCTGAAAGGTTTGGCACTCGAAACGGAAGGCTTTTTATCACCGGAAAGGAATTCAGCCCTCAAAAACTTAACCGGCAGAAAATATTTTTTTGAAGACATCCCTAACCCCCGGGGTCACAATTTCAGCAAAAATCTGACTTTTGGCAATTCACTCAAAAATGGTGCCAGAAGCTTGAAAATGCTCTCCTGAAAGGTTTGGAACTTGAAACGGAAGGCTTTTTATCACAGGACAAGAAATCAGCCCTCAAAAAATTAACCGGCAGAAAATATCTTTTTTAAAAAAACCCTAAGCCCCGGGGTCACAATTTCAGCAAAAATCTGACTTCTGGCAATTCACTCAAAAATGGTGCCAAAAGCTTGAAAATGCTCCCCTGAAAGGTTTGGCACTCGAAACAGAAGGCTTTTTATCACAGGACAAGAAATCAGCCCTCAAAAACTTAACCGGCAGAAAATATTTTTTTGAAGACATCCCTAAGCCCCGGGGTCACAATTTCAGCAAAAATCTTACTTTTGGCAGTTCACTCAAAAATGGTGCCAACCAGTTGCAAATGCTCCCCTGAAAGGCTTGGCACTCGAAACAGAAGGCTTTTTATCACAGGACAAGAAATCAGCCCTCAAAAACATAACCGGCAGAAAATATTTTTTTGAAGAAATCCCAAACCCCCGGGGTCACAATTTCAGCAAAAATCTGACTTTTGGCAATTCACTCAAAAATGGTGCCAAAAGCTTGAAAAAGCTCCCCTGAAAGGTTTGGCACTCGAAACGGAAGGCTTTTTATCACCGGAAAGGAATTCAGCCCTCAAAAACTTAACCGGCAGAAAATATTTTTTTGAAGAAATCCCTAACCCCCGGGGTCACAATTTCAGCAAAAATCTGACTTTTGGCAATTCACTCAAAAATGGTGCCAAAAGCTTGAAAATGCTCCCCTGAAAGGTTTGGCACTCGAAACGGAAGGCTTTTTATCACAGGACAAGAAATCAGCCCTCAAAAACTTATCCGGCAGAAAATATTCTTTTGAAAAAATCCCTAAGCCCCGGGGTCACAATTTCAGCAAAAATCTGACTTTTGGCAATTCATTCAAAAATGGTGCCAAAAGCTAGAAAATGCTCCCCTGAAAGGTTTGGCACTCGAAACGGAAGGCTTTTTATCACAGGACAAGAAATCAGCCCTCAAAAACTTAAGCGGCAGAAAATATTTTTTTGAACAAATCCCTAAGCCCCGGGGTCACAATTTCAGCAAAAATCTGACTTTTGGCAATTCACTCAAAAATGGTGCCAAAAGCTTGAAAATGCTCCCCTGAAAGGTTTGACACTCGAAACGGAAGGCTTTTTATCACAGGACAAGAAATCAGCCCTCAAAAACTTATCCGGCAGAAAATATTTTTTTGAAGAAATCCCTAAGCCCCGGGGTCACAATTTCAGCAAAAATCTGACTTTTGGCAATTCACTCAAAAATGGTGCCAAAAGCTTGAAAATGCTCCCCTGAAAGGTTTGGTACTCGAAACAGAAGGCTTTTTATCAGAGGACAAGAAATCAGCCCTCAAAAACTTATCCGGCAGAAAATATTTTTTTGAAGAAATCCCTAACCCCCGGGGTCACAATTTCAGCAAAAGTCTGACTTTTGGCAATTCACTCAAAAATGGTGCCAAAAGCTTGAAAAAGCTCCCCTGAAAGGTTTGGCACTCGAAACGGAAGGCTTTTTATCACCGGAAAGGAAATCAGCCCTCAAAAACTTAACCGGCAGAAAATATTTTTTTAAAGACATCTCTAAGCCCCGGGGTCACAATTTCAGCAAAAATCTGACTTTTGGCAATTCACTCAAAAATGGTGCCAAAAGCTTGAAAATGCTCCCCTGAAAGGTTTGGCACTCGAAACGGAAGGCTTTTTATCACAGGACAAGAAATCAGCCCTCAAAAACTTATCCGGCAGAAAATATTTTTTTGAAGAAATCCCTAACCCCCGGGGTCACAATTTCAGCAAAAATCTGACTTTTGGCAATTCACTCAAAAATGGTGCCAAAAGCTTGAAAATGCTCCCCTGAAAGGTTTGGCACTCGAAACGGAAGGCTTTTTATCACAGGACAAGAAATCAGCCCTCAAAAACTTAACCGGCAGAAAATATTTTTTTGAACAAATCCCTAAGCCCCGGGGTCACAATTTCAGCAAAAATCTGACTTTTGGCAATTCACTCAAAAATGGTGCCAGAAGCTTGAAAATGCTCTCCTGAAAGGTTTGGCACTTGAAACGGAAGGCTTTTTATCACAGGACAAGAAATCAGCCCTCAAAAACTTAACCGGCAGAAAATATTTTTTTGAAAAAATCCCTAAGCCCCGGGGTCACAATTTCAGCAAAAATCTGACTTTTGGCAATTCACTCAAAAATGGTGCCAACCAGTTGCAAATGCTCCCCTGAAAGGCTTGGCACTCGAAACAGAAGGCTTTTTATCACAGGACAAGAAATCAACCCTCAAAAACATATCCGGCAGAAAATATTTTTTTGAAGAAATCCCTAACCCCCGGGGTCACAATTTCAGCAAAAATCTGACTTTTGGCAATTCACTCAAAAATGGTGCCAAAAGCTGGAAAAAGCTCCCCTGAAAGGTTTGGCACTCGAAACGGAAGGGTTTTTATCACCGGAAAGGAATTCAGCCCTCAAAAACTTAAGCGGCAGAAAATATTTTTTTGAACAAATCCCTAAGCCCCGGGGTCACAATTTCAGCAAAAATCTGACATTTGGCAATTCACTCAAAAATGGTGCTAAAAGCTTGAAAATGCTCCCCTGAAAGGTTTGGCACTCGAAACGGAAGGCTTTTTATCACAGGACAAGAAATCAGCCCTCAAAAACTTAACCCGCAGAAAATATTTTTTTGAACAAATCCCTAACCCCCGGGGTCACAATTTCAGCAAAAATCTGACTTTTGGCAATTCACTCAAAAATGGTGACAAAAGCTAGAAAATGCTGTCCTGAAAGGTTTGGCACTCGAAACGGAAGGCTTTTTATCACAGGACAAGAAATCAGCCCTCAAAAACTTATCTGGCATAAAATATTTTTTTGAAAAAATCCCTAAGCCCCGGGGTCACAATTTCAGCAAAAATCTGACTTTTGGCAATTCACTCAAAAATGGTGCCGGAAGCTTGAAAACGCTCCCCTGAAAGGTTTGGCACTCGAAACAGAAGGCTTTTTATCACAGGACAAGAAATCAGCCCTCAAAAACTTAACCGGCAGAAAATATTTTTTTGAAAAAATCCCTAAGAAAAATTCTGACTTTTGGCAATTCACTCAAAAATGGTGCCAAAAGCTTGAAAATGCTCTCCTGAAAGGTTTGGCACTCGAAAAGGAAGGCTTTTTATCACAGGACAAGAAATCAGCCCTCAAAAACTTATCCGGCAGAAAATATTTTTTTGAACAAATCCCTAAGCCCCGGGGTCACAATTTCAGCAAAAATCTGACTTTTGGCAATTCACTCAAAAATGGTGCCAAAAGCTTGAAAAAGCTCCCCTGAAAGGTTTGGCACTCGAAACGGAAGGCTTTTTATCACCGGAAAGGAATTCAGCCCTCAAAAACTTAACCGGCAGAAAATATTTTTTTGAAGACATCCCTAAGCCCCGGGGTCACAATTTCAGCAAAAATCTGACTTTTAGCAATTCACTCAAAAATGGTGCCAGAAGCTTGAAAATGCTCTCCTGAAAGGTTTGGCACTCGAAACGGAAGGCTTTTTATCACAGGACAAGAAATCAGCCCTCAAAAACTTAAGCGGCAGAAAATATTTTTTTGAACAAATCCCTAAGCCCCGGGGTCACAATTTCAGCAAAAATCTGACTTTTGGCAATTCACACAAAAATGGTGCCAAAAGCTGGAAAAAGCTCCCCTGAAAGGTTTGGCACTCGAAACGGAAGGGTTTTTATCACCGGAAAGGAATTCAGCCCTCAAAAACTTAAGCGGCAGAAAATATTTTTTTGAACAAATCCCTAAGCCCCGGGGTCACAATTTCAGCAAAAATCTGACATTTGGCAATTCACTCAAAAATGGTGCTAAAAGCTTGAAAATGCTCCCCTGAAAGGTTTGGCACTCGAAACGGAAGGCTTTTTATCACAGGACAAGAAATCAGCCCTCAAAAACTTAACCCGCAGAAAATATTTTTTTGAACAAATCCCTAACCCCCGGGGTCACAATTTCAGCAAAAATCTGACTTTTGGCAATTCACTCAAAAATGGTGCCAAAAGCTAGAAAATGCTCTCCTGAAAGGTTTGGCACTCGAAACGGAAGGCTTTTTATCACAGGACAAGAAATCAGCCCTCAAAAACTTATCTGGCATAAAATATTTTTTTGAAAAAATCCCTAAGCCCCGGGGTCACAATTTCAGCAAAAATCTGACTTTTGGCAATTCACTCAAAAATGGTGCCGGAAGCTTGAAAACGCTCCCCTGAAAGGTTTGGCACTCGAAACAGAAGGCTTTTTATCACAGGACAAGAAATCAGCCCTCAAAAACTTATCCGGCAGAAAATATTTTTTTGAACAAATCCCTAAGCCCCGGGGTCACAATTTCAGCAAAAATCTGACTTTTGGCAATTCACTCAAAAATGGTGCCAAAAGCTTGAAAAAGCTCCCCTGAAAGGTTTGGCACTCGAAACGGAAGGCTTTTTATCACCGGAAAGGAATTCAGCCCTCAAAAACTTAACCGGCAGAAAATATTTTTTTGAAGACATCCCTAAGCCCCGGGGTCACAATTTCAGCAAAAATCTGACTTTTGGCAATTCACTCAAAAATGGTGCCAGAAGCTTGAAAACGCTCCCCTGAAAGGTTTGGCACTCGAAACAGAAGGCTTTTTATCACAGGACAAGAAATCAGCCCTCAAAAACTTAACCGGCAGAAAATATTTTTTTGAAAAAATCCCTAAGCAAAATTCTGACTTTTGGCAATTCACTCAAAAATGGTGCCAAAAGCTTGAAAATGCTCTCCTGAAAGGTTTGGCACTCGAAAAGGAAGGCTTTTTATCACAGGACAAGAAATCAGCCCTCAAAAACTTATCCGGCAGAAAATATTTTTTTGAACAAATCCCTAAGCCCCGGGGTCACAATTTCAGCAAAAATCTGACTTTTGGCAATTCACTCAAAAATGGTGCCAAAAGCTTGAAAAAGCTCCCCTGAAAGGTTTGGCACTCGAAACGGAAGGCTTTTTATCACCGGAAAGGAATTCAGCCCTCAAAAACTTAACCGGCAGAAAATATTTTTTTGAAGACATCCCTAAGCCCCGGGGTCACAATTTCAGCAAAAATCTGACTTTTGGCAATTCACTCAAAAATGGTGCCAGAAGCTTGAAAATGCTCTCCTGAAAGGTTTGGCACTCGAAACGGAAGGCTTTTTATCACAGGACAAGAAATCAGCCCTCAAAAACTTAAGCGGCAGAAAATATTTTTTTGAACAAATCCCTAAGCCCCGGGGTCACAATTTCAGCAAAAATCTGACTTTTGGCAATTCACACAAAAATGGTGCCAAAAGCTTGAAAATGCTCCCCTGAAAGGTTTGGCACTCGAAATGGAAGGCTTTTTATCACAGGACAAGAAATCAGCCCTCAAAAACTTAACCGGCAGAAAATATTTTTTTGAAGAAATCCCTAAGCCCCGGGGTCACAATTTCAGCAAAAATCTGACTTTTGGCAATTCACTCAAAAATGGTGCCAAAAGCTGGAAAAAGCTCCCCTGAAAGGTTTGGCACTCGAAACGGAAGGGTTTTTATCACCGGAAAGGAATTCAGCCCTCAAAAACTTAAGCGGCAGAAAATATTTTTTTGAACAAATCCCTAAGCCCCGGGGTCACAATTTCAGCAAAAATCTGACATTTGGCAATTCACTCAAAAATGGTGCTAAAAGCTTGAAAATGCTCCCCTGAAAGGTTTGGCACTCGAAACGGAAGGCTTTTTATCACAGGACAAGAAATCAGCCCTCAAAAACTTAACCCGCAGAAAATATTTTTTTGAACAAATCCCTAACCCCCGGGGTCACAATTTCAGCAAAAATCTGACTTTTGGCAATTCACTCAAAAATGGTGCCAAAAGCTAGAAAATGCTCTCCTGAAAGGTTTGGCACTCGAAACGGAAGGCTTTTTATCACAGGACAAGAAATCAGCCCTCAAAAACTTATCTGGCATAAAATATTTTTTTGAAAAAATCCCTCAGCCCCGGGGTCACAATTTCAGCAAAAATCTGACTTTTGGCAATTCACTCAAAAATGGTGCCGGAAGCTTGAAAACGCTCCCCTGAAAGGTTTGGCACTCGAAACAGAAGGCTTTTTATCACAGGACAAGAAATCAGCCCTCAAAAACTTAACCGGCAGAAAATATTTTTTTGAAAAAATCCCTAAGAAAAATTCTGACTTTTGGCAATTCACTCAAAAATGGTGCCAAAAGCTTGAAAATGCTCTCCTGAAAGGTTTGGCAATCGAAAAGGAAGGCTTTTTATCACATGACAAGAAATCAGCCCTCAAAAACTTATCCGGCAGAAAATATTTTTTTGAACAAATCCCTAAGCCCCGGGGTCACAAGTTCAGCAAAAATCTGACTTTTGGCAATTCACTCAAAAATGGTGCCAGAAGCTTGAAAATGCTCTCCTGAAAGGTTTGGCACTTGAAACGGAAGGCTTTTTATCACAGGACAAGAAATCAGCCCTCAAAAACTTAAGCGGCAGAAAATATTTTTTTGAAAAAATCCCTAAGCCCCGGGGTCACAATTTCAGCAAAAATCTGACTTTTGGCAATTCACTCAAAAATGGTGCCAACCAGTTGCAAATGCTCCCCTGAAAGGCTTGGCACTCGAAACAGAAGGCTTTTTATCACAGGACAAGAAATCAACCCTCAAAAACATATCCGGCAGAAAATATTTTTTTGAAGAAATCCCTAACCCCCGGGGTCACAATTTCAGCAAAAATCTGACTTTTGGCAATTCACTCAAAAATGGTGCCAAAAGCTGGAAAAAGCTCCCCTGAAAGGTTTGGCACTCGAAACGGAAGGGTTTTTATCACCGGAAAGGAATTCAGCCCTCAAAAACTTAAGCGGCAGAAAATATTTTTTTGAACAAATCCCTAAGCCCCGGGGTCACAATTTCAGCAAAAATCTGACATTTGGCAATTCACTCAAAAATGGTGCTAAAAGCTTGAAAATGCTCCCCTGAAAGGTTTGGCACTCGAAACGGAAGGCTTTTTATCACAGGACAAGAAATCAGCCCTCAAAAACTTAACCCGCAGAAAATATTTTTTTGAACAAATCCCTAACCCCCGGGGTCACAATTTCAGCAAAAATCTGACTTTTGGCAATTCACTCAAAAATGGTGCCAAAAGCTAGAAAATGCTGTCCTGAAAGGTTTGGCACTCGAAACGGAAGGCTTTTTATCACAGGACAAGAAATCAGCCCTCAAAAACTTATCTGGCATAAAATATTTTTTTGAAAAAATCCCTAAGCCCCGGGGTCACAATTTCAGCAAAAATCTGACTTTTGGCAATTCACTCAAAAATGGTGCCGGAAGCTTGAAAACGCTCCCCTGAAAGGTTTGGCACTCGAAACAGAAGGCTTTTTATCACAGGACAAGAAATCAGCCCTCAAAAACTTAACCGGCAGAAAATATTTTTTTGAAAAAATCCCTAAGAAAAATTCTGACTTTTGGCAATTCACTCAAAAATGGTGCCAAAAGCTTGAAAATGCTCTCCTGAAAGGTTTGGCACTCGAAAAGGAAGGCTTTTTATCACAGGACAAGAAATCAGCCCTCAAAAACTTATCCGGCAGAAAATATTTTTTTGAACAAATCCCTAAGCCCCGGGGTCACAATTTCAGCAAAAATCTGACTTTTGGCAATTCACTCAAAAATGGTGCCAAAAGCTTGAAAAAGCTCCCCTGAAAGGTTTGGCACTCGAAACGGAAGGCTTTTTATCACCGGAAAGGAATTCAGCCCTCAAAAACTTAACCGGCAGAAAATATTTTTTTGAAGACATCCCTAAGCCCCGGGGTCACAATTTCAGCAAAAATCTGACTTTTAGCAATTCACTCAAAAATGGTGCCAGAAGCTTGAAAATGCTCTCCTGAAAGGTTTGGCACTCGAAACGGAAGGCTTTTTATCACAGGACAAGAAATCAGCCCTCAAAAACTTAAGCGGCAGAAAATATTTTTTTGAACAAATCCCTAAGCCCCGGGGTCACAATTTCAGCAAAAATCTGACTTTTGGCAATTCACACAAAAATGGTGCCAAAAGCTGGAAAAAGCTCCCCTGAAAGGTTTGGCACTCGAAACGGAAGGGTTTTTATCACCGGAAAGGAATTCAGCCCTCAAAAACTTAAGCGGCAGAAAATATTTTTTTGAACAAATCCCTAAGCCCCGGGGTCACAATTTCAGCAAAAATCTGACATTTGGCAATTCACTCAAAAATGGTGCTAAAAGCTTGAAAATGCTCCCCTGAAAGGTTTGGCACTCGAAACGGAAGGCTTTTTATCACAGGACAAGAAATCAGCCCTCAAAAACTTAACCCGCAGAAAATATTTTTTTGAACAAATCCCTAACCCCCGGGGTCACAATTTCAGCAAAAATCTGACTTTTGGCAATTCACTCAAAAATGGTGCCAAAAGCTAGAAAATGCTCTCCTGAAAGGTTTGGCACTCGAAACGGAAGGCTTTTTATCACAGGACAAGAAATCAGCCCTCAAAAACTTATCTGGCATAAAATATTTTTTTGAAAAAATCCCTAAGCCCCGGGGTCACAATTTCAGCAAAAATCTGACTTTTGGCAATTCACTCAAAAATGGTGCCGGAAGCTTGAAAACGCTCCCCTGAAAGGTTTGGCACTCGAAACAGAAGGCTTTTTATCACAGGACAAGAAATCAGCCCTCAAAAACTTATCCGGCAGAAAATATTTTTTTGAACAAATCCCTAAGCCCCGGGGTCACAATTTCAGCAAAAATCTGACTTTTGGCAATTCACTCAAAAATGGTGCCAAAAGCTTGAAAAAGCTCCCCTGAAAGGTTTGGCACTCGAAACGGAAGGCTTTTTATCACCGGAAAGGAATTCAGCCCTCAAAAACTTAACCGGCAGAAAATATTTTTTTGAAGACATCCCTAAGCCCCGGGGTCACAATTTCAGCAAAAATCTGACTTTTGGCAATTCACTCAAAAATGGTGCCAGAAGCTTGAAAACGCTCCCCTGAAAGGTTTGGCACTCGAAACAGAAGGCTTTTTATCACAGGACAAGAAATCAGCCCTCAAAAACTTAACCGGCAGAAAATATTTTTTTGAAAAAATCCCTAAGCAAAATTCTGACTTTTGGCAATTCACTCAAAAATGGTGCCAAAAGCTTGAAAATGCTCTCCTGAAAGGTTTGGCACTCGAAAAGGAAGGCTTTTTATCACAGGACAAGAAATCAGCCCTCAAAAACTTATCCGGCAGAAAATATTTTTTTGAACAAATCCCTAAGCCCCGGGGTCACAATTTCAGCAAAAATCTGACTTTTGGCAATTCACTCAAAAATGGTGCCAAAAGCTTGAAAAAGCTCCCCTGAAAGGTTTGGCACTCGAAACGGAAGGCTTTTTATCACCGGAAAGGAATTCAGCCCTCAAAAACTTAACCGGCAGAAAATATTTTTTTGAAGACATCCCTAAGCCCCGGGGTCACAATTTCAGCAAAAATCTGACTTTTGGCAATTCACTCAAAAATGGTGCCAGAAGCTTGAAAATGCTCTCCTGAAAGGTTTGGCACTCGAAACGGAAGGCTTTTTATCACAGGACAAGAAATCAGCCCTCAAAAACTTAAGCGGCAGAAAATATTTTTTTGAACAAATCCCTAAGCCCCGGGGTCACAATTTCAGCAAAAATCTGACTTTTGGCAATTCACACAAAAATGGTGCCAAAAGCTTGAAAATGCTCCCCTGAAAGGTTTGGCACTCGAAATGGAAGGCTTTTTATCACAGGACAAGAAATCAGCCCTCAAAAACTTAACCGGCAGAAAATATTTTTTTGAATAAATCCCTAAGCCCCGGGGTCACAATTTCAGCAAAAATCTGACTTTTGGCAATTCACTCAAAAATGGTGCCAAAAGCTTGAAAATGCTCCCCTGAAAGGTTTGGCACTCGAAACGGAAGGCTTTTTATCACAGGACAAGAAATCAGCCCTCAAAAACTTATCCGGCAGAAAATATTTTTTTGAAGAAATCCCTAACCCCCGGGGTCACAATTTCAGCAAAAATCTGACTTTTGGCAATTCACTCAAAAATGGTGCCAAAAGATTGAAAATGCTCCCCTGAAAGGTTTGGCACTCGAAACAGAAGGCTTTTTATCACAGGACAAGAAATCAGCCCTCAAAAACTTAACCGGCAGAAAATATTTTTTTGAAAAAATCCCTAAGCCCCGGGGTCACAATTTCAGCAAAAATCTGACATTTGGCAATTCACTCAAAAATGGTGCTAAAAGCTTGAAAATGCTCCCCTGAAAGATTTGGCACTCGAAACAGAAGGCTTTTTATCACAGGACAAGAAATCAGCCCTCAAAAACTTAACCGGCAGAAAATATTTTTTTGAACAAATCCCTAACCCCCGGGGTCACAATTTCAGCAAAAATCTGACTTTTGGCAATTCACACAAAAATGGTGCCAAAAGCTTGAAAATGCTCTCCTGAAAGGTTTGGCACTCGAAACGGAAGGCTTTTTATCACAGGACAAGAAATCAGCCCTCAAAAACTTATCCGGCAGAAAATATTTTTTTGAAAAAATCCCTAAGCCCCGGGGTCACAATTTCAGCAAAAATCTGACTTTTGGCAATTCACTCAAAAATGGTGCCAAAAGCTTGAAAAAGCTCCCCTGAAAGGTTTGGCACTCGAAACGGAAGGCTTTTTATCACCGGAAAGGAATTCAGCCCTCAAAAACTTAACCGGCAGAAAATATTTTTTTGAAGACATCCCTAAGCCCCGGGGTCACAATTTCAGCAAAAATCTGACTTTTGGCAATTCACTCAAAAATGGTGCCAAAAGCTTGAAAATGCTCCCCTGAAAGGTTTGGCACTCGAAACAGAAGGCTTTTTATCACAGGACAAGAAATCAGCCCTCAAAAACTTAAGCAGCAGAAAATATTTTTTTGAACAAATCCCTAAGCCCCGGGGTCACAATTTCAGCAAAAATCTGACTTTTGGCAATTCACTCAAAAATGGTGCCAAAAGCTTGAAAATGCACTCCTGAAAGGTTTGGCACTCGTAACGGAAGGCTTTTTATCACAGGACAAGAAATCAGCCCTCAAAAACTTAACCGGCAGAAAATATTTTTTTGAACAAATCCCTAAGCCCCGGGGTCACAATTTCAGCAAAAATCTGACTTTTGGCAATTCACTCAAAAATGGTGCTAAAAGCTTGAAAATGCTCCCCTGAAAGGTTTGGCACTCGAAACGGAAGGCTTTTTATCACAGGACAAGAAATCAGCCCTCAAAAACTTAACCGGCAGAAAATATTTTTTTGAAGAAATCCCTAACCCCCGGGGTCACAATTTCAGCAAAAATCTGACTTTTGGCAATTCACTCAAAAATGGTGCCAAAAGCTTGAAAATGCTCCCCTGAATGGTTTGGCACTCGAAACGGAAGGCTTTTTATCACAGGACAAGAAATCAGCCCTCAAAAACTTAACCGGCAGAAAATATTTTTTTGAAGACATCCCTAAGCCCCGGGGTCACAATTTCAGCAAAAATCTGACTTTTGGCAGTTCACTCAAAAATGGTGCCAAAAGCTTGAAAATGCTCCCCTGAAAGGTTTGGCACTCGAAACAGAAGGCTTTTTATCACAGGACAAGAAATCAGCCCTCAAAAACTTAAGCGGCAGAAAATATTTTTTTGAACAAATCCCTAAGCCCCGGGGTCACAATTTCAGCAAAAATCTGACTTTTGGCAATTCACACAAAAATGGTGCCAAAAGCTTGAAAATGCTCCCCTGAAAGGTTTGGCACTCGAAATGGAAGGCTTTTTATCACAGGACAAGAAATCAGCCCTCAAAAACTTAACCGGCAGAAAATATTTTTTTGAATAAATCCCTAAGCCCCGGGGTCACAATTTCAGCAAAAATCTGACTTTTGGCAATTCACTCAAAAATGGTGCCAAAAGCTTGAAAATGCTCCCCTGAAAGGTTTGGCACTCGAAACGGAAGGCTTTTTATCACAGGACAAGAAATCAGCCCTCAAAAACTTATCCGGCAGAAAATATTTTTTTGAAGAAATCCCTAACCCCCGGGGTCACAATTTCAGCAAAAATCTGACTTTTGGCAATTCACTCAAAAATGGTGCCAAAAGCTTGAAAATGCTCCCCTGAAAGGTTTGGCACTCGAAACAGAAGGCTTTTTATCACAGGACAAGAAATCAGCCCTCAAAAACTTAACCGGCAGAAAATATTTTTTTGAAAAAATCCCTAAGCCCCGGGGTCACAATTTCAGCAAAAATCTGACATTTGGCAATTCACTCAAAAATGGTGCTAAAAGCTTGAAAATGCTCCCCTGAAAGGTTTGGCACTCGAAACAGAAGGCTTTTTATCACAGGACAAGAAATCAGCCCTCAAAAACTTAACCGGCAGAAAATATTTTTTTGAACAAATCCCTAACCCCCGGGGTCACAATTTCAGCAAAAATCTGACTTTTGGCAATTCACACAAAAATGGTGCCAAAAGCTTGAAAATGCTCTCCTGAAAGGTTTGGCACTCGAAACGGAAGGCTTTTTATCACAGGACAAGAAATCAGCCCTCAAAAACTTATCCGGCAGAAAATATTTTTTTGAAAAAATCCCTAAGCCCCGGGGTCACAATTTCAGCAAAAATCTGACTTTTGGCAATTCACTCAAAAATGGTGCCAAAAGCTTGAAAAAGCTCCCCTGAAAGGTTTGGCACTCGAAACGGAAGGCTTTTTATCACCGGAAAGGAATTCAGCCCTCAAAAACTTAACCGGCAGAAAATATTTTTTTGAAGACATCCCTAAGCCCCGGGGTCACAATTTCAGCAAAAATCTGACTTTTGGCAATTCACTCAAAAATGGTGCCAAAAGCTTGAAAATGCTCCCCTGAAAGGTTTGGCACTCGAAACAGAAGGCTTTTTATCACAGGACAAGAAATCAGCCCTCAAAAACTTAAGCAGCAGAAAATATTTTTTTGAACAAATCCCTAAGCCCCGGGGTCACAATTTCAGCAAAAATCTGACTTTTGGCAATTCACTCAAAAATGGTGCCAAAAGCTTGAAAATGCACTCCTGAAAGGTTTGGCACTCGTAACAGAAGGCTTTTTATCACAGGACAAGAAATCAGCCCTCAAAAACTTAACCGGCAGAAAATATTTTTTTGAACAAATCCCTAAGCCCCGGGGTCACAATTTCAGCAAAAATCTGACTTTTGGCAATTCACTCAAAAATGGTGCTAAAAGCTTGAAAATGCTCCCCTGAAAGGTTTGGCACTCGAAACGGAAGGCTTTTTATCACAGGACAAGAAATCAGCCCTCAAAAACTTAACCGGCAGAAAATATTTTTTTGAAGAAATCCCTAACCCCCGGGGTCACAATTTCAGCAAAAATCTGACTTTTGGCAATTCACTCAAAAATGGTGCCAAAAGCTTGAAAATGCTCCCCTGAATGGTTTGGCACTCGAAACGGAAGGCTTTTTATCACAGGACAAGAAATCAGCCCTCAAAAACTTAACCGGCAGAAAATATTTTTTTGAAGACATCCCTAAGCCCCGGGGTCACAATTTCAGCAAAAATCTGACTTTTGGCAATTCACTCAAAAATGGTGCCAAAAGCTTGAAAATGCTCCCCTGAAAGGTTTGGCACTCGAAACAGAAGGCTTTTTATCACAGGACAAGAAATCAGCCCTCAAAAACTTAAGCAGCAGAAAATATTTTTTTGAACAAATCCCTAAGCCCCGGGGTCACAATTTCAGCAAAAATCTGACTTTTGGCAATTCACTCAAAAATGGTGCCAAAAGCTTGAAAATGCACTCCTGAAAGGTTTGGCACTCGTAACAGAAGGCTTTTTATCACAGGACAAGAAATCAGCCCTCAAAAACTTAACCGGCAGAAAATATTTTTTTGAACAAATCCCTAAGCCCCGGGGTCACAATTTCAGCAAAAATCTGACTTTTGGCAATTCACTCAAAAATGGTGCTAAAAGCTTGAAAATGCTCCCCTGAAAGGTTTGGCACTCGAAACGGAAGGCTTTTTATCACAGGACAAGAAATCAGCCCTCAAAAACTTAACCGGCAGAAAATATTTTTTTGAAGAAATCCCTAACCCCCGGGGTCACAATTTCAGCAAAAATCTGACTTTTGGCAATTCACTCAAAAATGGTGCCAAAAGCTTGAAAATGCTCCCCTGAATGGTTTGGCACTCGAAACGGAAGGCTTTTTATCACAGGACAAGAAATCAGCCCTCAAAAACTTAACCGGCAGAAAATATTTTTTTGAAGACATCCCTAAGCCCCGGGGTCACAATTTCAGCAAAAATCTGACTTTTGGCAGTTCACTCAAAAATGGTGCCAAAAGCTTGAAAATGCTCCCCTGAAAGGTTTGGCACTCGAAACAGAAGGCTTTTTATCACAGGACAAGAAATCAGCCCTCAAAAACTTAAGCGGCAGAAAATATTTTTTTGAACAAATCCCTAAGCCCCGGGGTCACAATTTCAGCAAAAATCTGACTTTTGGCAATTCACACAAAAATGGTGCCAAAAGCTTGAAAATGCTCCCCTGAAAGGTTTGGCACTCGAAATGGAAGGCTTTTTATCACAGGACAAGAAATCAGCCCTCAAAAACTTATCCGGCAGAAAATATTTTTTTGAAGAAATCCCTAACCCCCGGGGTCACAATTTCAGCAAAAATCTGACTTTTGGCAATTCACTCAAAAATGGTGCCAAAAGCTTGAAAATGCTCCCCTGAAAGGTTTGGCACTCGAAATGGAAGGCTTTTTATCACAGGACAAGAAATCAGCCCTCAAAAACTTAACCGGCAGAAAATATTTTTTTGAATAAATCCCTAAGCCCCCGGGTCACAATTTCAGCAAAAATCTGACTTTTGGCAATTCACTCAAAAATGGTGCCAAAAGCTTGAAAATGCACTCCTGAAAGGTTTGGCACTCGAAACAGAAGGCTTTTTATCACAGGACAAGAAATCAGCCCTCAAAAACTTAACCGGCAGAAAATATTTTTTTGAACAAATCCCTAAGCCCCGGGGTCACAATTTCAGCAAAAATCTGACTTTTGGCAATTCACTCAAAAATGGTGCTAAAAGCTTGAAAATGCTCCCCTGAAAGGTTTGGCACTCGAAACGGAAGGCTTTTTATGACAGGACAAGAAATCAGCCCTCAAAAACTTAACCGGCAGAAAATATTTTTTTGAAGAAATCCCTAACCCCCGGGGTCACAATTTCAGCAAAAATCTGACTTTTGGCAATTCACTCAAAAATGGTGCCAAAAGCTTGAAAATGCTCCCCTGAATGGTTTGGCACTCGAAACGGAAGGCTTTTTATCACAGGACAAGAAATCAGCCCTCAAAAACTTAACCGGCAGAAAATATTTTTTTGAAGACATCCCTAAGCCCTGGGGTCACAATTTCAGCAAAAATCTGACTTTTGGCAGTTCACTCAAAAATGGTGCCAAAAGCTTGAAAATGCTCCCCTGAAAGGTTTGGCACTCAAACAGAAGGCTTTTTATCACAGGACAAGAAATCAGCCCTCAAAAACTTAAGCGGCAGAAAATATTTTTTTGAACAAATCCCTAAGCCCCGGGGTCACAATTTCAGCAAAAATCTGACTTTTGGCAATTCACTCAAAAATGGTGCCAACCAGTTGCAAATGCTCCCCTGAAAGGTTTGGCACTCGAAACAGAAGGCTTTTTATCACAGGACAAGAAATCAGCCCTCAAAAACATATCCGGCAGAAAATATTTTTTTGAAGAAATCCCTAACCCTCGGGGTCACAATTTCAGCAAAAATCTGACTTTTGGCAATTCACTCTAAAATTGTGCCAAAAGCTGGAAAAAGCTCCCCTGAAAGGTTTGGCACTCGAAACGGAAGGGTTTTTATCACCGGAAAGGAATTCAGCCCTCAAAAACTTAAGCGGCAGAAAATATTTTTTTGAACAAATCCCTAAGCCCCGTGGTCACAATTTCAGCAAAAATCTGACATTTGGCAATTCACTCAAAAATGGTGCTAAAAGCTTGAAAATGCTCCCCTGAAAGGTTTGGCACTCGAAACGGAAGGCTTTTTATCACAGGACAAGAAATCAGCCCTCAAAAACTTAACCGGCAGAAAATATTTTTTTGAACAAATCCCTAACCCCCGGGGTCACAATTTCAGCAAAAATCTGACTTTTGGCAATTCACTCAAAAATGGTGCCAAAAGCTAGAAAATGCTCTCCTGAAAGGTTTGGCACTCGAAACGGAAGGCTTTTTATCACAGGACAAGAAATCAGCCCTCAAAAACTTATCCGGCATAAAATATTTTTATGAAAAAATCCCTAAGCCCCGGGGTCACAATTTCAGCAAAAATCTGACTTTTGGCAATTCACTCAAAAATGGTGCCAGAAGCTTGAAAACGCTCCCCTGAAAGGTTTGGCAGTCGAAACAGAAGGCTTTTTATCACAGGACAAGAAATCAGCCCTCAAAAACTTAACCGGCAGAAAATATTTTTTTGAAAAAATCCCTAAGCCCCGGGGTCACAATTTCAGCAAAATTCTGACTTTTGGCAATTCACTCAAAAATGGTGCCAAAAGCTTGAAAATGCTCTCCTGAAAGGTTTGGCACTCGAAAAGGAAGGCTTTTTATCACAGGACAAGAAATCAGCCCTCAAAAACTTAACCGGCAGAAAATATTTTTTTGAAAAAATCCCTAAGCCCCGGGGTCACAATTTCAGCAAAAATCTGACTTTTGGCAATTCACTCAAAAATGGTGCCAAAAGCTTGAAAAAGCTCCCCTGAAAGGTTTGGCAGTCGAAACGGAAGGCTTTTTATCACCGGAAAGGAATTCAGCCCTCAAAAACTTAACCGGCAGAAAATATTTTTTTGAAGACATCCCTAAGCCCCGGGGTCACAATTTCAGCAAAAATCTGACTTTTGGCAATTCACTCAAAAATGGTGCCAAAAGCTTGAAAATGCTCCCCTGACAGGTTTGGCACTCGAAACAGAAGGCTTTTTATCACAGGACAAGAAATCAGCCCTCAAAAACTTAAGCGGCAGAAAATATTTTTTTGAACAAATCCCTAAGCCCCGGGGTCACAATTTCAGCAAAAATCTGACTTTTGGCAATTCACTCAAAAATGGTGCCAACCAGTTGCAAATGCTCCCCTGAAAGGTTTGGCACTCGAAACAGAAGGCTTTTTATCACAGGACAAGAAATCAGCCCTCAAAAACATATCCGGCAGAAAATATTTTTTTGAAGAAATCCCTAACCCCCGGGGTCACAATTTCAGCAAAAATCTGACTTTTGGCAATTCACTCTAAAATTGTGCCAAAAGCTGGAAAAAGCTCCCCTGAAAGGTTTGGCACTCGAAACGGAAGGGTTTTTATCACCGGAAAGGAATTCAGCCCTCAAAAACTTAAGCGGCAGAAAATATTTTTTTGAACAAATCCCTAAGCCCCGTGGTCACAATTTCAGCAAAAATCTGACATTTGGCAATTCACTCAAAAATGGTGCTAAAAGCTTGAAAATGCTCCCCTGAAAGGTTTGGCACTCGAAACGGAAGGCTTTTTATCACAGGACAAGAAATCAGCCCTCAAAAACTTAACCGGCAGAAAATATTTTTTTGAACAAATCCCTAACCCCCGGGGTCACAATTTCAGCAAAAATCTGACTTTTGGCAATTCACTCAAAAATGGTGCCAAAAGCTAGAAAATGCTCTCCTGAAAGGTTTGGCACTCGAAACGGAAGGCTTTTTATCACAGGACAAGAAATCAGCCCTCAAAAACTTATCCGGCATAAAATATTTTTATGAAAAAATCCCTAAGCCCCGGGGTCACAATTTCAGCAAAAATCTGACTTTTGGCAATTCACTCAAAAATGGTGCCAGAAGCTTGAAAACGCTCCCCTGAAAGGTTTGGCAGTCGAAACAGAAGGCTTTTTATCACAGGACAAGAAATCAGCCCTCAAAAACTTAACCGGCAGAAAATATTTTTTTGAAAAAATCCCTAAGCCCCGGGGTCACAATTTCAGCAAAATTCTGACTTTTGGCAATTCACTCAAAAATGGTGCCAAAAGCTTGAAAATGCTCTCCTGAAAGGTTTGGCACTCGAAAAGGAAGGCTTTTTATCACAGGACAAGAAATCAGCCCTCAAAAACTTAACCGGCAGAAAATATTTTTTTGAAAAAATCCCTAAGCCCCGGGGTCACAATTTCAGCAAAAATCTGACTTTTGGCAATTCACTCAAAAATGGTGCCAAAAGCTTGAAAAAGCTCCCCTGAAAGGTTTGGCAGTCGAAACGGAAGGCTTTTTATCACCGGAAAGGAATTCAGCCCTCAAAAACTTAACCGGCAGAAAATATTTTTTTGAAGACATCCCTAAGCCCCGGGGTCACAATTTCAGCAAAAATCTGACTTTTGGCAATTCACTCAAAAATGGTGCCAGAAGCTTGAAAACGCTCCCCTGAAAGGTTTGGCAGTCGAAACAGAAGGCTTTTTATCACAGGACAAGAAATCAGCCCTCAAAAACTTAACCGGCAGAAAATATTTTTTTGAAAAAATCCCTAAGCCCCGGGGTCACAATTTCAGCAAAATTCTGACTTTTGGCAATTCACTCAAAAATGGTGCCAAAAGCTTGAAAATGCTCTCCTGAAAGGTTTGGCACTCGAAAAGGAAGGCTTTTTATCACAGGACAAGAAATCAGCCCTCAAAAACTTAACCGGCAGAAAATATTTTTTTGAAAAAATCCCTAAGCCCCGGGGTCACAATTTCAGCAAAAATCTGACTTTTGGCAATTCACTCAAAAATGGTGCCAAAAGCTTGAAAAAGCTCCCCTGAAAGGTTTGGCAGTCGAAACGGAAGGCTTTTTATCACCGGAAAGGAATTCAGCCCTCAAAAACTTAACCGGCAGAAAATATTTTTTTGAAGACATCCCTAAGCCCCGGGGTCACAATTTCAGCAAAAATCTGACTTTTGGCAATTCACTCAAAAATGGAGCCAAAAGCTTGAAAATGCTCCCCTGACAGGTTTGGCACTCGAAACAGAAGGCTTTTTATCACAGGACAAGAAATCAGCCCTCAAAAACTTAAGCGGCAGAAAATATTTTTTTGAATAAATCCCTAAGCCCCCGGGTCACAATTTCAGCAAAAATCTGACTTTTGGCAATTCACTCAAAAATGGTGCCAAAAGCTTGAAAATGCACTCCTGAAAGGTTTGGCACTCGAAACAGAAGGCTTTTTATCACAGGACAAGAAATCAGCCCTCAAAAACTTAACCGGCAGAAAATACTTTTTTGAACAAATCCCTAAGCCCCGGGGTCACAATTTCAGCAAAAATCTGACTTTTGGCAATTCACTCAAAAATGGTGCTAAAAGCTTGAAAATGCTCCCCTGAAAGGTTTGGCACTCGAAACGGAAGGCTTTTTATCACAGGACAAGAAATCAGCCCTCAAAAACTTAAGCGGCAGAAAATATTTTTTTGAACAAATCCCTAAGCCCCGGGGTCACAATTTCAGCAAAAATCTGACTTTTGGCAATTCACTCAAAAATGGTGCCAACCAGTTGCAAATGCTCCCCTGAAAGGTTTGGCACTCGAAACAGAAGGCTTTTTATCACAGGACAAGAAATCAGCCCTCAAAAACATATCCGGCAGAAAATATTTTTTTGAAGAAATCCCTAACCCCCGGGGTCACAATTTCAGCAAAAATCTGACTTTTGGCAATTCACTCTAAAATTGTGCCAAAAGCTGGAAAAAGCTCCCCTGAAAGGTTTGGCACTCGAAACGGAAGGGTTTTTATCACCGGAAAGGAATTCAGCCCTCAAAAACTTAAGCGGCAGAAAATATTTTTTTGAACAAATCCCTAAGCCCCGTGGTCACAATTTCAGCAAAAATCTGACATTTGGCAATTCACTCAAAAATGGTGCCAAAAGCTTGAAAATGCTCCCCTGAAAGGTTTGGCACTCGAAACGGAAGGCTTTTTATCACAGGACAAGAAATCAGCCCTCAAAAACTTAACCGGCAGAAAATATTTTTTTGAACAAATCCCTAACCCCCGGGGTCACAATTTCAGCAAAAATCTGACTTTTGGCAATTCACTCAAAAATGGTGCCAAAAGCTAGAAAATGCTCTCCTGAAAGGTTTGGCACTCGAAACGGAAGGCTTTTTATCACAGGACAAGAAATCAGCCCTCAAAAACTTATCCGGCATAAAATATTTTTTTGAAAAAATCCCTAAGCCCCGGGGTCACAATTTCAGCAAAAATCTGACTTTTGGCAATTCACTCAAAAATGGTGCCAGAAGCTTGAAAACGCTCCCCTGAAAGGTTTGGCACTCGAAACAGAAGGCTTTTTATCACAGGACAAGAAATCAGCCCTCAAAAACTTATCCGGCAGAAAATATTTTTTTGAATAAATCCCTAACCCCCGGGGTCACAATTTCAGCAAAAATCTGACTTTTGGCAATTCACTCAAAAATGGTGCCAGAAGCTTGAAAATGCTCCCCTGAAAGGTTTGGCACTCAAAATGGAAGGCTTTTTATCACAGGACAAGAAATCAGCCCTCAAAAACTTAACCGGCAGAAAATATTTTTTTGAATAAATCCCTAAGCCCCGGGGTCACAATTTCAGCAAAAATCTGACTTTTGGCAATTCACTCAAAAATGGTGCCAAAAGCTTGAAAATGCTCCCCTGAAAGGTTTGGCACTCGAAACGGAAGGCTTTTTATCACAGGACAAGAAATCAGCCCTCAAAAACTTATCCGGCAGAAAATATTTTTTTGAAGAAATCCCTAACCCCCCGGGGTCACAATTTCAGCAAAAATCTGACTTTTGGCAATTCACTCAAAAATGGTGCCAAAAGCTTGAAAAAGCTCCCCTGAAAGGTTTGGCACTCGAAACGGAAGGCTTTTTATCACCGGAAAGGAATTCAGCCCTCAAAAACTTAACCGGCAGAAAATATTTTTTTGAAGACATCTCTTAGCCCCGGGGTCACAATTTCAGCAAAAATCTGACTTTTGGCAATTCACTCAAAAATGGTGCCAAAAGCTTGAATATGCACTCCTGAAAGGTTTGGCACTCGAAAAGGAAGGCTTTTTATGACAGGACAAGAAATCAGCCCTCAAAAACTTAAGCGGCAGAAAATATTTTTTTGAACAAATCCCTAAGCCCCGGGGTCACAATTTCAGCAAAAATCTGACTTTTGGCAATTCACTCAAAAATGGTGCCAACCAGTTGCAAATGCTCCCCTGAAAGGTTTGGCACTCGAAACAGAAGGCTTTTTATCACAGGACAAGAAATCAGCCCTCAAAAACTTATCCGGCAGAAAATATTTTTTTGAACAAATCCCTAAGCCCCGGGGTCACAATTTCAGCAAAAGTCTGACTTTTGGCAATTCACTCAAAAATGGTGCCAAAAGCTTGAAAAAGCTCCCCTAAAAGGTTTGGCACTCGAAACGGAAGGCTTTTTATCACCGGAAAGGAATTCAGCCCTCAAAAACTTAACCGGCAGAAAATATTTTTTTGAAGACATCCCAAAGCCCCGGGGTCACAATTTCAGCAAAAATCTGACTTTTGGCAATTCACTCAAAAATGGTGCCAAAAGCTTGAAAATGCTCCCCTGAAAGGTTTGGCACTCGAAACGGAAGGCTTTTTATCACAGGACAAGAAATCAGCCCTCAAAAACTTAACCGGCAGAAAATATTTTTTTGAAGAAATCCCTAACCCCCGGGGTCACAATTTCAGCAAAAATCTGACTTTTGGCAATTCACTCAAAAATGGTGCCAAAAGCTTGAAAATGCTCCCCTGAAAGGTTTGGCACTCGAAACGGAAGGCTTTTTATCACAGGACAAGAAATCAGCCCTCAAAAACTTAACCGGCAGAAAATATTTTTTTGAAGAAATCCCTAACCCCCGGGGTCACAATTTCAGCAAAAATCTGACTTTTGGCAATTCACTCAAAAATGGTGCCAAAAGCTTGAAAATGCTCCCCTGAAAGGTTTGGCACTCGAAACAGAAGGCTTTTTATCACAGGACAAGAAATCAGCCCTCAAAAACTTATCCGGCAGAAAATATTTTTTTGAAGAAATCCCTAAGCCCCGGGGTCACAATTTCAGCAAAAGTCTGACTTTTGGCAATTCACTCAAAAATGGTGCCAAAAGCTTGAAAAAGCTCCCCTGAAAGGTTTGGCACTCGAAACGGAAGGCTTTTTATCACCGGAAAGGAATTCAGCCCTCAAAAACTTAACCGGCAGAAAATATTTTTTTGAAGACATCCCTAAGCCCCGGGGTCACAATTTCAGCAAAAATCTGACTTTTGGCAATTCACTCAAAAATGGTGCCAAAAGCTTGAAAATGCTCCCCTGAAAGGTTTGGCACTCGAAACGGAAGGCTTTTTATCACAGGACAAGAAATCAGCCCTCAAAAACTTATCCGGCAGAAAATATTTTTTTGAAGAAATCCCTAAGCCCCGGGGTCACAATTTCAGCAAAAGTCTGACTTTTGGCAATTCACTCAAAAATGGTGCCAAAAGCTTGAAAAAGCTCCCCTGAAAGGTTTGGCACTCGAAACGGAAGGCTTTTTATCACCGGAAAGGAATTCAGCCCTCAAAAACTTAACCGGCAGAAAATATTTTTTTGAAGACATCCCTAAGCCCCGGGGTCACAATTTCAGCAAAAATCTGACTTTTGGCAATTCACTCAAAAATGGTGCCAAAAGCTTGAAAATGCTCCCCTGAAAGGTTTGGCACTCGAAACGGAAGGCTTTTTATCACAGGACAAGAAATCAGCCCTCAAAAACTTATCCGGCAGAAAATATTTTTTTGAATAAATCCCTAAGCCCCGGGGTCACAATTTCAGCAAAAATCTGACTTTTGGCAATTCACTCAAAAATGGTGCCAAAAGCTTGAAAATGCTCCCCTGAAAGGTTTGGCACTCGAAACGGAAGGCTTTTTATCACAGGACAAGAAATCAGCCCTCAAAAACTTATCCGGCAGAAAATATTTTTTTGAAGAAATCCCTAAGCCCCGGGGTCACAATTTCAGCAAAAATCTGACTTTTGGCAATTCACTCAAAAATGGTGCCAAAAGCTTGAAAAAGCTCCCCTGAAAGGTTTGGCACTCGAAACGGAAGGCTTTTTATCACCGGAAAGGAATTCAGCCCTCAAAAACTTAACCGGCAGAAAATATTTTTTTGAAGACATCCCTAAGCCCCGGGGTCACAATTTCAGCAAAAATCTGACTTTTGGCAATTCACTCAAAAATGGTGCCAAAAGCTTGAAAATGCTCCCCTGAAAGGTTTGGCACTCGAAACAGAAGGCTTTTTATCACAGGACAAGAAATCAGCCCTCAAAAACTTATCCGGCAGAAAATATTTTTTTGAAGAAATCCCTAAGCCCCGGGGTCACAATTTCAGCAAAAGTCTGACTTTTGGCAATTCACTCAAAAATGGTGCCAAAAGCTTGAAAAAGCTCCCCTGAAAGGTTTGGCACTCGAAACGGAAGGCTTTTTATCACCGGAAAGGAATTCAGCCCTCAAAAACTTAACCGGCAGAAAATATTTTTTTGAAGACATCCCTAAGCCCCGGGGTCACAATTTCAGCAAAAATCTGACTTTTGGCAATTCACTCAAAAATGGTGCCAAAAGCTTGAAAATGCTCCCCTGAAAGGTTTGGCACTCGAAACGGAAGGCTTTTTATCACAGGACAAGAAATCAGCCCTCAAAAACTTATCCGGCAGAAAATATTTTTTTGAAGAAATCCCTAAGCCCCGGGGTCACAATTTCAGCAAAAGTCTGACTTTTGGCAATTCACTCAAAAATGGTGCCAAAAGCTTGAAAAAGCTCCCCTGAAAGGTTTGGCACTCGAAACGGAAGGCTTTTTATCACCGGAAAGGAATTCAGCCCTCAAAAACTTAACCGGCAGAAAATATTTTTTTGAAGACATCCCTAAGCCCCGGGGTCACAATTTCAGCAAAAATCTGACTTTTGGCAATTCACTCAAAAATGGTGCCAAAAGCTTGAAAATGCTCCCCTGAAAGGTTTGGCACTCGAAACGGAAGGCTTTTTATCACAGGACAAGAAATCAGCCCTCAAAAACTTATCCGGCAGAAAATATTTTTTTGAATAAATCCCTAAGCCCCGGGGTCACAATTTCAGCAAAAATCTGACTTTTGGCAATTCACTCAAAAATGGTGCCAAAAGCTTGAAAATGCTCCCCTGAAAGGTTTGGCACTCGAAACGGAAGGCTTTTTATCACAGGACAAGAAATCAGCCCTCAAAAACTTATCCGGCAGAAAATATTTTTTTGAAGAAATCCCTTAGCCCCGGGGTCACAATTTCAGCAAAAATCTGACTTTTGGCAATTCACTCAAAAATGGTGCCAAAAGCTTGAAAAAGCTCCCCTGAAAGGTTTGGCACTCGAAACGGAAGGCTTTTTATCACCGGAAAGGAATTCAGCCCTCAAAAACTTAACCGGCAGAAAATATTTTTTTGAAGACATCCCTAAGCCCCGGGGTCACAATTTCAGCAAAAATCTGACTTTTGGCAATTCACTCAAAAATGGTGCCAAAAGCTTGAAAATGCTCCCCTGAAAGGTTTGGCACTCGAAACGGAAGGCTTTTTATCACAGGACAAGAAATCAGCCCTCAAAAACTTATCCGGCTGAAAATATTTTTTTGAAGAAATCCCTAACCCCCGGGGTCACAATTTCAGCAAAAATCTGACTTTTGGCAATTCACTCAAAAATGGTGCCAAAAGCTTGAAAAAGCTCCCCTGAAAGCTTTGGCACTCGAAACGGAAGGCTTTTTATCACCGGAAAGGAATTCAGCCCTCAAAAACTTAACCGGCAGAAAATATTTTTTTGAAGACATCCCTAACCCCCGGGGTCACAATTTCAGCAAAAATCTGACTTTTGGCAATTCACTCAAAAATGGTGCCAGAAGCTTGAAAATGCTCTCCTGAAAGGTTTGGAACTTGAAACGGAAGGCTTTTTATCACAGGACAAGAAATCAGCCCTCAAAAAATTAACCGGCAGAAAATATTTTTTTTAAAAAAACGCTAAGCCCCGGGGTCACAATTTCAGCAAAAATCTGACTTTTGGCAATTCACTCAAAAATGGTGCCAAAAGCTTGAAAATGCTCCCCTGAAAGGTTTGGCACTCGAAACAGAAGGCTTTTTATCACAGGACAAGAAATCAGCCCTCAAAAACTTAACCGGCAGAAAATATTTTTTTGAAGACATCCCTAAGCCCCGGGGTCACAATTTCAGCAAAAATCTGACTTTTGGCAGTTCACTCAAAAATGGTGCCAACCAGTTGCAAATGCTCCCCTGAAAGGCTTGGCACTCGAAACAGAAGGCTTTTTATCACAGGACAAGAAATCAGCCCTCAAAAACATATCCGCCAGAAAATATTTTTTTGAAGAAATCCCTAACCCCCAGGGTCACAATTTCAGCAAAAATCTGACTTTTGGCAATTCACTCAAAAATGGTGCCAAAAGCTTGAAAAAGCTCCCCTGAAAGGTTTGGCACTCGAAACGGAAGGCTTTTTATCACCGGAAAGGAATTCAGCCCTCAAAAACTTAACCGGCAGAAAATATTTTTTTGAAGAAATCCCTAACCCCCGGGGTCACAATTTCAGCAAAAATCTGACTTTTGGCAATTCACTCAAAAATGGTGCCAAAAGCTTGAAAATGCTCCCCTGAAAGGTTTGGCACTCGAAACGGAAGGCTTTTTATCACAGGACAAGAAATCAGCCCTCAAAAACTTATCCGGCAGAAAATATTCTTTTGAAAAAATCCCTAAGCCCCGGGGTCACAATTTCAGCAAAAATCTGACTTTTGGCAATTCATTCAAAAATGGTGCCAAAAGCTAGAAAATGCTCCCCTGAAAGGTTTGGCACTCGAAACGGAAGGCTTTTTATCACAGGACAAGAAATCAGCCCTCAAAAACTTAAGCGGCAGAAAATATTTTTTTGAACAAATCCCTAAGCCCCGGGGTCACAATTTCAGCAAAAATCTGACTTTTGGCAATTCACTCAAAAATGGTGCCAAAAGCTTGAAAATGCTCCCCTGAAAGGTTTGGCACTCGAAACGGAAGGCTTTTTATCACAGGACAAGAAATCAGCCCTCAAAACTTATCCGGCAGAAAATATTTTTTTGAAGAAATCCCTAACCCCCGGGGTCACAATTTCAGCAAAAATCTGACTTTTGGCAATTCACTCAAAAATGGTGCCAAAAGCTTGAAAATGCTCCCCTGAAAGGTTTGGCACTCGAAACGGAAGGCTTTTTATCACAGGGCAAGAAATCAGCCCTCAAAAACTTATCCGGCAGAAAATATTCTTTTGAAAAAATCCCTAAGCCCCGGGGTCACAATTTCAGCAAAAATCTGACTTTTGGCAATTCATTCAAAAATGGTGCCAAAAGCTAGAAAATGCTCCCCTGAAAGGTTTGGCACTCGAAACGGAAGGCTTTTTATCACAGGACAAGAAATCAGCCCTCAAAAACTTAAGCGGCAGAAAATATTTTTTTGAACAAATCCCTAAGCCCCGGGGTCACAATTTCAGCAAAAATCTGACTTTTGGCAATTCACTCAAAAATGGTGCCAAAAGCTTGAAAATGCTCCCCTGAAAGGTTTGGCACTCGAAACGGAAGGCTTTTTATCACAGGACAAGAAATCAGCCCTCAAAAACTTATCCGGCAGAAAATATTTTTTTGAAGAAATCCCTAACCCCCGGGGTCACAATTTCAGCAAAAATCTGACTTTTGGCAATTCACTCAAAAATGGTGCCAAAAGCTTGAAAATGCTCCCCTGAAAGGTTTGGCACTCGAAACGGAAGGCTTTTTATCACAGGGCAAGAAATCAGCCCTCAAAAACTTAACCGGCAGAAAATATTTTTTTGAACAAATCCCTAAGCCCCGGGGTCACAATTTCAGCAAAAATCTGACTTTTGGCAATTCACTCAAAAATGGTGCCAGAAGCTTAAAAATGCTCTCCTGAAAGGTTTGGCACTTGAAACGGAAGGCTTTTTATCACAGGACAAGAAATCAGCCCTCAAAAACTTAACCGGCAGAAAATATTTTTTTGAAAAAATCCCTAAGCCCCGGGGTCACAATTTCAGCAAAAATCTGACTTTTGGCAATTCACTCAAAAATGGTGCCAACCAGTTGCAAATGCTCCCCTGAAAGGCTTGGCACTCGAAACAGAAGGCTTTTTATCACAGGACAAGAAATCAACCCTCAAAAACATATCCGGCAGAAAATATTTTTTTGAAGAAATCCCTAACCCCCGGGGTCACAATTTCAGCAAAAATCTGACTTTTGGCAATTCACTCAAAAATGGTGCCAAAAGCTTGAAAAAGCTCCCCTGAAAGGTTTGGCACTCGAAACGGAAGGCTTTTTATCACCGGAAAGGAATTCAGCCCTCAAAAACTTAACCGGCAGAAAATATTTTTTTGAAGACATCCCTAAGCCCCGGGGTCACAATTTCAGCAAAAATCTGACTTTTGGAAATTAACTCAAAAATGGTGCCAAAAGCTTGAAAATGCTCCCCTGAAAGGTTTGGCACTCGAAACGGAAGGCTTTTTATCACAGGACAAGAAATCAGCCCTCAAAAACTTATCCGGCAGAAAATATTTTTGTGAAGAAATCCCTAACCCCCAGGGTCACAATTTCAGCAAAAGTCTGACTTTTGGCAATTCACTCAAAAATGGTGCCAAAAGCTTGAAAAAGCTCCCCTAAAAGGTTTGGCACTCGAAACGGAAGGCTTTTTATCACCGGAAAGGAATTCAGCCCTCAAAAACTTAACCGGCAGAAAATATTTTTTTGAAGACATCTCTTAGCCCCGGGGTCACAATTTCAGCAAAAATCTGACTTTTGGCAATTCACTCAAAAATGGTGCCAAAAGCTTGAAAATGCTCCCCTGAAAGGTTTGGCACTCGAAACGGAAGGCTTTTTATCACAGGACAAGAAATCAGCCCTCAAAAACTTATCCGGCAGAAAATATTTTTTTGAAGAAATCCCTAAGCCCCGGGGTCACAATTTCAGCAAAAGTCTGACTTTTGGCAATTCACTCAAAAATGGTGCCAAAAGCTTGAAAAAGCTCCCCTGAAAGGTTTGGCAGTCGAAACGGAAGGCTTTTTATCACAGGACAAGAAATCAGCCCTCAAAAACTTAACCGGCAGAAAATATTTTTTTGAAGACATCCCAAAGCCCCGGGGTCACAATTTCAGCAAAAATCTGACTTTTGGCAATTCACTCAAAAATGGTGCCAAAAGCTTGAAAATGCTCCCCTGAAAGGTTTGGCACTCGAAACGGAAGGCTTTTTATCACAGGACAAGAAATCAGCCCTCAAAAACTTATCCGGCAGAAAATATTTTTGTGAAGAAATCCCTAACCCCCAGGGTCACAATTTCAGCAAAAATCTGACTTTTGGCAATTCACTCAAAAATGGTGCCAACCAGTTGCAAATGCTCCCCTGAAAGGCTTGGCACTCGAAACAGAAGGCTTTTTATCACAGGACAAGAAATCAACCCTCAAAAACATATCCGGCAGAAAATATTTTTTTGAAGAAATCCCTAACCCCCGGGGTCACAATTTCAGCAAAAATCTGACTTTTGGCAATTCACTCAAAAATGGTGCGAAAAGCTTGAAAAAGCTCCCCTGAAAGGTTTGGCACTCGAAACGGAAGGCTTTTTATCACCGGAAAGGAATTCAGCCCTCAAAAACTTAACCGGCAGAAAATATTTTTTTGAAGACATCCCTAAGCCCCGGGGTAACAATTTCAGCAAAAATCTGACTTTTGGAAATTAACTCAAAAATGGTGCCAAAAGCTTGAAAATGCTCCCCTGAAAGGTTTGGCACTCGAAACGGAAGGCTTTTTATCACAGGACAAGAAATCAGCCCTCAAAAACTTATCCGGCAGAAAATATTTTTGTGAAGAAATCCCTAACCCCCAGGGTCACAATTTCAGCAAAAGTCTGACTTTTGGCAATTCACTCAAAAATGGTGCCAAAAGCTTGAAAAAGCTCCCCTGAAAGGTTTGGCACTCGAAACGGAAGGCTTTTTATCACCGGAAAGGAATTCAGCCCTCAAAAACTTAACCGGCAGAAAATATTTTTTTGAAGACATCTCTTAGCCCCGGGGTCACAATTTCAGCAAAAATCTGACTTTTGGCAATTCACTCAAAAATGGTGCCAAAAGCTTGAAAATGCTCCCCTGAAAGGTTTGGCACTCGAAACGGAAGGCTTTTTATCACAGGACAAGAAATCAGCCCTCAAAAACTTATCCGGCAGAAAATATTTTTTTGAAGAAATCCCTAAGCCCCGGGGTCACAATTTCAGCAAAAGTCTGACTTTTGGCAATTCACTCAAAAATGGTGCCAAAAGCTTGAAAAAGCTCCCCTGAAAGGTTTGGCACTCGAAACGGAAGGCTTTTTATCACAGGACAAGAAATCAGCCCTCAAAAACTTAACCGGCAGAAAATATTTTTTTGAAGACATCCCAAAGCCCCGGGGTCACAATTTCAGCAAAAATCTGACTTTTGGCAATTCACTCAAAAATGGTGCCAAAAGCTTGAAAATGCTCCCCTGAAAGGTTTGGCACTCGAAACGGAAGGCTTTTTATCACAGGACAAGAAATCAGCCCTCAAAAACTTATCCGGCAGAAAATATTTTTTTGAAGAAATCCCTAACCCCCAGGGTCACAATTTCAGCAAAAATCTGACTTTTGGCTATTCACTCAAAAATGGTGCCAGAAGCTTGAAAATGCTCCCCTGAAAGGTTTGGAACTCGAAATGGAAGGCTTTTTATCACAGGACAAGAAATCAGCCCTCAAAAACTTAACCGGCAGAAAATATTTTTTTGAAGAAATCCCTAACCCCCGGGGTCACAATTTCAGCAAAAATCTGACTTTTGGCAATTCACTCAAAAATGGTGCCAAAAGCTTGGAAATGCTCCCCTGAAAGGTTTGGCACTCGAAACAGAAGGCTTTTTATCACAGGACAAGAAATCAGCCCTCAAAAACTTATCCGGCAGAAAATATTTTTTTGAACAAATCCCTAAGCCCCGGGGTCACAATTTCAGCAAAAGTCTGACTTTTGGCAATTCACTCAAAAATGGTGCCAAAAGCTTGAAAAAGCTCCCCTGAAAGGTTTGGCACTCGAAACGGAAGGCTTTTTATCACCGGAAAGGAATTCAGCCCTCAAAAACTTAACCGGCAGAAAATATTTTTTTGAAGACATCCCTAAGCCCCGGGGTCACAATTTCAGCAAAAATCTGACTTTTGGCAATTCACTCAAAAATGGTGCCAAAAGCTTGAAAATGCTCCCCTGAAAGGTTTGGCACTCGAAACGGAAGGCTTTTTATCACAGGACAAGAAATCAGCCCTCAAAAACTTATCCGGCAGAAAATATTTTTTTGAAGAAATCCCTAAGCCCCGGGGTCACAATTTCAGCAAAAGTCTGACTTTTGGCAATTCACTCAAAAATGGTGCCAAAAGCTTGAAAAAGCTCCCCTGAAAGGTTTGGCACTCGAAACGGAAGGCTTTTTATCACAGGACAAGAAATCAGCCCTCAAAAACTTAACCGGCAGAAAATATTTTTTTGAAGACATCCCAAAGCCCCGGGGTCACAATTTCAGCAAAAATCTGACTTTTGGCAATTCACTCAAAAATGGTGCCAAAAGCTTGAAAATGCTCCCCTGAAAGGTTTGGCACTCGAAACGGAAGGCTTTTTATCACAGGACAAGAAATCAGCCCTCAAAAACTTATCCGGCAGAAAATATTTTTTTGAAGAAATCCCTAACCCCCAGGGTCACAATTTCAGCAAAAATCTGACTTTTGGCTGTTCACTCAAAAATGGTGCCAGAAGCTTGAAAATGCTCCCCTGAAAGGTTTGGAACTCGAAATGGAAGGCTTTTTATCACAGGACAAGAAATCAGCCCTCAAAAACTTAACCGGCAGAAAATATTTTTTTGAACAAATCCCTAACCCCCGGGGTCACAATTTCAGCAAAAATCTGACTTTTGGCAATTCACTCAAAAATGGTGCCAAAAGCTTGAAAATGCTCCCCTGAAAGGTTTGGCACTCGAAACGGAAGGCTTTTTATCACAGGACAAGAAATCAGCCCTCAAAAACTTAACCGGCAGAAAATATTTTTTTGAAGAAATCCCTAACCCCCGGGGTCACAATTTCAGCAAAAATCTGACTTTTGGCAATTCACTCAAAAATGGTGCCAAAAGCTTGGAAATGCTCCCCTGAAAGGTTTGGCACTCGAAACAGAAGGCTTTTTATCACAGGACAAGAAATCAGCCCTCAAAAACTTATCCGGCAGAAAATATTTTTTTGAACAAATCCCTAAGCCCCGGGGTCACAATTTCAGCAAAAGTCTGACTTTTGGCAATTCACTCAAAAATGGTGCCAAAAGCTTGAAAAAGCTCCCCTGAAAGGTTTGGCACTCGAAACGGAAGGCTTTTTATCACCGGAAAGGAATTCAGCCCTCAAAAACTTAACCGGCAGAAAATATTTTTTTGAAGACATCCCTAAGCCCCGGGGTCACAATTTCAGCAAAAATCTGACTTTTGGCAATTCACTCAAAAATGGTGCCAAAAGCTTGAAAATGCTCCCCTGAAAGGTTTGGCACTCGAAACGGAAGGCTTTTTATCACAGGACAAGAAATCAGCCCTCAAAAACTTATCCGGCAGAAAATATTTTTTTGAAGAAATCCCTAAGCCCCGGGGTCACAATTTCAGCAAAAGTCTGACTTTTGGCAATTCACTCAAAAATGGTGCCAAAAGCTTGAAAAAGCTCCCCTGAAAGGTTTGGCACTCGAAACGGAAGGCTTTTTATCACCGGAAAGGAATTCAGCCCTCAAAAACTTAACCGGCAGAAAATATTTTTTTGAAGACATCCCTAAGCCCCGGGGTCACAATTTCAGCAAAAATCTGACTTTTGGCAATTCACTCAAAAATGGTGCCAAAAGCTTGAAAATGCTCCCCTGAAAGGTTTGGCACTCGAAACGGAAGGCTTTTTATAACAGGACAAGAAATCAGCCCTTAAAAACTTATCCGGCAAAAAAATTTTTTTTGAAGAAATCCCTAACCCCCGGTGTCACAATTTCAGCAAAAATCTGACTTTTGGCAATTCACTCAAAAATGGTGCCAAAAGCTTGAAAATGCTCCCCTGAAAGGTTTGGCACTCGAAACGGAAGGCTTTTTATCACAGGACAAGAAATCAGCCCTCAAAAACTCATCCGGCAGAAAATATTTTTTTGAATAAATCCCTAACCCCCGGGGTCACAATTTCAGCAAAAATCTGACTTTTGGCAATTCACTCAAAAATGGTGCCAAAAGCTTGAAAATGCTCCCCTGAAAGGTTTGGCACTCGAAACGGAAGGCTTTTTATCACAGGACAAGAAATCAGCCCTCAAAAACTTATCCGGCAGAAAATATTTTTTTGAAGAAATCCCTAAGCCCCGGGGTCACAATTTCAGCAAAAGTCTGACTTTTGGCAATTCACTCAAAAATGGTGCCAAAAGCTTGAAAAAGCTCCCCTGAAAGGTTTGGCACTCGAAACGGAAGGCTTTTTATCACCGGAAAGGAATTCAGCCCTCAAAAACTTAACCGGCAGAAAATATTTTTTTGAAGACATCCCTAAGCCCCGGGGTCACAATTTCAGCAAAAATCTGACTTTTGGCAATTCACTCAAAAATGGTGCCAAAAGCTTGAAAATGCTCCCCTGAAAGGTTTGGCACTCGAAACGGAAGGCTTTTTATCACAGGACAAGAAATCAGCCCTCAAAAACTTATCCGGCAGAAAATATTTTTTTGAAGAAATCCCTAACCCCCGGGGTCACAATTTCAGCAAAAATCTGACTTTTGGCAATTCACTCAAAAATGGTGCCAAAAGCTTGAAAAAGCTCCCCTGAAAGCTTTGGCACTCGAAACGGAAGGCTTTTTATCACCGGAAAGGAATTCAGCCCTCAAAAACTTAACCGGCAGAAAATATTTTTTTGAAGACATCCCTAACCCCCGGGGTCACAATTTCAGCAAAAATCTGACTTTTGGCAATTCACTCAAAAATGGTGCCAGAAGCTTGAAAATGCTCTCCTGAAAGGTTTGGAACTTGAAACGGAAGGCTTTTTATCACAGGACAAGAAATCAGTCCTCAAAAAATTAACCGGCAGAAAATATTTTTTTTAAAAAAACCCTAAGCCCCGGGGTCACAATTTCAGCAAAAATCTGACTTTTGGCAATTCACTCAAAAATGGTGCCAAAAGCTTGAAAATGCTCCCCTGAAAGGTTTGGCAATCGAAACAGAAGGCTTTTTATCACAGGACAAGAAATCAGCCCTCAAAAACTTAACCGGCAGAAAATATGTTTTTGAAGACATCCCTAAGCCCCGGGGTCAAAATTTCAGCAAAAATCTGACTTTTGGCAGTTCACTCAAAAATGGTGCCAACCAGTTGCAAATGCTCCCCTGAAAGGCTTGGCACTTGAAACAGAAGGCTTTTTATCACAGGACAAGAAATCAGCCCTCAAAAACTTATCCGGCAGAAAATATTTTTTTGAAGAAATCCCTAAGCCCCGGGGTCACAATTTCAGCAAAAGTCTGACTTTTGGCAATTCACTCAAAAATGGTGCCAAAAGCTTGAAAAAGCTCCCCTGAAAGGTTTGGCACTCGAAACGGAAGGCTTTTTATCACCGGAAAGGAATTCAGCCCTCAAAAACTTAACCGGCAGAAAATATTTTTTTGAAGACATCCCTAAGCCCCGGGGTCACAATTTCAGCAAAAATCTGACTTTTGGCAATTCACTCAAAAATGGTGCCAAAAGCTTGAAAATGCTCCCCTGAAAGGTTTGGCACTCGAAACGGAAGGCTTTTTATCACAGGACAAGAAATCAGCCCTCAAAAACTTATCCGGCAGAAAATATTTTTTTGAATAAATCACTAAGCCCCGGGGTCACAATTTCAGCAAAAATCTGACTTTTGGCAATTCACTCAAAAATGGTGCCAAAAGCTTGAAAATGCTCCCCTGAAAGGTTTGGCACTCGAAACGGAAGGCTTTTTATCACAGGACAAGAAATCAGCCCTCAAAAACTTATCCGGCAGAAAATATTTTTTTGAAGAAATCCCTAAGCCCCGGGGTCACAATTTCAGCAAAAATCTGACTTTTGGCAATTCACTCAAAAATGGTGCCAAAAGCTTGAAAAAGCTCCCCTGAAAGGTTTGGCACTCGAAACGGAAGGCTTTTTATCACCGGAAAGGAATTCAGCCCTCAAAAACTTAACCGGCAGAAAATATTTTTTTGAAGACATCCCTAAGCCCCGGGGTCACAATTTCAGCAAAAATCTGACTTTTGGCAATTCACTCAAAAATGGTGCCAAAAGCTTGAAAATGCTCCCCTGAAAGGTTTGGCACTCGAAACAGAAGGCTTTTTATCACAGGACAAGAAATCAGCCCTCAAAAACTTATCCGGCAGAAAATATTTTTTTGAAGAAATCCCTAAGCCCCGGGGTCACAATTTCAGCAAAAGTCTGACTTTTGGCAATTCACTCAAAAATGGTGCCAAAAGCTTGAAAAAGCTCCCCTGAAAGGTTTGGCACTCGAAACGGAAGGCTTTTTATCACCGGAAAGGAATTCAGCCCTCAAAAACTTAACCGGCAGAAAATATTTTTTTGAAGACATCCCTAAGCCCCGGGGTCACAATTTCAGCAAAAATCTGACTTTTGGCAATTCACTCAAAAATGGTGCCAAAAGCTTGAAAATGCTCCCCTGAAAGGTTTGGCACTCGAAACGGAAGGCTTTTTATCACCGGAAAGGAATTCAGCCCTCAAAAACTTAACCGGCAGAAAATATTTTTTTGAAGACATCCCTAACCCCCGGGGTCACAATTTCAGCAAAAATCTGACTTTTGGCAATTCACTCAAAAATGGTGCCAGAAGCTTGAAAATGCTCTCCTGAAAGGTTTGGAACTTGAAACGGAAGGCTTTTTATCACAGGACAAGAAATCAGTCCTCAAAAAATTAACCGGCAGAAAATATTTTTTTTAAAAAAACCCTAAGCCCCGGGGTCACAATTTCAGCAAAAATCTGACTTTTGGCAATTCACTCAAAAATGGTGCCAAAAGCTTGAAAATGCTCCCCTGAAAGGTTTGGCAATCGAAACAGAAGGCTTTTTATCACAGGACAAGAAATCAGCCCTCAAAAACTTAACCGGCAGAAAATATGTTTTTGAAGACATCCCTAAGCCCCGGGGTCACAATTTCAGCAAAAATCTGACTTTTGGCAGTTCACTCAAAAATGGTGCCAACCAGTTGCAAATGCTCCCCTGAAAGGCTTGGCACTTGAAACAGAAGGCTTTTTATCACAGGACAAGAAATCAGCCCTCAAAAACTTATCCGGCAGAAAATATTTTTTTGAAGAAATCCCTAAGCCCCGGGGTCACAATTTCAGCAAAAGTCTGACTTTTGGCAATTCACTCAAAAATGGTGCCAAAAGCTTGAAAAAGCTCCCCTGAAAGGTTTGGCACTCGAAACGGAAGGCTTTTTATCACCGGAAAGGAATTCAGCCCTCAAAAACTTAACCGGCAGAAAATATTTTTTTGAAGACATCCCTAAGCCCCGGGGTCACAATTTCAGCAAAAATCTGACTTTTGGCAATTCACTCAAAAATGGTGCCAAAAGCTTGAAAATGCTCCCCTGAAAGGTTTGGCACTCGAAACGGAAGGCTTTTTATCACAGGACAAGAAATCAGCCCTCAAAAACTTATCCGGCAGAAAATATTTTTTTGAATAAATCACTAAGCCCCGGGGTCACAATTTCAGCAAAAATCTGACTTTTGGCAATTCACTCAAAAATGGTGCCAAAAGGTTGAAAATGCTCCCCTGAAAGGTTTGGCACTCGAAACGGAAGGCTTTTTATCACAGGACAAGAAATCAGCCCTCAAAAACTTATCCGGCAGAAAATATTTTTTTGAAGAAATCCCTAAGCCCCGGGGTCACAATTTCAGCAAAAATCTGACTTTTGGCAATTCACTCAAAAATGGTGCCAAAAGCTTGAAAAAGCTCCCCTGAAAGGTTTGGCACTCGAAACGGAAGGCTTTTTATCACCGGAAAGGAATTCAGCCCTCAAAAACTTAACCGGCAGAAAATATTTTTTTGAAGACATCCCTAAGCCCCGGGGTCACAATTTCAGCAAAAATCTGACTTTTGGCAATTCACTCAAAAATGGTGCCAAAAGCTTGAAAATGCTCCCCTGAAAGGTTTGGCACTCGAAACAGAAGGCTTTTTATCACAGGACAAGAAATCAGCCCTCAAAAACTTATCCGGCAGAAAATATTTTTTTGAAGAAATCCCTAAGCCCCGGGGTCACAATTTCAGCAAAAGTCTGACTTTTGGCAATTCACTCAAAAATGGTGCCAAAAGCTTGAAAAAGCTCCCCTGAAAGGTTTGGCACTCGAAACGGAAGGCTTTTTATCACCGGAAAGGAATTCAGCCCTCAAAAACTTAACCGGCAGAAAATATTTTTTTGAAGACATCCCTAAGCCCCGGGGTCACAATTTCAGCAAAAATCTGACTTTTGGCAATTCACTCAAAAATGGTGCCAAAAGCTTGAAAATGCTCCCCTGAAAGGTTTGGCACTCGAAACGGAAGGCTTTTTATCACAGGACAAGAAATCAGCCCTCAAAAACTTATCCGGCAGAAAATATTTTTTTGAAGAAATCCCTAAGCCCCGGGGTCACAATTTCAGCAAAAGTCTGACTTTTGGCAATTCACTCAAAAATGGTGCCAAAAGCTTGAAAAAGCTCCCCTGAAAGGTTTGGCACTCGAAACGGAAGGCTTTTTATCACCGGAAAGGAATTCAGCCCTCAAAAACTTAACCGGCAGAAAATATTTTTTTGAAGACATCCCTAAGCCCCGGGGTCACAATTTCAGCAAAAATCTGACTTTTGGCAATTCACTCAAAAATGGTGCCAAAAGCTTGAAAATGCTCCCCTGAAAGGTTTGGCACTCGAAACGGAAGGCTTTTTATCACAGGACAAGAAATCAGCCCTCAAAAACTTATCCGGCAGAAAATATTTTTTTGAATAAATCCCTAAGCCCCGGGGTCACAATTTCAGCAAAAATCTGACTTTTGGCAATTCACTCAAAAATGGTGCCAAAAGCTTGAAAATGCTCCCCTGAAAGGTTTGGCACTCGAAACGGAAGGCTTTTTATCACAGGACAAGAAATCAGCCCTCAAAAACTTATCCGGCAGAAAATATTTTTTTGAAGAAATCCCTTAGCCCCGGGGTCACAATTTCAGCAAAAATCTGACTTTTGGCAATTCACTCAAAAATGGTGCCAAAAGCTTGAAAAAGCTCCCCTGAAAGGTTTGGCACTCGAAACGGAAGGCTTTTTATCACCGGAAAGGAATTCAGCCCTCAAAAACTTAACCGGCAGAAAATATTTTTTTGAAGACATCCCTAAGCCCCGGGGTCACAATTTCAGCAAAAATCTGACTTTTGGCAATTCACTCAAAAATGGTGCCAGAAGCTTGAAAATGCTCTCCTGAAAGGTTTGGAACTTGAAACGGAAGGCTTTTTATCACAGGACAAGAAATCAGCCCTCAAAAAATTAACCGGCAGAAAATATTTTTTTTTAAAAAACGCTAAGCCCCGGGGTCACAATTTCAGCAAAAATCTGACTTTTGGCAATTCACTCAAAAATGGTGCCAAAAGCTTGAAAATGCTCCCCTGAAAGGTTTGGCACTCGAAACAGAAGGCTTTTTATCACAGGACAAGAAATCAGCCCTCAAAAACTTAACCGGCAGAAAATATTTTTTTGAAGACATCCCTAAGCCCCGGGGTCACAATTTCAGCAAAAATCTGACTTTTGGCAGTTCACTCAAAAATGGTGCCAACCAGTTGCAAATGCTCCCCTGAAAGGCTTGGCACTCGAAACAGAAGGCTTTTTATCACAGGACAAGAAATCAGCCCTCAAAAACATATCCGCCAGAAAATATTTTTTTGAAGAAATCCCTAACCCCCAGGGTCACAATTTCAGCAAAAATCTGACTTTTGGCAATTCACTCAAAAATGGTGCCAAAAGCTTGAAAAAGCTCCCCTGAAAGGTTTGGCACTCGAAACGGAAGGCTTTTTATCACCGGAAAGGAATTCAGCCCTCAAAAACTTAACCGGCAGAAAATATTTTTTTGAAGAAATCCCTAACCCCCGGGGTCACAATTTCAGCAAAAATCTGACTTTTGGCAATTCATTCAAAAATGGTGCCAAAAGCTAGAAAATGCTCCCCTGAAAGGTTTGGCACTCGAAACGGAAGGCTTTTTATCACAGGACAAGAAATCAGCCCTCAAAAACTTAAGCGGCAGAAAATATTTTTTTGAACAAATCCCTAAGCCCCGGGGTCACAATTTCAGCAAAAATCTGACTTTTGGCAATTCACTCAAAAATGGTGCCAAAAGCTTGAAAATGCTCCCCTGAAAGGTTTGGCACTCGAAACGGAAGGCTTTTTATCACAGGACAAGAAATCAGCCCTCAAAAACTTAAGCGGCAGAAAATATTTTTTTGAACAAATCCCTAAGCCCCGGGGTCACAATTTCAGCAAAAATCTGACTTTTGGCAATTCACTCAAAAATGGTGCCAAAAGCTTGAAAATGCTCCCCTGAAAGGTTTGGCACTCGAAACGGAAGGCTTTTTATCACAGGACAAGAAATCAGCCCTCAAAAACTTATCCGGCAGAAAATATTTTTTTGAAGAAATCCCTAACCCCCGGGGTCACAATTTCAGCAAAAATCTGACTTTTGGCAATTCACTCAAAAATGGTGCCAAAAGCTTGAAAATGCTCCCCTGAAAGGTTTGGCACTCGAAACGGAAGGCTTTTTATCACAGGGCAAGAAATCAGCCCTCAAAAACTTATCCGGCAGAAAATATTCTTTTGAAAAAATCCCTAAGCCCCGGGGTCACAATTTCAGCAAAAATCTGACTTTTGGCAATTCATTCAAAAATGGTGCCAAAAGCTAGAAAATGCTCCCCTGAAAGGTTTGGCACTCGAAACGGAAGGCTTTTTATCACAGGACAAGAAATCAGCCCTCAAAAACTTAAGCGGCAGAAAATATTTTTTTGAACAAATCCCTAAGCCCCGGGGTCACAATTTCAGCAAAAATCTGACTTTTGGCAATTCACTCAAAAATGGTGCCAAAAGCTTGAAAATGCTCCCCTGAAAGGTTTGGCACTCGAAACGGAAGGCTTTTTATCACAGGACAAGAAATCAGCCCTCAAAAACTTATCCGGCAGAAAATATTTTTTTGAAGAAATCCCTAACCCCCGGGGTCACAATTTCAGCAAAAATCTGACTTTTGGCAATTCACTCAAAAATGGTGCCAAAAGCTTGAAAATGCTCCCCTGAAAGGTTTGGCACTCGAAACGGAAGGCTTTTTATCACAGGGCAAGAAATCAGCCCTCAAAAACTTAACCGGCAGAAAATATTTTTTTGAACAAATCCCTAAGCCCCGGGGTCACAATTTCAGCAAAAATCTGACTTTTGGCAATTCACTCAAAAATGGTGCCAGAAGCTTAAAAATGCTCTCCTGAAAGGTTTGGCACTTGAAACGGAAGGCTTTTTATCACAGGACAAGAAATCAGCCCTCAAAAACTTAACCGGCAGAAAATATTTTTTTGAAAAAATCCCTAAGCCCCGGGGTCACAATTTCAGCAAAAATCTGACTTTTGGCAATTCACTCAAAAATGGTGCCAACCAGTTGCAAATGCTCCCCTGAAAGGCTTGGCACTCGAAACAGAAGGCTTTTTATCACAGGACAAGAAATCAACCCTCAAAAACATATCCGGCAGAAAATATTTTTTTGAAGAAATCCCTAACCCCCGGGGTCACAATTTCAGCAAAAATCTGACTTTTGGCAATTCACTCAAAAATGGTGCCAAAAGCTTGAAAAAGCTCCCCTGAAAGGTTTGGCACTCGAAACGGAAGGCTTTTTATCACCGGAAAGGAATTCAGCCCTCAAAAACTTAACCGGCAGAAAATATTTTTTTGAAGACATCCCTAAGCCCCGGGGTCACAATTTCAGCAAAAATCTGACTTTTGGAAATTAACTCAAAAATGGTGCCAAAAGCTTGAAAATGCTCCCCTGAAAGGTTTGGCACTCGAAACGGAAGGCTTTTTATCACAGGACAAGAAATCAGCCCTCAAAAACTTATCCGGCAGAAAATATTTTTTTGAACAAATCCCTAACCCCCAGGGTCACAATTTCAGCAAAAGTCTGACTTTTGGCAATTCACTCAAAAATGGTGCCAAAAGCTTGAAAAAGCTCCCCTAAAAGGTTTGGCACTCGAAACGGAAGGCTTTTTATCACCGGAAAGGAATTCAGCCCTCAAAAACTTAACCGGCAGAAAATATTTTTTTGAAGACATCTCTTAGCCCCGGGGTCACAATTTCAGCAAAAATCTGACTTTTGGCAATTCACTCAAAAATGGTGCCAAAAGCTTGAAAATGCTCCCCTGAAAGGTTTGGCACTCGAAACGGAAGGCTTTTTATCACAGGACAAGAAATCAGCCCTCAAAAACTTATCCGGCAGAAAATATTTTTTTGAAGAAATCCCTAAGCCCCGGGGTCACAATTTCAGCAAAAGTCTGACTTTTGGCAATTCACTCAAAAATGGTGCCAAAAGCTTGAAAAAGCTCCCCTGAAAGGTTTGGCAGTCGAAACGGAAGGCTTTTTATCACAGGACAAGAAATCAGCCCTCAAAAACTTAACCGGCAGAAAATATTTTTTTGAAGACATCCCAAAGCCCCGGGGTCACAATTTCAGCAAAAATCTGACTTTTGGCAATTCACTCAAAAATGGTGCCAAAAGCTTGAAAATGCTCCCCTGAAAGGTTTGGCACTCGAAACGGAAGGCTTTTTATCACAGGACAAGAAATCAGCCCTCAAAAACTTATCCGGCAGAAAATATTTTTGTGAAGAAATCCCTAACCCCCAGGGTCACAATTTCAGCAAAAATCTGACTTTTGGCAATTCACTCAAAAATGGTGCCAACCAGTTGCAAATGCTCCCCTGAAAGGCTTGGCACTCGAAACAGAAGGCTTTTTATCACAGGACAAGAAATCAACCCTCAAAAACATATCCGGCAGAAAATATTTTTTTGAAGAAATCCCTAACCCCCGGGGTCACAATTTCAGCAAAAATCTGACTTTTGGCAATTCACTCAAAAATGGTGCGAAAAGCTTGAAAAAGCTCCCCTGAAAGGTTTGGCACTCGAAACGGAAGGCTTTTTATCACCGGAAAGGAATTCAGCCCTCAAAAACTTAACCGGCAGAAAATATTTTTTTGAAGACATCCCTAAGCCCCGGGGTCACAATTTCAGCAAAAATCTGACTTTTGGAAATTCACTCAAAAATGGTGCCAAAAGCTTGAAAATGCTCCCCTGAAAGGTTTGGCACTCGAAACGGAAGGCTTTTTATCACAGGACAAGAAATCAGCCCTCAAAAACTTATCCGGCAGAAAATATTTTTTTGAAGAAATCCCTAAGCCCCGGGGTCACAATTTCAGCAAAAGTCTGACTTTTGGCAATTCACTCAAAAATGGTGCCAAAAGCTTGAAAAAGCTCCCCTGAAAGGTTTGGCACTCGAAACGGAAGGCTTTTTATCACAGGACAAGAAATCAGCCCTCAAAAACTTAACCGGCAGAAAATATTTTTTTGAAGACATCCCAAAGCCCCGGGGTCACAATTTCAGCAAAAATCTGACTTTTGGCAATTCACTCAAAAATGGTGCCAAAAGCTTGAAAATGCTCCCCTGAAAGGTTTGGCACTCGAAACGGAAGGCTTTTTATCACAGGACAAGAAATCAGCCCTCAAAAACTTATCCGGCAGAAAATATTTTTTTGAAGAAATCCCTAACGCCCAGGGTCACAATTTCAGCAAAAATCTGACTTTTGGCTATTCACTCAAAAATGGTGCCAGAAGCTTGAAAATGCTCCCCTGAAAGGTTTGGAACTCGAAATGGAAGGCTTTTTATCACAGGACAAGAAATCAGCCCTCAAAAACTTAACCGGCAGAAAATATTTTTTTGAAGAAATCCCTAACCCCCGGGGTCACAATTTCAGCAAAAATCTGACTTTTGGCAATTCACTCAAAAATGGTGCCAAAAGCTTGGAAATGCTCCCCTGAAAGGTTTGGCACTCGAAACAGAAGGCTTTTTATCACAGGACAAGAAATCAGCCCTCAAAAACTTATCCGGCAGAAAATATTTTTTTGAACAAATCCCTAAGCCCCGGGGTCACAATTTCAGCAAAAGTCTGACTTTTGGCAATTCACTCAAAAATGGTGCCAAAAGCTTGAAAAAGCTCCCCTGAAAGGTTTGGCACTCGAAACGGAAGGCTTTTTATCACCGGAAAGGAATTCAGCCCTCAAAAACTTAACCGGCAGAAAATATTTTTTTGAAGACATCCCTAAGCCCCGGGGTCACAATTTCAGCAAAAATCTGACTTTTGGCAATTCACTCAAAAATGGTGCCAAAAGCTTGAAAATGCTCCCCTGAAAGGTTTGGCACTCGAAACGGAAGGCTTTTTATCACAGGACAAGAAATCAGCCCTCAAAAACTTATCCGGCAGAAAATATTTTTTTGAAGAAATCCCTAAGCCCCGGGGTCACAATTTCAGCAAAAGTCTGACTTTTGGCAATTCACTCAAAAATGGTGCCAAAAGCTTGAAAAAGCTCCCCTGAAAGGTTTGGCACTCGAAACGGAAGGCTTTTTATCACAGGACAAGAAATCAGCCCTCAAAAACTTAACCGGCAGAAAATATTTTTTTGAAGACATCCCAAAGCCCCGGGGTCACAATTTCAGCAAAAATCTGACTTTTGGCAATTCACTCAAAAATGGTGCCAAAAGCTTGAAAATGCTCCCCTGAAAGGTTTGGAACTCGAAATGGAAGGCTTTTTATCACAGGACAAGAAATCAGCCCTCAAAAACTTAACCGGCAGAAAATATTTTTTTGAAGAAATCCCTAACCCCCGGGGTCACAATTTCAGCAAAAATCTGACTTTTGGCAATTCACTCAAAAATGGTGCCAAAAGCTTGAAAATGCTCCCCTGAAAGGTTTGGCACTCGAAACGGAAGGCTTTTTATCACAGGACAAGAAATCAGCCCTCAAAAACTTAACCGGCAGAAAATATTTTTTTGAAGAAATCCCTAACCCCCGGGGTCACAATTTCAGCAAAAATCTGACTTTTGGCAATTCACTCAAAAATGGTGCCAAAAGCTTGGAAATGCTCCCCTGAAAGGTTTGGCACTCGAAACAGAAGGCTTTTTATCACAGGACAAGAAATCAGCCCTCAAAAACTTATCCGGCAGAAAATATTTTTTTGAACAAATCCCTAAGCCCCGGGGTCACAATTTCAGCAAAAGTCTGACTTTTGGCAATTCACTCAAAAATGGTGCCAAAAGCTTGAAAAAGCTCCCCTGAAAGGTTTGGCACTCGAAACGGAAGGCTTTTTATCACCGGAAAGGAATTCAGCCCTCAAAAACTTAACCGGCAGAAAATATTTTTTTGAAGACATCCCTAAGCCCCGGGGTCACAATTTCAGCAAAAATCTGACTTTTGGCAATTCACTCAAAAATGGTGCCAAAAGCTTGAAAATGCTCCCCTGAAAGGTTTGGCACTCGAAACGGAAGGCTTTTTATCACAGGACAAGAAATCAGCCCTCAAAAACTTATCCGGCAGAAAATATTTTTTTGAAGAAATCCCTAAGCCCCGGGGTCACAATTTCAGCAAAAGTCTGACTTTTGGCAATTCACTCAAAAATGGTGCCAAAAGCTTGAAAAAGCTCCCCTGAAAGGTTTGGCACTCGAAACGGAAGGCTTTTTATCACCGGAAAGGAATTCAGCCCTCAAAAACTTAACCGGCAGAAAATATTTTTTTGAAGACATCCCTAAGCCCCGGGGTCACAATTTCAGCAAAAATCTGACTTTTGGCAATTCACTCAAAAATGGTGCCAAAAGCTTGAAAATGCTCCCCTGAAAGGTTTGGCACTCGAAACGGAAGGCTTTTTATAACAGGACAAGAAATCAGCCCTTAAAAACTTATCCGGCAAAAAAATTTTTTTTGAAGAAATCCCTAACCCCCGGTGTCACAATTTCAGCAAAAATCTGACTTTTGGCAATTCACTCAAAAATGGTGCCAAAAGCTTGAAAATGCTCCCCTGAAAGGTTTGGCACTCGAAACGGAAGGCTTTTTATCACAGGACAAGAAATCAGCCCTCAAAAACTCATCCGGCAGAAAATATTTTTTTGAATAAATCCCTAACCCCCGGGGTCACAATTTCAGCAAAAATCTGACTTTTGGCAATTCACTCAAAAATGGTGCCAAAAGCTTGAAAATGCTCCCCTGAAAGGTTTGGCACTCGAAACGGAAGGCTTTTTATCACAGGACAAGAAATCAGCCCTCAAAAACTTATCCGGCAGAAAATATTTTTTTGAAGAAATCCCTAAGCCCCGGGGTCACAATTTCAGCAAAAGTCTGACTTTTGGCAATTCACTCAAAAATGGTGCCAAAAGCTTGAAAAAGCTCCCCTGAAAGGTTTGGCACTCGAAACGGAAGGCTTTTTATCACCGGAAAGGAATTCAGCCCTCAAAAACTTAACCGGCAGAAAATATTTTTTTGAAGACATCCCTAAGCTCCGGGGTCACAATTTCAGCAAAAATCTGACTTTTGGCAATTCACTCAAAAATGGTGCCAAAAGCTTGAAAATGCTCCCCTGAAAGGTTTGGCACTCGAAACGGAAGGCTTTTTATCACAGGACAAGAAATCAGCCCTCAAAAACTTATCCGGCAGAAAATATTTTTTTGAAGAAATCCCTAACCCCCGGGGTCACAATTTCAGCAAAAATCTGACTTTTGGCAATTCACTCAAAAATGGTGCCAAAAGCTTGAAAAAGCTCCCCTGAAAGCTTTGGCACTCGAAACGGAAGGCTTTTTATCACCGGAAAGGAATTCAGCCCTCAAAAACTTAACCGGCAGAAAATATTTTTTTGAAGACATCCCTAACCCCCGGGGTCACAATTTCAGCAAAAATCTGACTTTTGGCAATTCACTCAAAAATGGTGCCAGAAGCTTGAAAATGCTCTCCTGAAAGGTTTGGAACTTGAAACGGAAGGCTTTTTATCACAGGACAAGAAATCAGTCCTCAAAAAATTAACCGGCAGAAAATATTTTTTTTAAAAAAACCCTAAGCCCCGGGGTCACAATTTCAGCAAAAATCTGACTTTTGGCAATTCACTCAAAAATGGTGCCAAAAGCTTGAAAATGCTCCCCTGAAAGGTTTGGCAATCGAAACAGAAGGCTTTTTATCACAGGACAAGAAATCAGCCCTCAAAAACTTAACCGGCAGAAAATATGTTTTTGAAGACATCCCTAAGCCCCGGGGTCACAATTTCAGCAAAAATCTGACTTTTGGCAGTTCACTCAAAAATGGTGCCAACCAGTTGCAAATGCTCCCCTGAAAGGCTTGGCACTCGAAACAGAAGGCTTTTTATCACAGGACAAGAAATCAGCCCTCAAAAACATATCCGGCAGAAAATATTTTTTTGAAGAAATCCCTAACCCCCGGGGTCACAATTTCAGCAAAAATCTGACTTTTGGCAATTCACTCAAAAATGGTGCCAAAAGCTTGAAAAAGCTCCCCTGAAAGCTTTGGCACTCGAAACGGAAGGCTTTTTATCACCGGAAAGGAATTCAGCCCTCAAAAACTTAACCGGCAGAAAATATTTTTTTGAAGACATCCCTAACCCCCGGGGTCACAATTTCAGCAAAAATCTGACTTTTGGCAATTCACTCAAAAATGGTGCCAGAAGCTTGAAAATGCTCTCCTGAAAGGTTTGGAACTTGAAACGGAAGGCTTTTTATCACAGGACAAGAAATCAGTCCTCAAAAAATTAACCGGCAGAAAATATTTTTTTTAAAAAAACCCTAAGCCCCGGGGTCACAATTTCAGCAAAAATCTGACTTTTGGCAATTCACTCAAAAATGGTGCCAAAAGCTTGAAAATGCTCCCCTGAAAGGTTTGGCACTCGAAACAGAAGGCTTTTTATCACAGGACAAGAAATCAGCCCTCAAAAACTTAACCGGCAGAAAATATGTTTTTGAAGACATCCCTAAGCCCCGGGGTCACAATTTCAGCAAAAATCTGACTTTTGGCAGTTCACTCAAAAATGGTGCCAACCAGTTGCAAATGCTCCCCTGAAAGGCTTGGCACTCGAAACAGAAGGCTTTTTATCACAGGACAAGAAATCAGCCCTCAAAAACATATCCGGCAGAAAATATTTTTTTGAAGAAATCCCTAACCCCCGGGGTCACAATTTCAGCAAAAATCTGACTTTTGGCAATTCACTCAAAAATGGTGCCAAAAGCTTGAAAATGCTCCCCTGAAAGGTTTGGCACTCGAAACAGAAGGCTTTTTATCACAGGACAAGAAATCAGCCCTCAAAAACTTATCCGGCAGAAAATATTTTTTTGAAGAAATCCCTAAGCCCCGGGGTCACAATTTCAGCAAAAGTCTGACTTTGGCAATTCACTCAAAAATGGTGCCAAAAGCTTGAAAAAGCTCCCCTGAAAGGTTTGGCACTCGAAACGGAAGGCTTTTTATCACCGGAAAGGAATTCAGCCCTCAAAAACTTAACCGGCAGAAAATATTTTTTTGAAGACATCCCTAAGCCCCGGGGTCACAATTTCAGCAAAAATCTGACTTTTGGCAATTCACTCAAAAATGGTGCCAAAAGCTTGAAAATGCTCCCCTGAAAGGTTTGGCACTCGAAACGGAAGGCTTTTTATCACAGGACAAGAAATCAGCCCTCAAAAACTTAACCGGCAGAAAATATGTTTTTGAAGAAATCCCTAAGCCCCGGGGTCACAATTTCAGCAAAAGTCTGACTTTTGGCAATTCACTCAAAAATGGTGCCAAAAGCTTGAGAAAGCTCCCCTGAAAGGTTTGGCACTCGAAACGGAAGGCTTTTTATCACCGGAAAGGAATTCAGCCCTCAAAAACTTAACCGGCAGAAAATATTTTTTTGAAGACATCCCTAAGCCCCGGGGTCACAATTTCAGCAAAAATCTGACTTTTGGCAATTCACTCAAAAATGGTGCCAAAAGCTTGAAAATGCTCCCCTGAAAGGTTTGGCACTCGAAACGGAAGGCTTTTTATAACAGGACAAGAAATCAGCCCTCAAAAACTTAACCGGCAGAAAATATTTTTTTGAAGACATCCCTAACCCCCGGGGTCACAATTTCAGCAAAAATCTGACTTTTGGCAGTTCACTCAAAAATGGTGCCGAAAGCTTGAAAATGCTCCCCTGAAAGGTTTGGCACTCGAAACAGAAGGCTTTTTATCACAGGACAAGAAATCAGCCCTCAAAAACTTATCCGGCAGAAAACATTTTTTTGAAGAAATCCCTAAGCCCCGGGGTCACAATTTCAGCAAAAGTCTGACTTTTGGCAATTCACTCAAAAATGGTGCCAAAAGCTTGAAAAAGCTCCCCTGAAAGGTTTGGCACTCGAAACGGAAGGCTTTTTATCACCGGAAAGGAATTCAGCCCTCAAAAACTTAACCGGCAGAAAATATTTTTTTGAACAAATCCCTAAGCCCCGGGGTCACAATTTCAGCAAAAGTCTGACTTTTGGCAATTCACTCAAAAATGGTGCCAAAAGCTTGAAAATGCTCCCCTGAAAGGTTTGGCACTCGAAACGGAAGTCTTTTTAACACAGGACAAGAAATCAGCCCTCAAAAACTTAACCGGCAGAAAATATTTTTTTGAAGAAATCCCTAAGCCCCGGGGTCACAATTTCAGCAAAAGTCTGACTTTTGGCAATTCACTCAAAAATGGTGTCAAAAGCTTGAAAAAGCTCCCCTGAAAGGTTTGGCACTCGAAACGGAAGGCTTTTTATCACCGGAAAGGAATTCAGCCCTCAAAAACTTAACCGGCAGAAAATATTTTTTTGAAGACATCCCTAAGCCCCGGGGTCACAATTTCAGCAAAAATCTGACTTTTGGCAATTCACTCAAAAATGGTGCCAAAAGCTTGAAAATGCTCCCCTGAAAGGTTTGGCACTCGAAACGGAAGGCTTTTTATAACAGGACAAGAAATCAGCCCTTAAAAACTTATCCGGCAAAAAAATTTTTTTTGAAGAAATCCCTAACCCCCGGTGTCACAATTTCAGCAAAAATCTGACTTTTGGCAATTCACTCAAAAATGGTGCCAAAAGCTTGAAAATGCTCCCCTGAAAGGTTTGGCACTCGAAACGGAAGGCTTTTTATCACCGGAAAGGAATTCAGCCCTCAAAAACTTAACCGGCAGAAAATATTTTTTTGAACAAATCCCTAAGCCCCGGGGTCACAATTTCAGCAAAAGTCTGACTTTTGGCAATTCACTCAAAAATGGTGCCAAAAGCTTGAAAATGCTCCCCTGAAAGGTTTGGCACTCGAAACGGAAGGCTTTTTATCACAGGACAAGAAATCAGCCCTCAAAAACTTAACCGGCAGAAAATATTTTTTTGAAGAAATCCCTAAGCCCCGGGGTCACAATTTCAGCAAAAGTCTGACTTTTGGCAATTCACTCAAAAATGGTGCCAAAAGCTTGAAAAAGCTCCCCTGAAAGGTTTGGCACTCGAAACGGAAGGCTTTTTATCACCGGAAAGGAATTCAGCCCTCAAAAACTTAACCGGCAGAAAATATTTTTTTGAAGACATCCCTAAGCCCCGGGGTCACAATTTCAGCAAAAATCTGACTTTTGGCAATTCACTCAAAAATGGTGCCAAAAGCTTGAAAATGCTCCCCTGAAAGGTTTGGCACTCGAAACGGAAGGCTTTTTATAACAGGACAAGAAATCAGCCCTTAAAAACTTATCCGGTAAAAAATTTTTTTTTGAAGAAATCCCTAACCCCCGGTGTCACAATTTCAGCAAAAATCTGACTTTTGGCAATTCACTCAAAAATGGTGCCAAAAGCTTGAAAATGCTCCCCTGAAAGGTTTGGCACTCGAAACGGAAGGCTTTTTATCACAGGACAAGAAATCAGCCCTCAAAAACTTATCCGGCAGAAAATATTTTTTTGAATAAATCCCTCAGCCCCGGGGTCACAATTTCAGCAAAAATCTGACTTTTGGCAATTCACTCAAAAATGGTGCCAAAAGCTTGAAAATGCTCCCCTGAAAGGTTTGGCACTTGAAACGGAATGCTTTTTATCACAGGACAAGAAATCAGCCCTCAAAAACTTATCCGGCAGAAAATATTTTTTTGAAGAAATCCCTAAGCCCCGGGGTCACAATTTCAGCAAAAGTCTGACTTTTGGCAATTCACTCAAAAATGGTGCCAAAAGCTTGAAAAAGCTCCCCTGAAAGGTTTGGCACTCGAAACGGAAGGCTTTTTATCACCGGAAAGGAATTCAGCCCTCAAAAACTTAACCGGCAGAAAATATTTTTTTGAAGACATCCCTAAGCCCCGGGGTCACAATTTCAGCAAAAATCTGACTTTTGGCAATTCACTCACAAATGGTGCCAAAAGCTTGAAAATGCTCCCCTGAAAGGTTTGGCACTCGAAACGGAAGGCTTTTTATCACAGGACAAGAAATCAGCCCTCAAAAACTTATCCGGCAGAAAATATTTTTTTGAAGAAATCCCTAACCCCCGGGGTCACAATTTCAGCAAAAATCTGACTTTTGGCAATTCACTCAAAAATTGTGCCAAAAGCTTGAAAAAGCTCCCCTGAAAGGTTTGGCACTCGAAACGGAAGGCTTTTTATCACCGGAAAGGAATTCAGCCCTCAAAAACTTAACCGGCAGAAAATATTTTTTTGAAGACATCCCTAACCCCCGGGGTCACAATTTCAGCAAAAATCTGACTTTTGGCAATTCACTCAAAAATGGTGCCAGAAGCTTGAAAATGCTCTCCTGAAAGGTTTGGAACTTGAAACGGAAGGCTTTTTATCACAGGACAAGAAATCAGTCCTCAAAAAATTAACCGGCAGAAAATATTTTTTTTAAAAAAACCCTAAGCCCCGGGGTCACAATTTCAGCAAAAATCTGACTTTTGGCAATTCACTCAAAAATGGTGCCAAAAGCTTGAAAATGCTCCCCTGAAAGGTTTGGCACTCGAAACAGAAGGCTTTTTATCACAGGACAAGAAATCAGCCCTCAAAAACTTAACCGGCAGAAAATATTTTTTTGAAGACATCCCTAAGCCCCGGGGTCACAATTTCAGCAAAAATCTGACTTTTGGCAGTTCACTCAAAAATGGTGCCAACCAGTTGCAAATGCTCCCCTGAAAGGCTTGGCACTCGAAACAGAAGGCTTTTTATCACAGGACAAGAAATCAGCCCTCAAAAACATATCCGGCAGAAAATATTTTTTTGAAGAAATCCCTAACCCCCGGGGTCACAATTTCAGCAAAAATCTGACTTTTGGCAATTCACTCAAAAATGGTGCCAAAAGCTTGAAAAAGCTCCCCTGAAAGGTTTGGCACTCGAAACGGAAGGCTTTTTATCACCGGAAAGGAATTCAGCCCTCAAAAACTTAACCGGCAGAAAATATTTTTTTGAAGAAATCCCTAACCCCCGGGGTCACAATTTCAGCAAAAATCTGACTTTTGGCAATTCACTCAAAAATGGTGCCAAAAGCTTGAAAATGCTCCCCTGAAAGGTTTGGCACTCGAAACGGAAGGCTTTTTATCACAGGACAAGAAATCAGCCCTCAAAAACTTATCCGGCAGAAAATATTCTTTTGAAAAAATCCCTAAGCCCCGGGGTCACAATTTCAGCAAAAATCTGACTTTTGGCAATTCATTCAGAAATGGTGCCAAAAGCTAGAAAATGCTCCCCTGAAAGGTTTGGCACTCGAAACGGAAGGCTTTTTATCACAGGACAAGAAATCAGCCCTCAAAAACTTAAGCGGCAGAAAATATTTTTTTGAACAAATCCCTAAGCCCCGGGGTCACAATTTCAGCAAAAATCTGACTTTTGGCAATTCACTCAAAAATGGTGCCAAAAGCTTGAAAATGCTCCCCTGAAAGGTTTGACACTCGAAACGGAAGGCTTTTTATCACAGGACAAGAAATCAGCCCTCAAAAACTTATCCGGCAGAAAATATTTTTTTGAAGAAATCCCTAACCCCCGGGGTCACAATTTCAGCAAAAATCTGACTTTTGGCAATTCACTCAAAAATGGTGCCAAAAGCTTGAAAATGCTCCCCTGAAAGGTTTGGCACTCGAAACAGAAGGCTTTTTATCAGAGGACAAGAAATCAGCCCTCAAAAACTTATCCGGCAGAAAATATTTTTTTGAAGAAATCCCTAACCCCCGGGGCCACAATTTCAGCAAAAGTCTGACTTTTGGCAATTCACTCAAAAATGGTGCCAAAAGCTTGAAAAAGCTCCCCTGAAAGGTTTGGCACTCGAAACGGAAGGCTTTTTATCACCGGAAAGGAATTCAGCCCTCAAAAACTTAAAAGGCAGAAAATATTTTTTTGAAGACATCCCTAAGCCCCGGGGTCACAATTTCAGCAAAAATCTGACTTTTGGCAATTCACTCAAAAATGGTGCCAAAAGCTTGAAAATGCTCCCCTGAAAGGTTTGGCACTCGAAACGGAAGGCTTTTTATCACAGGACAAGAAATCAGCCCTCAAAAACTTATCCGGCAGAAAATATTTTTTTGAAGAAATCCCTAACCCCCGGGGTCACAATTTCAGCAAAAATCTGACTTTTGGCAATTCACTCAAAAATGGTGCCAAAAGCTTGAAAAAGCTCCCCTGAAAGGTTTGGCACTCGAAACGGAAGGCTTTTTATCACCGGAAAGGAATTCAGCCCTCAAAAACTTAACCGGCAGAAAATATTTTTTTGAAGAAATCCCTAACCCCCGGGGTCACAATTTCAGCAAAAATCTGACTTTTGGCAATTCACACAAAAATGGTGCCAAAAGCTTGAAAATGCTCCCCTGAAAGGTTTGGCACTCGAAACGGAAGGCTTTTTATCACAGGACAAGAAATCAGCCCTCAAAAACTTATCCGGCAGAAAATATTTTTTTGAAGAAATCCCTAACCCCCGGGGTCACAATTTCAGCAAAAATCTGACTTTTGGCAATTCACTCAAAAATGGTGCCAAAAGCTTGAAAAAGCTCCCCTGAAAGGTTTGGCACTCGAAACGGAAGGCTTTTTATCACCGGAAAGGAATTCAGCCCTCAAAAACTTAACCGGCAGAAAATATTTTTTTGAAGAAATCCCTAACCCCCGGGGTCACAATTTCAGCAAAAATCTGACTTTTGGCAATTCACTCAAAAATGGTGCCAAAAGCTTGAAAATGCTCCCCTGAAAGGTTTGGCACTCGAAACAGAAGGCTTTTTATCAGAGGACAAGAAATCAGCCCTCAAAAACTTATCCGGCAGAAAATATTTTTTTGAAGAAATCCCTAACCCCCGGGGTCACAATTTCAGCAAAAATCTGACTTTTGGCAATTCACTCAAAAATGGTGCCAAAAGCTTGAAAAAGCTCCCCTGAAAGGTTTGGCACTCGAAACGGAAGGCTTTTTATCACCGGAAAGGAATTCAGCCCTCAAAAACTTAACCGGCAGAAAATATTTTTTTGAAGAAATCCCTAACCCCCGGGGTCACAATTTCAGCAAAAATCTGACTTTTGGCAATTCACTCAAAAATGGTGCCAAAAGCTTGAAAATGCTCCCCTGAAAGGTTTGGCACTCGAAACGGAAGGCTTTTTATCACAGGACAAGAAATCAGCCCTCAAAAACTTATCCGGCAGAAAATATTCTTTTGAAAAAATCCCTAAGCCCCGGGGTCACAATTTCAGCAAAAATCTGACTTTTGGCAATTCACTCAAAAATGGTGCCAAAAGCTAGAAAATGCTCCCCTGAAAGGTTTGGCACTCGAAACGGAAGGCTTTTTATCACAGGACAAGAAATCAGCCCTCAAAAACTTAAGCGGCAGAAAATATTTTTTTGAACAAATCCCTAAGCCCCGGGGTCACAATTTCAGCAAAAATCTGACTTTTGGCAATTCACTCAAAAATGGTGCCAAAAGCTTGAAAATGCTCCCCTGAAAGGTTTGACACTCGAAACGGAAGGCTTTTTATCACAGGACAAGAAATCAGCCCTCAAAAACTTATCCGGCAGAAAATATTTTTTTGAAGAAATCCCTAACCCCCGGGGTCACAATTTCAGCAAAAATCTGACTTTTGGCAATTCACTCAAAAATGGTGCCAAAAGCTTGAAAATGCTCCCCTGAAAGGTTTGGCACTCGAAACAGAAGGCTTTTTATCAGAGGACAAGAAATCAGCCCTCAAAAACTTATCCGGCAGAAAATATTTTTTTGAAGAAATCCCTAACCCCCGGGGCCACAATTTCAGCAAAAGTCTGACTTTTGGCAATTCACTCAAAAATGGTGCCAAAAGCTTGAAAAAGCTCCCCTGAAAGGTTTGGCACTCGAAACGGAAGGCTTTTTATCACCGGAAAGGAATTCAGCCCTCAAAAACTTAACCGGCAGAAAATATTTTTTTGAAGACATCCCTAAGCCCCGGGGTCACAATTTCAGCAAAAATCTGACTTTTGGCAATTCACTCAAAAATGGTGCCAAAAGCTTGAAAATGCTCCCCTGAAAGGTTTGGCACTCGAAACGGAAGGCTTTTTATCACAGGACAAGAAATCAGCCCTCAAAAACTTATCCGGCAGAAAATATTTTTTTGAAGAAATCCCTAACCCCCGGGGTCACAATTTCAGCAAAAATCTGACTTTTGGCAATTCACTCAAAAATGGTGCCAAAAGCTTGAAAAAGCTCCCCTGAAAGGTTTGGCACTCGAAACGGAAGGCTTTTTATCACCGGAAAGGAATTCAGCCCTCAAAAACTTAACCGGCAGAAAATATTTTTTTGAAGAAATCCCTAACCCCCGGGGTCACAATTTCAGCAAAAATCTGACTTTTGGCAATTCACTCAAAAATGGTGCCAAAAGCTTGAAAATGCTCCCCTGAAAGGTTTGGCACTCGAAACGGAAGGCTTTTTATCACAGGACAAGGAATCAGCCCTCAAAAACTTATCCGGCAGAAAATATTCTTTTGAAAAAATCCCTAAGCCCCGGGGTCACAATTTCAGCAAAAATCTGACTTTTGGCAATTCATTCAAAAATGGTGCCAAAAGCTAGAAAATGCTCCCCTGAAAGGTTTGGCACTCGAAACGGAAGGCTTTTTATCACAGGACAAGAAATCAGCCCTCAAAAACTTAAGCGGCAGAAAATATTTTTTTGAACAAATCCCTAAGCCCCGGGGTCACAATTTCAGCAAAAATCTGACTTTTGGCAATTCACTCAAAAATGGTGCCAAAAGCTTGAAAATGCTCCCCTGAAAGGTTTGGCACTCGAAACGGAAGGCTTTTTATCACAGGACAAGAAATCAGCCCTCAAAAACTTATCCGGCAGAAAATATTTTTTTGAAGAAATCCCTAACCCCCGGGGTCACAATTTCAGCAAAAATCTGACTTTTGGCAATTCACTCAAAAATGGTGCCAAAAGCTTGAAAATGCTCCCCTGAAAGGTTTGGCACTCGAAACAGAAGGCTTTTTATCAGAGGACAAGAAATCAGCCCTCAAAAACTTATCCGGCAGAAAATATTTTTTTGAAGAAATCCCTAACCCCCGGGGCCACAATTTCAGCAAAAGTCTGACTTTTGGCAATTCACTCAAAAATGGTGCCAAAAGCTTGAAAAAGCTCCCCTGAAAGGTTTGGCACTCGAAACGGAAGGCTTTTTATCACCGGAAAGGAATTAAGCCCTCAAAAACTTAACCGGCAGAAAATATTTTTTTGAAGACATCCCTAAGCCCCGGGGTCACAATTTCAGCAAAAATCTGACTTTTGGCAATTCACTCAAAAATGGTGCCAAAAGCTTGAAAATGCTCCCCTGAAAGGTTTGGCACTCGAAACGGAAGGCTTTTTATCACAGGACAAGAAATCAGCCCTCAAAAACTTATCCGGCAGAAAATATTTTTTTGAAGAAATCCCTAAGCCCCGGGGTCACAATTTCAGCAAAAATCTGACTTTTGGCAATTCACTCAAAAATGGTGCCAGAAGCTTGAAAATGCTCTCCTGAAAGGTTTGGCACTTGAAACGGAAGGCTTTTTATCACAGGACAAGAAATCAGCCCTCAAAAACTTAACCGGCAGAAAATATTTTTTTGAAAAAATCCCTAACCCCCGGGGTCACAATTTCAGCAAAAATCTGACTCTTGGCAATTCACTCAAAAATGGTGCCAACCAGTTGCAAATGCTCCCCTGAAAGGCTTGGCACTCGAAACAGAAGGCTTTTTATCACAGGACAAGAAATCAACCCTCAAAAACATATCCGGCAGAAAATATTTTTTTGAAGAAATCCCTAAGCCCCGGGGTCACAATTTCAGCAAAAATCTGACTTTTGGCAATTCACTCAAAAATGGTGCCAAAAGCTAGAAAATGCTCCCCTGAAAGGTTTGGCACTCGAAACGGAAGGCTTTTTATCACAGGACAAGAAATCAGCTCTCAAAAACTTAAGCGGCAGAAAATATTTTTTTGAACAAATCCCTAAGCCCCGGGGTCACAATTTCAGCAAAAATCTGACTTTTGGCAATTCACTCAAAAATGGTGCCAAAAGCTTGAAAATGCTGCCCTGAAAGGTTTGGCACTCGAAATGGAAGGCTTCTTATCACAGGACAAGAAATCAGCCCTCAAAAACTTAACCGGCAGAAAAAAATTTTTTTTAAGAAATCCCTAACCCCCGGGGTCACAATTTCAGCAAAAATCTGACCTTTGGCAATTCACACAAAAATGGTGCCAAAAGCTTGAAAATGCTCCCCTGAAAGGTTTGGCACTCGAAATGGAAGGCTTCTTATCACAGGACAAGAAATCAGCCCTCAAAAACTTAACCGGCAGAAAATATTTTTTTGAACAAATCCCTAAGCCCCGGGGTCACAATTTCAGCAAAAATCTGACTTTTGGCTATTCACTCAAAAATGGTGCCAACCAGTTGCAAATGCTCCCCTGAAAGGTTTGGCACTCGAAACAGAAGGCTTTTTATCACAGGACAAGAAATCAGCCCTCAAAAACTTAAGCGGCAGAAAATATTTTTTTGAACAAATCCCTAAGCCCCGGGGTCACAATTTCAGCAAAAATCTGACTTTTGGCAATTCACTCAAAAATGGTGCCAAAAGCTTGAAAATGCTCCCCTGAAAGGTTTGGCACTCGAAACGGAAGGCTTTTTATCACAGGACAAGAAATCAGCCCTCAAAAACTTAACCGGCAGAAAATATTTTTTTGAAAAAATCCCTAACCCCCGGGGTCACAATTTCAGCAAAAATCTGACTTTTCGCAATTCACGCAAAAATGGTGCCAAAAGCTTGAAAATGCTCTCCTGAAAGGTTTGGCACTCGAAACAGAAGGCTTTTTATCACAGGACAAGAAATCAGCCCTCAAAAACTTATCCGGTAGAAAATATTTTTTTGAAGACATCCCTAAGCCCCGGGGTCACAATTTCAGCAAAAATCTGACTTTTGGCAATTCACTCAAAAATGGTGCCAAAAGCTTGAAAATGCACTCCTGAAAGGTTTGGCACTCGAAAAGGAAGGCTTTTTATCACAGGACAAGAAATCAGCCCTCAAAAACTTAAGCGGCAGAAAATATTTTTTTGAACAAATCCCTAAGCCCCGGGGTCACAATTTCAGCAAAAATCTGACTTTTGGCAATTCACTCAAAAATGGTGCCAAAAGCTTGAAAATGCTCCCCTGAAAGGTTTGGCACTCGAAACAGAAGGCTTTTTATCACAGGACAAGAAATCAGCCCTCAAAAACGTAACCGGCAGAAAATATTTTTTTGAAGACATCCCTAAGCCCCGGGGTCACAATTTCAGCAAAAATCTGACTTTTGGCAGTTCACTCAAAAATGGTGCCAACCAGTTGCAAATGCTCCCCTGAAAGGTTTGGCACTCGAAACAGAAGGCTTTTTATCACAGGACAAGAAATCAGCCCTCAAAAACATATCCGGCAGAAAATATTTTTTTAAACAAATCCCTAAGCCCCGGGGTCACAATTTCAGCAAAAATCTGACTTTTGGCAATTCACACAAAAATGGTGCCAAAAGCTTGAAAATGCTCCCCTGAAAGGTTTGGCACTCGAAACGGAAGGCTTTTTATCACAGGACAAGAAATCTGCCCTCAAAAACTTAACCGGCAGAAAATATTTTTTTGAACAAATCCCTAAGCCCCGGGGTCACAATTTCAGCAAAAATCTGACTTTTGGCAATTCACACAAAAATGGTGCCAAAAGCTTGAAAATGCTCCCCTGAAAGGTTTGGCACTCGAAATGGAAGGCTTTTTATCACAGGACAAGAAATCAGCCCTCAAAAACTTAACCGGCAGAAAATATTTTTTTGAACAAATCCCTAAGCCCCGGGGTCACAATTTCAGCAAAAATCTGACTTTTGGCAATTCACTCAAAAATGGTGCCAAAAGCTTGAAAATGCTCCCCTGAAAGGTTTGACACTCGAAATGGAAGGCTTTTTATCACAGGACAAGAAATCAGCCCTCAAAAACTTATCCGGCAGAAAATATTTTTTTGAACAAATCCCTAACCCCCGGGGTCACAATTTCAGCAAAAATCTGACTTTTGGCAATTCACTCAAAAATGGTGCCAAAAGCTTGAAAATGCTCCCCTGAAAGGTTTGGCACTCGAAACAGAAGGCTTTTTATCAGAGGACAAGAAATCAGCCCTCAAAAACTTATCCGGCAGAAAATATTTTTTAGAAGAAATCCCTAACCCCCGGGGTCACAATTTCAGCAAAAGTCTGACTTTTGGCAATTCACTCAAAAATGGTGCCAAAAGCTTGAAAAAGCTCCCCTGAAAGGTTTGGCACTCGAAACGGAAGGCTTTTTATCACCGGAAAGGAATTCAGCCCTCAAAAACTTAACCGGCAGAAAATATTTTTTTGAAGACATCCCTAAGCCCCGGGGTCACAATTTCAGCAAAAATCTGACTTTTGGCAATTCACTCAAAAATGGTGCCAAAAGCTTGAAAATGCTCCCCTGAAAGGTTTGGCACTCGAAACGGAAGGCTTTTTATCACAGGACAAGAAATCAGCCCTCAAAAACTTATCCGGCAGAAAATATTTTTTTGAAGAAATCCCTAACCCCCGGGGTCACAATTTCAGCAAAAATCTGACTTTTGGCAATTCACTCAAAAATGGTGCCAAAAGCTTGAAAATGCTCCCCTGAAAGGTTTGGCACTCGAAACGGAAGGCTTTTTATCACAGGACAAGAAATCAGCCCTCAAAAACTTAACCGGCAGAAAATATTTTTTTGAAGAAATCCCTAACCCCCGGGGTCACAATTTCAGCAAAAATCTGACTTTTGGCAATTCACTCAAAAATGGTGCCAGAAGCTTGAAAATGCTCTCCTGAAAGGTTTGGCACTTGAAACGGAAGGCTTTTTATCACAGGACAAGAAATCAGCCCTCAAAAACTTAACCGGCAGAAAATATTTTTTTGAAAAAATCCCTAAGCCCCGGGGTCACAATTTCAGCAAAAATCTGACTTTTGGCAATTCACTCAAAAATGGTGCCAACCAGTTGCAAATGCTCCCCTGAAAGGCTTGGCACTCGAAACAGAAGGCTTTTTATCACAGGAAGAGAAATCAACCCTTAAAAACATATCCGGCAGAAAATATTTTTTTGAACAAATCCCTAAGCCCCGGGGTCACAATTTCAGCAAAAGTCTGACTTTTGGCAATTCACTCAAAAATGGTGCCAAAAGCTTGAAAAAGCTCCCCTGAAAGGTTTGGCACTCGAAACGGAAGGCTTTTTATCACCGGAAAGGAATTCAGCCCTCAAAAACTTAACCGGCAGAAAATATTTTTTTGAAGAAATCCCTAACCCCCGGGGTCACAATTTCAGCAAAAATCTGACTTTTGGCAATTCACTCAAAAATGGTGCCAAAAGCTTGAAAATGCTCCCCTGAAAGGTTTGGCACTCGAAACGGAAGGCTTTTTATCACAGGACAAGAAATCAGCCCTCAAAAACTTATCCGGCAGAAAATATTCTTTTGAAAAAATCCCTAAGCCCCGGGGTCACAATTTCAGCAAAAATCTGACTTTTGGCAATTCACTCAAAAATGGTGCCAAAAGCTAGAAAATGCTCCCCTGAAAGGTTTGGCACTCGAAACGGAAGGCTTTTTATCACAGGACAAGAAATCAGCTCTCAAAAACTTAAGCGGCAGAAAATATTTTTTTGAACAAATCCCTAAGCCCCGGGGTCAGAATTTCAGCAAAAATCTGACTTTTGGCAATTCACTCAAAAATGGTGCCAAAAGCTTGAAAATGCTGCCCTGAAAGGTTTGGCACTCGAAATGGAAGGCTTCTTATCACAGGACAAGAAATCAGCCCTCAAAAACTTAACCGGCAGAAAATATTTTTTTTGAAGAAATCCCTAACCCCCGGGGTCACAATTTCAGCAAAAATCTGACCTTTGGCAATTCACACAAAAATGGTGCCAAAAGCTTGAAAATGCTCCCCTGAAAGGTTTGGCACTCGAAATGGAAGGCTTCTTATCACAGGACAAGAAATCAGCCCTCAAAAACTTAACCGGCAGAAAATATTTTTTTGAACAAATCCCTAAGCCCCGGGGTCACAATTTCAGCAAAAATCTGACTTTTGGCTATTCACTCAAAAATGGTGCCAACCAGTTGCAAATGCTCCCCTGAAAGGTTTGGCACTCGAAACAGAAGGCTTTTTATCACAGGACAAGAAATCAGCCCTCAAAAACTTAAGCGGCAGAAAATATTTTTTTGAACAAATCCCTAAGCCCCGGGGTCACAATTTCAGCAAAAATCTGACTTTTCGCAATTCACGCAAAAATGGTGCCAAAAGCTAGAAAATGCTCCCCTGAAAGGTTTGGCACTCGAAACTGAATGCTTTTTATCACAGGACAAGAAATCAGCCCTCAAAAACTTAACCGGCAGAAAATATTTTTTTGAAAAAATCCCTAACCCCCGGGGTCACAATTTCAGCAAAAATCTGACTTTTCGCAATTCACGCAAAAATGGTGCCAAAAGCTTGAAAATGCTCTCCTGAAAGGTTTGGCACTCGAAACAGAAGGCTTTTTATCACAGGACAAGAAATCAGCCCTCAAAAACTTATCCGGTAGAAAATATTTTTTTGAAGACATCCCTAAGCCCCGGGGTCACAATTTCAGCAAAAATCTGACTTTTGGCAATTCACTCAAAAATGGTGCCAAAAGCTTGAAAATGCACTCCTGAAAGGTTTGGCACTCGAAAAGGAAGGCTTTTTATCACAGGACAAGAAATCAGCCCTCAAAAACTTAAGCGGCAGAAAATATTTTTTTGAACAAATCCCTAAGCCCCGGGGTCACAATTTCAGCAAAAATCTGACTTTTGGCAATTCACTCAAAAATGGTGTCAAAAGCTTGAAAATGCTCCCCTGAAAGGTTTGGCACTCGAAACAGAAGGCTTTTTATCACAGGACAAGAAATCAGCCCTCAAAAACGTAACCGGCAGAAAATATTTTTTTGAAGACATCCCTAAGCCCCGGGGTCACAATTTCAGCAAAAATCTGACTTTTGTCTATTCACTCAAAAATGGTGCCAACCAGTTGCAAATGCTCCCCTGAAAGGTTTGGCACTCGAAACAGAAGGCTTTTTATCACAGGACAAGAAATCAGCCCTCAAAAACATATCCGGCAGAAAATATTTTTTTGAAGAAATCCCTAAGCCCCGGGGTCACAATTTCAGCAAAAATCTGACTTTTGGCAATTCACACAAAAATGGTGCCAAAAGCTTGAAAATGCTCCCCTGAAAGGTTTGGCACTCGAAACGGAAGGCTTTTTATCACAGGACAAGAAATCTGCCCTCAAAAACTTAACCGGCAGAAAATATTTTTTTGAACAAATCCCTAAGCCCCGGGGTCACAATTTCAGCAAAAATCTGACTTTTGGCAATTCACACAAAAATGGTGCCAAAAGCTTGAAAATGCTCCCCTGAAAGGTTTGGCACTCGAAATGGAAGGCTTTTTATCACAGGACAAGAAATCAGCCCTCAAAAACTTAACCGGCAGAAAATATTTTTTTGAACAAATCCCTAACCCCCGGGGTCACAATTTCAGCAAAAATCTGACTTTTGGCAATTCACTCAAAAATGGTGCCAAAAGCTTGAAAATGCTCCCCTGAAAGGTTTGGCACTCGAAACGGAAGGCTTTTTATCACAGGACAAGAAATCAGCCCTCAAAAACTTAACCGGCAGAAAATATTTTTTTGAAGAAATCCCTAACCCCCAGGGTCACAATTTCAGCAAAAATCTGACTTTTGGCAATTCACTCAAAAATGGTGCCAAAAGCTAGAAAATGCTCCCCTGAAAGGTTTGGCACTCGAAACGGAAGGCTTTTTATCACAGGACAAGAAATCAGCTCTCAAAAACTTAAGCGGCAGAAAATATTTTTTTGAACAAATCCCTAAGCCCCGGGGTCAGAATTTCAGCAAAAATCTGACTTTTGGCAATTCACTCAAAAATGGTGCCAAAAGCTTGAAAATGCTGCCCTGAAAGGTTTGGCACTCGAAATGGAAGGCTTCTTATCACAGGACAAGAAATCAGCCCTCAAAAACTTAACCGGCAGAAAATATTTTTTTTGAAGAAATCCCTAACCCCCGGGGTCACAATTTCAGCAAAAATCTGACCTTTGGCAATTCACACAAAAATGGTGCCAAAAGCTTGAAAATGCTCCCCTGAAAGGTTTGGCACTCGAAATGGAAGGCTTCTTATCACAGGACAAGAAATCAGCCCTCAAAAACTTAACCGGCAGAAAATATTTTTTTGAACAAATCCCTAAGCCCCGGGGTCACAATTTCAGCAAAAATCTGACTTTTGGCTATTCACTCAAAAATGGTGCCAACCAGTTGCAAATGCTCCCCTGAAAGGTTTGGCACTCGAAACAGAAGGCTTTTTATCACAGGACAAGAAATCAGCCCTCAAAAACTTAAGCGGCAGAAAATATTTTTTTGAACAAATCCCTAAGCCCCGGGGTCACAATTTCAGCAAAAATCTGACTTTTCGCAATTCACGCAAAAATGGTGCCAAAAGCTAGAAAATGCTCCCCTGAAAGGTTTGGCACTCGAAACTGAATGCTTTTTATCACAGGACAAGAAATCAGCCCTCAAAAACTTAACCGGCAGAAAATATTTTTTTGAAAAAATCCCTAACCCCCGGGGTCACAATTTCAGCAAAAATCTGACTTTTCGCAATTCACGCAAAAATGGTGCCAAAAGCTTGAAAATGCTCTCCTGAAAGGTTTGGCACTCGAAACAGAAGGCTTTTTATCACAGGACAAGAAATCAGCCCTCAAAAACTTATCCGGTAGAAAATATTTTTTTGAAGACATCCCTAAGCCCCGGGGTCACAATTTCAGCAAAAATCTGACTTTTGGCAATTCACTCAAAAATGGTGCCAAAAGCTTGAAAATGCACTCCTGAAAGGTTTGGCACTCGAAAAGGAAGGCTTTTTATCACAGGACAAGAAATCAGCCCTCAAAAACTTAAGCGGCAGAAAATATTTTTTTGAACAAATCCCTAAGCCCCGGGGTCACAATTTCAGCAAAAATCTGACTTTTGGCAATTCACTCAAAAATGGTGTCAAAAGCTTGAAAATGCTCCCCTGAAAGGTTTGGCACTCGAAACAGAAGGCTTTTTATCACAGGACAAGAAATCAGCCCTCAAAAACGTAACCGGCAGAAAATATTTTTTTGAAGACATCCCTAAGCCCCGGGGTCACAATTTCAGCAAAAATCTGACTTTTGTCTATTCACTCAAAAATGGTGCCAACCAGTTGCAAATGCTCCCCTGAAAGGTTTGGCACTCGAAACAGAAGGCTTTTTATCACAGGACAAGAAATCAGCCCTCAAAAACATATCCGGCAGAAAATATTTTTTTGAAGAAATCCCTAAGCCCCGGGGTCACAATTTCAGCAAAAATCTGACTTTTGGCAATTCACACAAAAATGGTGCCAAAAGCTTGAAAATGCTCCCCTGAAAGGTTTGGCACTCGAAACGGAAGGCTTTTTATCACAGGACAAGAAATCTGCCCTCAAAAACTTAACCGGCAGAAAATATTTTTTTGAACAAATCCCTAAGCCCCGGGGTCACAATTTCAGCAAAAATCTGACTTTTGGCAATTCACACAAAAATGGTGCCAAAAGCTTGAAAATGCTCCCCTGAAAGGTTTGGCACTCGAAATGGAAGGCTTTTTATCACAGGACAAGAAATCAGCCCTCAAAAACTTAACCGGCAGAAAATATTTTTTTGAACAAATCCCTAACCCCCGGGGTCACAATTTCAGCAAAAATCTGACTTTTGGCAATTCACTCAAAAATGGTGCCAAAAGCTTGAAAATGCTCCCCTGAAAGGTTTGGCACTCGAAACGGAAGGCTTTTTATCACAGGACAAGAAATCAGCCCTCAAAAACTTAACCGGCAGAAAATATTTTTTTGAAGAAATCCCTAACCCCCAGGGTCACAATTTCAGCAAAAATCTGACTTTTGGCAATTCACTCAAAAATGGTGCCAAAAGCTTGAAAATGCTCCCCTGAAAGGTTTGGCACTCGAAACAGAAGGCTTTTTATCACAGGACAAGAAATCAGCCCTCAAAAACTTATCCGGCAGAAAATATTTTTTTGAACAAATCCCTAAGCCCCGGGGTCACAATTTCAGCAAAAGTCTGACTTTTGGCAATTCACTCAAAAATGGTGCCAAAAGCTTGAAAAAGCTCCCCTGAAAGGTTTGGCACTCGAAACGGAAGGCTTTTTATCACCGGAAAGGAATTCAGCCCTCAAAAACTTAACCGGCAGAAAATATTTTTTTGAAGACATCCCTAAGCCCCGGGGTCACAATTTCAGCAAAAATCTGACTTTTGGCAATTCACTCAAAAATGGTGCCAAAAGCTTGAAAATGCTCCCCTGAAAGGTTTGGCACTCGAAACGGAAGGCTTTTTATCACAGGACAAGAAATCAGCCCTCAAAAACTTATCCGGTAGAAAATATTTTTTTGAAGACATCCCTAAGCCCCGGGGTCACAATTTCAGCAAAAATCTGACTTTTGGCAATTCACTCAAAAATGGTGCCAAAAGCTTGAAAATGCTCCCCTGAAAGGTTTGGCACTCGAAACAGAAGGCTTTTTATCACAGGACAAGAAATCAGCCCTCAAAAACGTAACCGGCAGAAAATATTTTTTTGAAGACATCCCTAAGCCCCGGGGTCACAATTTCAGCAAAAATCTGACTTTTGTCTATTCACTCAAAAATGGTGCCAACCAGTTGCAAATGCTCCCCTGAAAGGTTTGGCACTCGAAACAGAAGGCTTTTTATCACAGGACAAGAAATCAGCCCTCAAAAACATATCCGGCAGAAAATATTTTTTTGAAGAAATCCCTAAGCCCCGGGGTCACAATTTCAGCAAAAATCTGACTTTTGGCAATTCACACAAAAATGGTGCCAAAAGCTTGAAAATGCTCCCCTGAAAGGTTTGGCACTCGAAACGGAAGGCTTTTTATCACAGGACAAGAAATCTGCCCTCAAAAACTTAACCGGCAGAAAATATTTTTTTGAACAAATCCCTAAGCCCCGGGGTCACAATTTCAGCAAAAATCTAACTTTTGGCAATTCACACAAAAATGGTGCCAAAAGCTTGAAAATGCTCCCCTGAAAGGTTTGGCACTCAAAATGGAAGGCTTTTTATCACAGGACAAGAAATCAGCCCTCAAAAACTTAACCGGCAGAAAATATTTTTTTGAACAAATCCCTAACCCCCGGGGTCACAATTTCAGCAAAAATCTGACTTTTGGCAATTCACTCAAAAATGGTGCCAAAAGCTTGAAAATGCTCCCCTGAAAGGTTTGGCACTCGAAACGGAAGGCTTTTTATCACAGGACAAGAAATCAGCCCTCAAAAACTTAACCGGCAGAAAATATTTTTTTGAAGAAATCCCTAACCCCCAGGGTCACAATTTCAGCAAAAATCTGACTTTTGGCAATTCACTCAAAAATGGTGCCAAAAGCTTGAAAATGCTCCCCTGAAAGGTTTGGCACTCGAAACAGAAGGCTTTTTATCACAGGACAAGAAATCAGCCCTCAAAAACTTATCCGGCAGAAAATATTTTTTTGAACAAATCCCTAAGCCCCGGGGTCACAATTTCAGCAAAAGTCTGACTTTTGGCAATTCACTCAAAAATGGTGCCAAAAGCTTGAAAAAGCTCCCCTGAAAGGTTTGGCACTCGAAACGGAAGGCTTTTTATCACCGGAAAGGAATTCAGCCCTCAAAAACTTAACCGGCAGAAAATATTTTTTTGAAGACATCCCTAAGCCCCGGGGTCACAATTTCAGCAAAAATCTGACTTTTGGCAATTCACTCAAAAATGGTGCCAAAAGCTTGAAAATGCTCCCCTGAAAGGTTTGGCACTCGAAACGGAAGGCTTTTTATCACAGGACAAGAAATCAGCCCTCAAAAACTTATCCGGCAGAAAATATTTTTTTGAAGAAATCCCTAAGCCCCGGGGTCACAATTTCAGCAAAAGTCTGACTTTTGGCAATTCACTCAAAAATGGTGCCAAAAGCTTGAAAATGCTCCCCTGAAAGGTTTGGCACTCGAAATGGAAGGCTTCTTATCACAGGACAAGAAATCAGCCCTCAAAAACTTAACCGGCAGAAAATATTTTTTTGAACAAATCCCTAAGCCCCGGGGTCACAATTTCAGCAAAAATCTGACTTTTGGCTATTCACTCAAAAATGGTGCCAACCAGTTGAAAATGCTCCCCTGAAAGGTTTGGCACTCGAAACAGAAGGCTTTTTATCACAGGACAAGAAATCAGCCCTCAAAAACTTAAGCGGCAGAAAATATTTTTTTGAACAAATCCCTAAGCCCCGGGGTCACAATTTCAGCAAAAATCTGACTTTTCGCAATTCACGCAAAAATGGTGCCAAAAGCTAGAAAATGCTCCCCTGAAAGGTTTGGCACTCGAAACTGAATGCTTTTTATCACAGGACAAGAAATCAGCCCTCAAAAACTTAACCGGCAGAAAATATTTTTTTGAAAAAATCCCTAACCCCCGGGGTCACAATTTCAGCAAAAATCTGACTTTTCGCAATTCACGCAAAAATGGTGCCAAAAGCTTGAAAATGCTCTCCTGAAAGGTTTGGCACTCGAAAAGGAAGGCTTTTTATCACAGGACAAGAAATCAGCCCTCAAAAACTTAAGCGGCAGAAAATATTTTTTTGAACAAATCCCTAAGCCCCGGGGTCACAATTTCAGCAAAAATCTGACTTTTGGCAATTCACTCAAAAATGGTGTCAAAAGCTTGAAAATGCTCCCCTGAAAGGTTTGGCACTCGAAACAGAAGGCTTTTTATCACAGGACAAGAAATCAGCCCTCAAAAACGTAACCGGCAGAAAATATTTTTTTGAAGACATCCCTAAGCCCCGGGGTCACAATTTCAGCAAAAATCTGACTTTTGTCTATTCACTCAAAAATGGTGCCAACCAGTTGCAAATGCTCCCCTGAAAGGTTTGGCACTCGAAACAGAAGGCTTTTTATCACAGGACAAGAAATCAGCCCTCAAAAACATATCCGGCAGAAAATATTTTTTTGAAGAAATCCCTAAGCCCCGGGGTCACAATTTCAGCAAAAATCTGACTTTTGGCAATTCACACAAAAATGGTGCCAAAAGCTTGAAAATGCTCCCCTGAAAGGTTTGGCACTCGAAACGGAAGGCTTTTTATCACAGGACAAGAAATCTGCCCTCAAAAACTTAACCGGCAGAAAATATTTTTTTGAAGAAATCCCTAACCCCCAGGGTCACAATTTCAGCAAAAATCTGACTTTTGGCAATTCACTCAAAAATGGTGCCAAAAGCTTGAAAATGCTCCCCTGAAAGGTTTGGCACTCGAAACAGAAGGCTTTTTATCACAGGACAAGAAATCAGCCCTCAAAAACTTATCCGGCAGAAAATATTTTTTTGAACAAATCCCTAAGCCCCGGGGTCACAATTTCAGCAAAAGTCTGACTTTTGGCAATTCACTCAAAAATGGTGCCAAAAGCTTGAAAAAGCTCCCCTGAAAGGTTTGGCACTCGAAACGGAAGGCTTTTTATCACCGGAAAGGAATTCAGCCCTCAAAAACTTAACCGGCAGAAAATATTTTTTTGAAGACATCCCTAAGCCCCGGGGTCACAATTTCAGCAAAAATCTGACTTTTGGCAATTCACTCAAAAATGGTGCCAAAAGCTTGAAAATGCTCCCCTGAAAGGTTTGGCACTCGAAACGGAAGGCTTTTTATCACAGGACAAGAAATCAGCCCTCAAAAACTTATCCGGCAGAAAATATTTTTTTGAAGAAATCCCTAAGCCCCGGGGTCACAATTTCAGCAAAAGTCTGACTTTTGGCAATTCACTCAAAAATGGTGCCAAAAGCTTGAAAATGCTCCCCTGAAAGGTTTGGCACTCGAAATGGAAGGCTTCTTATCACAGGACAAGAAATCAGCCCTCAAAAACTTAACCGGCAGAAAATATTTTTTTGAACAAATCCCTAAGCCCCGGGGTCACAATTTCAGCAAAAATCTGACTTTTGGCTATTCACTCAAAAATGGTGCCAACCAGTTGCAAATGCTCCCCTGAAAGGTTTGGCACTCGAAACAGAAGGCTTTTTATCACAGGACAAGAAATCAGCCCTCAAAAACTTAAGCGGCAGAAAATATTTTTTTGAACAAATCCCTAAGCCCCGGGGTCACAATTTCAGCAAAAATCTGACTTTTCGCAATTCACGCAAAAATGGTGCCAAAAGCTAGAAAATGCTCCCCTGAAAGGTTTGGCACTCGAAACTGAATGCTTTTTATCACAGGACAAGAAATCAGCCCTCAAAAACTTAACCGGCAGAAAATATTTTTTTGAAAAAATCCCTAACCCCCGGGGTCACAATTTCAGCAAAAATCTGACTTTTCGCAATTCACGCAAAAATGGTGCCAAAAGCTTGAAAATGCTCTCCTGAAAGGTTTGGCACTCGAAAAGGAAGGCTTTTTATCACAGGACAAGAAATCAGCCCTCAAAAACTTAAGCGGCAGAAAATATTTTTTTGAACAAATCCCTAAGCCCCGGGGTCACAATTTCAGCAAAAATCTGACTTTTGGCAATTCACTCAAAAATGGTGTCAAAAGCTTGAAAATGCTCCCCTGAAAGGTTTGGCACTCGAAACAGAAGGCTTTTTATCACAGGACAAGAAATCAGCCCTCAAAAACGTAACCGGCAGAAAATATTTTTTTGAAGACATCCCTAAGCCCCGGGGTCACAATTTCAGCAAAAATCTGACTTTTGTCTATTCACTCAAAAATGGTGCCAACCAGTTGCAAATGCTCCCCTGAAAGGTTTGGCACTCGAAACAGAAGGCTTTTTATCACAGGACAAGAAATCAGCCCTCAAAAACATATCCGGCAGAAAATATTTTTTTGAAGAAATCCCTAAGCCCCGGGGTCACAATTTCAGCAAAAATCTGACTTTTGGCAATTCACACAAAAATGGTGCCAAAAGCTTGAAAATGCTCCCCTGAAAGGTTTGGCACTCGAAACGGAAGGCTTTTTATCACAGGACAAGAAATCTGCCCTCAAAAACTTAACCGGCAGAAAATATTTTTTTGAACAAATCCCTAAGCCCCGGGGTCACAATTTCAGCAAAAATCTGACTTTTGGCAATTCACTCAAAAATGGTGCCAAAAGCTTGAAAATGCTCCCCTGAAAGGTTTGGCACTCGAAACGGAAGGCTTTTTATCACAGGACAAGAAATCTGCCCTCAAAAACTTAACCGGCAGAAAATATTTTTTTGAAGAAATCCCTAACCCCCAGGGTCACAATTTCAGCAAAAATCTGACTTTTGGCAATTCACTCAAAAATGGTGCCAAAAGCTTGAAAATGCTCCCCTGAAAGGTTTGGCACTCGAAACAGAAGGCTTTTTATCACAGGACAAGAAATCAGCCCTCAAAAACTTATCCGGCAGAAAATATTTTTTTGAAGAAATCCCTAAGCCCCGGGGTCACAATTTCAGCAAAAGTCTGACTTTTGGCAATTCACTCAAAAATGGTGCCAAAAGCTTGAAAAAGCTCCCCTGAAAGGTTTGGCACTCGAAACGGAAGGCTTTTTATCACCGGAAAGGAATTCAGCCCTCAAAAACTTAACCGGCAGAAAATATTTTTTTGAAGACATCCCTAAGCCCCGGGGTCACAATTTCAGCAAAAATCTGACTTTTGGCAATTCACTCAAAAATGGTGCCAAAAGCTTGAAAATGCTCCCCTGAAAGGTTTGGCACTCGAAACGGAAGGCTTTTTATCACAGGACAAGAAATCAGCCCTCAAAAACTTATCCGGTAGAAAATATTTTTTTGAAGACATCCCTAAGCCCCGGGGTCACAATTTCAGCAAAAATCTGACTTTTGGCAATTCACTCAAAAATGGTGCCAAAAGCTTGAAAATGCACTCCTGAAAGGTTTGGCACTCGAAAAGGAAGGCTTTTTATCACAGGACAAGAAATCAGCCCTCAAAAACTTAAGCGGCAGAAAATATTTTTTTGAACAAATCCCTAAGCCCCGGGGTCACAATTTCAGCAAAAATCTGACTTTTGGCAATTCACTCAAAAATGGTGTCAAAAGCTTGAAAATGCTCCCCTGAAAGGTTTGGCACTCGAAACAGAAGGCTTTTTATCACAGGACAAGAAATCAGCCCTCAAAAACGTAACCGGCAGAAAATATTTTTTTGAAGACATCCCTAAGCCCCGGGGTCACAATTTCAGCAAAAATCTGACTTTTGTCTATTCACTCAAAAATGGTGCCAACCAGTTGCAAATGCTCCCCTGAAAGGTTTGGCACTCGAAACAGAAGGCTTTTTATCACAGGACAAGAAATCAGCCCTCAAAAACATATCCGGCAGAAAATATTTTTTTGAAGAAATCCCTAAGCCCCGGGGTCACAATTTCAGCAAAAATCTGACTTTTGGCAATTCACACAAAAATGGTGCCAAAAGCTTGAAAATGCTCCCCTGAAAGGTTTGGCACTCGAAACGGAAGGCTTTTTATCACAGGACAAGAAATCTGCCCTCAAAAACTTAACCGGCAGAAAATATTTTTTTGAACAAATCCCTAAGCCCCGGGGTCACAATTTCAGCAAAAATCTGACTTTTGGCAATTCACACAAAAATGGTGCCAAAAGCTTGAAAATGCTCCCCTGAAAGGTTTGGCACTCAAAATGGAAGGCTTTTTATCACAGGACAAGAAATCAGCCCTCAAAAACTTAACCGGCAGAAAATATTTTTTTGAACAAATCCCTAACCCCCGGGGTCACAATTTCAGCAAAAATCTGACTTTTGGCAATTCACTCAAAAATGGTGCCAAAAGCTTGAAAATGCTCCCCTGAAAGGTTTGGCACTCGAAACGGAAGGCTTTTTATCACAGGACAAGAAATCAGCCCTCAAAAACTTAACCGGCAGAAAATATTTTTTTGAAGAAATCCCTAACCCCCAGGGTCACAATTTCAGCAAAAATCTGACTTTTGGCAATTCACTCAAAAATGGTGCCAAAAGCTTGAAAATGCTCCCCTGAAAGGTTTGGCACTCGAAACAGAAGGCTTTTTATCACAGGACAAGAAATCAGCCCTCAAAAACTTATCCGGCAGAAAATATTTTTTTGAACAAATCCCTAAGCCCCGGGGTCACAATTTCAGCAAAAGTCTGACTTTTGGCAATTCACTCAAAAATGGTGCCAAAAGCTTGAAAAAGCTCCCCTGAAAGGTTTGGCACTCGAAACGGAAGGCTTTTTATCACCGGAAAGGAATTCAGCCCTCAAAAACTTAACCGGCAGAAAATATTTTTTTGAAGACATCCCTAAGCCCCGGGGTCACAATTTCAGCAAAAATCTGACTTTTGGCAATTCACTCAAAAATGGTGCCAAAAGCTTGAAAATGCTCCCCTGAAAGGTTTGGCACTCGAAACGGAAGGCTTTTTATCACAGGACAAGAAATCAGCCCTCAAAAACTTATCCGGCAGAAAATATTTTTTTGAAGAAATCCCTAAGCCCCGGGGTCACAATTTCAGCAAAAGTCTGACTTTTGGCAATTCACTCAAAAATGGTGCCAAAAGCTTGAAAAAGCTCCCCTGAAAGGTTTGGCACTCGAAACGGAAGGCTTTTTATCACCGGAAAGGAATTCAGCCCTCAAAAACTTAACCGGCAGAAAATATTTTTTTGAAGACATCCCTAAGCCCCGGGGTCACAATTTCAGCAAAAATCTGACTTTTGGCAATTCACTCAAAAATGGTGCCAAAAGCTTGAAAATGCTCCCCTGAAAGGTTTGGCACTCGAAACGGAAGGCTTTTTATAACAGGACAAGAAATCAGCCCTTAAAAACTTATCCGGCAAAAAAATTTTTTTTGAAGAAATCCCTAACCCCCGGTGTCACAATTTCAGCAAAAATCTGACTTTTGGCAATTCACTCAAAAATGGTGCCAAAAGCTTAAAAATGCTCCCCTGAAAGGTTTGGCACTCGAAACGGAAGGCTTTTTATCACAGGACAAGAAATCAGCCCTCAAAAACTTATCCGGCAGAAAATATTTTTTTGAAGACATCCCTAACCCCCGGGGTCACAATTTCAGCAAAAATCTGACTTTTGGCAATTCACTCAAAAATGGTGCCAAAAGCTTGAAAATGCACTCCTGAAAGGTTTGGCACTCGAAAAGGAAGGCTTTTTATCACAGGACAAGAAATCAGCCCTCAAAAACTTAAGCGGCAGAAAATATTTTTTTGAACAAATCCCTAAGCCCCGGGGTCACAATTTCAGCAAAAATCTGACTTTTGGCAATTCACTCAAAAATGGTGTCAAAAGCTTGAAAATGCTCCCCTGAAAGGTTTGGCACTCGAAACAGAAGGCTTTTTATCACAGGACAAGAAATCAGCCCTCAAAAACGTAACCGGCAGAAAATATTTTTTTGAAGACATCCCTAAGCCCCGGGGTCACAATTTCAGCAAAAATCTGACTTTTGTCTATTCACTCAAAAATGGTGCCAACCAATTGCAAATGCTCCCCTGAAAGGTTTGGCACTCGAAACAGAAGGCTTTTTATCACAGGACAAGAAATCAGCCCTCAAAAACATATCCGGCAGAAAATATTTTTTTGAAGAAATCCCTAAGCCCCGGGGTCACAATTTCAGCAAAAATCTGACTTTTGGCAATTCACACAAAAATGGTGCCAAAAGCTTGAAAATACTCCCCTGAAAGGTTTGGCACTCGAAACGGAAGGCTTTTTATCACAGGACAAGAAATCTGCCCTCAAAAACTTAACCGGCAGAAAATATTTTTTTGAACAAATCCCTAAGCCCCGGGGTCACAATTTCAGCAAAAATCTGACTTTTGGCAATTCACACAAAAATGGTGCCAAAAGCTTGAAAATGCTCCCCTGAAAGGTTTGGCACTCGAAATGGAAGGCTTTTTATCACAGGACAAGAAATCAGCCCTCAAAAACTTAACCGGCAGAAAATATTTTTTTGAACAAATCCCTAACCCCCGGGGTCACAATTTCAGCAAAAATCTGACTTTTGGCAATTCACTCAAAAATGGTGCCAAAAGCTTGAAAATGCTCCCCTGAAAGGTTTGGCACTCGAAACGGAAGGCTTTTTATCACAGGACAAGAAATCAGCCCTCAAAAACTTAACCGGCAGAAAATATTTTTTTGAAGAAATCCCTAACCCCCAGGGTCACAATTTCAGCAAAAATCTGACTTTTGGCAATTCACTCAAAAATGGTGCCAAAAGCTTGAAAATGCTCCCCTGAAAGGTTTGGCACTCGAAACAGAAGGCTTTTTATCACAGGACAAGAAATCAGCCCTCAAAAACGTAACCGGCAGAAAATATTTTTTTGAAGACATCCCTAAGCCCCGGGGTCACAATTTCAGCAAAAATCTGACTTTTGTCTATTCACTCAAAAATGGTGCCAACCAATTGCAAATGCTCCCCTGAAAGGTTTGGCACTCGAAACAGAAGGCTTTTTATCACAGGACAAGAAATCAGCCCTCAAAAACATATCCGGCAGAAAATATTTTTTTGAAGAAATCCCTAAGCCCCGGGGTCACAATTTCAGCAAAAATCTGACTTTTGGCAATTCACACAAAAATGGTGCCAAAAGCTTGAAAATACTCCCCTGAAAGGTTTGGCACTCGAAACGGAAGGCTTTTTATCACAGGACAAGAAATCTGCCCTCAAAAACTTAACCGGCAGAAAATATTTTTTTGAACAAATCCCTAAGCCCCGGGGTCACAATTTCAGCAAAAATCTGACTTTTGGCAATTCACACAAAAATGGTGCCAAAAGCTTGAAAATGCTCCCCTGAAAGGTTTGGCACTCGAAATGGAAGGCTTTTTATCACAGGACAAGAAATCAGCCCTCAAAAACTTAACCGGCAGAAAATATTTTTTTGAACAAATCCCTAACCCCCGGGGTCACAATTTCAGCAAAAATCTGACTTTTGGCAATTCACTCAAAAATGGTGCCAAAAGCTTGAAAATGCTCCCCTGAAAGGTTTGGCACTCGAAACGGAAGGCTTTTTATCACAGGACAAGAAATCAGCCCTCAAAAACTTAACCGGCAGAAAATATTTTTTTGAAGAAATCCCTAACCCCCAGGGTCACAATTTCAGCAAAAATCTGACTTTTGGCAATTCACTCAAAAATGGTGCCAAAAGCTTGAAAATGCTCCCCTGAAAGGTTTGGCACTCGAAACAGAAGGCTTTTTATCACAGGACAAGAAATCAGCCCTCAAAAACTTATCCGGCAGAAAATATTTTTTTGAACAAATCCCTAAGCCCCGGGGTCACAATTTCAGCAAAAGTCTGACTTTTGGCAATTCACTCAAAAATGGTGCCAAAAGCTTGAAAAAGCTCCCCTGAAAGGTTTGGCACTCGAAACGGAAGGCTTTTTATCACCGGAAAGGAATTCAGCCCTCAAAAACTTAACCGGCAGAAAATATTTTTTTGAAGACATCCCTAAGCCCCGGGGTCACAATTTCAGCAAAAATCTGACTTTTGGCAATTCACTCAAAAATGGTGCCAAAAGCTTGAAAATGCTCCCCTGAAAGGTTTGGCACTCGAAACGGAAGGCTTTTTATCACAGGACAAGAAATCAGCCCTCAAAAACTTATCCGGCAGAAAATATTTTTTTGAAGAAATCCCTAAGCCCCGGGGTCACAATTTCAGCAAAAGTCTGACTTTTGGCAATTCACTCAAAAATGGTGCCAAAAGCTTGAAAAAGCTCCCCTGAAAGGTTTGGCACTCGAAACGGAAGGCTTTTTATCACCGGAAAGGAATTCAGCCCTCAAAAACTTAATCGGCAGAAAATATTTTTTTGAAGACATCCCTAAGCCCCGGGGTCACAATTTCAGCAAAAATCTGACTTTTGGCAATTCACTCAAAAATGGTGCCAAAAGCTTGAAAATGCTCCCCTGAAAGGTTTGGCACTCGAAACGGAAGGCTTTTTATAACAGGACAAGAAATCAGCCCTTAAAAACTTATCCGGCAAAAAAATTTTTTTTGAAGAAATCCCTAACCCCCGGTGTCACAATTTCAGCAAAAATCTGACTTTTGGCAATTCACTCAAAAATGGTGCCAAAAGCTTGAAAATGCTCCCCTGAAAGGTTTGGCACTCGAAACGGAAGGCTTTTTATCACAGGACAAGAAATCAGCCCTCAAAAACTTATCCGGCAGAAAATATTTTTTTGAATAAATCCCTAAGCCCCGGGGTCACAATTTCAGCAAAAATCTGACTTTTGGCAATTCACTCAAAAATGGTGCCAAAAGCTTGAAAATGCTCCCCTGAAAGGTTTGGCACTTGAAATGGAAGGCTTTTTATCACAGGACAAGAAATCAGCCCTCAAAAACTTATCCGGCAGAAAATATTTTTTTGAAGAAATCCCTAAGCCCCGGGGTCACAATTTCAGCAAAAGTCTGACTTTTGGCAATTCACTCAAAAATGGTGCCAAAAGCTTGAAAAAGCTCCCCTGAAAGGTTTGGCACTCGAAACGGAAGGCTTTTTATCACCGGAAAGGAATTCAGCCCTCAAAAACTTAACCGGCAGAAAATATTTTTTTGAAGAAATCCCTAAGCCCCGGGGTCACAATTTCAGCAAAAATCTGACTTTTGGCAATTCACTCAAAAATGGTGCCAAAAGCTTGAAAATGCTCCCCTGAAAGGTTTGGCACTCGAAACGGAAGGCTTTTTATCACAGGACAAGAAATCAGCCCTCAAAAACTTATCCGGCAGAAAATATTTTTTTGAAGAAATCCCTAAGCCCCGGGGTCACAATTTCAGCAAAAGTCTGACTTTTGGCAATTCACTCAAAAATGGTGCCAAAAGCTTGAAAAAGCTCCCCTGAAAGGTTTGGCACTCGAAACGGAAGGCTTTTTATCACCGGAAAGGAATTCAGCCCTCAAAAACTTAATCGGCAGAAAATATTTTTTTGAAGACATCCCTAAGCCCCGGGGTCACAATTTCAGCAAAAATCTGACTTTTGGCAATTCACTCAAAAATGGTGCCAAAAGCTTGAAAATGCTCCCCTGAAAGGTTTGGCACTCGAAACGGAAGGCTTTTTATAACAGGACAAGAAATCAGCCCTTAAAAACTTATCCGGCAAAAAAATTTTTTTTGAAGAAATCCCTAACCCCCGGTGTCACAATTTCAGCAAAAATCTGACTTTTGGCAATTCACTCAAAAATGGTGCCAAAAGCTTGAAATTGCTCCCCTGAAAGGTTTGGCACTCGAAACGGAAGGCTTTTTATCACAGGACAAGAAATCAGCCCTCAAAAACTTATCCGGCAGAAAATATTTTTTTGAATAAATCCCTAAGCCCCGGGGTCACAATTTCAGCAAAAATCTGACTTTTGGCAATTCACTCAAAAATGGTGCCAAAAGCTTGAAAATGCTCCCCTGAAAGGTTTGGCACTTGAAATGGAAGGCTTTTTATCACAGGACAAGAAATCAGCCCTCAAAAACTTATCCGGCAGAAAATATTTTTTTGAAGAAATCCCTAAGCCCCGGGGTCACAATTTCAGCAAAAGTCTGACTTTTGGCAATTCACTCAAAAATGGTGCCAAAAGCTTGAAAAAGCTCCCCTGAAAGGTTTGGCACTCGAAACGGAAGGCTTTTTATCACCGGAAAGGAATTCAGCCCTCAAAAACTTAACCGGCAGAAAATATTTTTTTGAAGACATCCCTAAGCCCCGGGGTCACAATTTCAGCAAAAATCTGACTTTTGGCAATTCACTCAAAAATGGTGCCAAAAGCTTGAAAATGCTCCCCTGAAAGGTTTGGCACTCGAAACGGAAGGCTTTTTATCACAGGACAAGAAATCAGCCCTCAAAAACTCATCCGGCAGAAAATATTTTTTTGAAGAAATCCCTAACCCCCGGGGTCACAATTTCAGCAAAAATCTGACTTTTGGCAATTCACTCAAAAATGGTGCCAAAAGCTTGAAAAAGCTCCCCTGAAAGGTTTGGCACTCGAAACGGAAGGCTTTTTATCACCGGAAAGGAATTCAGCCCTCAAAAACTTAACCGGCAGAAAATATTTTTTTGAAGACATCCCTAACCCCCGGGGTCACAATTTCAGCAAAAATCTGACTTTTGGCAATTCACTCAAAAATGGTGCCAGAAGCTTGAAAATGCTCTCCTGAAAGGTTTGGAACTTGAAACGGAAGGCTTTTTATCACAGGACAAGAAATCAGTCCTCAAAAAATTAACCGGCAGAAAATATTTTTTTAAAAAAATCCCTAAGCCGCGGGGTCACAATTTCAGCAAAAATCTGACTTTTGGCAATTCACTCAAAAATGGTGCCAAAAGCTTGAAAATGCTCCCCTGAAAGGTTTGGCACTCGAAACAGAAGGCTTTTTATCACAGGACAAGAAATCAGCCCTCAAAAACTTAACCGGCAGAAAATATTTTTTTGAAGACATCCCTAAGCCCCGGGGTCACAATTTCAGCAAAAATCTGACTTTTGGCAGTTCACTCAAAAATGGTGCCAATCAGTTGCAAATGCTCCCCTGAAAGGCTTGGCACTCGAAACAGAAGGCTTTTTATCACAGGACAAGAAATCAGCCCTCAAAAACATATCCGGCAGAAAATATTTTTTTGAAGAAATCCCTAACCCCCGGGGTCACAATTTCAGCAAAAATCTGACTTTTGGCAATTCACTCAAAAATGGTGCCAAAAGCTTGAAAAAGCTCCCCTGAAAGGTTTGGCACTCGAAACGGAAGGCTTTTTATCACCGGAAAGGAATTCAGCCCTCAAAAACTTAACCGGCAGAAAATATTTTTTTGAAGAAATCCCTAACCCCCGGGGTCACAATTTCAGCAAAAATCTGACTTTTGGCAATTCACTCAAAAATGGTGCCAAAAGCTTGAAAATGCTCCCCTGAAAGGTTTGGCACTCGAAACGGAAGGCTTTTTATCACAGGACAAGAAATCAGCCCTCAAAAACTTATCCGGCAGAAAATATTCTTTTGAAAAAATCCCTAAGCCCCGGGGTCACAATTTCAGCAAAAATCTGACTTTTGGCAATTCATTCAGAAATGGTGCCAAAAGCTAGAAAATGCTCCCCTGAAAGGTTTGGCACTCGAAACGGAAGGCTTTTTATCACAGGACAAGAAATCAGCCCTCAAAAACTTAAGCGGCAGAAAATATTTTTTTGAACAAATCCCTAAGCCACGGGGTCACAATTTCAGCAAAAATCTGACTTTTGGCAATTCACTCAAAAATGGTGCCAAAAGCTTGAAAATGCTCCCCTGAAAGGTTTGACACTCGAAACGGAAGGCTTTTTATCACAGGACAAGAAATCAGCCCTCAAAAACTTATCCGGCAGAAAATATTTTTTTGAAGAAATCCCTAACCCCCGGGGTCACAATTTCAGCAAAAATCTGACTTTTGGCAATTCACTCAAAAATGGTGCCAAAAGCTTGAAAATGCTCCCCTGAAAGGTTTGGCACTCGAAACAGAAGGCTTTTTATCAGAGGACAAGAAATCAGCCCTCAAAAACTTATCCGGCAGAAAATATTTTTTTGAAGAAATCCCTAACCCCCGGGGTCACAATTTCAGCAAAAGTCTGACTTTTGGCAATTCACTCAAAAATGGTGCCAAAAGCTTGAAAAAGCTCCCCTGAAAGGTTTGGCACTCGAAACGGAAGGCTTTTTATCACCGGAAAGGAATTCAGCCCTCAAAAACTTAACCGGCAGAAAATATTTTTTTGAAGACATCCCTAAGCCCCGGGGTCACAATTTCAGCAAAAATCTGACTTTTGGCAATTCACTCAAAAATGGTGCCAAAAGCTTGAAAATGCTCCCCTGAAAGCTTTGGCACTCGAAACGGAAGGCTTTTTATCACAGGACAAGAAATCAGCCCTCAAAAACTTATCCGGCAGAAAATATTTTTTTGAAGAAATCCCTAACCCCCGGGGTCACAATTTCAGCAAAAATCTGACTTTTGGCAATTCACTCAAAAATGGTGCCAGAAGCTTGAAAATGCTCTCCTGAAAGGTTTGGCACTTGAAACGGAAGGCTTTTTATCACAGGACAAGAAATCAGCCCTCAAAAACTTAACCGGCAGAAAATATTTTTTTGAAAAAATCCCTAAGCCCCGGGGTCACAATTTCAGCAAAAATCTGACTTTTGGCAATTCACTCAAAAATGGTGCCAACCAGTTGCAAATGCTCCCCTGAAAGGCTTGGCACTCGAAACAGAAGGCTTTTTATCACAGGACAAGAAATCAACCCTCAAAAACATATCCGGCAGAAAATATTTTTTTGAAGAAATCCCTAACCCCCGGGGTCACAATTTCAGCAAAAATCTGACTTTTGGCAATTCACTCAAAAATGGTGCCAAAAGCTTGAAAAAGCTCCCCTGAAAGGTTTGGCACTCGAAACGGAAGGCTTTTTATCACCGGAAAGGAATTCAGCCCTCAAAAACTTAACCGGCAGAAAATATTTTTTTGAAGAAATCCCTAACCCCCGGGGTCACAATTTCAGCAAAAATCTGACTTTTGGCAATTCACTCAAAAATGGTGCCAAAAGCTTGAAAATGCTCCCCTGAAAGGTTTGGCACTCGAAACGGAAGGCTTTTTATCACAGGACAAGAAATCAGCCCTCAAAAACTTATCCGGCAGAAAATATTCTTTTGAAAAAATCCCTAAGCCCCGGGGTCACAATTTCAGCAAAAATCTGACTTTTGGCAATTCACTCAAAAATGGTGCCAAAAGCTAGAAAATGCTCCCCTGAAAGGTTTGGCACTCGAAACGGAAGGCTTTTTATCACAGGACAAGAAATCAGCTCTCAAAAACTTAAGTGGCAGAAAATATTTTTTTGAACAAATCCCTAAGCCCCGGGGTCACAATTTCAGCAAAAATCTGACTTTTGGCAATTCACTCAAAAATGGTGCCAAAAGCTTGAAAATGCTGCCCTGAAAGGTTTGGCACTCGAAATGGAAGGCTTCTTATCACAGGACAAGAAATCAGCCCTCAAAAACTTAACCGGAAGAAAATATTTTTTTTGAAGAAATCCCTAACCCCCGGGGTCACAATTTCAGCAAAAATCTGACCTTTGGCAATTCACACAAAAATGGTGCCAAAAGCTTGAAAATGCTCCCCTGAAAGGTTTGGCACTCGAAATGGAAGGCTTCTTATCACAGGACAAGAAATCAGCCCTCAAAAACTTAACCGGCAGAAAATATTTTTTTGAACAAATCCCTAAGCCCCGGCGTCACAATTTCAGCAAAAATCTGACTTTTGGCAATTCACTCAAAAATGGTGCCAAAAGCTTGAAAATGCTCCCCTGAAAGGTTTGGCACTCGAAACGGAAGGCTTTTTATCACAGGACAAGAAATCAGCCCTCAAAAACTTATCCGGCAGAAAATATTTTTTTGAAGAAATCCCTAAGCCCCGGGGTCACAATTTCAGCAAAAGTCTGACTTTTGGCAATTCACTCAAAAATGGTGCCAAAAGCTTGAAAAAGCTCCCCTGAAAGGTTTGGCACTCGAAACGGAAGGCTTTTTATCACCGGAAAGGAATTCAGCCCTCAAAAACTTAATCGGCAGAAAATATTTTTTTGAAGACATCCCTAAGCCCCGGGGTCACAATTTCAGCAAAAATCTGACTTTTGGCAATTCACTCAAAAATGGTGCCAAAAGCTTGAAAATGCTCCCCTGAAAGGTTTGGCACTCGAAACGGAAGGCTTTTTATAACAGGACAAGAAATCAGCCCTTAAAAACTTATCCGGCAAAAAAATTTTTTTTGAAGAAATCCCTAACCCCCGGTGTCACAATTTCAGCAAAAATCTGACTTTTGGCAATTCACTCAAAAATGGTGCCAAAAGCTTGAAATTGCTCCCCTGAAAGGTTTGGCACTCGAAACGGAAGGCTTTTTATCACAGGACAAGAAATCAGCCCTCAAAAACTTATCCGGCAGAAAATATTTTTTTGAAGAAATCCCTAAGCCCCGGGGTCACAATTTCAGCAAAAGTCTGACTTTTGGCAATTCACTCAAAAATGGTGCCAAAAGCTTGAAAAAGCTCCCCTGAAAGGTTTGGCACTCGAAACGGAAGGCTTTTTATCACCGGAAAGGAATTCAGCCCTCAAAAACTTAACCGGCAGAAAATATTTTTTTGAAGACATCCCTAAGCCCCGGGGTCACAATTTCAGCAAAAATCTGACTTTTGGCAATTCACTCAAAAATGGTGCCAAAAGCTTGAAAATGCTCCCCTGAAAGGTTTGGCACTCGAAACGGAAGGCTTTTTATCACAGGACAAGAAATCAGCCCTCAAAAACTCATCCGGCAGAAAATATTTTTTTGAAGAAATCCCTAACCCCCGGGGTCACAATTTCAGCAAAAATCTGACTTTTGGCAATTCACTCAAAAATGGTGCCAAAAGCTTGAAAAAGCTCCCCTGAAAGGTTTGGCACTCGAAACGGAAGGCTTTTTATCACCGGAAAGGAATTCAGCCCTCAAAAACTTAACCGGCAGAAAATATTTTTTTGAAGACATCCCTAACCCCCGGGGTCACAATTTCAGCAAAAATCTGACTTTTGGCAATTCACTCAAAAATGGTGCCAGAAGCTTGAAAATGCTCTCCTGAAAGGTTTGGAACTTGAAACGGAAGGCTTTTTATCACAGGACAAGAAATCAGTCCTCAAAAAATTAACCGGCAGAAAATATTTTTTTAAAAAAATCCCTAAGCCGCGGGGTCACAATTTCAGCAAAAATCTGACTTTTGGCAATTCACTCAAAAATGGTGCCAAAAGCTTGAAAATGCTCCCCTGAAAGGTTTGGCACTCGAAACAGAAGGCTTTTTATCACAGGACAAGAAATCAGCCCTCAAAAACTTAACCGGCAGAAAATATTTTTTTGAAGACATCCCTAAGCCCCGGGGTCACAATTTCAGCAAAAATCTGACTTTTGGCAATTCACTCAAAAATGGTGCCAAAAGCTTGAAAATGCTCCCCTGAAAGCTTTGGCACTCGAAACGGAAGGCTTTTTATCACAGGACAAGAAATCAGCCCTCAAAAACTTATCCGGCAGAAAATATTTTTTTGAAGAAATCCCTAACCCCCGGGGTCACAATTTCAGCAAAAATCTGACTTTTGGCAATTCACTCAAAAATGGTGCCAGAAGCTTGAAAATGCTCTCCTGAAAGGTTTGGCACTTGAAACGGAAGGCTTTTTATCACAGGACAAGAAATCAGCCCTCAAAAACTTAACCGGCAGAAAATATTTTTTTGAAAAAATCCCTAAGCCCCGGGGTCACAATTTCAGCAAAAATCTGACTTTTGGCAATTCACTCAAAAATGGTGCCAACCAGTTGCAAATGCTCCCCTGAAAGGCTTGGCACTCGAAACAGAAGGCTTTTTATCACAGGACAAGAAATCAACCCTCAAAAACATATCCGGCAGAAAATATTTTTTTGAAGAAATCCCTAACCCCCGGGGTCACAATTTCAGCAAAAATCTGACTTTTGGCAATTCACTCAAAAATGGTGCCAAAAGCTTGAAAAAGCTCCCCTGAAAGGTTTGGCACTCGAAACGGAAGGCTTTTTATCACCGGAAAGGAATTCAGCCCTCAAAAACTTAACCGGCAGAAAATATTCTTTTGAAAAAATCCCTAAGCCCCGGGGTCACAATTTCAGCAAAAATCTGACTTTTGGCAATTCACTCAAAAATGGTGCCAAAAGCTAGAAAATGCTCCCCTGAAAGGTTTGGCACTCGAAACGGAAGGCTTTTTATCACAGGACAAGAAATCAGCTCTCAAAAACTTAAGCGGCAGAAAATATTTTTTTGAACAAATCCCTAAGCCCCGGGGTCACAATTTCAGCAAAAATCTGACTTTTGGCAATTCACTCAAAAATGGTGCCAAAAGCTTGAAAATGCTGCCCTGAAAGGTTTGGCACTCGAAATGGAAGGCTTCTTATCACAGGACAAGAAATCAGCCCTCAAAAACTTAACCGGAAGAAAATATTTTTTTTGAAGAAATCCCTAACCCCCGGGGTCACAATTTCAGCAAAAATCTGACCTTTGGCAATTCACACAAAAATGGTGCCAAAAGCTTGAAAATGCTCCCCTGAAAGGTTTGGCACTCGAAATGGAAGGCTTCTTATCACAGGACAAGAAATCAGCCCTCAAAAACTTAACCGGCAGAAAATATTTTTTTGAACAAATCCCTAAGCCCCGGCGTCACAATTTCAGCAAAAATCTGACTTTTGGCAATTCACTCAAAAATGGTGCCAAAAGCTTGAAAATGCTCCCCTGAAAGGTTTGGCACTCGAAACGGAAGGCTTTTTATCACAGGACAAGAAATCAGCCCTCAAAAACTTATCCGGCAGAAAATATTTTTTTGAAGAAATCCCTAAGCCCCGGGGTCACAATTTCAGCAAAAGTCTGACTTTTGGCAATTCACTCAAAAATGGTGCCAAAAGCTTGAAAAAGCTCCCCTGAAAGGTTTGGCACTCGAAACGGAAGGCTTTTTATCACCGGAAAGGAATTCAGCCCTCAAAAACTTAATCGGCAGAAAATATTTTTTTGAAGACATCCCTAAGCCCCGGGGTCACAATTTCAGCAAAAATCTGACTTTTGGCAATTCACTCAAAAATGGTGCCAAAAGCTTGAAAATGCTCCCCTGAAAGGTTTGGCACTCGAAACGGAAGGCTTTTTATAACAGGACAAGAAATCAGCCCTTAAAAACTTATCCGGCAAAAAAATTTTTTTTGAAGAAATCCCTAACCCCCGGTGTCACAATTTCAGCAAAAATCTGACTTTTGGCAATTCACTCAAAAATGGTGCCAAAAGCTTGAAATTGCTCCCCTGAAAGGTTTGGCACTCGAAACGGAAGGCTTTTTATCACAGGACAAGAAATCAGCCCTCAAAAACTTATCCGGCAGAAAATATTTTTTTGAATAAATCCCTAAGCCCCGGGGTCACAATTTCAGCAAAAATCTGACTTTTGGCAATTCACTCAAAAATGGTGCCAAAAGCTTGAAAATGCTCCCCTGAAAGGTTTGGCACTTGAAATGGAAGGCTTTTTATCACAGGACAAGAAATCAGCCCTCAAAAACTTATCCGGCAGAAAATATTTTTTTGAAGAAATCCCTAAGCCCCGGGGTCACAATTTCAGCAAAAGTCTGACTTTTGGCAATTCACTCAAAAATGGTGCCAAAAGCTTGAAAAAGCTCCCCTGAAAGGTTTGGCACTCGAAACGGAAGGCTTTTTATCACCGGAAAGGAATTCAGCCCTCAAAAACTTAACCGGCAGAAAATATTTTTTTGAAGACATCCCTAAGCCCCGGGGTCACAATTTCAGCAAAAATCTGACTTTTGGCAATTCACTCAAAAATGGTGCCAAAAGCTTGAAAATGCTCCCCTGAAAGGTTTGGCACTCGAAACGGAAGGCTTTTTATCACAGGACAAGAAATCAGCCCTCAAAAACTCATCCGGCAGAAAATATTTTTTTGAAGAAATCCCTAACCCCCGGGGTCACAATTTCAGCAAAAATCTGACTTTTGGCAATTCACTCAAAAATGGTGCCAAAAGCTTGAAAAAGCTCCCCTGAAAGGTTTGGCACTCGAAACGGAAGGCTTTTTATCACCGGAAAGGAATTCAGCCCTCAAAAACTTAACCGGCAGAAAATATTTTTTTGAAGACATCCCTAACCCCCGGGGTCACAATTTCAGCAAAAATCTGACTTTTGGCAATTCACTCAAAAATGGTGCCAGAAGCTTGAAAATGCTCTCCTGAAAGGTTTGGAACTTGAAACGGAAGGCTTTTTATCACAGGACAAGAAATCAGTCCTCAAAAAATTAACCGGCAGAAAATATTTTTTTAAAAAAATCCCTAAGCCGCGGGGTCACAATTTCAGCAAAAATCTGACTTTTGGCAATTCACTCAAAAATGGTGCCAAAAGCTTGAAAATGCTCCCCTGAAAGGTTTGGCACTCGAAACAGAAGGCTTTTTATCACAGGACAAGAAATCAGCCCTCAAAAACTTAACCGGCAGAAAATATTTTTTTGAAGACATCCCTAAGCCCCGGGGTCACAATTTCAGCAAAAATCTGACTTTTGGCAGTTCACTCAAAAATGGTGCCAATCAGTTGCAAATGCTCCCCTGAAAGGCTTGGCACTCGAAACAGAAGGCTTTTTATCACAGGACAAGAAATCAGCCCTCAAAAACATATCCGGCAGAAAATATTTTTTTGAAGAAATCCCTAACCCCCGGGGTCACAATTTCAGCAAAAATCTGACTTTTGGCAATTCACTCAAAAATGGTGCCAAAAGCTTGAAAAAGCTCCCCTGAAAGGTTTGGCACTCGAAACGGAAGGCTTTTTATCACCGGAAAGGAATTCAGCCCTCAAAAACTTAACCGGCAGAAAATATTTTTTTGAAGAAATCCCTAACCCCCGGGGTCACAATTTCAGCAAAAATCTGACTTTTGGCAATTCACTCAAAAATGGTGCCAAAAGCTTGAAAATGCTCCCCTGAAAGGTTTGGCACTCGAAACGGAAGGCTTTTTATCACAGGACAAGAAATCAGCCCTCAAAAACTTATCCGGCAGAAAATATTCTTTTGAAAAAATCCCTAAGCCCCGGGGTCACAATTTCAGCAAAAATCTGACTTTTGGCAATTCATTCAGAAATGGTGCCAAAAGCTAGAAAATGCTCCCCTGAAAGGTTTGGCACTCGAAACGGAAGGCTTTTTATCACAGGACAAGAAATCAGCCCTCAAAAACTTAAGCGGCAGAAAATATTTTTTTGAAGAAATCCCTAACCCCCGGGGTCACAATTTCAGCAAAAATCTGACTTTTGGCAATTCACTCAAAAATGGTGCCAAAAGCTTGAAAATGCTCCCCTGAAAGGTTTGGCACTCGAAACAGAAGGCTTTTTATCAGAGGACAAGAAATCAGCCCTCAAAAACTTATCCGGCAGAAAATATTTTTTTGAAGAAATCCCTAACCCCCGGGGTCACAATTTCAGCAAAAGTCTGACTTTTGGCAATTCACTCAAAAATGGTGCCAAAAGCTTGAAAAAGCTCCCCTGAAAGGTTTGGCACTCGAAACGGAAGGCTTTTTATCACCGGAAAGGAATTCAGCCCTCAAAAACTTAACCGGCAGAAAATATTTTTTTGAAGACATCCCTAAGCCCCGGGGTCACAATTTCAGCAAAAATCTGACTTTTGGCAATTCACTCAAAAATGGTGCCAAAAGCTTGAAAATGCTCCCCTGAAAGCTTTGGCACTCGAAACGGAAGGCTTTTTATCACAGGACAAGAAATCAGCCCTCAAAAACTTATCCGGCAGAAAATATTTTTTTGAAGAAATCCCTAACCCCCGGGGTCACAATTTCAGCAAAAATCTGACTTTTGGCAATTCACTCAAAAATGGTGCCAGAAGCTTGAAAATGCTCTCCTGAAAGGTTTGGCACTTGAAACGGAAGGCTTTTTATCACAGGACAAGAAATCAGCCCTCAAAAACTTAACCGGCAGAAAATATTTTTTTGAAAAAATCCCTAAGCCCCCGGGGTCACAATTTCAGCAAAAATCTGACTTTTGGCAATTCACTCAAAAATGGTGCCAACCAGTTGCAAATGCTCCCCTGAAAGGCTTGGCACTCGAAACAGAAGGCTTTTTATCACAGGACAAGAAATCAACCCTCAAAAACATATCCGGCAGAAAATATTTTTTTGAAGAAATCCCTAACCCCCGGGGTCACAATTTCAGCAAAAATCTGACTTTTGGCAATTCACTCAAAAATGGTGCCAAAAGCTTGAAAAAGCTCCCCTGAAAGGTTTGGCACTCGAAACGGAAGGCTTTTTATCACCGGAAAGGAATTCAGCCCTCAAAAACTTAACCGGCAGAAAATATTTTTTTGAAGAAATCCCTAACCCCCGGGGTCACAATTTCAGCAAAAATCTGACTTTTGGCAATTCACTCAAAAATGGTGCCAAAAGCTTGAAAATGCTCCCCTGAAAGGTTTGGCACTCGAAACGGAAGGCTTTTTATCACAGGACAAGAAATCAGCCCTCAAAAACTTATCCGGCAGAAAATATTCTTTTGAAAAAATCCCTAAGCCCCGGGGTCACAATTTCAGCAAAAATCTGACTTTTGGCAATTCACTCAAAAATGGTGCCAAAAGCTAGAAAATGCTCCCCTGAAAGGTTTGGCACTCGAAACGGAAGGCTTTTTATCACAGGACAAGAAATCAGCTCTCAAAAACTTAAGCGGCAGAAAATATTTTTTTGAACAAATCCCTAAGCCCCGGGGTCACAATTTCAGCAAAAATCTGACTTTTGGCAATTCACTCAAAAATGGTGCCAAAAGCTTGAAAATGCTGCCCTGAAAGGTTTGGCACTCGAAATGGAAGGCTTCTTATCACAGGACAAGAAATCAGCCCTCAAAAACTTAACCGGAAGAAAATATTTTTTTTGAAGAAATCCCTAACCCCCGGGGTCACAATTTCAGCAAAAATCTGACCTTTGGCAATTCACACAAAAATGGTGCCAAAAGCTTGAAAATGCTCCCCTGAAAGGTTTGGCACTCGAAATGGAAGGCTTCTTATCACAGGACAAGAAATCAGCCCTCAAAAACTTAACCGGCAGAAAATATTTTTTTGAACAAATCCCTAAGCCCCGGGGTCACAATTTCAGCAAAAATCTGACTTTTGGCTATTCACTCAAAAATGGTGCCAACCAGTTGCAAATGCTCCCCTGAAAGGTTTGGCACTCGAAACAGAAGGCTTTTTATCACAGGACAAGAAATCAGCCCTCAAAAACTTAAGCGGCAGAAAATATTTTTTTGAACAAATCCCTAAGCCCCGGGGTCACAATTTCAGCAAAAATCTGACTTTTGGCAATTCATTCAAAAATGGTGCCAAAAGCTAGAAAATGCTCCCCTGAAAGGTTTGGCACTCGAAACTGAATGCTTTTTATCACAGGACAAGAAATCAGCCCTCAAAAACTTAACCGGCAGAAAATATTTTTTTGAAGACATCCCTAAGCCCCGGGGTCACAATTTCAGCAAAAATCTGACTTTTGGCAATTCACGCAAAAATGGTGCCAAAAGCTTGAAAATGCTCTCCTGAAAGGTTTGGCACTCGAAACAGAAGGCTTTTTATCACAGGACAAGAAATCAGCCCTCTAAAACTTATCCGGTAGAAAATATTTTTTTGAAGACATCCCTAAGCCCCGGGGTCACAATTTCAGCAAAAATCTGACTTTTGGCAATTCACTCAAAAATGGTGTCAAAAGCTTGAAAATGCTCCCCTGAAAGGTTTGGCACTCGAAACAGAAGGCTTTTTATCACAGGACAAGAAATCAGCCCTCAAAAACGTAACCGGCAGAAAATATTTTTTTGAAGACATCCCTAAGCCCCGGGGTCACAATTTCAGCAAAAATCTGACTTTTGTCTATTCACTCAAAAATGGTGCCAACCAGTTGCAAATGCTCCCCTGAAAGGTTTGGCACTCGAAACAGAAGGCTTTTTATCACAGGACAAGAAATCAGCCCTCAAAAACATATCCGGCAGAAAATATTTTTTTGAAGAAATCCCTAACCCCCGGGGTCACAATTTCAGCAAAAATCTGACTTTTGGCAATTCACTCAAAAATGGTGCCAAAAGCTTGAAAATGCTCCCCTGAAAGGTTTGGCACTCGAAACGGAAGGCTTTTTATCACAGGACAAGAAATCAGCCCTCAAAAACTTATCCGGCAGAAAATATTCTTTTGAAAAAATCCCTAAGCCCCGGGGTCACAATTTCAGCAAAAATCTGACTTTTGGCAATTCACTCAAAAATGGTGCCAAAAGCTAGAAAATGCTCCCCTGAAAGGTTTGGCACTCGAAACTGAATGCTTTTTATCACAGGACAAGAAATCAGCCCTCAAAAACTTAACCGGCAGAAAATATTTTTTTGAAAAAATCCCTAACCCCCGGGGTCACAATTTCAGCAAAAATCTGACTTTTGGCAATTCACGCAAAAATGGTGCCAAAAGCTTGAAAATGCTCTCCTGAAAGGTTTGGCACTCGAAACAGAAGGCTTTTTATCACAGGACAAGAAATCAGCCCTCTAAAACTTATCCGGTAGAAAATATTTTTTTGAAGACATCCCTAAGCCCCGGGGTCACAATTTCAGCAAAAATCTGACTTTTGGCAATTCACTCAAAAATGGTGTCAAAAGCTTGAAAATGCTCCCCTGAAAGGTTTGGCACTCGAAACAGAAGGCTTTTTATCACAGGACAAGAAATCAGCCCTCAAAAACGTAACCGGCAGAAAATATTTTTTTGAAGACATCCCTAACCCCCGGGGTCACAATTTCAGCAAAAATCTGACTTTTGTCTATTCACTCAAAAATGGTGCCAACCAGTTGCAAATGCTCCCCTGAAAGGTTTGGCACTCGAAACAGAAGGCTTTTTATCACAGGACAAGAAATCAGCCCTCAAAAACATATCCGGCAGAAAATATTTTTTTGAAGAAATCCCTAAGCCCCGGGGTCACAATTTCAGCAAAAATCTGACTTTTGGCAATTCACACAAAAATGGTGCCAAAAGCTTGAAAATGCTCCCCTGAAAGGTTTGGCACTCGAAACGGAAGGCTTTTTAGCACAGGACAAGAAATCTGCCCTCAAAAACTTAACCGGCAGAAAATATTTTTTTGAACAAATCCCTAAGCCCCGGGGTCACAATTTCAGCAAAAATCTGACTTTTGGCAATTCACACAAAAATGGTGCCAAAAGCTTGAAAATGCTCCCCTGAAAGGTTTGGCACTCGAAATGGGAGGCTTTTTATCACAGGACAAGAAATCAGCCCTCAAAAACTTAACCGGCAGAAAATATTTTTTTGAACAAATCCCTAAGCCCGGGGGTCACAATTTCAGCAAAAATCTGACTTTTGGCAATTCACTCAAAAATGGTGCCAAAAGCTTGAAAATGCTCCCCTGAAAGGTTTGGCACTCGAAACGGAAGGCTTTTTATCACAGGACAAGAAATCAGCCCTCAAAAACTTATCCGGCAGAAAATATTTTTTTGAAGAAATCCCTAACCCCCGGGGTCACAATTTCAGCAAAAATCTGACTTTTGGCAATTCACTCAAAAATGGTGCCAAAAGCTTGAAAATGCTCCCCTGAAAGGTTTGGCACTCGAAACAGAAGGCTTTTTATCAGAGGACAAGAAATCAGCCCTCAAAAACTTATCCGGCAGAAAATATTTTTTTGAAGAAATCCCTAACCCCCGGGGTCACAATTTCAGCAAAAGTCTGACTTTTGGCAATTCACTCAAAAATGGTGCCAAAAGCTTGAAAAAGCTCCCCTGAAAGGTTTGGCACTCGAAACGGAAGGCTTTTTATCACCGGAAAGGAATTCAGCCCTCAAAAACTTAACCGGCAGAAAATATTTTTTTGAAGACATCCCTAACCCCCGGGGTCACAATTTCAGCAAAAATCTGACTTTTGGCAATTCACTCAAAAATGGTGCCAAAAGCTTGAAAAAGCTCCCCTGAAAGGTTTGGCACTCGAAACGGAAGGCTTTTTATCACCGGAAAGGAATTCAGCCCTCAAAAACTTAACCGGCAGAAAATATTTTTTTGAAAAAATCCCTAAGCCCCGGGGTCACAATTTCAGCAAAAATCTGACTTTTGGCAATTCACTCAAAAATGGTGCCAACCAGTTGCAAATGCTCCCCTGAAAGGCTTGGCACTCGAAACAGAAGGCTTTTTATCACAGGACAAGAAATCAACCCTCAAAAACATATCCGGCAGAAAATATTTTTTTGAAGAAATCCCTAACCCCCGGGGTCACAATTTCAGCAAAAATCTGACTTTTGGCAATTCACTCAAAAATGGTGCCAAAAGCTTGAAAAAGCTCCCCTGAAAGGTTTGGCACTCGAAATGGAAGGCTTCTTATCACAGGACAAGAAATCAGCCCTCAAAAACTTAACCGGCAGAAAATATTTTTTTTGAAGAAATCCCTAACCCCCGGGGTCACAATTTCAGCAAAAATCTGACCTTTGGCAATTCACTCAAAAATGGTGCCAAAAGCTTGAAAATGCTCCCCTGAAAGGTTTGGCACTCGAAATGGAAGGCTTCTTATCACAGGACAAGAAATCAGCCCTCAAAAACTTAACCGGCAGAAAATATTTTTTTGAACAAATCCCTAACCCCCGGGGTCACAATTTCAGCAAAAATCTGACTTTTGGCTATTCACTCAAAAATGGTGCCAACCAGTTGCAAATGCTCCCCTGAAAGGTTTGGCACTCGAAACAGAAGGCTTTTTATCACAGGACAAGAAATCAGCCCTCAAAAACTTATCCGGCAGAAAATATTTTTTTGAAGAAATCCCTAACCCCCGGGGTCACAATTTCAGCAAAAATCTGACTTTTGGCAATTCACTCAAAAATGGTGCCAAAAGCTTGAAAATGCTCCCCTGAAAGGTTTGGCACTCGAAACAGAAGGCTTTTTATCAGAGGACAAGAAATCAGCCCTCAAAAACTTATCCGGCAGAAAATATTTTTTTGAAGAAATCCCTAACCCCCGGGGTCACAATTTCAGCAAAAGTCTGACTTTTGGCAATTCACTCAAAAATGGTGCCAAAAGCTTGAAAAAGCTCCCCTGAAAGGTTTGGCACTCGAAACGGAAGGCTTTTTATCACCGGAAAGGAATTCAGCCCTCAAAAACTTAACCGGCAGAAAATATTTTTTTGAAGACATCCCTAAGCCCCGAAGTCACAATTTCAGCAAAAATCTGACTTTTGGCAATTCACTCAAAAATGGTGCCAAAAGCTTGAAAATGCTCCCCTGAAAGGTTTGGCACTCGAAACGGAAGGCTTTTTATCACAGGACAAGAAATCAGCCCTCAAAAACTTATCCGGCAGAAAATATTTTTTTGAAGAAATCCCTAACCCCCGGGGTCACAATTTCAGCAAAAATCTGACTTTTGGCAATTCACTCAAAAATGGTGCCAAAAGCTTGAAAATGCTCCCCTGAAAGGTTTGGCACTCGAAACGGAAGGCTTTTTATCACAGGACAAGAAATCAGCCCTCAAAAACTTAACCGGCAGAAAATATTTTTTTGAACAAATCCCTAAGCCCCGGGGTCACAATTTCAGCAAAAATCTGACTTTTGGCAATTCACTCAAAAATGGTGCCAACCAGTTGCAAATGCTCCCCTGAAAGGCTTGGCACTCGAAACAGAAGGCTTTTTATCACAGGACAAGAAATCAACCCTCAAAAACATATCCGGCAGAAAATATTTTTTTGAAGAAATCCCTAACCCCCGGGGTCACAATTTCAGCAAAAATCTGACTTTTGGCAATTCACTCAAAAATGGTGCCAAAAGCTTGAAAAAGCTCCCCTGAAAGGTTTGGCACTCGAAACGGAAGGCTTTTTATCACCGGAAAGGAATTCAGCCCTCAAAAACTTAACCGGCAGAAAATATTTTTTTGAAGAAATCCCTAACCCCCGGGGTCACAATTTCAGCAAAAATCTGACTTTTGGCAATTCACTCAAAAATGGTGCCAAAAGCTTGAAAATGCTCCCCTGAAAGGTTTGGCACTCGAAACGGAAGGCTTTTTATCACAGGACAAGAAATCAGCCCTCAAAAACTTATCCGGCAGAAAATATTCTTTTGAAAAAATCCCTAAGCCCCGGGGTCACAATTTCAGCAAAAATCTGACTTTTGGCAATTCACTCAAAATTGGTGCCAAAAGCTAGAAAATGCTCCCCTGAAAGGTTTGGCACTCGAAACGGAAGGCTTTTTATCACAGGACAAGAAATCAGCTCTCAAAAACTTAAGCGGCAGAAAATATTTTTTTGAACAAATCCCTAAGCCCCGGGGTCACAATTTCAGCAAAAATCTGACCTTTGGCAATTCACTCAAAAATGGTGCCAAAAGCTTGAAAATGCTGCCCTGAAAGGTTTGGCACTCGAAATGGAAGGCTTCTTATCACAGGACAAGAAATCAGCCCTCAAAAACTTAACCGGAAGAAAATATTTTTTTTGAAGAAATCCCTAACCCCCGGGGTCACAATTTCAGCAAAAATCTGACCTTTGGCAATTCACACAAAAATGGTGCCAAAAGCTTGAAAATGCTCCCCTGAAAGGTTTGGCACTCGAAATGGAAGGCTTCTTATCACAGGACAAGAAATCAGCCCTCAAAAACTTAACCGGCAGAAAATATTTTTTTGAACAAATCCCTAAGCCCCGGGGTCACAATTTCAGCAAAAATCTGACTTTTGGCTATTCACTCAAAAATGGTGCCAACCAGTTGCAAATGCTCCCCTGAAAGGTTTGGCACTCGAAACAGAAGGCTTTTTATCACAGGACAAGAAATCAGCCCTCAAAAACTTAAGCGGCAGAAAATATTTTTTTGAACAAATCCCTAAGCCCCGGGGTCACAATTTCAGCAAAAATCTGACTTTTGGCAATTCATTCAAAAATGGTGCCAAAAGCTTGAAAATGCTCCCCTGAAAGGTTTGGCACTCGAAACGGAAGGCTTTTTATCACAGGACAAGAAATCAGCCCTCAAAAACTTAACCGGCAGAAAATATTTTTTTGAACAAATCCCTAAGCCCCGGGGTCACAATTTCAGCAAAAATCTGACTTTTGGCAATTCACTCAAAAATGGTGCCAGAAGCTTGAAAATGCTCTCCTGAAAGGTTTGGCACTTGAAACGGAAGGCTTTTTATCACAGGACAAGAAATCAGCCCTCAAAAACTTAACCGGCAGAAAATATTTTTTTGAAAAAATCCCTAACCCCCGGGGTCACAATTTCAGCAAAAATCTGACTTTTGGCTATTCACTCAAAAATGGTGCCAACCAGTTGCAAATGCTCCCCTGAAAGGTTTGGCACTCGAAACAGAAGGCTTTTTATCACAGGACAAGAAATCAGCCCTCAAAAACTTATCCGGCAGAAAATATTTTTTTGAAGAAATCCCTAACCCCCGGGGTCACAATTTCAGCAAAAATCTGACTTTTGGCAATTCACTCAAAAATGGTGCCAAAAGCTTGAAAATGCTCCCCTGAAAGGTTTGGCACTCGAAACGGAAGGCTTTTTATCACAGGACAAGAAATCAGCCCTCAAAAACTTAACCGGCAGAAAATATTTTTTTGAACAAATCCCTAAGCCCCGGGGTCACAATTTCAGCAAAAATCTGACTTTTGGCAATTCACTCAAAATTGGTGCCAAAAGCTAGAAAATGCTCCCCTGAAAGGTTTGGCACTCGAAACGGAAGGCTTTTTATCACAGGACAAGAAATCAGCTCTCAAAAACTTAAGCGGCAGAAAATATTTTTTTGAACAAATCCCTAAGCCCCGGGGTCACAATTTCAGCAAAAATCTGACTTTTGGCAATTCACTCAAAAATGGTGCCAAAAGCTTGAAAATGCTGCCCTGAAAGGTTTGGCAGTCGAAATGGAAGGCTTCTTATCACAGGACAAGAAATCAGCCCTCAAAAACTTAACCGGAAGAAAATATTTTTTTTTAAGAAATCCCTAACCCCCGGGGTCACAATTTCAGCAAAAATCTGACCTTTGGCAATTCACACAAAAATGGTGCCAAAAGCTTGAAAATGCTCCCCTGAAAGGTTTGGCACTCGAAATGGAAGGCTTCTTATCACAGGACAAGAAATCAGCCCTCAAAAACTTAACCGGCAGAAAATATTTTTTTGAACAAATCCCTAAGCCCCGGGGTCACAATTTCAGCAAAAATCTGACTTTTGGCTATTCACTCAAAAATGGTGCCAACCAGTTGCAAATGCTCCCCTGAAAGGTTTGGCACTCGAAACAGAAGGCTTTTTATCACAGGACAAGAAATCAGCCCTCAAAAACTTAAGCGGCAGAAAATATTTTTTTGAACAAATCCCTAAGCCCCGGGGTCACAATTTCAGCAAAAATCTGACTTTTGGCAATTCATTCAAAAATGGTGCCAAAAGCTAGAAAATACTCCCCTGAAAGGTTTGGCACTCGAAACTGAATGCTTTTTATCACAGGACAAGAAATCAGCCCTCAAAAACTTAACCGGCAGAAAATATTTTTTTGAAAAAATCCCTAACCCCCGGGGTCACAATTTCAGCAAAAATCTGACTTTTCGCAATTCACGCAAAAATGGTGCCAAAAGCTTGAAAATGCTCTCCTGAAAGGTTTGGGACTCGAAACAGAAGGCTTTTTATCACAGGACAAGAAATCAGCCCTCAAAAACTTATCCGGTAGAAAATATTTTTTTGAAGACATCCCTAAGCCCCGGGGTCACAATTTCAGCAAAAATCTGACTTTTGGCAATTCACTCAAAAATGGTGCCAAAAGCTTGAAAATGCACTCCTGAAAGGTTTGGCACTCGAAAAGGAAGGCTTCTTATCACAGGACAAGAAATCAGCCCTTAAAAACTTAAGTGGCAGAAAATATTTTTTTTGAAGAAATCCCTAACCCCCGGGGTCACAATTTCAGCAAAAATCTGACCTTTGGCAATTCACTCAAAAATGGTGCCAAAAGCTTGAAAATGCTCCCCTGAAAGGTTTGGCACTCGAAACAGAAGGCTTTTTATCACAGGACAAGAAATCAGCCCTCAAAAACTTATCCGGCAGAAAATATTTTTTTGAAGAAATCCCTAACCCCCGGGGTCACAATTTCAGCAAAAATCTGACTTTTGGCAATTCACTCAAAAATGGTGCCAAAAGCTTGAAAATGCTCCCCTGAAAGGTTTGGCACTCGAAACAGAAGGCTTTTTATCACAGGACAAGAAATCAGCCCTCAAAAACTTAACCGGCAGAAAATATTTTTTTGAACAAATCCCTAAGCCCCGGGGTCACAATTTCAGCAAAAATCTGACTTTTGGCAATTCACTCAAAAATGGTGCCAACCAGTTGCAAATGCTCCCCTGAAAGGCTTGGCACTCGAAACAGAAGGCTTTTTATCACAGGACAAGAAATCAACCCTCAAAAACATATCCGGCAGAAAATATTTTTTTGAAGAAATCCCTAACCCCTGGGGTCACAATTTCAGCAAAAATCTGACTTTTGGCAATTCACTCAAAAATGGTGCCAAAAGCTTGAAAAAGCTCCCCTGAAAGGTTTGGCACTCGAAACGGAAGGCTTTTTATCACCGGAAAGGAATTCAGCCCTCAAAAACTTAACCGGCAGAAAATATTTTTTTGAAGAAATCCCTAACCCCCGGGGTCACAATTTCAGCAAAAATCTGACTTTTGGCAATTCACTCAAAAATGGTGCCAAAAGCTTGAAAATGCTCCCCTGAAAGGTTTGGCACTCGAAACGGAAGGCTTTTTATCACAGGACAAGAAATCAGCCCTCAAAAACTTATCCGGCAGAAAATATTCTTTTGAAAAAATCCCTAAGCCCCGGGGTCACAATTTCAGCAAAAATCTGACTTTTGGCAATTCACTCAAAAATGGTGCCAAAAGCTAGAAAATGCTCCCCTGAAAGGTTTGGCACTCGAAACGGAAGGCTTTTTATCACAGGACAAGAAATCAGCTCTCAAAAACTTAAGCGGCAGAAAATATTTTTTTGAACAAATCCCTAAGCCCCGGGGTCACAATTTCAGTAAAAATCTGACTTTTGGCAATTCACTCAAAAATGGTGCCAAAAGCTTGAAAATGCTGCCCTGAAAGGTTTGGCACTCGAAATGGAAGGCTTCTTATTACAGGACAAGAAATCAGCCCTCAAAAACTTAACCGGAAGAAAATATTTTTTTTGAAGAAATCCCTAACCCCCGGGGTCACAATTTCAGCAAAAATCTGACCTTTGGCAATTCACACAAAAATGGTGCCAAAAGCTTGAAAATGCTCCCCTGAAAGGTTTGGCACTCGAAATGGAAGGCTTCTTATTACAGGACAAGAAATCAGCCCTCAAAAACTTAACCGGCAGAAAATATTTTTTTGAACAAATCCCTAAGCCCCGGGGTCACAATTTCAGCAAAAATCTGACTTTTGGCTATTCACTCAAAAATGGTGCCAACCAGTTGCAAATGCTCCCCTGAAAGGTTTGGCACTCGAAACAGAAGGCTTTTTATCACAGGACAAGAAATCAGCCCTCAAAAACTTAACCGGCAGAAAATATTTTTTTGAAAAAATCCCTAACCCCCGGGGTCACAATTTCAGCAAAAATCTGACTTTTCGCAATTCACGCAAAAATGGTGCCAAAAGCTTGAAAATGCTCTCCTGAAAGGTTTGGCACTCGAAACAGAAGGCTTTTTATCACAGGACAAGAAATCAGCCCTCAAAAACTTATCCGGTAGAAAATATTTTTTTGAAGACATCCCTAAGCCCCGGGGTCACAATTTCAGCAAAAATCTGACTTTTGGCAATTCACTCAAAAATGGTGCCAAAAGCTTGAAAATGCACTCCTGAAAGGTTTGGCACTCGAAAAGGAAGGCTTTTTATCACAGGACAAGAAATCAGCCCTCAAAAACTTAAGCGGCAGAAAATATTTTTTTGAACAAATCCCTAAGCCCCGGGGTCACAATTTCAGTAAAAGTCTGACTTTTGGCAATTCACTCAAAAATGGTGTCAAAAGCTTGAAAATGCTCCCCTGAAAGGTTTGGCACTCGAAACAGAAGGCTTTTTATCACAGGACAAGAAATCAGCCCTCAAAAACGTAACCGGCAGAAAATATTTTTTTGAAGACATCCCTCAGCCCCGGGGTCACAATTTCAGCAAAAATCTGACTTTTGGCAATTCACTCAAAAATGGTGCCAAAAGCTTGAAAATGCTCCCCTGAAAGGTTTGGCACTCGAAACAGAAGGCTTTTTATCACAGGACAAGAAATCAGCCCTCAAAAACATATCCGGCAGAAAATATTTTTTTGAAGAAATCCCTAAGCCCCGGGGTCACAATTTCAGCAAAAATCTGACTTTTGGCAATTCACACAAAAATGGTGCCAAAAGCTTGAAAATGCTCCCCTGAAAGGTTTGGCACTCGAAACGGAAGGCTTTTTATCACAGGACAAGAAATCTGCCCTCAAAAACTTAACCGGCAGAAAATATTTTTTTGAACAAATCCCTAAGCCCCGGGGTCACAATTTCAGCAAAAATCTGACTTTTGGCAATTCACACAAAAATGGTGCCAAAAGCTTGAAAATGCTCCCCTGAAAGGTTTGGCACTCGAAATGGAAGGCTTTTTATCACAGGACAAGAAATCAGCCCTCAAAAACTTAACCGGCAGAAAATATTTTTTTGAAGAAATCCCTAACCCCCGGGGTCACAATTTCAGCAAAAATCTGACTTTTGGCAATTCACTCAAAAATGGTGCCAAAAGCTTGAAAATGCTCCCCTGAAAGGTTTGGCACTCGAAACGGAAGGCTTTTTATCACAGGACAAGAAATCAGCCCTCAAAAACTTATCCGGCAGAAAATATTTTTTTGAAGAAATCCCTAACCCCCGGGGTCACAATTTCAGCAAAAATCTGACTTTTGGCAATTCACTCAAAAATGGTGCCAAAAGCTTGAAAATGCTCCCCTGAAAGGTTTGGCACTCGAAACGGAAGGCTGTTTATCACAGGACAAGAAATCAGCCGTCGACAACTTTACAGGCAGAAAAAGATTTTTTTGAAAAAATCCCTAAGCCCCGGGGTCACAATTTCATCAAAAATCTGACTTTCGGCAATTCACTCAGAAATGCTGCCAATCGGTTATAAATGCTCCCCTGAGAGGTTTTTTGGTCGAAACAGAAGACTTTTTATCACAGGAAAAGAAAACAGCCCTCAACAACTTTACATGCAGAAAAAGATTTTTTTGAAAAAATCCCTAAGCCCCGGGGTCATAATTTCATAAAAAATCTGGCATTCGGCTATTCACTCAGAAATGGTGCCAAACGGTTAGAAATGTTCCCCTGAGAGGTTTGGCGGTTGAAACAGAATGCTTTTTATCACAGAAAAGGAAATCAGCCGTCAACAACTTAACCGGCAGAAAATATTTTTTTGAAGAAATCCCTAACCCCCGGGGTCACAATTTCAGCAAAAATCTGACTTTTGGCAATTCACTCAAAAATGGTGCCAAAAGCTTGAAAATGCTCCCCTGAAAGGTTTGGCACTCGAAACGGAAGGCTTTTTATCACAGGACAAGAAATCAGCCCTCAAAAACTTATCCGGCAGAAAATATTCTGTTGAAAAAATCCCTAAGCCCCGGGGTCACAATTTCAGCAAAAATCTGACTTTTGGCAATTCACACAAAAATGGTGCCAAAAGCTTGAAAATGCTCCCCTGAAAGGTTTGGCACTCGAAACGGAAGGCTTTTTATCACAGGACAAGAAATCAGCCCTCAAAAACTTATCCGGTAGAAAATATTTTTTTGAAAAAATCCCTAAGCCCCGGGGTCACAATTTCAGCAAAAATCTGACTTTTGGCAATTCACTCAAAAATGGTGCCAAAAGCTTGAAAATGCTCCCCTGAAAGGTTTGGCACTCGAAACAGAAGGCTTTTTATCACAGGACAAGAAATCAGCCCTCAAAAACTTAACCGGCAGAAAATATTCTTTTGAAGAAATCCCTAACCCCCCGGGGTCACAATTTCACCAGAATTCTGACTTTTGGCAATTCACTCAAAAATGGTGCCAAATCAGCACTCAACAACTTAACCGGCAGAAAAATATGACTTTGAACGAATCCATAAGCCCCGGGGTCACAATTTCAGCAAAAATTTGACTTTCGGCAATTCACTCAGAAAGGCTGCCAAACGGTTGCAAATGCTCCCCTGAGAGGTTTGGTGGTTGAAAGAGAAGGCTTTTTATCACAGGAAAAGAAATCAGCCGTCGACAACTTTACATGCAGAAAAAGATTTTTTGGAACAAATCCCTAAGCCCCGGGGTCACAATTTCATCAAAAATCTGACTTTCGGCAATTCACTCAGAAATGGTGCCAAACGGTTAGAAATGTTCCCCTGAGAGGTTTGGCGGTCGAAACAGAATGCTTTTTATCACAGAAAAGGAAATCAGCCGTCAACAACTTAACCTGCAGAAAAAGATCCCGGGCTCACAATTTCATCAAAAATCTGACATTCGGCTATTCACTCAGAAATGGTGCCAAACGGTTATAAATGTTCCCCTGAGAGGATTTGCGGTCAAAACAGAAGGCTTTTTATCACAGGAAAAGAAATCAGCCCTTGACAACTTAACCGGCCAAAAAATATTTTTTTGAAAAAATCCCTAAGCCCCGGGGTCAGAATTTCGTCAAAAATCTGACTTTCGGCAATTCACTCAGGAATAGTGTGAAACGGTTGCAAATGCTTCTCTGAGAGGTTTGGCGGTCGAAACAGAAGGCTTTTTATCACAGGAAAAGAAATCAGTACTCAATAATTTAACCGGCAGAAAAAGATTTTTTTGAAAAAAATCCCTAAGCCCCGGGGTCACAATTTCATTTAAAAATCTGACTTTCGGCAATTCACTCAGAAATGGTGTCAAATGGTTGCAAATACTCCCTTGAGAGGTTTGGCGGTCGAAAAAAGAAGCCTTTTTATCACAGGAAAAGAAATTACCCCTTGACAACTTAACAGGCCGAAAAAGTTTTTTTTGAAACAATCCCTAAGCCCCGGGGTCACAATTTCATCAAAAATCTGACATTCGGCTATTCACTCACAAATGATGCCAAACGGTTAGAAATGTTCCCCTGAGATGTTTGTCGATCTGAACAGAAGGCTTTTTATCACAGGAAAAGAAATCAGCCGTCAACAACTTAACCGGCAGAAAAAGATCCCGGGCTCACAATTTCATCAAAAATCTGACTTTTGGGAATTCACTCAGAAATGGTGCCAAACGGTTGCAAATGCTCCCGTGAGAGGTTTAGTGGTCGAAACAGAAGGCTCTTTATTACAGGAAAAGAAATCAGCCCTGGACAACTACACCGGCAGAAAAAGATTTTTTTGAAAAAATCCCTAAGCCCCGGGTCACAATTTCATCAAAAATCTGACTTTCGGCAATTCACTCAGAAATTGTTCCAAACGGTTGCAAATGCTCCTCTGAGAGGTTTGGCAGTCGAAACAGAAGGCTTTTTATCACAGGAAAAGAAATCAGCACTCAACAACTTAACCGGCGGAAAAAGATTTTTTTAAAAAAATCACGAAACCCCGGGGTCACAATTTCATCAAAAATCTGACTTTCGGCCATTCACTCAGAAATGGTGCCAAACGCTTGCAAATGCTCCCCTCAGAGGTTTGGCGGTCGAAACAGAAGGTTTTTTATCACAGGAAAAGAAATCAGCCCTCGACAACTTAACCAGCAGAAAAAGATTTTTCTGAAAAAATCCCTAAGCCACACAATTTCATAAAAAATCTGACGTTCTCCAATTCACTCAAAAATGGTGCCAAACGGTTGCAAATGCTCAACTGAAAGGTTTGGCGGTCGAAACAGAAGGCTTTTTATCACAGGAAAAGAAAACAACCCTCGACAACTAAACCGGCAGAGAGAGATGCTTTCGAAATAATCTCTAAGAACCGGGGGGTCACAATTTCAGCAAAAATCAGATGTTTGGCAATTCACTCAAATATGGTGCCAAATGGATGTAAATGTTCCCTTAAGAGGTTTGGCGGTCGAAACAGAAGGCTTTTTATCACAGGAAAAGAAATCAGCACTCGAGCACTTAACCGTCAGAAAAAGATTTTTTTGAAAAAATCCGTAAGCCCCAGGGGTCACAATTTCATCAAAAATCTGATTTTTGGGAATTCACTCAAAAATGGTGCCAAACGGTTGCAAATGCTCCCCTGAGAGGTTTGGCGGTCGAAACAGAAGGCTTTTTATCACAGGAAAAGAAATCAGCCCTCGACAACTTCACTGGAAAAAAAAATATTTTTTTGAAAAAATCCCTATGCCCCAGGGCTCACAATTTCTTCAAAAATCTGACTGTCGGCAATTCACTCAGAAATGGTGCCTAAGGGTTGCAAATGCTCCCCTGAAAGGTTTGTCGCTCGAAACAGAAGGCTTTCTTTCACAGGAAAAGAAATCAGGCCTCGACAACTTAACCGGCAGAAAAATATTTTTTTCAAAAAATATCTAAACCCCGGAGACACAATTTCAGCAAAAATCTGACGTTCTCCAATTCACTCAAAAATGGTGCCAAACGGTTTCAAATGCTCCACTGAGAGTTTTGGGGTTACAGAAGGCTTTTTATCACAGAACAAGAAATCAGCCCACGACAACTTAACCAGCAGAAAAAGATGTTTTTGAAAAAATTGCTAAGCCCCGGGGTCACAATATCAGCAAAAAACCTTACGTTCTCCAATTCACTCAAAAATGGTGCCAAACGGTTGCAACTGCTACTCTGAAAGGTTTGACAGTTGAAACAAAAGGCTTTTTATCACAGGAAAAGAAATCAGCCCTCGGCAACTTCCACTTGCAGAAAAATATGTTTTTGAAAAAATCCCTAAGCCCCGGGGTCACAATTTCATCAAAAATCTGACTTTCGGCTATTGACTCCGAAATGGTGCCAAACGGTTGGAAATGTTCCCCTGAGAGGCTTTGCGGTCGAAACAGAAGGCTTTTTATCACAGGAAAAGAAATCAGCACTCAACAACTTAACCGGCAGAAAAAGATTTTTTGGAAAAAATCCCTAAGCCCCGGGCACACAATTTAATCAAAAATCTGACTTTCGGCAATTCACTCAAAAATGGTGCCAAACGGTTGCAAATGCTCAACTGAAAGGTTTGGCGGTCGAAACAGAAGGCTTTTTATCACAGGAAAAGAAAACAACCCTCGACAACTAAACCGGCAGAGAGAGATGCTTTCGAAATAATCTCTAAGAACCGGGGGGTCACAATTTCAGCAAAAATCAGACGTTTGGCAATTCACTCAAATATGGTGCCAAATGGATGTAAATGTTCCCTTAAGAGGTTTGGCGGTCGAAACAGAAGGCTTTTTATCACAGGAAAAGAAATCAGCACTCGAGCACTTAACCGTCAGAAAAAGATTTTTTTGAAAAAATCCGTAAGCCCCAGGGGTCACAATTTCATCAAAAATCTGATTTTTGGGAATTCACTCAAAAATGGTGCCAAACGGTTGCAAATGCTCCCCTGAGAGGTTTGGCGGTCGAAACAGAAGGCTTTTTATCACAGGAAAAGAAATCAGCCCTCGACAACTTCACTGGAAAAAAAAAATATTTTTTTGAAAAAATCCCTATGCCCCAGGGCTCACAATTTCTTCAAAAATCTGACTGTCGGCAATTCACTCAGAAATGGTGCCTAAGGGTTGCAAATGCTCCCCTGAAAGGTTTGTCGCTCGAAACAGAAGGCTTTCTTTCACAGGAAAAGAAATCAGGCCTCGACAACTTAACCGGCAGAAAAATATTTTTTTCAAAAAATATCTAAACCCCGGAGACACAATTTCAGCAAAAATCTGACGTTCTCCAATTCACTCAAAAATGGTGCCAAACGGTTTCAAATGCTCCACTGAGAGTTTTGGGGTTACAGAAGGCTTTTTATCACAGAACAAGAAATCAGCCCACGACAACTTAACCAGCAGAAAAAGATGTTTTTGAAAAAATTGCTAAGCCCCGGGGTCACAATATCAGCAAAAAACCTTACGTTCTCCAATTCACTCAAAAATGGTGCCAAACGGTTGCAACTGCTACTCTGAAAGGTTTGACAGTTGAAACAAAAGGCTTTTTATCACAGGAAAAGAAATCAGCCCTCGGCAACTTCCACTTGCAGAAAAATATGTTTTTGAAAAAATCCCTAAGCCCCGGGGTCACAATTTCATCAAAAATCTGACTTTCGGCTATTGACTCCGAAATGGTGCCAAACGGTTGGAAATGTTCCCCTGAGAGGCTTTGCGGTCGAAACAGAAGGCTTTTTATCACAGGAAAAGAAATCAGCACTCAACAACTTAACCGGCAGAAAAAGATTTTTTGGAAAAAATCCCTAAGCCCCGGGCACACAATTTAATCAAAAATCTGACTTTCGGCAATTCACTCAGAAATGGTGCCAAACGGTTGCAAATGCTCCCCTGAGAGGTTTGGCGGTCGAAACAGAAGGCTTTTTATCACAGGAAAAGAAATCAGCCCTCGGCAATTTCACTGGCCGAAAAAGATTTTTTTGAAAAAATCCCTAAGCCCCGGGGTCAGAATTTCAGCAAAAATGTGACTTTTTGCAATTCACTCCAAAATGGTGCCAAACGGTTAGAAATGTTCCCCTGAGAGGTTTGGCGGTGGAAACAGAAGGCTTTTTATCACAGGAAAAGAAATCAGCCCTCGACAACTTCACTGGAAAAAAAATATTTTTTTGAAAAAATCCCTACGCCCCAGGGCTCACAATTTCATCAAAAATCTGACTGTCGGCAATTCACTCAGAAATGGTGCCTAAGGGTTGCAAATGCTCCCCTGAAAGGTTTGTCGCTCGAAACAGAAGGCTTTCTTTAACAGGAAAAGAAATCAGGCCTCGACAACTTAAACGGCAGAAAAATATTTTTTTGAAAAAATCCCTAAGCCCCGGGGTCACAATTTCATCAAAAATCTGACATTCGGCAATTCATTCAGAAATGGTGCCAAATGGTTGCAAATGCTCCCCTCAGAGGTTTGGCGGTCGAAACAGAAGGTTTTTTATCACAGGAAAAGAAATCAGCCCTCAACAATTTCACCGGCAGAAAAAGATTTTTTTGAAAAAATCCCTAAGCCCCGGGGTCACAATTTCATCAAAAATCTGACTTTCGGCTATTGACTCCAAAATGGTGCCAAACGGTTAGAAATGTTCGCCTGAGAGGTTTGGTGGTCGAAACAGAAGGCTTTTTATCACAGAACAAGAAATCAGCACTCAACAACTTAACCGGCAGAAAAATAGCCCGGGCTCACAATTTTATCAAAAATCTGACTTGCAGCTATCCCCTAAAAAATGGTGCCAAACGGTTGCAAATGTTCCCCTGAGAGTTTTGGCGGTCGAAACAGAAGGCTTTTTATCACAGGAAAAGAAATCAGCACTCAACAACTTAACCGGCGGAAAAAGATTTTTTTAAAAAAATCACTAAACCCCGGGGTCACAATTTCATCAAAAATCTGACTTTCGGCAATTCACTCAGAAATGGTGCCAAACGCTTGCAAATGCTCCCCTCAGAGGTTTGGCGGTCGAAACAGAAGGTTTTTTATCACAGGAACAGAAATCAGCCCTCGACAACTTAACCAGCAGAAAAAGATTTTTCTGAAAAAATCCCTAAGCCACACAATTTCATAAAAAATCTGACGTTCTCCAATTCACTCAAAAATGGTGCCAAACGGTTGCAAATGCTCATCTGAAAGGTTTGGCGGTCGAAACAGAAGGCTTTTTATCACAGGAAAAGAAAACAACCCTCGACAACTAAACCGGCAGAGAGAGATGCTTTCGAAATAATCTCTAAGAACCGGGGGGTCACAATTTCAGCAAAAATCAGACGTTTGGCAATTCACTCAAATATGGTGCCAAATGGATGTAAATGTTCCCTTAAGAGGTTTTGCGGTCGAAACAGAAGGCTTTTTATCACAGGAAAAGAAATCAGCACTCGAGCACTTAACCGTCAGAAAAAGATTTTTTTGAAAAAATCCGTAATCCCCAGGGGTCACAATTTCATCAAAAATCTAATTTTTGGGAATTCACTCAAAAATGGTGCCAAACGAGGAGGGACCGGCAAATACAGGGGATCACGGTCGGAGTGAAACAATATAAACTGAAAGCATTTGCAGATGACTTAGTAATAACATTACAGGAGCCAGAATCTAGTACAAAAAGAGTTCTGGAACTGATACAAGAATTTGGTCGGGTGGCAGGATTTAAGTTGAACAAACAAAAAACTAAAGTTTTGGGGAAAAACTTGACGCCCTTAGAAATAGAGGGGTTTCAGAAGGAAACAGAGTTAACTGTGGTTAAGAAAGTGAAATACCTGGGGGTAAACTTGACGCCTAAAAATTTGAATTTGTTTAAGGACAATTATGAGAAATGCTGGTCAGAAGTTAAGAAAGACTTGGAAACTTGGTCGAGACTGAAGCTTTCCTTGCTGGGCCGAATTGCTGCTGTTAAGATGAATGTTTTGCCAAAAATGTTGTTTTTATTTCAAACCTTGCAGGTCGTGGACAGAATGGAATGTTTTGGAAAGTGGCAGAGGGATATCTCAAAGTTTGTCTGGCAGGGCAAAAAGCCCCGAATAAAGTTTAAAATACTAACTGACGCAAAAGAAAGAGGGGGGTTTGCCCTGCCAGACTTAAGGTTATACTACGAGGCGGCAGCCTTCTGCTGGTTGAAAGATTGGATTTTATTAGAGAATACAGATGTCCTAGACCTGGAAGGTTTTAACAATTCGTTAGGATGGCATGCGTATTTGTGGTACGGCAAGGCAAAAACACATGGAATGTTCAAAAACCATACTGTCAGGAAAGCAATTTTTATGGTCTGGATGAAATACAAAGACTTACTTGAAAGTAAGACTCCGAGGTGGCTATCACCAGTGGAGGCCAAGGCGTGGAAAAAACCCAATATGGAGGCCGGCTGGCCGAAATATTGGGAACTAATAGAAAAAATTGGTGACAATTGGAGGTTGCGGAGCTTTGAAAATTTAAAGGATAAGGTGCAAGATTGGTTTCACTATGCCCAAATTAACGAGGTTGTTAAGTTGGACAAAAAAACAGGATTCCAGGTGGAAAAATCAAAACTTGAGACAGAGTTGTTAGAACCAAAGACCAAGGTATTATCGAGAATGTATAACTTGCTGCTTAAATGGAATACACAGGATGAGACAGTTAAATCAGCCATGATAAAGTGGGCTCAAGACATTGGTTACAATATCATGTTTGAAGACTGGGAAAGGTTATGGACCACCTGTATGAAATTTACGGCATGTAATGCCTTGAAAGAAAACATTATGAAAATGATATACAGGTGGTACATGACCCCAGTCAAGCTTGCTAAGATATACCATCTGTCTGATAACAAATGTTGGAAGTGCAAGGAGGCTGAAGGAACATTCTTTCACCTTTGGTGGACTCGCCCAAGAGTGAAGGCCTTCTGGGAAATGATCTACAACGAGTTAAAAAAGGTGTTTAAGTACACCTTCCCTAAAAAACCGGAGGCCTTCCTCTTGGGTATTGTCGGCCAAAAGGTGTTAAAGGAGGATAGAACGTTTTTTATGTATGCTACCACAGCAGCAAGAATCCTGATTGCCAAATATTGGAAGATTCAAGATTTGCCCACGCTGGAAGAGTGGCAAACACAACTGATTGACTACATGGAGTTGGCCGAAATGACTGCCAGAATCCGAGATCTGGGAGAAGAAGCAATGGAGGAGGACTGGAAAAAATTTAAGAACTATTTGAAAAAAAATTATAAGTTATATGAACTATAAAATGACGCATAATTTGAAATGCTAGCCCCAGCAATGAGAGTGCAATATCTATGAATTTGGATAACATTATTGAAAGAATCAAAGTTTAAATGTTAAAAATGATAATATGCTTTGTGCTCAGAGTAAATGGACAATAAGGGATTTAAACTTAAACTGCAATTGAAAGTACAAAAGAATCACATGAAACAAGGTTATAATTTGCTGATAAATTTATTGTTAAGAATGCATTGTGCGGGAGATGCGGGGAAGTTCGATAGAAAGTTGAAATAAGCTGTTGAAAGGTCATGATTCTTTTTATCTTCTTGTTGTTTTTTTCTTTTTTTTTCTTCTTTCGTCTGTCTATGTCTGAAAAAATGCAATAAAAACTATTTTTTAAAAAAAAATGGTGCCAAACGGTTGCAAATGCTCCCCTGAGAGGTTTGGCGGTCGAAAAAGAAGGCTTTTTATCACAGGAAAAGAAATCAGCCCTCGACAACTTCACTGGAAAAAAAATATTTTTTTGAAAAAATTCCTATGCCCCAGGGCTCACAATTTCATCAAAAATCTGACTGTCGGCAATTCACTCAGAAATGGTGCCAAACGGTTGCAAATGCTCCCCTGAAAGGTTTGTCGCTCGAAACAGAAGGCTTTCTTTCACAGGAAAAGAAATCAGGCCTCGACAACTTAACCGGCAGAAAAATATTTTTTTGAAAAAATCCCTAAGCCCCGGAGACACAATTTCAGCAAAAATCTGACGTTCTCCAATTCACACAAAAATGGTGCCAAACGGTTTCAAATGCTCCACTGAGAGTTTTGGGGTAACAGAAGGCTTTTTATCACAGAACAAGAAATCAGCCCACGACAACTTAACCAGCAGAAAAAGATGTTTTTGAAAAAATTGCTAAGCCCCGGGGTCACAATATCAGCAAAAAATCTGACGTTCTCCAATTCACTCAAAAATGGTGCCAAACGGTTACAACTGCTACTCTGAAAGGTTTGTCGCTCGAAACAGAAGGCTTTCTTTCACAGGAAAAGAAATCAGCCCTCGGCAACTTAACTTGCAGAAAAATATGTTTTTGAAAAAATCCCTAAGCCCCGGGGTCACAATTTCATCAAAAATCTGACTTTCGGCTATTGACTCCGAAATGGTGCCAAACGGTTGGAAATGTTCCCCTGAGAGGTTTGGCGGTCGAAACAGAAGGCTTTTTATCACAGGAAAAGAAATCAGCCCTCGACAACTTCACTGGCCGAAAAAGATTTTTTTGAAAAAATCCCTAAGCCCCGGGGTCAGAATTTCAGCAAAAATGTGACTTTTTGCAATTCACTCCAAAATGGTGCCAAACGGTTAGAAATGTTCCCCTGAGAGGTTTGGCGGTGGAAACAGAAGGCTTTTTATCACAGGAAAAGAAATCAGCCCTCGACAACTTCACTGGAAAAAAAATATTTTTTTGAAAAAATCCCTACGCCCCAGGGCTCACAATTTCATCAAAAATCTGACTGTCGGCAATTCACTCAGAAATGGTGCCTAAGGGTTGCAAATGCTCCCCTGAAAGGTTTGTCGCTCGAAACAGAAGGCTTTCTTTAACAGGAAAAGAAATCAGGCCTCGACAACTTAAACGGCAGAAAATTTTTTTTTTGAAAAAATCCCTAAGCCCCGGGGTCACAATTTCATCAAAAATCTGACTTTCGGCAATTCACTCAGAAATGGTGCCAAACGGTTGCAAATGCTCCCCTCAGAGGTTTGGCGGTCGAAACAGAAGGTTTTTTATCACAGGAAAAGAAATCAGCCCTCAACAATTTCACCGGCAGAAAAAGATTTTTTTGAAAAAATCCCTAAGCCCCGGGGTCACAATTTCATCAAAAATCTGACTTTCGGCTATTGACTCCAAAATCGTGCCAAACGGTTAGAAATGTTCGCCTGAGAGGTTTGGTGGTCGAAACAGAAGGCTTTTCATCACAGGAAAAGTAATCAGCACTCAACAACTTAACCGGCGGAAAAAGATTTTTTTGAAAAAATGCCTAAGCCCCGGGGGGATCACAATTTCATCAAAAATCTGACTTTCGGCAATTCACTCAGAAATGGTGCCAAACGGTTGCAAATGCTCCCCCGAAAGGTTTGGCGGTCGAAACAGAAGGCTTTTTATCACAGGACAAGAAATCAGCACTCAACAACTTAACCGGCAGAAAAATAGCCCGGGCTCACAATTTTATCAAAAATCTGACTTGCAGCTATCCCCTAAAAAATGGTGCCAAATGGTTGCAAATGTTCCCCTGAGAGTTTTGGCGGTCGAAACAGAAGGCTTTTTATCACAGGAAAAGAAATCAGCACTCAACAACTTAACCGGCGGAAAAAGATTTTTCTGAAAAAATCCCTAAGCCACACACTTTCATAAAAGATCTGACGTTCTCCAATTCACTCAAAAATCGTGCCAAACGGTTGCAAATGCTCATCTGAAAGGTTTGGCGGTCGAAACAGAAGGCTTTTTATCACAGGAAAAGAAAACAACCCTCGACAACTAAACCGGCAGAGAGAGATGCTTTCGAAATAATCTCTAAGAACCGGGGGGTCACAATTTCAGCAAAAATCAGACGTTTGGCAATTCACTCAAATATGGTGCCAAATGGATGTAAATGTTCCCTTAAGAGGTTTGGCAGTCGAAACAGAAGGCTTTTTATCACAGGAAAAGAAATCAGCACTCGAGCACTTAACCGTCAGAAAAAGATTTTTTTGAAAAAATCCGTAATCCCCAGGGGTCACAATTTCATAAAAAATCTGATTTTTGGGAATTCACTCAAAAATGGTGCCAAACGGTTGCAAATGCTCCCCTGAGAGGTTTGGCGGTCGAAACAGAAGGCTTTTTATCACAGGAAAAGAAATCAGCCCTCGACAACTTCACTGGAAAAAAAATATTTTTTTGAAAAAATCCCTATGCCCCAGGGCTCACAATTTCATCAAAAATCTGACTGTCGGCAATTCACTCAGAAATGGTGCCTAAGGGTTGCAAATGCTCCCCTGAAAGGTTTGGCGGTCGAAACAGAAGGCTTTCTTTCACAGGAAAAGAAATCAGGCCTCGACAACTTAACCGGCAGAAAAATATTTTTTTCAAAAAATATCTAAACCCCGGAGACACAATTTCAGCAAAAATCTGACGTTCTCCAATTCACTCAAAAATGGTGCCAAACGGTTTCAAATGCTCCACTGAGAGTTTTGGGGTTACAGAAGGCTTTTTATCACAGAACAAGAAATCAGCCCACGACAACTTAACCAGCAGAAAAAGATGTTTTTGAAAAAATTGCTAAGCCCCGGGGTCACAATATCAGCAAAAAATCTGACGTTCTCCAATTCACTCAAAAATGGTGCCAAACGGTTGCAACTGCTACTCTGAAAGGTTTGACAGTTGAAACAAAAGGCTTTTTATCACAGGAAAAGAAATCAGCCCTCGGCAACTTCCACTTGCAGAAAAATATGTTTTTGAAAAAATCCCTAAGCCCCGGGGTCACAATTTCATCAAAAATCTGACTTTCGGCTCTTGACTCCGAAATGGTGCCAAACGGTTGGAAATGTTCCCCTGAGAGGTTTTGCGGTCAAAACAGAAGGCTTTTTATCACAGGAAAAGAAATCAGCACTTAACAACTTAACCTGCAGAAAAAGTTTTTTTTGAAAAAAACCCTAAGCCCCGGGCACACAATTTCATCAAAAATCTGACTTTCGGCAATTCACTCAGAAATGGTGCCAAACGGTTGCAAATGCTCCCCTTAGAGGTTTGGCAGTCGAAACAGAAGGCTTTTTATCACAGGAAAAGAAATCAGCCCTCGGCAATTTCACTGGTAGAAAAAGATTTTTTTGAAAAAATCCCTAAGCCCCGGGGTCAGAATTTCAGCAAAAATGTGACTTTTTGCAATTCACTCCAAAATGGTGCCAAACGGTTAGAAATGTTCCCCTGAGAGGTTTGGCGGTCGAAACAGAAGGCTTTTTATCATAGGAAAAGAAATCAGCCCTCGACAACTTCACTGGAAAAAAAATATTTTTTTTGAAAAAATCCCTATGCCCCAGGGCTCACAATTTCATCAAAAATCTGACTGTCGGCAATTCACTCAGAAATGGTGCCTAAGGGTTGCAAATGCTCCCCTGAAAGGTTTGTCGCTCGAAACAGAAGGCTTTTTATCACAGGAAAAGAAATCAGCACTCGAGCACTTAACCGTCAGAAAAAGATTTTTTTGAAAACATCCGTAAGCCCCAGGGGTCACAATTTCATAAAAAATCTGATTTTTGGGAATTCACTCAAAAATGGTGCCAAACGGTTGCAAATGCTCCCCTGAGAGGTTTGGCGGTCGAAACAGAAGGCTTTTTATCACAGGACGAAAAATCAGCCCTCGAAAACTTAACCGGAAGAAAAAAAAAATTTTTGAAAAAATATCTAAACCCCGGAGACACAATTTCAGCAAAAATCTGACGTTCTCCAATTCACTCAAAAATGGTGCCAAACGGTTTCAAATGCTCCACTGAGAGTTTTGGGGTAACAGAAGGCTTTTTATCACAGAACAAGAAATCAGCCCACGACAACGTAACCGGCAGAAAAAGATGTTTTTGAAAAAATTGCTAAGCCCAGGGGTCACAATTTCAGCAAAAAATCTGACGTTCTCCAATTCACTCAAAAATGGTGCCAAACGGTTGCAACTGCTACTCTGAAAGGTTTGACAGTTGAAACAGAAGGCTTTTTATCACAGGAAAAGAAATCAGCCCTAGGCAACTTAACTTGCAGAAAAATATGTTTTTTGAAAAAATCCCTAAGCCCCGGGGTCACAATTTCATCAAAAATCTGACTTTCGGCTCTTGACTCCGAAATGGTGCCAAATGGTTGGAAATGTTCCCCTGAGAGGTTTTGCGGTCAAAACAGAAGGCTTTTTATCACAGGAAAAGAAATCAGCACTCAACAACTTAACCTGCAGAAAAAGTTTTTTTTTGAAAAAAAAACCCTAAGCCCCGGGGTCAGAATTTCAGCAAAAATGTGACTTTTTGCAATTCACTCCAAAATGGTGCCAAACGGTTAGAAATGTTCCCCTGAGAGGTTTGGCGGTCGAAACAGAAGGCTTTTTATCACAGGAAAAGAAATCAGCCCTCGACAACTTCACTGGAAAAAAAATATTTTTTTGAAAAAATCCCTATGCCCCAGGGCTCACAATTTCATCAAAAATCTGACTGTCGGCAATTCCCTCAGAAATGGTGCCTAAGGGTTGCAAATGCTCCCCTGAAAGGTTTGTCGCTCGAAACAGAAGGCTTTCTTTCACAGGAAAAGAAATCAGGCCTCGACAACTTAACCGGCAGAAAAATATTTTTTTGAAAAAATCCCTAAGCCCTCCCCGCCGGGGTCACAATTTCATCAAAAATCTGACTTTCGGCAATTCACTCAGAAATGGTGCCAAACGGTTGCAAATGCTCCCCTCAGAGGTTTGGCGGTCGAAACAGAAGGCTTTTTATCACAGTAAAGGAAATCAGCCCTCAACAATTTCACCGGCAGAAAAAGATTTTTTTGAAAAAATCCCTAAGCTCCGGGGTCACAATTTCATCAAAAATCTGACTTTCGGCAATTCACTCAGAAATGGTGCCAAACGGTTGCAAATGCTCCCCTGAAAGGTTTGGTGGTCGAAACAGAAGGCTTTTTATCACAGGACAAGAAATCAGCACTCAACAACTTAACCGGCAGAAAAATAGCCCGGGCTCACAATTTTATCAAAAATCTGACTTGCGGCTATCCCCTAAAAAATGGTGCCAAACGGTTGCAAATGTTCCCCTGACAGTTTTGGCGGTCGAAACAGAAGGCTTTTTATCACAGGAAAAGAAATCAGCACTCAACAACTTAACCGGCGGAAAAAGATTTTTTTAAAAAAATCACTAAACCCCGGGGTCACAATTTCATCAAAAATCTGACTTTCGGCAATTCACTCAGAAATGGTGCCAAACGCTTGCAAATGCTCCTCTGAGAGGTTTTGCGGTCGAAACAGAAGTCTTCTTATCATAGGAAAAGAAATCAGCCCTCGACAACTTAACCAGCAGAAAAAGATTTTTCTGAAAAAATCCCTAAGCCACACAATTTCATCAAAAATCTGACGTTCTCCAATTCACTCAGAAATGGTGCCAAATGGTTGCAAATGCTCCCATGAGAGGTTTGGGGGTCGAAACAGAAGGCTTTTTAACACAGGACAAGAAATCAGCCCTCGACATCTTAGCTTGCGAAGAAACATTTTTTTGAAAAAAATCCCTAAGCCCCGGGGTCACAATTTCAGCAAAAATCTGACGTTCTGCAATTCTCTCATAAATGGTGCCAAACTGTTGCAAATGCTCCCCTGAATGCTTTTTCCGTGGAAACAGAAGGATTTTTATCATTGGAAAAAGAATTAGCACTCGACGTCTTAGCTTGCGGAAAAACATTATTTTGTAAAAACCCCTAAGCCACGTGGTCACAATTTCAGGAAAAATCCGACGTTCTGCAATTCTCTCAAAAATGGTGCCAAACTGTTGCAAATGCTCCCCTGAATGCTTTTTCCGTGGAAACAGAAGGATTTTTATCATTGGAAAAAGAATTAGCCCTCGACGTCTTAGCTTGTGGAAAAACATTATTTTGAAAAAAAACCTAAGCCGTGCGGTCACAATTTCAGCAAAAATCCGACGTTCTGCCATTCGTTCCAAAATAGTGCTAAACTGTTGCAAATGCTCCCCTGAAAGGTTTTTGGTGGAAACAGAAGGGTTTTTATCATCAGAAAAAGAATTAGCCCTCGACGTCTTAGCTTGCTAAAAAACATCATTTTGAAAAAATCCCTAAGCCGCGCGGTCACAATTTCAGCAAAAATCTGACGTTCTTCAATTCACTCAAAAATGGTGCAAAACTGTTGCAAATGCTCCCCTGAAAGGTTTTTCTGTGGAAACAGAAGGATTTTTATCATCGGAAAAAGATTTAGCCCTCGACGCCTTAGCTTGCGGAAATGTTTTTTTTTAATAAATCCGTAAGCTGCACGATCACAATTTCAGAAAAAAACTGACGTTCTGCAATTCACTAAAAAATGTGCCAAACTGTTGCAAAGCCCCCTGAAAGGTTTTTCTGTGGAAACAGAAGGGTTTCCATCATCGGAAAAAGAATTAGCCCTTGATGTCTTAGCTTGCAGATTTTTTTCTTTTTTTAAAAAAAACCCTAAGCCGCGCGGTCACAATTTCAGCAAAAATCTGATGTTCTGCAATTCACTAAAAAATGGTGCCAAACTGTTGCAAACGCTCCCCTGAAAGGTTTGGCGGTGGATACAGAAGGCTTTCAATGCTCGGCTAAGAAATCAGGCCTTGAATTCTTAACCTGCGGGAAATCATTTTTCTTAAAAATTCCCTAAGCCCCGGGGTAAGAATTTCAGCAAAAATCTGAAGTTCTCCGATTCACTCCAAAATGGTGCCAAACTGTTGCAGATGCTCCCATGAAAATTTTGGCAGTGCAGACAGAAGGTTTTATTATACATGAAAAAACCAGCCCTTGGCCCCCTATCCCCTCGAAAAGCATTTTTTGGGGAAAATCCCTCGCTCACTTGGTCACAATTTCACCAAAAATCTAATGTTATTAGAATAACTCAAAAATGGTTCCAAATAGTTGCAAATTCTCCCCTGAAAGGTTTGGCAGTGCAAACAGCAGGTTTTATCTTAGATTTAATCCATCAGTCCTCAGCCCCCTAACCCGCAGGTTCAAAATTTTGCGAAATGGATGTCTTGGTCGATGGTATCAAAGGCCGCTGAGAGATCCAGCAGAACTAGGAAACAGCTTTCACCTTTGTCCCTAGCCTGCCAGAGATCATTGACCAGCGCAACTAAGGCAGTTTCAGTCCCATGATGAGGCCTGAATCCCACTGGAAGGGATCAAATTGGTCTGCATCCTCCAGGCATGCCTGGAGTTGTTCAGCAACTGCCCGCTCAATCACCTTGCCCAAGAATGGAAGATTTGAGACTGGGCAATAGTTGGCCATATTGGCTATGTCTAAAGATGTTTTTTAAAGAAGCGGTTTAATAACCACCTCTTTCAGCAGGTCTGAGAAGCCTCCCTCACAGAGAGAAGCATTCACCACAACTCATGGATGGCTGTGGTCTTATGATTCATTGACCTGGCTTTGTACAGCTGCACCTTCAAGTCATGTGGGTCTCCCTTGATGATTCCAGTTTCCATCCAGACCTGGAGGCAAAGATAGTCCACAAACAGCGACTAAATCTGCTTCCTCGGTAATGACATGGTCTGGTCTTAGCCTAACTCCTTCTATTAATGGCACCATAACTCATTCCTCCAATTTATTTGACTCTTATAAACCTTAACTTTTACTCCCCTTCTACTCTTTTCCTGGTTTCCCATCTGCTATCTTTTCAACTGTGTTTTCTTGCTCTACAAAATTGCTTTCATGACCTTACATTACTCCACATTGTAATCTCTACTGCTGAGTATTTTTGTCAGCCAGTTACGATTATTTTCTTGTTATAACATTTCCCCATATAATCTCTATATAATGTCCAGTGCTCTTTTAAATCCTTATTGTCTTTATATCGCAATCTATTTGTCATACTGGCAAATTCTATACATTCTAATATTTTAAGGTGCCATTCTTCTCAGGATAGTACAGCATCTGCTCTCCACTTTTTTTAAAAATAATTTTTATTAACCGGCCAATCAAATCAAATCACATCACATAAATTCCGAATTACAAAGCCGAATTTTAAATTTTGTTGAGGGGACCCATATTTCAAGATCTGAAGGGGGATTCTGATCATCTTCTTGCTACTGCGTTAATGTCCAAATCTATCCGAACAAAGTTCATAATTCTATCCAGTCTTATCATGCTGTTTCCACATCTCATCTTGTTCGTATATTTTCTCTTTTTTCTTTATGATCTCTTCTGATAATCTTCTTAAGCCGATAAACACCAATAATAATCCTGTGTGAATTTTTCCGTTCGTCCAATCCTCAAATCGAGATGGTTTCCATATATCATCGCATTCATAGATAACATCGCTCTTTCCATCATTAACCACAGAACTGTCGTTCTTAAGTCCCTCTGAGGAGTTTCACCCACAATATAAAAACAGCTCTATTTCTCTATTTCTCCTCCCAGACTTAAGTCCTCCAACAGAACTTCCCAATATGGCGACGGTATTTTTAACTGCGTCATTCCAAAGCCCTTATACATTCTACGCTCTTCTTAAAACATGCTTTGGTTAGAAAGTTTATCTCCACACAGTCGTAAATCCACAGCTTAAGTCCTTCAAATGACATTTCTGACTTGTGAGGGGGGGTTTCTTGTTTAATCACATAGAGGAAAGAAAGGAAAGGTTTTCCCCCTCCCCCATCCAGTCCCTTTGCAATACCGAGTCTTGGTGTATCTTCACCTGGCTAATTCTTGTTCTTCCGACTCGTCTTGTCTATCAGAGATCTCCTCTGTTAGCAGTCTTTACTCCCCCTCCTTCCTTGAAATATGTGCATTCGCTTCATCCTAATCATTTCTTTTGAAGTTCTTGCAGCTAGAGGCGCGGATCAGAGGCAGCGTCCAGGAGCGCCGAAATCCACAGGAGGGCATTCTGCCTTGTGCCCCCATCCCCACAAATTTGGGGGTGGTATAGGGCACAGCAGGCAAGGGCAGCCCCCCCCCACAATCCTGGGGGGGTAGGGAGGCTATTTACTCCCATCACAGCCTCCAAATTACCTCGTGTGGGTTGGAGAGATGTTATTGTCAGTCATCTTCTGATGTGCCCCTAGTGGCCCCTCTGCTCTCTCCACTTTTGTGTTACCAGAATTCGGGCAGCTGTGGTCACATCCATCCATAGAGTAATTTGATCTTTCGGGATTTCTGTTGTTATTCCCAGAAGGAAATCTTCTGGGTTTCGGGGAATCGTCCTTCTAAACATTTCCTTAAGTTCATTATGTACTATCTCCCATAATTCTTTTATTATTCTACAAGACCCCCATGAATGGTAAAATGTGTTTCTTTGCATTTCCAACATAGGTCACTTTTATATTTAGACATTTTGCCTAGTTTGCTTGGTGTCAAGTATCATCTGTGAATGATTTTTGGGTAGTTCTCCTTTAACGTGTAACTAGCAGTGAATTTTAAATTTGTTTTCCACAATTGTTTCCACAAATTCAAATCAATATTATGAACCCCATTCAAAGGGCTCCATGCAGGTCGTGCATGGAGTCAGGAACAAAAAACCAGGATGGGCCAGAATGCAAAAGTGGGCAGAGAAAACCCCCGTCTAGGAAAACAAGGTATTATCAAACTTGAAGGACGCTTCCTAGCCAAGGAGGTTGTGAGCCGGGCTGCAGGGAGCATGGCAGCCTGAGGAGAGTCCTGAGGGCTGGATAGAGAAGCCTGGCGTCACATCCCGGTGTTACAACCAGGAGAAAACATTGCTGCAGAGACAGAAAGCCTGCTGTTGTTGGCCTAGTCCAGGCATCCCCAAACTCGGATCTCCAGAGGTTTTCACCCCCAATGTTCTGCCCAGACACTGAGGTCTAGCGCCGAGGGCCTTCTGGCGGTTCCCTCACTGCGAGAAGCCAAGTTACAGGGAACCAGGCAAAGGGCATTCTCGGTAGTGGCACCCGCCCTGTGGAACACCCTCCCACCAGATGTCAAAGAGAACAGTAACTACGAGATTTTTAGAAGACATCTGAAGGCAGCCCAGTTTAGGGATGCTTTTAATGTTTGATGCATTACTGTATTTTAATATTTTGTTGAAAGCTGCCCAGAGTGGCTGGGGAAGCCCAGCCCGATGGGCATGGTATAAATAATAAATTATTATTAATATTAATATTATTAAGGAGGCAATAGGTTTCCAATATGTCACCCCCTCATCTCAAAACCCTAGAAACTGGGTTAAGAAGGGCAGCAAACTGCTTCTAGCTCAGGCTCTCCCAAACTGGGGCCTCCAGCTGTTTTTGGACTATGATTCGCATCACCCCTGACCTCTGGTCCTGCTAGCTAGGGATGACAGGAGTCATAGTCCAAAAACAGCCTGAGACCCAAGTTTGGGAAACCCTGCTCCAGCCTCTGGCTTGACTAAGGTGTAATCTACACACATATAAAAAATGCTGTCAATATGCTTCTTCTCAAAACGTTTCGAAAACCACATTGAATTTGCCATAGCTCACCGCCGCCATCTAGTGTCACATTTGTATATTGCACCTTGCAACACACATTTTATTGGCAGCTGTATGGCTGAGTCCATATGTGGTTGTTTGGGGTTTCCTCAAGCTGGAGATGAGAGTCGGAAGAAAGGATTGTCTTCCTCCCCCCCAAAGAATCCCAGGGACTGTGGTTTGCTAAGGGTGCTAGGAATTGCGGTTCCCAGGATTATTTGAGGGAAAGCTGTGTGCTTTAAATGCACGATAGTCTGAGACTCTGAAAAACTGGGAATGCTGGTTGGGGGTGATAGGAGTTGTAGTTCTACACATCTGGAGAGTGGCAGGTTGGGGAAGCCTAGGATAGGCTGAGCATGAGATCAGCCTCCTCTAGTCCACTGTAATAGTTGAAGCAGCAGGTAGGTCTGGATAAAATAAAACTTAAATTTTATTTTATTTTTTAAAATTCTTTATTACAGTTGCCAATACCACATTCCATTCCCTCAATCGTACCTTACCTTATAATAAACGATCGCATTTCTTGAAACTTTATTCTTTTTAAATTTTATTTATATTTTTCATCATTACAGTTTCGAAAACCATGTTCACATTGAAACCGACCTTTCCCTCAATCATATCTTACTTTATAATAAACAATGCAATTTCTTGAAACTTTCTTCCAGGCTGTCATTCTGTTTTTTTCTGCGCCATAGACATTTCTATGAGAACACACCCCAATTCTTTAAAAACAAGTGATGCCACTGCAAGGTCACCCATCTTAGCAAAGACAGCACTGTAGGTTCTCCCAGCAAAAACCATACAATTAGCAGTTTTTTCGTAGTCCCCCCCTCAAGTTTATTAAATTCTGCAGCCCTGGATTTTTATAGGTGTTCTCCGTGCTGCTCTAAGCCCTTCTGAGAACAGGAGTTACTGCCAGGTTAATAATAATAATAATAATAATAATAATAATAATAATAATAATAATAATAATAATATCTGGCTGGGTTTCCCCAGCCACTCTGGGCGGCTCCCAACAGAATATTAATAATAATATGTAATAAAGGATTGCAGCTTTTATCTGTGGCCTGCCAAATTTTGTTGGACTTCAGTTCTTATCAACCCAGCCAGCATGACTAATAGTTAGAGATGAGGGTATCATAAATCCAGTGCAATCTGGAGGCTCTAACTTTAGAGGTTAGGGCTGCCATATTTCAAACAGTGGAGCTTTTTAAAGCAAAGTTGTTAAGCTCTTTTTTAAAGTTTTGCCCAGAGTTGTCAAGCTTTTTTGGCAACATCGCAGAAAATAAAATAAAAAATACTGTTTTTGAGCTATTTTTATGGAAAGTCAGCAAAAACGGCGCTGCCATCATGGGCTGCCTTACGTCCAGATTTTCCTGGACGTTTTGACGATTTTTGCCCACACACTGCTGCAGCTACAGTATTGGATAAACACAATAATATGTGGAATGAATGTAGTAGACTATAAATATTTATATTGGTAATAAGTTAATAATATGGAATTTATAAAAGAATGTACGGGTTAGGGTATTTTTTTATCTATTCACATCATGTTTCTCTCACCTTTACATAGTTCTGCGTTTTGTTCTTTTCCATTTTTTCTTCTTTTCGTATCACTTTACTACTTTATATTTGAATTTCCCCCCCAATAAAATGTCAATTAATAATTGCCAAAGGGGGGAGGGGCGCCTTTAAAGAAGGAAGAACTTTCAACAAAGAATGGGGGAGATATGCAGATTTTTTTTTTAAAAAAAATGGTAAACAATTAAATACATCAAGCAGTTAAAAGAAATATGTTACTGTGCAGTATACAGTAATGGATAGATAAAATACAGTAAGATTAATTGGAAGTCAGTTTTAAATTTCTTCTCTATAAGTTTTATAATTGTGTTCAGTATCAGGAGTATATATGATGATAATTATATTAATCTTCTTGTATCTTATAGTGTGGTGGTTTGATTTTTCTGTTATTTGTTTGATTGTATGTTTGTTTACTTGTATGTACGTCTGTTTTCTCATAAATGTATTTATTTTAAATTAATAAAGATATATTTAGAAAGGTGACTTTTGCAGAAATACAAAGAGTAAGAAACAAAAGGAGCAAAGACAGAGAGGCAAATGTTTGTATACAGTACGGCTGGCATATGTCCGGATTTTTCCGGATAATTATAAGGATTTCAAAGGTGGAATTGACGTATGCGGGAAATATCCAAAAGGTGGCGCTTTGTCCTGGATTAATCAAAAAATCAAGTGAATCTAAAAATACTGAATGGTTTAGTTTATGCAAAAGATGCAGGAATTTATGGTATGCAAAATGAACAATAGAAAGAGAAGAAGAAAGTCTTTGATATTTTAAGGTTGTTTACATGAATATTCAAAAATGTAAAACTGAAAAACTTAACAACAATTATTATTTTTTAAAATCACGCTTTTTGGCGTAAAAAATAGTTTGGGGGGTGTCCTGGTTTTTCACTTTTTGAAATATGGCGAGTGGCGACCCTAAGGTGGAGGGAAGTCTAAGTAACGACAACTATGTATGCAATCGTTATTTGACGATTATTGCTGCCCATTTGGAAAAACCTGAAAATAAAATTTATAGAAAAAAGAAAAAAAGCACAATGGGTTAAATTTGACGGCGAAACTAAGAGACCCCAATGATGAACCTGCTTCTGGAAAACCCATTTTGGGCTATCCGTTGAAGCATCAAAATGATCTGAAACCGTGAGCTGGATTCGAGATATAAGAGGCGGGAATTAAAAAAAAGAAATGGTAAAATTAAGGGTCATGATTATAACGATAGGGTTGATATTTTTTTAAAAAAAGTGGAAATCTTTGGCAAATCTTTTTTGAGATTTCATTGGCAAAATTTTTGAGCTACTCCCCCCCCCCCCGCCAAAATTTCGAAAGAACTGGACGTTTCCAAGCCATTTGAGGAAAAGCGGCATGCGATCCATCCGCCCGGGTTTCCCCGGACGCACTACCCGACACCCATCGCACCCCCGCGTTGGCCTGCGTCCCGGGAATTCCGGACGTATGGCAACCCGCCGAAACGAGGGGGGAAGAAAAAGGGGAACATAAAAAAGAATGCTATATTGTACGCGGAGTCGATTTCTTAGAATCTCAATAACCAGAGGTGGGTTTTTTTTTTTTTTTTTGGGTGGGGGACGACAATGCGGTCCGGGACACCGCACTCTTCGCTTGCCTCGGAGCGCTCTAGGTCTTGGAGCGCCTCAGGCTACGCGAAGGCCGCTGCGCCACCACAGGCGCGGCGGTCCTCCAGCACTAGGGGGCGGCACTCCGTCCCTCGCTCTGTGCAGCCGCTCTGGGCGGCCGCCGCTGGGTACGCATCGCGAGCTTCCACGGCGCATGCGCAGTCGGAGGAGGCGAGGAGGAGGCGGCGGCGGCTGGAGCGAGGCGCTCGCTGCTGGTGGGCCGGCGAAGGCGGCAGGTAAGGCGGGCGAGGGAAGAAGAGCCTCCCCGGGAGGAGAGGCGCGCGCGCGTCCCCTGCGGCCTTTTCCACCTCTCCCTTTCCCTTCGGAAGCGGGGCTCCTTCTACGGCCTCGGTTCCTCTTTCGCGTCCGCCGTTCCTCAGCCGCCTCTCGGCTGCTGCCCGTCCTCGGCTGGGCGCCTGTGGCCGCTCACCTCGGACGCCGGCGGAGGAAGGATGCTCCCCGGCTCTTCTCTTCCGAAAAGCGAGGGAGCCCGCGCGCAACGCAACACACGCAGCCCTCGCAGGGTTCGAAACTCGCGTTGCTCCAGGCGCATTTGGCGACCGGAAACGCCAGCAGTTTCTGAGCTTTGGGTGCAGCAGCCCTGCGCCTGAGATTTCTGGTGAAACCCGCAGAGTGGAAGGAAAGGAGGACCTTTTTCTGCCTCCCCCCTTCCAGCTACTCTCCGAAGACTGGAGAAGAGCCCCTCTTCTCCTCTAATCCAAGAGATGATGATGATCATTACTTTTGTATACTGCCCTGTGCCCAGGTCTCAGGGCAGTGCGCAACGAAAAGATCACAATATGAAAACACAAAATGCATAAGAAGAAGAAATCCCCCCCATCACACTTTAAAAGGGCATTGAATGTCAATCAGCTAAAGGCCTGGTTAAAAAGGAACATTTTTGCTTGGTGCCTAAAGGTGTACAGTGGTACCTCGGGTTAGAGAAGCATCATGTTACAGATGCTTCAGGTTACAGGCTCCACTAACCCAGAAATAGTACCTCGGGTTAAGAACTTTGCTTCAGGACGAGAACAGAAATTGTGTGGCGGCGGCATGGCAGCAGCGAAAGGCCCCATTAGCTAAAGTGGTGCTTCAGGTTAAGAACAGACCGCCGGAACGAATTAAGTTCTTAACCCGAGGTACCACTGTATAATGAAGGTGCCAGCCAACTCTTCCTAGGGAGAGCATTCCACAAACATTGTAGATAGCACAGTGGGAACTTTTTTGCCCTCTTCCCCCACTCCTGCAGGCAGTTTCGAAATTCCCATTGTTCTAGTGGCATTTTGCAACAGCAAATTTCATTAGTGCGAGCAGTTTCTGAGCTCTGGGTGCAGCCCTGTGTCTGAGATTTCTGACGAAAACCACAGAGTGGAAAGAAAGGAGGACCTTTTTCTGCCTCCTTGCTTCCAGCTACTCTCCAAAGACCAGAGAAGAGACCCTCTTAAGAATATTAGGGGGGTGGGCAGGGGAAGGACTAGGCCATGTGAAAAATGAACATAATATTTTAGCTGCAGTTAGTTCGTTTTCAGCTTTGTATTGTTATTTTAAAAAGTGTGCCTAGATATTCCATTGTTGTGCCCATAACCTTGGTTTATAAGGTGCCGTTTAGCTCCTAGTTTTGTATCTCCTTTTCTAACACTGATGCCTTCACATTTATACTTTATTCAGGGAGAGCTTAGTAGCAAAAGGAAGCTTTCAGCTGAATACAGAAACAGTGATTCAAGAGCTGAAAGGAGCCAATATATAACACACATTGCGCGGTGGTTACAGTGTTGGATTAGGACAGGGTTTCCCTGTGCCATTTAGCTCCTAGCTTTCATATCTCAGTTTCCAACAATGACCCCTTGCTTTAAGTCTTGCCTCTGCCCTGAACTTCCTAGGCTGCTACTCATGTCTTTCTCTCAGCCTCAGTCTACCTATCTGTGAAATGGGGTGTGTGTGTACGGGTGGTGATACTGGCTGACTTTAGGCCCTTGAGCCAACTCCTAGGGGCTGAGATCCCTTTGACCACCCCCAATAAAATATTTGAGAGGGCTGGCTCCCCTCCCAAAGTTGGTAGGCATTGCCATTCCAGTGGTGTACATGGACCACATCATGTGATCTGTTATGCGGGGCTGAGGTTAGCTGGGCACCCCTAATATTTTATTCAAGTTGGCACCCCCATGCTTGATGAAAGGGTCGCTGCATAACACATGTGAAGCTCTTTGCGTGCTTGAAAACATTTTATTTTGTTTGATATTAATCCCATATATGCCCCCTTCCAACTCTGCGGTGCAGTGATTCTATTCGCTTGTAGGTGTCCTGAGAAGTTCAGACTGCACGGGTTAAATGAACATCCCAGAGCATTTACAGAGTGTGGTTCCCATGGTCGCTGAGTAGCCCCAGTCAGCTGCCACGCACTTGGAGCTGGGGAAGTCTGAAGTCCCAGCTCCTCCAGGAACTTTGAGCACCGACACTTCTTCCGAGAAATTAAATGCTGCTTAACACATATTAATCTTGTACTCTTGTCAGTCTGAGTGATAACAGGGTATATTCTCCCTCCCCACCTCATGTATTATGGGTGCGTAAAGCTGAGCATGACAACATTCGTTTGTCTCTTATCCACGTCACCACCAGAGTGGTGAAAGTCTGCATTCTCAAGTCATTATCAGTGAAGTGGGGATTGGTTTTCTAGATAAAATTTAATAGGAGGTTACAGTGACAACTTCTATGCATGTTAAAGCTACAGCTAAGCCTCTTGGAAAACTTTTTCTGCCTCTTCCTCCTAGGCTATGTCCTTTTCTTTTTATCTACCTAGATTCTGCTACTGTGCCAAATATTTATTGGTTTCTTGCCCTGATCTCTCCTTCTCTGCAGCCTTGGAGCATTCCTTGTATTTCAAGGAAGGGGCAGCGTTCCCAAAAGGCATATGCAGCAAAGCCTACTGGACAATTTCCCCTTCACACCACTTTTGCGTTATTAACATTTACAGACCCATCAAAGTAGAGATTACTCCGCTTCTGTACTGGGTGGGAGGCGTCAGGATGACCTGTTTGTTGAGTCATGATTGTGATTTCCTTGTGCAAAGTTTGCAGGGAGGTTAGATGATGTTAGCCCATTGCTGATCATTTGTTCTGATTGGTTTGCCCTGCCGCATGAGGCAGTTGTTATCCCACACTTGCTGGTGCATTTTCCTGTCACTTATTGCAAAAAGCCCATGGTGTGGGTGGGTAGGTTTGCTGTACTTTAATTGTGCAACCCAAATGTGCAGTTGAATGCCACTTGCAAAACAGAGGCCTCTAGGTCTTTGGCAGTGGTTTTCAACCCATGCGCCGTAGAACCCTGGGATGCCTTAAATGATGGTCAGGCGTGCTGCGGGCACCACTGGCCTCTGTCCCTCTTTCCTTCCCTCCCTCTTCTGATGCCCTCTTGTGTCTCTGCCTCCCAAAGGCTTGCACAGCTGTTTGTTGCAGCAGCCCTGGCTGCAAGCTCCCCAGGGGAATGGTGCCTCTGGTGCTGGCCAGGGGATGCTTCCCAGGCCCCTGTGGGGCAGTGTGAGGAGGCACCTCTCTTTGGGGCGGCGGTGGGGAGTTCAGACACACAATTTGCTGACAAAACCTTGTCAGAAAGGAGCATGCACAACTGCTATGAATTTGGAGGCACAGTGGTGCCTCGCAAGACGAAAAGAATCCGTTCTGTGATTCTCTTCGTCTAGCGGTTTTTTCGTCTTGCGAAGCAAGCCCATTGACGGATTAGCGCTATTAGCACTTTTAGCGGCTTTTAGCGGCTTATCTGCTGATCGGATCAGCTGATAAGCGGCTTAGCGGCTTAGAAAAAGGGGGGAGGAGGGAAAAAACCCCGCAGGAACTCGCAAGGCATTGTCGTCTTGTGAAGCAAGCCCATAGGAAATTCGTTTTGCGAAGCACCTCCAAAACGGAAAACCCTTTCGTCTAGCGGGTTTTCCGTCTTGCGAGGCATTCGTCTTGCGGGGCACCACTGCACTACATATATTTAGAGTAGTTCTTAAGGCAGTTTGATGGAGCCTCTGACTGCAAAGAGTTTTAAAAGGGCAGGGTGAATTGAGAACAAAATAATAAATGGGGTTTCATAAGGTAAGTGTCTATTGATGCTTGTTGGGACCACTATCATGCTTTCATGTCCTGCCCCTCTCGTGGGGGTGTGGTAGTAAAGGTTGCTGCATTACTCAGAGGAGAGTGCACATGCTGTCTCTCTCTCTGGAGCATGGCAGGGAATTGTGCCCTGTGACTCTGCCCAGGGAGAGGGCAGAAGCAAGAGAAATTGAAGAGGCTGCTGTTGCCACTTCCTTCTCTTGCTTGACAAACCTGGTTTGGCAACGTGGAGAATTTGAACCGTGGGGCTCCCTAGAGCAGTGTTTCCCAACCTTTTTTGGGCAAAGGCACACTTGTTTGATGAAAAAAATCTCGCGGCACACCACCATTACAGCCCCGTGACGTCAGCGCGCAGCGTCACGCCGGGAGGGACGCACGAAAGTGAAAATTTTCAAATTTTTTCCCTCCCCCTTGCCGGGGAACCTCCCAAGCTTTGGGGGTGGGGGGGGAGGAGGCAGCAAAGCGAGGGGCTGAGGGACGGCGGCAGCTGAGGCGGCGGCGGCTGTTGTGGTGGTGGCGGCGATAGCGGGCGGAGGAGGGGGCGGCGGCGGTGCCGAGGTGGCCGGCGGCGGCGGGTGGAGCAGGAGGGCGGCCGAGGCCGGTGAGGGAGTAGGGTTGCCCGGGGCTTGAGGAGCCGTCGCCGGGAGTTGCTGCTGCTGTTGTTGCTGCTGCTGCCCGGACATGCCGGCCTCCTCCTCGTCCGCTGTCTCGCGCTCCTCCCTTTTGCACGCGCCGCCCCATTGGCTGGGTCCTGTCAGCTGATCCTGTGTTATTTCCTGTGTGTGTGTGTGAGGGGAGAATGGAGAGAGAAACCTCGGCACCACCACCGGCTCGACGCAGATCCTCGCCGCCGCCGCCTCTCACCACCCGACTCGCCCGCCTCCCTCCCACGGCACACCAGCCAACGTCTCACGGCACACTAGTGTGCCGCGGAACACCGGTTGGGAAACACTGCCCTAGAGGGAGAACGCAGGCCACCCACTTCTTCCATGCGCAGTACAGTGGACGCTTGGGTTGTGAACGTGATCCGTGCGGAAGGCACGTTCGCAATCCGCAGCGCCACGTCTGCACACGCAGGTTGCGATTTGGCGTTTCTGCGCATGCACGACTGCCAAAACCCGGAAGTAACCTGTTCCGGTACGTCTGGGTTTTGGCGGGTCCATAACCCGGAAAAACACAACCTGAAGCGTCTGTAACCCGAGGTATGACTGCAGAGTGTGGAGCATTCCAATCTCTTTGGTAACTAAGGTGAAATCTACACACATATCAAAAACGCTGTGAAAATGCTTCTTTTAAAAAAATGTTTTAAAAAATACATTGAATTTGGCATACATGTTCTCTCTGGTTTCCCCCCTGCATTCATTTACTTCCCCTTCCTTTGTTAGGTTGTAATCATCATCTAGAAGCAGGAGGCTGACATTTTTTACTTTGTATAGCTCTGTGTAGGATATCCATTGGTAGATACCACATTCACACCTTCTCCCAAGTGTTAGCAGTTTGTTTTACAAAAAGAAAATATCTGACAGTGCTCAGTTGAGTTCAGTTATTTTTTTTGTAAGTGCATGCCTTTAGACTAGGCATTTAAAAAGCAGTAGAGGTCATACCTTTCTTGAATAGTTTAATTAGCGCTTGTGTGTGTGTGTAATTGGCTTGCATTTAAATGTGCATTTAAATGGTGCAAATTTAGGTTTTTGAGCTTGGTCTAAATAGATAAATGAGAAGGGGCGGGCATCAAGGAAAGAAAAAATGGCACTGACCTTGGGAGACTGTGTATAGCCTTGGGAGAGCATTTGGAGGTGCAGTGAGAGTGTGTTTTGACTATACACAATTTTGGCTTTACACGTGATCCCTGGAACATAATCCCTTGTAAGTTGAAGGTCAACTCAATAGTACTTCCAGTCCATAGTAATTTATACCTTACTGATGAGCAATCCTAAAACTGAGTGTACAGAAAAGTGTTTATAGGGCTTATTCCTATACTTAACATTCTTTGTACAGTTTTCAGTCTTCTCCTGCAATTCTATTCACACGTGCCGAAGACTGAACGCAGAGTACTGAGGACTTGCTTCAGAGTAAGCATGCATGGGAATTGCACTGATAATATTATAGTAAAATATTGTACAGAAGGTCATGGGACAAAGGATTCCTTATTATCAAAGCACTAAAATATTTCCCTTTCCAGCTGTAAAATAATAATAATAAACCACAAGTGTTGGCACTGTAGGCTTGGCTTTTCTGATACCATGGCTTTAAATTGCTTTTTAATTTTCATTCTGAAGGTGAACTGTTAACAGCAGAGTTATTTTGCAGTTGCATGATACAAACATGTACATTTATATTGGGCCCCTGAGCATCTTTATGTATTGAGAGAGAGAGAGATTGTAGCCGTTAAGACTGGTGATAGATATGAAATTCTTCCTCAGGAAATAGAGGAAAACTGCATAGAATTCTGAACCAAAGTTTTTCAATGGTCCACAGTAGCTCCTTACTTCCTAGAAGCAACTGCATTAAGCAAAACCTCCGAGTCTTGCCTTTCCTGGCATGCAATTTTTGATAGCAGCCAGCTGTACAGTCTGCATGGGTGAGTTAAATTAAAGCCATGGCTAAAAAATTACCCTCCTGAAGAAGGTACATCCCCTTTTGATCCTTGAAATGGTTTCCTTCACAACCCCTAGTTTAGCACTAAAGCATCGAACCGAAAATGCATGTGGCCGCCACACATGATTGCCTTATGTGATTTCAGGCCAGAGGCAGAAGTGGGGAAGCATAGCGTGGGAAGCGTAGCGTAGAGAGGAAGCACAGCGGCAGAGCACACACTTTGCATGAAGAACGCCCTGGGTCAAACCCTGGCATCTTCAAAGATCTATAGCCAGCAGAGAGTTGATCATACTGGGCTCGATTAACCAGTTCCCTGGCTCAGTATTTTTGCATTTCTGTATTTTTCCATCTGAAGAAATGCATGCAATCTCGCTTTTATAAATTAAATTGAGAAATTGCTAGCCTACCATTTTTCCTTTAATGGTCCATCTACTGATACACAAATTAATTTTAAAACACCTTTCTTTTGCTTGGGTTGTGTGGAATGAGATCTTTGGTACAATGAGATCTTTGGTACAAGGCCCATTGGGAGTGCTGGGCAAAGTCAGGGTTAGCCAGACAGCAGGTGCATTTGGCACCTGGCTTTTGACCACTTGCAACCTAGTGAGGATGCCTGGGTGCCAGGATGGAGCCATCTGAAGGTACGTGCCTGGGGAATCATTGGAACTTGACTATTTTACACACTAAAACCACATCCTGTAGAAATCTACCAGTTACATTTAGTTGCGCAGTCAGAATGAATTTCAGAAACCAAAATGCTTTTTCCGTGCAGCCTGAGCAGGAGCGGTGTACAGCATTGTAGTTAATTGTTGTAACTTGTCTTCCTTTATTCCACCCCACTGCCCTGCTCACAGTTGTGAAGAATATTCTTACATTAGGAATCGTCTGTGTCACCATTCAGAAAAAGAGGCAGGAATAGGCTGATACAGTGGTGCCTTGCAAGACGAAATTAATCCGTTCCGCGAGTCTCTTCGTCTTGCGGTTTTTTCGTCTTGCGAAGCACGGCTATTAGCGGCTTAGCGGCTATTAACGGCTTAGCGGCTTTAAGAAAAAGGAAACAAACTCGCAAGAACTCTCAAGACGTTTCGTCTTGCGAAGCAAGCCCATAGGGAAATTCGTCCTGCGGAACGACTCAAAAAACGGAAAACTCTTTCGTCTTGCGTGTTTTTCGTCTTGCGAGGCATTCGTCTTGCGAGGTACCACTGTATATTTATTTATTTATTTATTTACGGCTATTAGCCCATAAAGTACCACTGTATACAGGCAGACTGCCCTGGATCAAGTGATCCTCTTTAAGTTCTTAACCGAGCTCAATGTTGTCATCTGAACCAGCCGGATATTTAACTGAGAATCAATCACAGTCAGTCCATCATTTGAAAAACAAGACTTTAAAGCTGTCTTGCCCCCAAATGGAAACTAAACATTCTGTTTGGCAAGCCTAACCTTGGTTTAAGGAACCATTTGGCACCTGGGCTTATATTATCTGAGTTTCTAAAACTGGGCAAAGTGTCTTCTGGTCAACCCCCTTATCTGTCAGTAGCCCTGGTGGGTTTAATGTGACTGCAGTGGCAGTGATCCAAAGAGCATTAAGCCAACTGTATAATTTCCCACAATGCCCCAGGTTGAACCTGGGCTGGAGGCATTGTGGGAAATTTAAAGAGTGGCTATTCCCAGTCACTTGCCACTGCTCAGAAATAAGGATCTAGGAGGGGCCCAGGGCAAGCTTTGTCCCTGGGCTCAGCCAGCTGCCCAGAGATAGCAGGTGCTGATGTGTGCTTTCAAAATCCAGCTATTCTGCAATTACGAAACTGAAAAGGTGAAAGTGCACGCACACTTGGAGAAAAATATCTGAGGGCTTCAAAAAAAATTACATCTAATTATTAACCTCCAAAGGAACATGTAATAGAAAAATCATGACCACTGTTGCATAAGAACTGTTATTTCCTAGTTCTCCTTCACAGATTCTAACCTATAGTACTTTTTTGCAGAACAATGTGTAACATTTTGCAAGTGAACTTCCTTGTTTCCTTTCTTTGCCTCTGGTTCTTTAATTTGAGCCAGGCTTGCAAGTGCTGTTAGGATTTGGCACAGCTACATAGAGAAGGGATGGTCTCTGAATATTGGTAAAGCGCCTCTTCTGGTTATGAAATAAAACGCCAAATTCAATCCTGCATAGTCCTTCAAATAAACTTGTACACAGAAGCTGTTTTCTCTTAAGGGAGGTGCAGTTTTTGCAGCAAAGCCAACCAGCTGATTAGAGTTCCCTTCCCACTATGCCCTGCGACTCAGTAAACGGAACGAGATACGAGCTCTTTCCAGAGACAGAGATTATATTTGGCGTTGATCAGGTTAAGAAAAATGATAAGGAGTGGAGGTTTGTGGTGGGAAGGTACGGACTCGATAATTGATAAAGAGTTTCATTTGTAGTGCACCGAGCATGTCCAATGGCAGCTATATATATCATAGAATCACAGAGTTAGAAGAGACCCTGAGGTTCATCTAGTGCAATATTAGTACTGAAAAAGGGAATCTGCTGCAAATCGCCTGGGGCAGTTTCTAGTCACTGGTGGTGACCTGGCAACATGCTAATGAGCCTGAAGTAGTTGTGTGGAAATGGTATCAGTTATTAAGAAAAACAATTTGTAAATTAGGATTTGCATATCTGATGCCTAATGGCGTGATGTCAACAGTTTTATGTATAAGTAACGAGATTATTTCGCATTAAGTTGAATTAATTTGAATGCTGAGAATAAAGATTTAAGAAGCAGTGTTGACCAGTGACAGAAATTAGGCATTTCCTCAGGGGCAGTGTTAGAAACTCAGATATATAAGATAATCGCCAAATGGCACCTTAAACCTGGGTTACGGTCACCACAACGGAATATCCAGTCACTTTTTTGCAATGAAATTACTTATTATTATCATTGTTATTATTATTTCTATGCTACTTTATATTTTAAAGAAAAAAATATCGAAGTGGTTTACAACACATTAAAATATCAAATACAGCAATCCAGAATAAAACAAATTCAAGGAAAATATTTCAGACCCTTCTCTAAATGACATTTTGCCATCCCCATATTCATTTACCTACAGTGGTACCTCAGGTTACATACGCTTCAGGTTACATACTCCGCTAACCCAGAAATAGGGCTTCAGTTTAAGAACTTTGCTTCAGGATGAGAACAGAAATTGTGCTCCGGCAGCGTGGTGGCAGCTGGAGGCCCCATTTGCTAAAGTGGTGCTTCAGGTTAAGAACAGTTTCAGGTTAAAAACGGACCTCCGGAACGAAATAAGTACTTAACCCAAAGTACCACTGTACTTAATTTATAGAGTTGCCCCACAGCAGAAATGCTCTAGGAAGGCTGTGGGGTCTAGTGGTGACATTGGGCCAGTCACAGCCTCTTATCCTACCTCCAGAGGGTCATTGTAGGAATTAACTCAGGAGGTAAGAGAACCATTTACTCCTTGGAGAAAAAGGTGGGATAGAAATGCAAACAAATAAGCTCTTCTGCTTACCTTACCTGCTTAAGAAATCTGGAGGGGCCAGCCAGATGGAGATGTCAGCTGCCATCCTGGCATCCAGACATCTCTATGTGGTCGCAATTGGACCTGTGCCAGACGCAAATGGGCAAGGCTGTGTGCAGATTTATGAAGGCTGCAATCTTGTAGACATTTCCCTGGGGAGCAAGCTTTATGGGATTAATGGGGACTTCCTTCTGAAGAAGTGTGTTAAACATTGCATGGTAAGATGCCTCAAGTGTAGCTGCTGTCGAATAAGTGCCAGGAAGCTAGTGTATGTGTGTGTGTGTGTGTGTGTGTGTGTATATATATATATATATATATATATATATATATATATATATATATATATAAACTTATACCTGAAGCAAAGTAGAAAACTTTTCTTTTGTATCAAAGGCTGTCGATCCACCCCCCACACTTTTCAAGTTTAAGCGGGCCAGAATGATCGTGTTTTACAATCTTGCATGGGCACGCATGCGGTAGTTACTTATTACTAAATTAAGAATGATTAAGACAGGCTGGTGTTTTTAATACTGGTGCACCTGCTGTGTGTAATTGCAGCCTGCCGCGGGTAAAGACCGTAAAGATTTTAGTGAATGGTTTTTCATCTTACCCGCAAATAGCTTTCTCAGAAGTTTAATTTGAGCAGTTTCTAAGAGGGCATTCTCCTCTCCCCGCCCCGTACCAAATAGTTCTAAGAACCACATTTTAGCTTCTGTTTCTGTACATTGAGTGAAAAATCTATATCAGAATCTGCATTTGATTTTTTTATTCCATTAAAAAAATGCATTACTATAGCTGTTACCTTAGGCGCATAGACTTGTGGAGAGGCTCCTTTAAAATCACTGGGATTTGCATCTGAGTCAACATGCCTTGTTGGATCAAGCGGCAAAAAGAGAAGTTTCTAGAAAAAGTTGCTTCTTTAGATTTGGAAGCATGGGGCAGCAATTGTGAAATTGGATAGGTATGCTGTTAATCTAACCCTGGGCAAGCCCTTTCCCCTCCAACACGTGTAAAGATAAGGAAGAAAACCATGTTTGAGCAAGGACATTGGGAGGAATGTGAATTTTCTGTTTCTCTGATAATTGCCCGCCTTTGCTGTAAGAGCTCCCAAGCAGCCAAAGCCCCCATTATATTCCCTAATGTGGAGAGGAGTGGCTTTCTCTTTCTCACCCAAAAAATGATTTTTTTCACTTCAGTATTTATTGCTCTGAATGGGGGGAAAAATGTGGGAAATGATGGACCTTGTGAAAGCTCTGGGCCAAAGTAACAACATTCCAGAATTTCTCAACACCAATTGCTTTTCAGAGAGTCAGATCTGGCTTATCCAGTTTTAAAGAAAATGCTATGTGGAAAGGAAACATTCTGTATGGAAAATAGCAGGAGAGATGGGCTTTAATGGGTGATTACTGATTTAAAAGTAAGGATTTGTGGGCAGAAAAATAGGGAATAGGTTAATAGTTAAGTAAAAGTCTAGCAGGAACTGAAAATGAGCAGCCAGTGGGAAATGAAGAGGAAGAAAATTGGGGGGGGGGGTCAAAGATAAAATGCTAAAATATTTTAAGTTTTTTGAAATGTAATTTGGAAACGTATGTACTATTGAGCCAGCTAATACGGGTGGGAAGTGAAACATCGAGGAAGCAGGGTGGGAAGTCACTTTTAAATTTGCATGAAATTTGAATTAATGTGATGTTAAATTCATTAATTTTTTTGAAAAGTAATAAAAATTAATTGGCAAAAAACAAAGTAAGTAAACATTCTAAACTTTGGTTTTAGTACACTGGCACCAAAGTGGGGGTGGGGGGAGTGTTAGAGTGCTGGGCTAGGAACCCATGCAACCATGAACCTTGAGCCTAGACCACTTCACTGGGATGTTGTGAAGAGATAGATGAGGGAAGACCCATGTACGTAACTATGTTCTCCTTGGAGAATAGGTGGAATAAAGGTAAAGGGACCCCTGACCATTAGGTCCAGTCTTGGCCGACTATGGGGTTGCAGCGCTCATCTCGCTTTATTGGCCGAGGGAGTCGGCGTTTGTCCGCAGACAGCTTCCGGGTCACGTGGCCAGCATGACTAAGCCGCTTCTGGCAAACCAGGGCAGCACATGGAAACGCTGTTTACCTTCCCGCTGGAGCGGTACCTATTTATCTACTTGCACTTTGACGTGCTTTCAAACTGCTAGGTTGGCAGGAGCAGGGACCGAACAACGGGAGCTCACCCCATTGCGGGGATTCGAACCGCCGACCTTCTGATCGGCAAGTCCTAGGCTCTGTGGTTTAACCCACAGCGCCACCCGCGTCCCCTAATAGGTGGAATAGAAATGTCATAAGTACAGTCATACCTCGGGTTGCGATCGCTGTCGGTTGCACATTTTCAGGTTACAGATGTGCTGAAACCCAGAAGTACCGGAACAGGTTACTTCTGGGTTTTGGCGCTCGCGCATGTGCAGAAACACCAAATCACACTTTGTGCATGCGCAGAAGTGCCGAATTGTGTCATGCATGCACAGACGCGGCACAGCACTGCGGGTTGCGAATGTGCCTCCTGCACGGATCACGTTCACAACCCAAGCTTCCACTGTACATAAATTATTGTTTAATGTTCATTTGAACAAGAAGATCTGAGAATGCAGTTTATAAACTGCAATTTCTGGAAGCTGCATTAAGGTTTTGTTTTGTTACACTAAAGTGGTGTATAAATTTTATGAACTCCTCTCATGTTCAGTGCTGTAGATCACCATTACCGGGATTTCAAAGGCGGAATTGACATCAATGGACACATTTAAACATAGCAGTAAACCATAGACCAGCTTTGGGTTTGTATGTAAGGTAATAAATTTGGAGCCGAATCTGTAACAAACTCCCGTTTCCGATTTTGTCCAAATGTGGGGAGGCTGGTTTATAGTAACAAGAGAGTTAGGTGTTTTGATAACAGCAATCAGTAGATCATTTCTCGAACTGGAACCTGGCCTGTTATCTCCTCGAGGGGCTTGGAATGATTGGATACCAATCCTTGTTTTGATCAATTAAAGGGTATATCTTCCTTGCAAACCATGCAGCTTCCTTGTGTACTTCCTTCCGATTGCACTTGCAATTAAGCTACCTATTTACCCCTGAGAGAGGCAAAGGTGTATGATGTAACTGCAATTACTTTCAGTGCTAACCATGTCTTTTGATGAATTGTACGACATAGTGCGTAACAAGTGAGATAATTGCCTTTCTCTCTTGAGAATGTTTTTCCCCAACCACCCACCCATTCATGAATGAATGAGCTGTTCCCCTCCCCATTGAATGCAGGTAATATCTTAAACGGAGAGATTCATTCAGCGTAACTAAACGTTTTCTTCAAACATGGGCTTGATTCATATCTAACACCAAACTATGAATGTCCAAATGATAGGACTTTTTGTGCTTTCCCTGATTTTTTAATGATTTATTTATTGTAATACCCCCCTTGCCATACGTCTGGGTTTTCCTGGACATTTTGCCAATTTAGTAAAAATCCACCAGGCCACAGAATGGCTGCCCAATTCCCGGATGTGTCCAGGAAAACCTGGATGTATGGCAGCCATACCAAATGAGCCTTGTGTTTGCATGCTCCCTGCTTCCCTCACAAACTTTATCTCTCTCACTTCCCCATTCATGGAGAGCATCGTCTGCCATTTTATCCAAATTTTGCATACCATAGAGCAGGGTTTAGCTAAGGAGTCCTGCCAGTGGAAGCCTTGTTCAAGGACTTTCACTTGCACCACGGGGCTTCCCACTGCCTTGGAAGTTAGCTCTTGGACAGTCAGACTTATCTAGTTTTAACTTGTATGCTTCCCAGCATTAGAAATTTGCCAGGCGCATTTTGCACCTGGCTATTAGCCACTTGTGACCAAGTGACGATGACCAGGCAGCAGGATGGCACCTGACATCTTGGCCATCTGAAGGTGCATGCCCAGCAACACATCCTGTAGAATTCTCTCCACTATATTTTATCTGCATAATCAGAACGAATTTCAGGAACCAAAAAGTCTTATTGAAAAATACGGCTTTTGAGCCATCAGGCCCCCCCAAATGGCAACTAGGCATTCCGTTTTGGTGACTGTAACCCTGGTTTAAGGAGCCATTTAGCACCTAGCTTATACATCTGAGTTTGTAACACTGATGCTGTCCACCTTCTGGGGCTTCTCATGCACAGAAGTAACCTGGCCACAGTTATCCATGTCTGATGAACTCCACAATAGACCACCACAACAACTTTTATGTGGGGCTTCCTTTTAAAGAGTTTTTGGTGTGGCACTGAAAACTGCTTGCTTTCCAGTTTTCCTTACCTCAATTCATTACAGTAGTACCTCCGGTTACGTACTTAATTCGTTACGGAGGTCCGTTCTTAAGCTGAAACTGTTCTTAACTGTTCTTAACTGTTCTTGAAGCACCACTTTAGCTAATGGGGCCTCCCACTGCTGCCGCCACCCAATTTCTGTTCTCATCCTGAAGCAAAGTTCTTAACCCGAGGTACTATTTCTGGGTTAGCGGAGTCTGTAACCTGAAGCGTATGTAACCTGAAGCGTATGTAACCCGAGGTACCACTGTACATGTTTATTTCATTTTAGACAATTTATTTATTATAGAGAAATATTTATCAACTTATTTTACTGTTTAGTTCTACTAGAATCAGAGATTCCCAAGCCATTAGCATCAAGGCAGAATTAACTTCCTGATAGTTTCACAAATGAGCATCCCATGTTTTTCTAACTCAGTGAGAACACTTTGAATTGATTTAACTAACATAGCATTTTGTCTTTCGTTTTTCTGTGTCCTCTAATCTCCAGCATTCATACAAGAACAGCATTGTTATTTGACTGAGTGTGCACTTTCCCCTTGTTCTACAAGTATCTAATGCTGCATTCTAATCTGCCTGATAGTTAAAGGGGCGGATGGAAAAACCTGTTTCCTGGTCAAAACCAGTGTTAGAAACTCAGATATAAAAGCTAGACTCCAAATGGCCGCCCAAACAAAATGTCTAGTTTCCATTTTGGGGCAAGATGGCTCAAAAGTCTTATTTTTCAAATGATGGACTGGCTGTGATTGATTCTCAGCTAAACACCTGGCTAGTTCAGATGACAACTTTGAGCCTAGGTTAAGAACTTCGAAAACTTAAAGAAGAAAAATCACTTGATCCAGGGACAGTCCACATATGTATTGGCCTATTCTGACCTCTTTTTCTTATTGGTGACTGCTCCTGCTCAGGCTGCACAGGCACCGCTCCGGCCTTTTGTTGTCTGAAATTCATTCCGATTGTGCGGATTAAATATAGTACAGGGCGGGGTATTTGTGTGTGAAAACAGCCCAGATCCAAGTATCCCCAGATGGTGGAGATGTCAGGCCTCATCCTGGTGCCCAGGCATCCTCACTTGGTCACAAGTGGTTGAAAGCCAGGGGCCAACTGCCCCTGGTGCCTGGCTATAATTTTGAACACTGGATTCAGCTGAAAGCTGAGTAAGCTCTCCCTGGTAAACTCTCCCTGAATAAAGTGAATGTGAAGGCATCAGTGTTAGAAATTGAGATGAAAGCTAGTAGCGACATGGCACCTTAAACCGAGGTTATGGGCTCAACAACAGAACACTGGAAGATGTGTAGATATGCCTGTCAACCCCTGCCCTCAGGAAAAGTGTTGGCACTAGGATGTACATAGAGAAAGTAGAGCACAACTTGTGTACAACCTTCATAATTTGCCAGGCCCATTTTGCACCGGGCTATCAGCCACTTGTTTACCTTCCCGCCGGAGCGGTGCCTATTTATCTACTTGCACTTTGACATGCTTTCGAACTGCTAGGTTGGCAGGAGCAGGGACCGAGCAATGGGAGCTCACCCCGTCACAGGGATTTGAACGTTTCCATCCGCTGCTCTGGTTCGCCGGAAGCAGCTTAGTCATGCTGGCCACATGACCCGGCAGCTGTCTGCGGACAAACGCCGGCTCCCTCGGCCAATAAAGTGAGATGAGCGCTGCAACCCCAGAGTCGGTCACGACTGGACCTAACGGTCAGGGTCCCTTTATGTAATGGTTGGGAGTTACTCGTGCGTAATCCTGCTCCGTTTGAGCATCGGATTGCCTGGTTAAACCCTCCGGACTACGCAGCCCATAGTAGCGTGGCTGCCCTTAGTCACTTGTAGAATCTGACTGTGGGCGTTTCTTAAAGCGCTGCCAACATAAGAGCTGTTTGACGCCCAATCGTCTCCGCCTCTCACTGCGCGGGAGTCTCCTGCGCAGGGTGGGTGTGGGCAGCGGGGTGCTTGGGCTCTCCTCGCTAACTTCCAACGACTAGTCCTGGAGCCCCTGCACCTCCCTGTCCCGTTGCTCTCCTGGATCCCTGGTGTTACACTCATTCTCTTCCCCTTCTTCCCGGCTAAGTCTCCCTCTAGTCTAGTGCTAGGACCTTCCCCTGCAGAATCCGAGACCCTCTCCTTCTCCCGTGCCTCTGATGGCAGTTCCCTGACACTTTACTTGTAACCAAGTGAAGATGTCCGAGTGCCAGGATGGCACCTGACATCTCCACCATCTGGAGGCGCCAGCCTGGGGATCCTGGGATCTCGACACCAGCAAAACATCCTGTAGAATTCTCTCTGCTATATTTTATCTGCACAATGAGAACGAATTTCAGGAACCCAAAAGGTGTATTGAAAAATACAACTTTTGAGCCTCCTGGCCCCCAAATGGCAACTAGACATTCTGTTTTGATGAATGTAGCCCTGGTTTAAGGAGCCTTTTGGTGCCTAGGTTATATATCTGAGTATCTAACACTGCTTGTGTGGAAGAAGTGAAACTTTTTCTAGGTGGTGGGGACTGCTTCGGAAGCAAAGGCGAACTTGTATTGTTGGCTGTTAGTAGGAAGTGGAGGAGGCGTTCGAGCAGGAAATGTCAGTGGGGGAAAAGGCACGGAGGCAAAGAGGACTGAATATTCAGTGATCTGAGAAGCAAGGACATGAGGGAAGAATGAGGAAAACACTGCTGACTTTGCTGGTTCACGTGACTGATAGAATCGCCATGTATTTTCAGGGTGACTATGGTGAAAAAGAGATGAAAAATGTTTACATTTTCCGAGGGTACTATAGTACCCTACCGGACGTTGCCATCAGGTCAGGTTTCTAGATAGCTTTGTTTAAAAAATTGCAGAAGCCTTAGATCAGTCTCTCTCCATGTCATGCAAATATGGATGTAAGACCTCTGGGTTTTCTAAACTTCCTGCTATTATAACAGGCCTTCCAAGTGTCCCTGTTTTCCAGGGGCAGTCCTGGTTTCTGATCTGATCCTGCTTTCCATTAGGATGTCCCTATTTTGATCCGATCAGCAGATAAGCCGCTAAAAGCCTCTAATAGCACTAATAGCACTAATCCGCTAATCCGTCAATGGGCTTGCTTCACAAGACGAAAAAAACCGCTAGACGAAGAGAATCACAGAACGGATTCTTTTCGTCTTGCGAGGCACCACTGTATGTATAATGTATGTATGTATGAATGAATAAAAGGTAAAGGTACCCCTGCCCGTACGGGCCAGTCTTGCCAGACTCTAGGGTTGTGCGCCCATCCTATTCTCATCAGAGAAATGTTGGAGATTATGTTATAAAGCCTCTGCAGGCACATTTTAAAATTTTATATATTCATTTTGTAATGAAATCATATTTTTACTTAATCGTTGCAAGCCACCCAAATAACTACTTTATAGCATACAGACACATAGTTAAATAAGCAAACCACTCACTGGTTTAATCTGGATAAATTTCATAAAAATCAACTGAAGAGTAGCTGAGTTATAGTAATTTAAAATGTCCAAAGCGCTGAACTTGCAACTGGTTTTTCTTTTAATGCCAATGGACAGTGTTGGGGCAGCAGACTCAGGAGAAGTATTAGTGCATAGAGATGTGAGTTCTAAGCGATCAGAGTAAGCAAGACCGTGGAATGTATATTCAACTGTTCACCTGGTCACCATAGGCAACCACAAATTCTGCCTAGGTGAGTATGCAGAATTTCCCCCAGGTGATTGTTTGGGCTGGCAGAGAGGCAAGGATGCTCTGCAAGCCAAGCCCAATTGGTTTCTGCAGTGGAAGTGAAATTGCTTCTTCTCCCTCATCCTGGAAGCTGATCAGGCTAGCATGGCTGAGGTGTTCAGCATGTTGCCAACCCCATCTCACCTGCCAGCTAGGGTAAAACGAAGATGGTAGGCATGACTGGAACCAGCTTGGGGGGGGGGGCAATTTCCCTGTAGGCAGTGTTAGAAAAGGGAAAAAGGGAAAAGGTAAAGGACCCCTGGATGGTTAAGTCCAGTCAAAGGAGACTGGGGTTGCGGAGCTCATCTCGCTTTCAGGCCGAGGGAGCTGACGTTTGTCAACAGACAGCTTTCCAGATCATGTGGCCAACATGACTAAACTACTTCTGGCTCAAAGGAACACCATGACGGAAACCAGAGCACACGGAAACACCGTTGACCTTCCTGCCACAGTGGTACCTATCTATCTACTTGCACTGGCGTGCTTTTGAACTGCTAGGTTGGCAGGAGCTGGGACAGAGCAATGGGAGCTCACTCCGTCGCGGGGATTCGAACCACCAAGCTTCTGATCGGCAAACCCAAGAGGCTCAGTGGTTTAGACCATAGCGCCTTTTAGCCAGTGTTAGAAACTGAGATATGAAAGCTAGGAGCTAAGTGGCACCTTAAACCTAGGTAATGGGCACAACAATGGGATGTCTAGGCGTGCTTTTTTTACAGTTTTTTTCCACTCTGCAGTTTTAATCTGAAATCTTAGGTGCAACACTGCACCTAGAGCTCATAAACTATATAAGTGCACCTAGAACAATGGGAATTTTGAAACTGCCTGCAGGAGGGGTGGGGGAAGAGAGAGAAAAAGTCCCCACTGTGCTATCTGCAATGGCTCCCTGTTTGTGGAATGCTCTCCCTAGGGAGAGTTGGCTGGCACCTTCATTATAAACCTTAACCAGGCCTTTGGCTGATTGACATCCAACGCCCTTCAAAAATGTGATGGGGAGGGGGGATTTGTTTTTATTATGTATTTTGTGTTCTTATATTGTGATTTTTTTTGTTGTGCACTGCCCTAAGACCTGGGTATAGGGTGGTGTACAAAAGTAATAATAATAAATAATAATAATAATTAGTGGAGGAACTGGAAGATTGGGGCGACAAGGGGAAAGTCCGAGGGGAAAGCATGGCAGGAACTACAAATAAAAAAAAATGGCCTGCTTAAGAGGGATAAAATTTCCTGCATTTCAAGGTGAGGTCTATTCACTTTCCATTTTGATGCTTTAGATGCTGGAATTTGTACAGCACCTCAACCTTGACTCTTCTCTTTTACATTGAACTCCCTCCCCCCCCTTCTCTTTTTTCTTCTTTCTTTTTCTTTTTCCTTTCTGTTCCCTGAATTGTTCAGAAAGAGTTCCCAACTCTGCTTGGTGATGTGGAACAATTAAAAGATAATGCAGGCTTTGGTCATAGGCTTAGCAATGGAAAATATTGTGGCGTAATTCAGACAAATTATGGTTGCTGCTGCAGCTGAGCAGATGTGATGCTATAAAATGATCTGATTAACAGCACGTTTATGAGGCTGCCCAAACTGAACTGCTTTGAAATTGGAGTTTTTAAATGAGTTAATTTTAGTGAAATGGAAACGTGGAATAAATTGGCTCTTACAGGCATATTTTAAATTACGTTTATGTGCGGAAAGCCTCTTGAAAGCATTGCTTGGATTTTGAAATACCTTCTCAGGGAATTCTACAAGGGTGGGAGATGACCAGTTTTCCAGAAATTGTCGCTGCATGTTAGAATTCCAGATGGTCAAGTCTTGGTCCGTGGTGTAGAAATCGGTGCATCTGCAGTAAAACATTCAGCTGAAGCTGGGTTGCAGGCATCAGATCCTGTTGAACCAGATCTCTATCTTGGAAAAATATCAGTGTGCACCCAACCTGCTTTTATATTTGGTTTACGCTGTAAGCATCAGAGAGAAGGAAGGTGCACGTGCCTTTTGAGATTAGCTCTGTTCCAGCCTGGAGAATGTAGGAAGAGCTACAAACAATCTTCCTCCAAAACACATTTGAATTAATGCTAATCTTGCTGTGCCAGAGTCCTGGCTTTTAGCCCAGTGCCCTACTTTCTTGAGCGGGAAAAGGATCCTTAGAATGGGCTCCCCCTCCCTATTTTTATGAAATTTTAATTTAGGAGCATTCGGTGAAAGACAAAATTAGCGAGGAGTATGTGGAACTGGTAAAGTCGTGATACTTTAGTTTCTTGGTTTCGCCAGTGTTATACACGTGTACATAGAATCGAGTTATTCAGCAACAGCCTTTGAGCATGCAGGGGGGGGGATCATTATATTAATATTAAGACTGGAATCCTAGGAGCTATTTTAGGCAAAATCAAAAGCTTGCAGGCACCCTCTGGGAAATTGACTCTTCCTTTTTGAGAACTGGGCCCCTGTGTCATATATTGCAAAGTGCTTTTGAAATCTCTGTGGGATTTCAAATGTGTTTTGCATGCAGCAGGGGGGACTATTCAAAGCACTTCAGCACTCAGAACTAGCTTTCGTTTTTTGCACCTTCTTGGTTTTGATAGTAGTACAGTTGGCGTCATTCTTCCTGTGCAAACATTTTTCACTGAGTGAGTGTATGCCAAATGAGCGCAGATGGTTTATTCTGATTCCCCCCCTTCCCTCCCTAGCCTTTATTTTTAATCCATACAGCATATAATCTATTTGGAATAGGTAGGTGCAAATAAATACAGCTCATGGTGCATATTCACAATTCAATTGCAATACGAATGAAAATAGATACATTTATCAATTGCAATACGAATGAAAATAGATACATTTATTGATTTCCATAGGAGAGTTCGTAGAGCACTTGTAATCTCTAACAAATCCCATGGCTTCTCTTTTTAATTTTCTGTAATGTTGCCTCTTCTTACCTAATAAAAGTTGTGCAGTGTTGCAGTGTTCCAAGGAAAACAGAAGTATGGTACTTTGGGTTAAGTACTTAATTCGTTCCGGAGGTGCGTTCTTAACCTGAAACTGTTCTTAACCTGAAGCACCACTTTAGCTAATGGGGCCTCCAGCTGCCACCACGCTGCCGGAGCACAATTTCTGTTCTCATCCTGAAGCAAAGTTCTTAAGCTGAAGCACTATTTCTGGGTTAGCAGAGTCTGTAACCTGAAGCGTATGTAACCTGAAGTGTATGTAACCTGAGGTACCACTGTATGGGGCTCAGGGTGCCGAACCTAAAATGAAATGTATACAGATAACCCTTGCAGCCTCTTCTTGTATCCTGTCTTAGTTGCTTACCAAAATAATTTCTAAAAGTCTCCAGATTTCATTGCATGGTGAAATTATACATTTTTTATTCGGGATCATGGTGTTGTTGCCATCAGCCCATTATAATGTTTTAACGGCACTGATTAACAAAAAATGCTCTGTTTGATTGTTCTAGTACAGTATAACTGAATGCTGCTTTTATCCCTTCATTCTCCTAGGGAGCTGGTTAAATGCAATTGTGTCAATAACGAAAGAAGGGCAACCATGAGAATAGCAGGTAAGAAGAACGACCACCTTATTTTTTGGCTGGTGAAACAAGATACGTTGGTCTGCACGGAAATGAAGATCTGTCCTCACAACGTTTCACAGTTTAGTTAATCATGAGTGTTTAGTTTTGAAATGGTCAGCTGTCATTTAATTCATTGGGATTATATGGCCAGGCTGGTTTAAATTATGTGTGGTTTGAGGTGTATCTGTTTTTTCCAGGCCTGCTTTTCGTAGCATATTAGTATATTAGGAATGGGAGCAGTCAGGAATGGATTTTGGTATGTTCAAGGTCTGGGAAGTTTATCTTTTGTTATATAAATGTTTTTATTTCAGTTTTATAATACAAATGAATAAAAAGAGGAGCAAAATGCAACAGCACTAATCAGAGCAGTCATACACGTTCATGCCAGAATTAATACATTTCACTAGTCCATTTGCTGCCAAGGAGTGTGGTGGAGTCTCCTTCTTTGGAGGTCTTTAAGCAGAGGCTTGACAACCATATGTCAGGAGTGCTCTGATGGTGTTTCCTGCTTGGCAGAGGGTTGGACTCGATGGCCCTTGTGGTCTCTTCCAACTCTATGATTCTATGATTCTATGATTTCTATAATAAAGTGCCATGTGTATGATAAATATTTTAGAGGTACGTTGCAACATATACAGATATATAGTTGGGGGGGGGGAACCATATTTGATAATAAGCTCTGTATTCTTTATATTCTAATAAAATTTATTCAAAAGAAACACACACACACAGCAAGGCTCGTTTTGGTGGGCCAAGGGCTCTTGTTCCTTTTCCAGCAGCGTTCAGGGTGTTGCTCTTTTTGATCTAGAAGTCTTAGTCAGATGGCTTGACAAATGTGTTGTTGCATCAAAATAATAGCAGTTGGTGATAACGCATCCTTTTTTCGGAGCAGGAGCTGCAAAATTGGCGGTAGCGGTAGCCGTATTTCTGCTGACATTTTACGTCATATCCCAAGTATTTGAAATAAAAATGGACGCCAGCCTAGGGAACCTGTTTGGTAAGTGATTTGTTTCTGTTGTTTTCCCTGCATATAATTTCAGCCAGCATTATGCCACTAAACAGTGTAATCTTACCCACATCTATTCAGAGTTAATTCCCAATGAGTTCAGTGGAGCTTACTTCCTAGTAAGTGGATAGAGTTGCAGGCTAGGTGATTTATGCATGTTATAATACTGCTTTGAAAGAATTACTGTATTTTTTTGCACCATAACACTCACTTTTTTCCTTCTAGAAAGTAAGGGGAAATGTCTGTGCGTGTTATGGGGCGAATGCCTACGGATGGCGGGGGGATCTGCTGCAGTCGTGAGCAGAGGATCCATGGTTCCCCTTCCTACCCCTCTTCTGCATTATTAACAGCATCCTTCTCCACCCACCCCACGCGTGGTCCTTGTCCCTTGAGTGCTTTTCCTTCCCTCCCCACTTAAAATGTGGTTACAAAGCACGGATCCATATATATGCTGTGAAGTTAAACTAAACCGTGCTGGGTGGTTTTGTTTTGTTTTTGTTTTTTGCAAATTGCTTATCAGCAGCAAGTCAAAGAGTCCTGCTTTCATTTATTTTATTTTATTTTATTTGTTGCTAATTTCTTAGTGTTTTGCTTCCTGTTTTATATACAGAAAAAGTTTTATTTTTAATCTTTACTTATAGCAAATAAAACTTTATAGAACCTAAAATGGCTTTCTTTAATGAGCCAATAACTCAATCACACAATTTAGAATGGAGAAATATTAATTTGTAGGCAGTTATCCCATCCAGTAAAAATACTGTTCCGTGACAGCACGTTCTGCACTGAAACTGGAATTGTATAGCTTCTGTAGGCCAGCATTGTCTAACCTTGGAGAAAAGCCGTAACTTTAAAGCTTTCTCTTCTATTTGATAGATGTTGACGTGTTTTGTTTGTTTGAACATGATTAAGGAATGATATAAAATGTTATCTCTTTCAGCAAGATCACCACTGGAGCTACCTGCACGGCGTAAGTATCGGATAGCAGGGTTTTTACTTTTTCGTGTTCTATGTTCTTAGTTCTTCTATAAATCCAAAATAAGATGCACATGACGCACAGGCAGTCTCCAGCCTACTCTCTTATTCCAACTTTCCTAAGAATGACTAGAGCACATGTGAATTTACACACAGTGGCAGAGCAGGACCATAGGGGCTGGGGCAGAAAGCCTTGGTGGAGTGGTCATGAGCCCTGGGTTTGAGTTTCCTTGCTGAAAACCCTTCCAGCTACTAATGAACTGAAGCTAACTCCACCACCTAGATGGGGCCCCAGAAGGTACCTATTATTCCTCCTTTTTCTTCTTCTTCCTGGATGGAGATGTTCCCACTTCTTGACTCGGGCTCACAGTAAAGCCATTAAAATTGTTCAGGAGTATTTAACATTTGCTTTGATCACTTTTTCAAAGAGGTGGCTCATCTCAGACATGGTGGCTCCTCCTCTTCTCACTGTACTCACAATAATAATAATAAATTATAGACAGACACACAGACACACACACACACACACCCTGCCCATCTGGCTGGGTTTCCCCAGCCACTCTGGGAGGCTTCCAACAGAATATTAAAAACAGGATAAAACATCAAATCTTAAAAACTTCCCTAAACAGGGATGCCTTCAGATGTCTTCTAAAAGTCAGATAGTTGTCTATTTCCTTGACATCTGATGAGAGGGCATTCATAGAATCATAGAGTTGGAAGAGACCACAAGGGCCATCGAGTCCAACCCCCTGCCAAGCAGGAAACACCATCAGAGCACTCCTGACATATGGTTGTCAAGCCTCTGCTTAAAGACCTCCAAAGAAGGAGACTCCACCACACTCCTTGGCAGCAAATTCCACTGTTGAACAGCTCTTACTGTCAGGAAGTTCTTCCTAATGTTTAGGTGGAATCTTCTTTCTTGTAGTTTGGATCCATTGCTCCGTGTCCTCTTCTCTGGAGCAGCAGAAAACAACCTTTCTCCCTCCTCTATATGACATCCTTTTATATATTTGAAACATGGCTATCATATCACCCCTTAACCTCCTCTTCTCCAGGCTAAACGTGCCCAGCTCCCTTAGCCGTTCCTCATAAGGCATCGTTTCCAGGCCTTTGACCATTTTGGTTGCCCTCCTCTGGACACGTTCCAGTTTGTCAGTGTCCTTCTTGAACTGTGGTTCCACAGAGCGGGCGCCACTATGGAGAAGGCCCTCTGCCTGGCTCCCTGTAACTTCGCTTTTCACAGTGAGGGAACCGCCAGAAGGCCCTTGGAGCGGGACTTCAGTGTCTGGGCTGAACGATGGGGGTGGAGATGCTCCTTCAGGTATCCTGGGCCGAGGCCGTCACAGGGATGGGTCAGGGCCAAGGCAGCAACAGCAAGGTTTTGGGAGCATCTTTGTGGGGCTGCTGAACCTGGAATTCCCCCAACATCGCCACCTTGCTTCATCCTGACCACTGCAGTGCCGCCACTGGGAAGATGCCATTGCCTCCACACCACCCTATATGAGCTGCCACTGGAATGTTCATCTCCAGATTTACACATTCTTTATGTTCTGCCCAGTGAACATTATAGTGAGCTATATCTCGACCTGGGTCCCCATTTTTTGCTGGACCAGGACTCCACCAATCCTAAGCAGGATGGGCAATGGAAGCTGTAGTCCCAACAACATTTGGGGTAGCCATTGCATTTACCTCCCTCCTTCTGTGTAATTTGTGGAGCCTGAAAAAGAAAGAGCCGTATACAAACAGCTGGGCAGCTCAGTTGGTTAGAGCGTGGTGCTCACAGTGGCAAGGTTTCTGGTTCGATCCCAGCTGCATATTCCTGCCTTGCAGGGCGTTAATTCCAACTCTGTAAAATATCTATATCTCAGAAAGAATTCACATTCCCGAACGCATGAATTTGCACATGTCTGCTCTAGTAGAAGTTGGTGGGGTAAAGGATGCTGCTTTTATTTCCCAGTTCTTAACCGCTAACATAATATTCATCAAGACAAGTGTGTAATATTTTTGGCTTCACAAAACACTTTTCCAGATGATTTTCTTTAAAAAAACCATCCTGTTGAAATCAATGTGTTCATGCTGTATAGTCTTCAGAAAGAAAGAGAAGAGATGTTGTATAGTTTTTCTGCTAATGGAATTTATTTTTCCCTCCAAAGCTACAAAACCCCCGAGATATAAATGTGGAACGACTAAAATTTGTCCAGAGAACCATTTTGCATTCAAAATGGCAAGTGGAGCGGCCAACGTCGTTGGGCCTAAAATTTGCGTAGAAGATAATGTGTACGTATCACCTGATTTCTCTTCTGTTGGTTTTCGGAAGGTTGTTTTGGATAATTTGCACTCTGGTCTTGAATAGAAAATGTACATCGCCTTTAATTTAGTTTGGAAACAAAAGACACATTCCCTGAGTGCTTGCAATTGTTCCTGTGCCTAGATCTCTACAGCAGGCTATAACTATATATAGTGTATCACCAAACACTATTGCCCATAGGAGGTTGGCACATTCACAATTCCATTTCTGCTACCCAGTCAAGTTGATTTTGCTTAGGCAGACTTTCTTTTCTTTTCTGATAATTTAAATTACAAATACAGGAGGAGGTGGGCAGCTTTCATTAGTTCGATTTTTAATGCTGTCTGCCTTTGTCTTTATTCTTTTATGTTTTTGGCGGCGCAAAAATTGTTTCAGTGCTGGATTTTTTTATGTAATTAAGTGCCTTGGCCGCTGTTTTACATTGGATTGGCAGGATATAAGATTTCCTAATAAACAATATCTGATTCAGTCCAGGGAAAATGGGAAGAGCTGGTGTTTCTGGCACCAAAATGCATGGTGCGAGAGAAGGGTGCATGAAGCCTGTCTTTCTTTGTTTTTAAGCAACCACATCCATTCTTGCAGCTGTGTGTTGATACGCCAAACCAGCAGCACAGAAAGTGGAAACAATAAAATTTATGGGTATCTTGTGGTTATGAATGTTAATGCATGTATGTTCCACATGCTTCACATAACTGCACTCTGTTAAGATAACGTCATAAGACGTCAAGCTGGAGGCTACTCTTTTAATTGCAAAGGGTTTTACCCAGTCTTGGCAGTCAGGTCTTGGTTGGCAGAATGGATAAGGGTGCAGATTTGGGCATTTCTTCCTGCATCTCCTCTCAACGTGCTCTAGTCTAGAGGGTCCTTCCAGGAACGCGGGTGGCGTTGTGATCTAAACCACTGAGCCTCTTGGACTTGCCGATCAAAAGGTCGGCGGTTCGAATCCCCAACGAGTGAGCTCCCGTTGTTCTGTCCCAGCTCCTGCCAACCTAGCAGTTCGAAAGCATGCAAGCGCAAGTAGATAAATAGGTACCGCTGTGGCAGGAAGGTAAACGGCATTTCCATGTGCTCTTGCTTCCATCACAGTGTCCCGTTGCACTAAGAAGCGGTTTAGTCATACTGGCCACATGACCCAGAAAGCTGTCTGTGGACAAATGCATGCTCCCTTGGCCTGAAAACAAGATGAGCACCACACCCCATAGTCGCCTTTGACTGGACTTAACTGTCCAAGGGTCCTTTAAGAGCAGCCTTAACCTGTGGGTCCCCAGGTGTTGTTGAACTACAACTCCCATCACCCCTAGCTAGCAAGGCCAGAGCTCAGGGATGATGGGAGTTGTAGTCGAACAACTTCTGGGGACCCACAGGTTGAGAACCGCCGTTTAAGAGGGTCCTCCCACCCCTCTGGAGGTTTAAGGGGGACCTGGGAGGACTTGGGGGAAGAAGGAATTGCCAGAAATGGCTTCCTGCCCCTTTCCACTGACAAAAGCCTTCCTTAACCATCAGCGGAGTGACACGGTTGGATACAGCCCCAAATGTTTAGTAATAGGTTAGGTTTTGTCACTTTTTACTGTGATTAAAATGGCATTGTAAGATTAGAAGCATTTGTGACTATGGGGCAGCCGCTTTCCTCCGTGTGGCTTCAACTCATCATCAGGATCAGTAGCAGAACTTTCCCCACCCACCCCCACTTAAGTATACAAAACTCGAAGTCCATTTCTGTAAGATTAGTATCCAGCAAAATAACATATTTTTTGCAGATTTTTTTGCTCCGTACAGGCCATTTTCCCTAGTGGAGTTAGTCAGTCTCATACTCTGCTTTATAATGTACCAGGATGAAACCTAAGCTGTCCATAGTCGCCTGTGTTTTTGTATCCTGGATGCAAATTTACTATGGAATGCTGGAGATAATGTCAAGGTTTAAGGATGGATTTGTTCTAGTGATTAACAGCCATGCCAAATATTTGCATGGTCTCCTTACTGTTCTGCTGTATACACCACCATCCCGAAAGGGCTCAGCCCTGCCAGTCCAATGCTAGCCTTATTTGGAGTAGACTGATTGAAATTAATGAACATGACTAACTTAGGCCCATTGTTTTGAATGGATCTTAATTGGACATATTCCAAACTTTTTCGGTGGGGGTGTATTTCTGGCCCAGTTTCTCTGGAGACCCTTGTCATCTGCTTTCATCTTTCAACTTTGAGAGTTACTGGAAAGAACAAACTGGTCTTGCCTTCTTGTGCATGTTCATATTAAGAGTTTTCTTCTTTCAATCACTATTTCTCTCGAAACTTCTAGAGCCATTGTTTGGCCTCCTTGCTCCTTTGCCCTTTCACCCCAACCAGTCAGCTGGCTCCAAAGCTTCCAGATTGATTGATTTCACTGCAAGATTAGATTTCGTATCCAAAGGCCAGAGTTGTGATCTGGAAGCTCAGGTGACATCTGAGGGACTTATGAACCAGGAGAGGAAGTGTTTCTTGATGTATCCGATGAGGTTGATGTCCTCCTTTAAATGCTTCCTCCATTGCTTCACAAGTTAAGATGGCATTCAGGCTGTGCTGAGCAGGGCTGCAGGGTCCCTTTTAAGGCTTGCAGCTTGGGGACTTCTTTCAGATCTGGCTCTTAACTGTGCACCCCCAAGTTCACCTGTGTCACACGTCTTTCTCAAAGCTCAGTTGGCACACCTGGTGGCGTCCTTACCCAAGTCATCCTCTGTTAAAATTTTAATCCATTGTTTCTCAAACTTGGGTCCCCAGCTCTTGTTGGGACTACAACTCCCATCATCCATGACCGCTGGTCCTGCTAGCCATGGATGATGGGAGTTGTAGTCTGGCAACAGCTGGGGACCCACGTTTGACAAACGCAGTGTTAATCAGTTACAGATAGGTAGCCGTGTTGGTCTGCCATAGTCAAAATAAAAAAGTTCCTTCCAGTAGCACCTTAAAGACCAACTAACTTAGTTCTTGGTATGAGCTTTTGTGTGCATGCACACTTCTTGAGATACACTTCTTCAGATACTTTCTTCTTCAGATACTTCAGATGTGTATCTGAAGAAGTGTGCATGCACACGAAAGCTCATACCAAGAACTAACTTAGTTGGTCTTTAAGGTGCTACTGGAAGGAACTTTTTTATTTTGGCAGAGTTAATCGTACACTCTGAATGGAATTTCAGACCTTGAAATCCTTTCTACCAACACTTCAGCAGGAAACCTAAAGTGATGCGTTGCTACCCCCTTGTGGTAAATCCTATGCATCACAGTAGCTAACTCGTGACAGAATTGGTAAACAAAACAAAACCCAACACCTGTATCTTAAAAATGAAATACAATACTTCGCTCACAAATGCTGTTCTGCTGTGACAATCTGATGGTCCATAAAGGACATCATGTGTGCTGAACCCAAACCATAACCCAGCAAAGGCCATATCGAGAGTATTTTCTCTTCTATAGCCCTGCTCTTGTTTCAGTTTCTATGCTCTGTAAGCTAGTGCCAAAAAAGCTGCTCTATAGATGGACCTGTTAACAGGAAGTTGATTAAGATGGTGCATGTTTTTCTTCCCCTTATAATAATAGGAGGTTCTGTTTTCCCAGAAATGGGACATGGGTTGGCTTAATTAGTCGGAATTGCTTAACTTGTAGAACGTGTGCTAGTTAAAGCTGTATATTTTGAGATTGGCTAGATGTGTCTCACTGCTGGCAGTGGAATAACTGCAGTCTCCCTGAATTGTAGCTTTTCATAGTAGACCCTGGGTGGACTCCTCTTGCATGTTAGATCAGATGCACAGTCTAATTTGTTATGCTGTCTGCCATCTGTAATAATTTAAAGTGATGATGGAAAAAGAGCCAACATTTCCTGTAGCAGTAAGGTGTGCAAATTTCATTTAGCCCAGAGGGGAGAAGTTCACATTTCTTACAGGGCGTCGTTAGAAAGTATACTGTACTCTCCACAACCTCTAGTTGGCAGCGGGGAGTTGGAGAGGGGGGAGAGCTTGTCATAATTCCCTTTCTCTGCGGTTTTCGTTTCAGGTTGATGAGTGGAGTTAAAAACAATGTTGGAAGAGGGATTAATATAGCTCTGGTCAATGGTAAGTGACTGGTTTGGGGTTTTTAAACCGTATCAGTGTTCTTATATTAACATTCCAATTATTTCCAGGCAAGTAGTAAGGAAGCCTGAATGTTGGCACGGAGAATTAATCATAGTAGAAGGCAGATTTCACATTTGGAATGACTGGATCTAGCTGCAAATGAACAGTCAGTGGTAACTTTCAAAAGTGGCTAACGTGACCTGCAACTAAATGTTGCAGCGTAGAGTAGTCCTGTTCAGGGTCCTTCCAGAATAATTCCGTTCCACTCCCCCACCATCATTCCCCCCCCCCCGCTTTCCCCACAGAATATGCCCAGTCCTCATTTTTTTTTGGGGGGGGGGGGTCCTCTTGCAAACCTTAGGCTTCCACCGATGCTGCTGATAACCTCCCTTCTTTGTGTGTGGATGGCACCATTTTGCCAACATACAGATCTACACTTGGAAAAAGAGTGTATATGTATTGCCTGTTTCCTTGAGAAGAAACATACAAGGTCTGGCTGGCACTGGTTCTCGCTTTGTTAACTGAAAGGTTTTATTCGCTCCTTCCTTCATGGCAGCCGACAGCACTGAAACAAAATCACAGTAAAACTTATAAAAATTGATTGGATCCTAGCACGCGCTTGCCTTTTTGTACTTGTTGAAGTCATTAGAAGTAATTCCAGAAAGAGGTTGCTGCCATCACCCTTTGCAAAAACCTTAATAACTTGGGTGACTCTGAGCTGAACTGTTGCCCGTTGCTTCCTAGGATGTTGTCCTCTAGCAGTCCAGCCCCAAATGGGCAGAGTTTTGGGGGTATTCCTGCTAATTACCTACTTCTTAAAACCTTCAAGGAACTCTAAAACAGTTCTGATTGTGATTTTTTTGTAGTTTACATGGTGATTTTGGTTTGCTAATGAAACTGTTGGCCAATAGTTCACATTTCTGTCCCCAAACGTAATCTAATCTTTGTGTGTACACTGTGATTAAATCCAGCACTGCATCCCTGTTGTAAGCAGACCACCCTGATAACTTTATTAAAAATCTTTACAAAATGACAACTTGCATCTGTCAGTATTATATTTTTTTTAAAGAAAAAACAACTAATTTGGAGGACAACTTCAGTGGAGGAGGACATTAGCCGAAAGCTTAGCCAAAGTTGTGTGTAATGGCTTTTAACATTCTGATAATCACTAGCTTTAAAAATGTGGAAATCGCTCGTGGCCTCTGCTGGTGATGGCTAAAGTCAAGCAATGGCCAAAGATGGAGGCAGATTCTGTTGCTGGTTGGCAGCTGTGTTAAAAGCCCACTTTGCTTTGTTATAAGCACAACAGTCCAGTGCCTTTTGAAGGGGCTGTTTGCAGCTTCCATGTGAGCAAAATCTCTTCACTTTATCTGTAGCAATTTTTGAACGTGCTATTCCGTTAAACTTATTTATTAATCCTTTTCTAGGCAAAACAGGTAGCATGGTGGATACAAAATTCTTTGACATGTGGGGTGGAGGTAAGTGCTGGAATACTTGCTTCTTATATTAAAAAATCAGTATAAAATGAAAGTAGTTGAGTTTTCCCGCTCAGATGTTGAAAGAAGAACTTTGAATTGAAAATTGCATTTTGATTTAAAAATGATAATAATCTCAGAATCTAGACATTTGAAACTTGTTGGCATTGCTAGGTTGTTTGCAGACCTGAAATATAAAATCTCCCATCACCTATCAAATATGTTATATGCTGGCAGCTGTGTGAGCGAAAGTGAATGATCTCTGCATTTTTAGCTTGTGCAGATTGCTGAATAGGGAGCTGGACATTTAATTGGATTGATTCATTTAATGGCATGATTGATTGATTGATTGATTGATGGGTGGGTGGGGAAGAATGAGTTGATTTGCTTCATTGCGAATCAGGTTTGTTTGTTAAAATGTGAAATTTATACTTTTTAGCTCATTTTCATTTTGAATTATTTTGCTTCCTGATCTTTAGAGGATGCTTGGATTTAGTCCTTTACAATGGATTTTCCTTGCATTTTTTTTATTTATTTTTTTGCAGCTTATTTTTATGTGGCAATGTTGATTTTGCTACTGACGAGGATGTTCTGTTTAGTTAAGTTTTATAGAACGCAGAAATTGTCTCTTTTTTGTTTTGGCATTATTTACTGTTTATTTGAGATGTCTTAACCTATGTTGTAAACCGCTTAAGAGTTTTGTTTAACTACGAGCGGTATATAAATGGTCCAAAAACAACAACCATGCTTCTGAAATCCACACAGCAAAAGGCTGGGTGTGTTACGGGTGTACTCTCAGCTCACAGCGGGAAATGGGAAGAACTAGAGCCATGCATGGAATGGAGTGTGCACCTAGAAAGTGCCCCCAGAAGTTCACAGCTGGGGAACCTGTGTCCCTCCAGATGTTGTTGAACTACATTTCTCTACTTTTGGCTGGGGCCAATGGGGTTCCAGCAACATCTGGACGCCACATGTTCCTCATCACTACAGTAGCTACAGTAGGATTTTTGTAATTGGCGTGCAGAAGTTCCATAGTCGACAAATAAATGTGGATAGCATTCCCTGGTTGCAGGAAGTTAAAAACATTAGCATATACCATTGCATATTGGCTGTTATTATCATCAAATGCTAAACACCATGGCATGTCACCTATCACTACTGTGAAACGCCAGAAATAGAAATTTTGAGCAGTCTGCAAACACTTGGCATCGGAATTTGGCAAAGAACATTCAGAGGTAATTCTTAAACATAAATTAGTTTGGGCTCTTAATCCCAGCAACATTGCTATTTTCCATCTCATAACTTCTTTGAAAGGAAGTCCCATGTAGAAATTTTAGCACTGCATGCGATTGTGACTGTCTTGTGCTAAACTTCTGTTTCGTTTAGATGTCGCCCCGCTTATTGACTTTCTGAAGACCATTAAAGATGGAACAATCGTATTAATGGCAACCTACGATGATGGCGCAACTAAGTAAGCAGTTGCTAAGACCAACCCAAAAAAGAGGGTTGTTTACACATAGGGAATCAGTCATATGGATAAGGACTAAGGCAGCAATGTCTTAACTTGTCAGTTGCTGTAATAGCAGTGGAGGACACCATTTTTCTGAATGTTTGACACTCCTAAGGCCATTTCTCCAGTCTGTAGGAGGCGGCTGAGCCTAAGCATTTGTGGGGAGGAGAGGGTATACTTTGTCAAAGCATGGAGATCAAGGTAGTGGGGTAGGAGAGCAGGAAAAATAATAATCACATTTTGCAACCAATGCAAATTCATTCATTGCAGGGGGGTGGACTAGAATGACCCACATGGTCCCTTCCAACTCTACAGTTCTGTGATTCTATAGACGAGTCTGAAAAGCCCGGGACCCAAATTTTCATGCTATGGTGGCTCATTTACCAGTAACGTATTTAGCGTTAACTCTGGAAGTGTACATTCGATTCTGACAAAACTAAGCCTCCTGATGTATACTGTTCTCCAATGTCAGGTGTGGGTCTGGTAGTTGTGGTTTTGAGAAAAGGACCTTGTAGATCTAATTAGTGGCCTGATCTAGCTATATAATCAGGCAAAATGACTAGGAAAATCCCTGGGAACTTGAATGCAAGTGCCCTTGAATGGGCCAGGCTTCTTGAGTTTACAGCTGGGAGCAAGGAGAAGGGGGAGTCGCCTGAGAGAGGCTAGGGTAATTTCCGTATATACTCGAGTATAAGCCGACCCGAATATAAGCCGAGGCACCTAATTTTACCACAAAAAACTGGGAAAACTTATTGACTCGAGTATAAGCCAGTTCACCACACCACAAACCTGGTGGTGGCGGCAGCAGCGGAAGAAGAACAAGCAGCCCCAAAGGGCTGCTTTTGGGCTGCTCGTTCTTCCGCTGCTGCCGCCGCTAGCAGCAAAGATGGAGGATGGGGAAGAAGCAGCCCGAAAGGACCGTCACTCAAGTGTAAGCCAAGGGTGGCTTTTTCAGCATTAAAAATGTGCTGAAAAGGTCAGCTTATACTCGAGTATATACGGTAGACGAAATACATAATTTTTCTTCAATGGCCATGGAAGTTTATCTTAAAGCATTGGCATCCAGTAGCATCCATCTGTATCAAAGTGAAAGCATCACTGGACTTGAATTGTACCATTTTGCCCAAGTAAACACAACTCGAATGGCACATGAATCAGAATGGTTATTTAAATCAGTTGCGTAGATCGCGGGCAGCCAATGTTACCCCCCAGAGGTTGCTGCTGTCATCATCACTGACATATGGTCATGCTGGTTGTGGCAGATGAAAGTTGCACACTGAGAAGCCAACCCATTGGCAACCCATGGTTAATACAGCCAGGACCTTGTCAGTTCATTTGTATATTAACCCTTTTGAATCTTTTCCAAGGCTTAATGAAGAATCGCGGAAACTAATATCTGAACTAGGAAGCACATCCATCACGAACCTTGGCTTCAGAGACAACTGGGTCTTCTGTGGTGGGAAAGGAATCAAGACTAAAAGCCCATTTGAACAGGTTTGTTCTCAGGTTAACGTTTGGAAGTGCCAAGTGGAGTCCAAGACTCACAGCTGACGTACCTTGGCCTCCACAGGCAGCAGAATGAATGTGCTTGTAGAATCCTGAGATGATATGAAGGACTGCACTGCTTCAGACTGCAGGCAGAGGATGCCCATTTTGATGTTTCTGCACATTAAACCTTCCTGTAACTAGAAATCCAGCACTTTAAGAGAGAGAGGTTTTAACTTTGCAGGCTTTCTGTTTGCAGGAAGTGTTTAATATAGGGAAACACTGAGTGGTTTCCACCTGCAGAATGAAATGCTGTCTCCTTTTCTGCCATCCCAGCATTTTAAACACCTTACTCTGCTGCAAGAAGTCTCAGTAATACCTTTTGCCGTAATCCGAAAGCACATTGAATTTCCACCGTTCACCCTGCGAGGGAAGTTGGAACTTGCCGTTTCTGTAACAAATACGGGAACGTCTCAGATTTTTGCATTTCCTAGATCATATCGGCATTGCTTTTAACGGGCTCTGAAAATTAGCTTCAGAGCACATTCCTCTTCTTCTATATTGCAGAGCTGTAGAAATGTATGCAAACTTGCAACTGCTGTTATAACATCTGCGTTGATTTGAATTTCCCCTTTTATTTGGTGCAATTGGAACGTTTAGTTCAGTTCTGTTACACACAAGTTTCCAAAAGCCTCTACCTTTCATGTTTCAGGCACATCAGCAAGTTAAAGTGTTTGCTCCACGATTGCTTCCTTATCGTTTTTTAAAAAAACAAAATGGAAGGCTAGAATATAGATTTTAAAAATAAATGTTTAGCCTTTGAGCAGGGATAACTTAACTAGGTGTCTTACTAGCTCACTTCCAAACATGTTGGGGCTATTCTACAGGAAGTAGAGTAAGCATTATACCAATTATAACATACCGTATTTTTCGCTCCATAGGGCGCACCGGACCATAGGGCACACCTAGTTTTTAGGGGGGGGATAAAGGGGGCTGGCTGTCTTGGCTTCCTCTTTAGCCGCATGCAACCTCTCCAGCCAAGAGAGGCTGCGCACGGCTTTGGCAGGAGCCAAGACACCAAGCAGGATGGATCCCGCTCGCTGTCTTGGCTTCAATGGGGGGACCCCCAGCCCCTAAAACATGTCCAGGAGTGGCGGCAAGATTGCACGCAACCTCGCTGCCACCCCTGGAGCTTGTGGATAGCTGCCTGAAGCCTGGAGAACGAGATGGGTCGGTGCACACCGACCCCTCTCGCTCTCCAGGCTTCAGCGAAAGCCTGCATTCGCTCCATAGGACGCACACACATTTCCTCTTCATTTTTGGAGGGGAAAAATTGCGTCCTATAGAGCGAAAAATACGGTATGTGGTTATGTATATATTTGCAAGATCACAGTAGATGAAAGGAGACTATGTAAAAAAGTTTTAATTTTGTAAATGTATGGGGTCTCTTGCTGGAAGCCAATTATCGCTTTAGTATTTTGACTGTTGCAATTGTCCTCCACCCCCCACCCCCCATTTGCAGCATATTAAGAACAACAAAGACACAAACAAGTATGAAGGATGGCCAGAGGTCGTGGAGATGGAAGGCTGCATTCCACAGAAGCTGGACTGAAGGCATCGTCAGATGGACATTTACAGTGCGAAAGGACATTGGAGGGGAAATGCACTTTCTGCTGTTGTTGGGTAGAGAATACTTTGTATGGAGGAAGAAGAATTACTATGTATGGGCACATCCCATCCAGGCTAGTATCTCGCTCAAGGCCCATAAAAATGAATGGGAGCTGAGCAAATGAGCATGGTGAATCGCGCAATTCATTTTAAAATGGGGCTTGTGCAGGGATTTATTCGGCCAGATTGTGCCCCATGTAAATACTCTGCAAGCATGTTTCCACCTTAGAATGTGCATGGGCATTGACATTTTTGAAAATCCGATTTATTTATTGTCAAAACAGAGATCCTTCTTTTGGTGTAAATGTGTACATAGGCCCAGACCGAGGAAATTGCTCTTTCTAAGCATCTTCCTCCTATCCTTACTTGCTTTTCTTTTACTCCCCCCCCCCCCCAAAGCACAATGTTCAGGTTATTTTATGGTAAATCTCTTTTAGAACTACCAGCATAGGCCATTAAATGTACCCAATAAATAACTGAACTGAGCCTGAGCTATGTTGTAATTTGCTCAAACAATGGTGACGTTGGCTGCAAGTGCATATCTAGTGGGATATGCCAACCTTAGCCAAAAATGCGAACTTATATTTATGCTCTGCCTCTTTGAAAGCAGCATTCTTCTGTGATCCCTCCTCCTTTTCAAACCTTCAGATAGGTGAAGGTTGAGTGTTGAATACAAAATTGTAGGCTGCTATAAGAAGCACAATTAAACCCTTTTAAAATGAAAGCCAATGTTATATCATTGCATTCGTTGCTATTGTTAGATTATCTGTGGCCCATGCTTCTGGTTAGCAAAACGTACTGCTAATAGAGCAGGATAATGTAGTTGCTTTGTGTCTGTGTGTGTTCAGCTAGACATCTTTTAAAGTTCTATAAACCACCAACCGCGCCAATTCCTTTAGATAGTATTGGAGAGAAACCCACCATTGGCAGTTAGTGTTATTCTGGAAGCAAGCAATTGCATGTTAAAAAGTAGACTTAATTTCTATTAGGAATTAAACTCCGCACGCATCAGCTAATCTGGGGAGTTTTGCTACCTATCCTACAAGTAAAAAATTGAGGAAAGGGGTTGAATATTTTGGGGAAGGGAACTCTTACGGAGCACATCTATATTATAGGACTGAAAATGTTGCCAATTGAATATCCCGTTTTAACGATAGGGCTTAAAAGGGCAGACCACATCTTTAAGGATATTTGATGTTCGTTTATGGTGCATTTCATCACGCCCTGGCAGGGGTGTGCATCCTATCGGTACTGATGGTTTGGAAAATCCATGTGCCACATTTTTTGCTACTAGGCTCTAAAGGGCTCTACATGCACAGTGCACACCTCTGGCAATCGCTGGAATCCACAGACTGTTTGTCCCCCCCCAAAAAAAATCCCATTCCTTCTCTTCCTGCTGCCCCCCCCCCAAAAAAAAAGCACCTCCAGGAAGCAGAAAGACAAGCTTCTTCCACAACTTGCTGGTACTTGGTGAGAATTGTGGGCCCAGTGTTCCTATAAGTGACTCAGGCCATATGGGTTCTGCTTTTGGGGGGGGGGGGCTGCAGCGGTGCTAATTTCTGCAGTCCTCCACTGGGGTTCCAATTTGGGTGGGGTTTTTTTAGACTTGTACACAACTCAGAGGCAGTGAACCTGCAGCCCTTCAGATGTAATTCAGCTACAACTACCGTCCCGTCCCCCCACTGGTCTTAGAGACCTTATCAAAGTGTAATATAATTTTGATGGTGTGTTTGCTGTAGGGGATCAAGTTAGATTTCTGTGTACAGTCTTGTCAAGTCTGCGCTGTGTTGGCAGATAGGGTTAGCCAACCTTCCCCGCCCCGACAGTAGGAGCATTTTAAAACCAAGCAGTTGACTTGGTTACTGAGAGTTGCAGTTGGACTAATCAAATATTGTTTGCACTAAAGATATTAAAGCAATACTGATAATTATGGCTTAAAATAGTTCAGAAAGAGCCACCCAACTTTCCAAACCAAGAGCTGGTGACTGGAATCTGAGCTGCTTTACTGTTTTAACCTGTTCATACCATGTTTTTTCTCCCTTCTTCTTAGCAATTTACTGTAGCCTAGCAATAAAATGCACCCTCAACAGTCAAGGCAATTATTTGTAAATACCATGCAGATTTGTTGTTCATGTTCAGAAGAAATAAAACCACATTTCCGAGTATTATATTTTTTCATCAAATAAAGTTTTTAAAACCCACGACCAAAAGTTTTATGGGCTCCACCAGAAGCCCATGTTTTTACTTGGTGTACAAAGATGCTGAAAGCCTGCCTTAGAAAGGTGAAGAACGTGACAAACCCAGGCATCAATCCCCCTACACTAAAAGCAGGAAGTCCTGATTGGCTGCAGCTCTGCTGAGAATCCACACAGTACCAACCTCTTTGAAAAGGGAGTCTGATGCTTGCAAGCTCTTGGATGTCGATCCCTGGGATCAGGAAGTATGAAAGCCACACTGTAGCTGCTTCATGCATACATTGTGCAAAGCATGCTAGCCATGGACATCTGCCAGGGAAATCCTTCTGAGCATAGGTTTTTCAGTGCCACAAAACCTCCCTGCGTTCTGGAACCAACTAGGGTTTCAGTGTAGGGAAAGCCTATATGTATAGGCGTCCCCTTGCAGATGGCCCTGTCTAAGGCTTGGACTTCAAGAGTGATGCATATGTAACAATAAATAATTTTTTATTCAGTTAACAAATATGAAAGAACATGGTCATATTTTAAGTATAAAGCAATGAAATACAGCACCTTAAAAAAATTAAGCATATTAGATGGACGTTGCTTGGCTACCCCATGAAGTTGCTCCACCTGCAATAATCTTACTCATTCTCCTGTTGAGTCTCTGTGCAGATGCCACGTGAGCTGCCTGTACCTCTGCTCTCAAACGCATGTGATGAGTTATAAAAGATCTAAAAACCGCCTTACCAAATGGGGAAGATTAAGCTTGTCGCCATCAAAGACAAAGGGGTAGAATCCAGATCTAACCATACTTCAGGCCGGAATCAATGGGATCTAAGTTGCTTGTGACTAATTTAAGTTCCCACCGATTTCAGTCTAAGCATGATTAGTTCTGGATCCAACCCTATAACCACACTGCCAGTTCTACACACACTTGCATGGGAAGAAGTCTCATTGATCTCAGACTTGCTGCTGAGAAGCCATGCACGAAATACCAGCAAAAGCTTCTCTCAGTTCTAGAAATTTAACAGGCTTAAATAAAACACTGGATGCGAAGACGCATAACTTAAATACATGCACTATATAAACTTTTAGTCGTATCAAAAATACAAGACATTTAAGCACAGATGCTTTCCTTCAAAGCTTCCATTTACATAATAATTACCATGACATCACCCTTCATTTTTGCCGAAGTATAATCAGTCCCGAAAGACACTGTTGAGGCTGCCACCCCTATGCATGCTTAGCTGGGAGTCAAAACCACTGAACTCGATAGGATCAGAACAAGCAAGCATAGGAATGAGCTGGGTTAAGTAGTGGGTTTCATGTGCATATGTATTCCAGCAGTTCCAGGAAGCCAACCCACATGTGCATAGCATTTAGGGTTTTATGTACCACACAGTGGCTGCAAAGCAAGATCTGCAAGAGCTAATAAAAATTCTGCTTTTGAGCTGAAACTCGAGGCTTGCCGAATTCCGCCAGCATTTCTTCCCGTCAATAGTGCTGATGTTGACAAAACACTGCTCGGGCTGCTAAGTAGATCTATGAGCCAAGCTGAGTGGCTAAACCAGCATATAAGATAACCAGTTGAGAGATTATAACCAGATGCAAATAAGTCCATTCAAATCAATGAGATGTTTCCACGAAACCGCCCATGATTCAGCAAAACAGGCCAATGCATAACACCAAACAGGGCAGTCAGCTGCCAGCTCTGGAAGATGGAAGGGGACCACTAGCCATTAAAGCAGGGTGGCCCAACAGGGATTCAAATTTGGAGCGCAAGACTGTCTTCCTCGATCCACACTCACTTGCCCCCCCCTCCCCCAACATATGTGACATCAGTTTGTAGCAGGTAGAGATGTGGCTTTCAATGCACCATTAGGAGCCTTAGAGCAAGCCGAATGTGTACTGGCAAAGAGGTTTCCTAGGTGGAACTTGTTCCTGTAGTAGCTGATGCAGTAGGTTTTGGAACTGCCACCCATCGGCTAATGGGTAAAGGTAACATTCGAGGAGCATGAAAACACCATGCAAAGCTCTTTTCCAAATCCTGCACGGTGCTTTGAAGTCCTAACTTTGGGGCTTCAAAGCACCCAACTACCTGACATCAATGTGAGGTCATGTGTTGACGGGTGGGCAGCCCTGTCCACCTATGAAGTTTGATCCAGTAAGAATCTGCAGAGCCAAAAAGTTCACCACCTGAGAAACACTTTCCCCTCACACATCTCTCCCTATAACAACCAGAAGCCATGATCCAGGAAAGCATGCACAACAGACCTATATACTCAGATTTTCTGCTGTTTTTAGATAAAAGTCCCACGCCATCTCACTGAATTTTAAAATTCAACTCAGAGCTGCTCCTGCTGTGCAACAGATTAACCTACTGTGGTTCATTGGTGGTGATTCTATGATACATAGAGGTTATCTGGTCCAGGCAAGATCTGCACTGCAGGATCAAACAACACCATAAATATTTGCTTGAACCTCTGACTGAACGCCTCCAGCAATGGACAGCCCACGACTGTCTTGAGAATGCATATTCTGCTATTGAATGGTTCTTAAGAAAGGCTTCCCTTAAAAACTTTAGCCGAAATCTCCTTCCCTGCAATCTCACTGCTGATCCCATCCTTTGGAACAGTGGGGAAGAAACCTGTTCTGTCTCCCTTCAGATATTTGAAGGCTTGAACTTAATCATCACTCCTTCAAGCAAAGCATACCCAACTCTTTACCCAACGCATTGCACACAGAACTTGGTTTCCAGATCCCTCACCAGGTCAACCCTCCTGTAGACATGCTCCCTGTTGCGCACATTCGAACTGCTGACCTTCTGACTGGCAAGACATGCTCCAGTTGGACAATGTCCTTAGAAACAATGGTGCCATTCACAAAGCAGGAACGCCTTGACTTGCCTTTTTCACGGCACAACTTTACCCATGACTAATCAGAATGGGCCTTACTTCCATGTAAATGGAATAACAGCCTCAAGTCATCCATATTGGATAAGCAAGAAGAGCCAAGGTAATTTAGAATCAGTAGGTTGGTGAACCAGATTAAAAGAGTTGATCTGCCTTAGCAGCTCAGATGGCAGAGCAAGAGACTCTTAATCTTAGGGTTGTGGGCTCCAGCCCCATGTTGGGCAAAATATTCCTGTATTGCAGGGGGTTGGACTAGATGACCCTTGTGGTCCCTTCCAACTCTACAATTCTATGATTCTAAGACATTTCTTCCCGTAAGACCAAAGGCACATCAGCAAACACCTGAAAAACTAAATCAAGAGGATAATTTTGTGTTCCTCTCACCTTTCCTAGAGCCTCTGTTTTAAGAGTTGTGTTGAAAGTGAGGCCATTAAAGGTTGGTCCAGTGTTCTCTTAGAAAATCCCAGAAAGCATAATTGAAGCAAACATAGTAAGAGTGCAATCTTGTATGTCTATCAGGAGCTCGCCCCTCTCACTTCAACAGGACTTGGGGCAATTCCAGACTGTTGCTATTTGGGGGTGGGGTTCCATCACAAACTGTCAAATTCAGGCTGTGCCATTATAGCTGACTGGAAGGTTTGCTGCAACAAAAGCCATTCCCCCAATAGAACAGACTTTTTGCAGTAAGGAAAGTGACAGGAAAAGGCACTCGATAGAAAGTATGGGACAATGCTTGCTGCGACGCAATGTCATCTAACCTCTGTGCAAACAAATCAGGATGCATGTTCATTGAATAGCCAACGTTGCCCAAAATTTGCAAGCAGGTTCTGAAGTTTGCACAGCCCATTTTTTCCTTGCCTCAAGTATATGAATAAATCTACAGATTAACCATTTTATTGGACAGAGCTCCAATGCCATCTAGTAGATCCGGACTCACAAAACTTATCGGTTTATCAACATTGGCCACAGAAGTGGCTTTCAGCGCAAGAGGAAGGGATGAGGTGGTGGCGAGGTCATTGTTGTGCAAAGATACCAAAGGAGTTGATCCAGTACTCCTGCTAGTCCATTTGCACCACAATGACCTCCAAGTCACCCCCTTCCTTCCTCCACCAGAGCTGGCAAACCACTTTTGACTGACCATACTTGCAATGACTAGGAAACGACGACTGTGCCTGATTGGAATAAATAACTCTTGCAGGGTGGCCAGAAAGATCTAAAGGGAGAAAATGCATCCATCCATCATGGATTGATGATCCTCCAGTCAATGGAACACGCGCCAAATTCGCTGACACACACACCATAGTTTTCATAGCACACTGGTGTGTTATAGTCACAGACAGGTGTGTTTAGCAATAGCATATGGGAGACATTTCCATAAAAAGAATAGAGCATCACATCGCAAAACAAAAATAATCAGCATAATTGGGGGGGGGGAGGAATGAGAATGCCTTAAGCGACGACACCACAACGTTCCCACAAAGCTGCTCCATTTCTCTCCCTTTTCCTCAATGAAGCTTTTAATGGCACTGGAGAAAGCACAACTAAAAATTTTAAAAACCACCAGGCGGTCGCAGCTACACGTCATTTTTCTTTAACTGGCGTGTACTCCCAGCGCCAAGGTCCAGATCTGCCCAAGAAAGCTATTCAACCCATCTTAGACTCGGCTCGGTTAACTCATGAACATCTCAGCCTTACCCTTAACATTTGATTAGCTAAGCAAACAGCCGTACAACTGCTGGTAATCCTTTGCTCCCAGAGGTCTCAATAAACAGAGTACTCTTAATACATGGGATCAGCTTATCTCGTACCAGGCCTCATTGTAGCCTCCAAATGTTTCATTTAAGCTCTTCTGGCTGCCTTGAGAACTGTGCGTGTCCAGCGTTGTCAAAGATGTCCACCTCAACTTCACTGATCAAAATACTGACTATTCACGGCGATCATGGACACGAGTCGCTCCAGTAGGCCACCCAGCTAGGCAAAATTCTTCAGATGATCCAGGTCTCCACTACTATTAGTTTTAAATGGGGCCTCTACTTATTCCAAGCTGCCCTTTCGATATGAACCAACACCTTTGGCCTTCGAGGCTCTTCATCTCGAGACGCCTCCTTAGCAGGACCATGAGAAGACTACTTTCTCAGGGTTTCTCTCTCGTCATCTATTTTCAGGGCAGGTACGGTTTCACTTGCAAGTATGGACATCAGTCATGGTCTCGCATCTTCTGCAGCGTACGTAACAACACCAAACAAACTTGCAGTCGCATCTCTCCACTTGCCTGACGACGTGTGTGTTGTAACCACGGCCGCAGCACAGGAGGTTGCATCCATCCGGCCCCTCGGAAGTACGGTTGCATTCCCTTCCTTGCGTCCCGGGGACTCCCAGTTTGGGATCTTCAACGCAGTAGTTGGGGGACTTGTGGATGTACAGCAGATCTTCTTTGCAGATCGGTATCTTCCGCTGCCTTTTGTCTTTCCTGCGTATCTTTCTTCTCGCCCTGTCGGAAATCTGGATGCTGCTTTCGTACTTCTCTTTCAAAAGACTGCCAATCTTTGCAAAGGAGGACATAGTCTTCCAGCACGTCTTGAGAGCGCAGGAGCCGGAGACTCCGTGGCAACGGCAATCCACCGTCATCAGCTTTGCAACGGCCTGGGGGAAAGTTGAGACCAAAACAATCCACGATCAAGCAACGTTCTGCTCATTTGTTAACAGATTCTAACAGATTTGTTAGCAACAGATTCTACGCTTCTAAGGCGCTGTGGGTTAAACCACAGAGCCTAGGACTTGCTGATCAGAATGTCGGTGGTTCGAATCCCCGTGATGGGGTGAGCTCCCGTTGCTTGGTCCCTGTTCCTGCCAACCTAGCAGTTTGAAAGCATGTCAAAGTGCAATTAGATAAATAGGTACCACTCTGGCAGGAAGGTAAATGGCGTTTCCGTGCACTGCTCTGGTTCGCCAGAAGCGGCTTAGTCATGCTGGCCACATGACCCGGAAGATGTACGCCGGCTCCCTCGGCCAGTAAAGCGAGATGAGCGCCACAACCCCAGAGTCAGCCACGACTGGACCTAATGGTCAGGGGTCCCTTTACCTTTAAGGCTATGAGATGACAATGCCCACAATGTTTAAACATCTTCCATTTGGGAGTCGTCTGCTTCTCAGAAATGAGGCCAGAGATTAAAGAACAAAAAAGCAGACATGTAAGTGAGAGAGAGCCATATGCACAACTAGAGCTCAGGTTCTTGCTTTCATTGCAACAGTTCTTGCAGCCGAAAAGCCAAGCTGTTTCTCAAAACAGAACTGCACCCAGTCTCTTCAGCTATGGCAAAGGTTGCCCGCCTTTTAGGACCAGCAGGCAAATTTCAAATTTTGAGAAAGAGCTGTGGGGCAGCAGTCACAAAAATAATAAAAAACCTATTATTACTGTTATTATTGTTGCTGCTATTAATAGTTGTCAAAATTTAAATACCGCCCTTCTTAAAGAAAAGCTCCACACAGGGAATGCATAATCGGAGGAAGCTATCTTTTCGTGTGCAGGTCAAAGAGATGGAAGATCTTGGGGCATGGTGGCTTAAGGCCAGGGGCATGGGGAAGCAGCCAGGAAACTGTCTCCCTCTACCATTCATTGGCTACATATTACAATTGGAATGGGAGGGCAGGAGTCAAATCCATACCAGTCTCCCAGCTTCGTTGTTATGCAGGTTCATGGCTAGCAGCCTGCTGCCATCTTTCCCCGTGACGTTTTCCGCAGGGCCGTCTAAAAACTTTCTGCTCATCCACATTCCGTACTGGATGTCATCGGAGCAGCCGCCCCAGTGCCAGCCTTCGCTGGCCGAGCCGCCGCTCTGTAGCTTGGGGTCACAGGCGCATTCAGTCATGTTCCCCACACTGCACGAATGAGTCACGGAATGCACAAGGCCCGCTGCCATCACCGCCGAGATGAACGCTGTCTCTTTGGTACCTGCAGAAGGACACAGTCATTCAATCAATCTCCTTTATCGGCACAGAAAAAGTGCTTCATATACAGTCGTACCTCGGAAGTCAAACGGAATCTGTTCCGGAAGTCCGTTCGACTTCCAGAGCCTTCGGAAACCAAGGCACAGCTTCTAATTGGTTGCAGGAAGCTCCTGAAGCCAATCAGAAGCCACGTAAGCCGCGCTGGATGTTTGGGTTCCAAAGAACGTTCGCAAACCGGAACACTCACTTCCGGTTTTGTGGCGTTCGGAAGCCAAAACGTTTGACTCGCAAGGCGTTCATCAACCAAGGTACGACTGTACATGATCAGAACACAACAGAGTTAACGAAACATAGGAGATACTTTAGGATGAAACTGTACAGGCACCGTGAGATACGAAAATGGCTCTTGGGACCTATGGTGACGTAATTTCGTGGCGTCGCTCAAAAATCTTGCCACATTCTCCACAATGTCATTTCTATAATTGCTCAGCAGATAAGACACCCTGGAAGAGTTGATAAATCCTGTCCTTCAAAAAAGGGGGCCAAATATTTATCATATGTTTTTTGCATAAACTGGGAAATAAAATAAAACACGTGTGAGGGATTCGACCTGTTTTGTGCCACAAGGGCAGTGACTTTCAGAGGATGGGATTGTCGAAAATCTACCTGCAGGCGGCAAGACATTAAATCTTGCAAAAGAAAGAGCTCTGCGTAGGTGGGGATTGAAAGCTGGTGTAAATACGGAGTGTCCTGACCAAACAAGGGTGGAATTCCCAACCCCAAAGGGAAACAGGGTTTGGAATTCAATCTCTAGGATGTGAGGGTGATCTGGCTGCGACATCTGTCACCCCACTGATCACCAGGGTTAGATTCGACTGATCTGGCGGGCTAGGCGGCTGTCCCCTTCCACCCTCACCGCCTCATGTGCTTCCCTCCCAAAGCTGCACGCTTAGTGGAAGAGGCCAAGCATCCCAGATAGGAGGGTACCACTCTTTGAAACATCACTCAAAAAGGTTGGCAGCATTCTCCTGTGGCCAGAATGGTACCCGCTCCCATTAAGCCAGCAGGAGAGAGAGAAATCTTGGCCCCCTTCCCGGGGAAATTCATTCAGTTTACGTCCAGCCGAAATCAACAGGGCAATTTAGTCACAAGGGAGTTCAAAGGGACTTCAGTGTTACCAGCTTGCTTTGGATTGGGGCCAGTGTACTGAGATCACTGATTTTGACCATTAAAGCCCTTTGTGGCTTAGGGCCCTCGTATTTACAGGACCGCCTCTCCTGGTATGCCCCGCAGAGGACCTTAAGGTCAATGAATAACCATAGTTTAGAGGTCCCGGGCCCTAAGGAATTTAGATTATCCTCCACCAGGGCCAGGGACTTCTCAGTGATGGCTCTGACCTGGTGGAATGCTCTGTCCCGTGAGACCAGGGCCCTGCAGGATTTAACTTCCTTCCGCAGGGCCTGTAAGACAAAGCTATTCCACCTGGCTTTCAACTTGAACTTAGCCTGATCTTTTAGTCCCCTTCCTTCCCTCCCCCCTCCCCTTTTTATGAAGATTGCCCGCTCTGGGATCCCACAGCTAATTCTCCCCTGGTCTCCATGCTGGCCCAAATAGGACTAATTTAGCCAGCTAGTTTAAAGGACGCAGGTGGCACTGTGGTCTAAACCACTGAGCCTCTTGGCCATGCCAATTGGAAGGTTGGTGGTTCAAATCCCCGTGACGGGGTTAGCTCCCGTTGTTCAGTCCCAGCTCCTGCCAACCTAGCAGTTTGAAAGCACACCGGTGCAAGTAGATAAATAGGTACCACAGTGGCGGGAAGGTAAGCAGCATTTCCATCCGCTCTGGTTTTCTTTGTGCCAGAAGTGGTTTAGTCATGCTGGTCACATGACCCGGAAAGATGTCTGTGGACAAATGCCGGCACCCTCGGCCTGAAAGCGAGATGAGCGCCACAACCCCATAGTCACCTTTGACTGGACTTAACCGTCCAGGGAGCCTTTACCTTTACCCCAAGATGTTGCAACAACAATGACCACTAGTTCTGCTGGTTGGGGAAGGCAGGAATTGTAGACCACCGACATTTGGAAGGCAATTGTTGGCTACCTTTGAATTAGTGCAAAGGACGGGGAACCTTTGCCACATGGTCTCCACGTGGTCACAATTGGCCCCGCGCCAGTCACAAAAGGCACCCGCCTAATTTCTAATGTGCATTGCATGGATGGGACGTGAGACGGTGCGTCTCAAACCCACCACTTTCCCACTCCTCCCAACCAGAGGACCTACCGCTGCTCAGTTCATAGCCAAAGCCGGAGGAAGCCGGAGCCGCAGAGATGGGCGAAGGGTTGGAAGCCGTAGAAGCCGTCTCGAGCGGCAGGAGGCAGTTCCAGCGCTCGTGTTTGAACTGGCTTTGGCACTCCTGAATCCCCAGGCGGGCTCCTTCGCGGATGCTGGGCAGGAGGTTGGGCTGCTTCTTGCACAGGTCCTTTTGACGGCCGTTCAGAGGCAGGTTGGCGCAGCCCAGTTTCTCGGGGACACCGAAGGAGGCCATGCCCAGCCACCTGAAAAAGCAGCCCCTGGGGTGAGACCCAAGCACCAGACATTTCATTTGACACAGGTAAGACAAGAGCGACCAAAGCTGGAAAGAGGAGCCGCGGCTCAAACAACCCAGCGATGTGAAAGGACTATCAAAACACCAGAGGATAAAAGGAACACAAATTCTCGGAAAACCCACAGAGGGAGTAGCCAAGGCTGTGACCCCCATCATCTCTGACCATTGGCCGTGCTGGCTGAGGCCAATGGGAGCTGTGGTCCTCGACATCTGGATATTAAACAATGGTCACCAGTTAGATCATATTACACTGATCCTGGCACGACTGCACTGGCTACCAATTAGTTTCTGGGCCCAATTCAAAATGCTGGTTTTGACCTATACAGCCTTAAATGGCTCAGGACTGCAATACCTCAAGGACCCCCTCTCTGCATTCATCACCTGACGCCCTTCTTCCTTAGCCTCCTCCACGTGATGTCCAGGTGGTGGCACCATGAGAATGGGCCTTTTCTGTAGTGGCTCCCTGCTTATGGTGAAAACGTTCCTCTTCATCAGGCCTTTGGCTGATTGATGTGGGAAGGGGGGTGTTATTATTTTGTTGTTTTGTTTTACTTATTTACTTGTTTTATCCTGCATTTTAATCTTTGAACAGCCCTGAGATCTTATGACGAAGGGCCGTATATCAATCAATCAATCAATCAAATACAGTTGTACCTTGGAACCAGAACGCCCTGGAACTCAGACGGTTTGGCTCCTGAACGCCGCAAACCCAGAAGTGATTGTTCCGGTTTGTGAACGTTCTTTTGGAAACCAAATGCTCAACGGAAGCTGTGATTTGGTTTTCAAATCTTTTGGAAGTCAAACGGACTTCTGGAATGGATTCCGTTTGACTTCCAAGGTAAATAAATGAATCTGGGCATTTCCCTTAAAAAAAAACGGGATGCTCAAAATACCTTGTAATCTTTATTGGGCGACTTCCGAAAGCATTATATGACACTTCCAAATGCCACATTCCCCAGCAATAGGTGTGGAACAAGAAGCACCTGAAATCAGACGATAAGCTAGGACTGGAGGGGAGAGGGAGGGGTTAGTACTAGGCATCGTGAATTTATGTGGCAGGGCAAGACTGTTGCCTGAGAGGATCCTGCAGGAGGGATCACTATCTCCCACATCCCCAGAGCGCCGGGTTTGACAGCTGGGTGGAGTCGCCCATCTGTCAATCACCTGGCGCCACCATGACATCAGGCGACCCGGTTTTTCTTTCTTTACCTTACATGACTTCAGGTGTGGGGCAGGTGAGCTTGGCCAAAAAGGCCCCACAAGAGTTTTAGAGAATCTAATGAGGTCCAGGGGCTAGGCACCCTTTCTCAAACTTGGGTGGTGGTGTTGGGCTACAACTCCCATCATCCTCAGCTATCAGGGATGATGGGAATTGTAGTCCAACAATATCTGGAGACCCAGTGTTAGGGAAGGCTGGGCTGGAGGCTCCCCACTGTGGCCTTCTAACTCGGCAACAGTCCCTTGGTAGGTGATAGATGTCACTGAGGAACTGCACAAAGCCCTTTGACCGGGAAATTCCCATAATAAACAAAGGGCAATTTTAAAAACCTCATTGTACAATGTAGCTTTCCCCTTCTGATATACAGTGGTACCTCGGGTTAAGTACTTAATTTGTTCCGGAGGTCTGTTCTTAACCTGAAACTGTTCTTAACCTGAAGCACCACTTTAGCTAATGGGGCCTCCTGCTGCCGCCGCGCTGCCGGAGCACGATTTCTGTTCTCATCCTGAAGCAAAGTTCTTAACCCGAGGTACTATTTCTGGGTTATTGGAGTCTGTAAGCTGAAGTGTATGTAACCTGAAGCACCACTGTACTGATACGAGGTAATTCAAACACAATTCCTGGAGCCACTTGGGCAAATACAGTCATGAGAGGCTACTGGATTGTAACAGCCTGTATCACATCCGCAGTTAATGACATTCCCGCAAACACCCCAGGCCTATGGCATTTGTGTGTGTGTGTGTGTGTGTGTGTGTGTGTGTGTGTGTGTTTAATTTAATCACCACAAGACATATCCAGGCAGGATTCCACCTTGCCAGATCCTGAGCACAAAATTATCTCTGCAAATGTGAAAGGAGCAGAATCGTTTCACAGAACACATCCTCTGAGCACCAGCTAAAAAAAACACCTCGCGGGATGAGACCAAAGGCATTCTCTTTCCCAATCAAATGCCTGTGGGAAGCTGGGACGCAAGAAACCCACTACTGTTGCCATGTAACTGGTGTGCTGGATCCGCCCCCTCCCCCCCCCCCCGCCTTATTTGATAACCCTGGTTTCCAGTATTTACAGAGCAAGTGAGAAATGCTTTGCAGTCCACTTTCTCCATTCCATGCTGGGTGAGAGCATCCAGGGGTGATCTGGTGTTTAGAGCGTTGGGAGACCAGCTTTAAATCTTCACTCACTCTTTGGACGGGCCACCGTTTCTTAGCCTAACCTACCTCACAGGGTTGTTGTGAGGATAAAATTGGGGGGGGGGGGGAAACATGCAGCTCCTTGTAGGAAAGATAGGATATAAATAAATGCATGCTAAATTGTAGACCATGTAACCAAGTTTCAAACAGATGCGTACCTTCAAATCGGGGTTTCAGGTCCTTCTCAAACAACACACACAAAAGAGATCTGCAAACTTTGCTGCCACCATTTGTGAATATTATAAAAGGGGAGGCGGGTTTGCATTTATTTTTACTAAAGGAATGGAAAAAGTTCGCTTTCTAGGGCGTCCTAGAAACTTGTCAGGATGAAATCAGCCTTCCGCTTTGCTACGTTTGCAATGTGTTATTTGATGGGGGGAAATGGCAACCCTGGTGAAAATGTACAGGCAATGTCTCTCTATATATAGATATATATATATCTATATATCGCGCACTAACATTTCCCAGTTTAAAAAGGGACCTTTAAAAAGGTGTTTCAGGAGCATTTGCACGCATCCTGCCTTGGCCTTCCTTCTCTCAAGAAGACACAGGATTCCCCGGATTCTTTGAGCCTCCTTAGTAAAGCAGCTCCTTTTGGATCGGCATAAATGACTATGCATACAGCCGCCCCTTTGAGAATTACTAACGCGGCGGCATTTGTTATGGGAATGAGCATCCTGGCCCACCAGGCGAAGGTTTGAATGTCGCGTGACAACCCACCAAAGAGCTTTCCTTATAAACAACCGCGCCTCGCACGTGCAAAAAGAAAGAAAGAAAGAAAGACAGGCGCTTCCGTGTCGTGCGGGAAAGCTGGCATTCTATTATGCACAGACCCGGGAGATTCAAACCCCGCACGTGTGAAAACTGCCCAAAGCCCGGAATCGAGTTAACGCCCGGGTAACGTCGTTGGTTTGAGTACCGTGCTGATATAACGCCAAGGTTGCAGGTTCGATTCCCCTATGGGACAACTGCGTATTCCAGCATAGGAGGGGGTTGGGTTAATGATCCTCGTGATCCCTTTCCAACTATTATCTTTGAGAGACATTCTGCAGAGCAGAGAACGGCTTGCATTTGTCCCGAAGGCAGGAGAGGCGCAGCCAATTCGATCACCCCACCCCCGGGAGATGAGGGATCCCGCTCGGCACCCGCTTCTACTCACATCCAGTTGCCGTGGGCGCCGCAGGGCCAAAGTTGCCAGAGCAGCGCCGTGCACAGCACGCACAGGCGAGGCAGGATTCCCCAGGGCGCCCCCTTCTCCATAGCCAGGGCATGGAGATCCCCGGGTGATCCCCACCCAGCCGCTCTCCGCTCCCGCAGCTGCGATCTTCAGTCCTGAGCAGAGACAGCGCCTTAAAAGGTCTTCCCCTAATTGAGGGGAGCGCCGCTCATGCGGATCACCTGCGAGGGCAGCGCGATCCCCGGCCGGCGATCCACCGGACGCGACCCAAGAGAGCAGCGCGCCCTCCGAAAGGGAGAGAAGTTCTGGCGCGCCTTGCCTCGTTCCTCTCGACTTCGGCGACTCTCGCTCGCCGCCTCATTGGCTGGCGGCGGCTCATCAATATGAAACGCGCTTCTCATTGGCTGCGGCGCGTTCCGAAGGGCTCGCCTGCACGCGGTCGCAATCAGGCGAGCCTTCTGCAAAAAAATAAGAATAAAACCGAAATTTTGCGCTGCAAGAAGGGAGAACGCGCATCACGGAGCATCAGGGAACAGGCGCTGCTGTGGATCCTGAAAAATCCTGCTTTCCGTGTCTTAACACCATTTTACTAGGAATTCACCGCTCGCTGCCAGGAGAGATGGCACAATAACTCCCTGGAATGTGATAGCAAGCTGAAGTTTGCATCCTTAGGAAAGCTCGCTGCATCAATATTATAACAGATCGGGGGTGAGCAGCCTTTTTCCAGCTCGAGGGCCACGTTCCCTCTCGGGCAGCCATCTGAGGGCCGCATGGTTGATTGATTGACATCCAATGCCCTTTTAAAATGTGGTGTGTTTTTTTTTTGGGGGGGGGGTTTGATTGAGTGTTTTGTGGTGTTGTCTTTTGATTTTGTTCTGTGAACCGCCCCGAGACCTCCAGCTATAGAGCGGTATATAAATTCAATAAATAATAATAAAAATGCCAGAAGCAAAAACAGAACAGCATGGGCATAGCGTTGCCAGGATTTTTGTTGGGAAGGGGCAGAACCTCAGTTAGCTATGTATTTTTATTGATTGGGGGGGCAGCTGCCCCTCCCTGGCCCCCCACCCTTAGCTGCACCCATGCAGAACAATAAATTGCAACTTTTCCCTTTGTACAATAGCCTAGTTTTCCCATGCTCACCTATCCTCCATCCATGCATGATCAGAGTTTGAGGATATGTTCCAGCCAGGTCAAAACACTGAAGGCAGGGGCAAAGTAAGGCTGGTGAGGGGCGTGGCTTGGGAAGGGGGTGAGGTCTAGGAAGGAGCCAAGGTCAGGATTTTAGGGTTGGGGGCTCCCATGCCTAAAATTCCCTACCTATCCCTGCAATAGAGCTGAATAAATCTACAGTGGTGCCTCGCAAGACGAAATTAATTCGTTCCGCAAGTTTTTTCTTCTTGCGAGTTTTTCGTCTTGCAATGCACGGTTTCCCATAGGAATGCATTGAAAATCAATTAATGCGTTCCTATGGAAACCGCCTTCAGACCAGGTCCGGGGACAGTCTGTCCCCCGACCTCTTCTGAAGGCTGGGGGGGGGCAAGGGCTTTTCTTCCCACCCCCAGCATTTTAAAAAACCCCGGGACAGCGGAGGACTTCTCCGCTGTCCGGGGCGATGTAAAAGCCCCTGGGAAGGCAGGCAGGGGGGACAAAGACTTTTGCCCCCCGCCCGCCTTCAGAAGAGGTCCTAGACCTCTTCTGAAGACGGGCGGGGGGCGAAAGTCTTTGCCCCCCCCCCCGCCTGCCTTCAAAAGCCGTCCGGGACAGCGGAGAAACGTTTCCCTGCTATCCCGGACTGCTTTTAAAATGCTGGCGGTGGGGAGCAAAGCCTTTCGGCCCCCGCCGGCCTTCCTGGACCTCTTCTGAAGGCCGGAGGGGGGGGGAAGGCTTTGCTCTCCACCACCAGCATTTAAAAGAGGTCCCCGGAGATTTCCCTATGGGCTTTCTTCTTGCGAAGCAAGCCCATAGGGAAATTCGTCTTGCGAAGCGCCTCCAAAACGGAAAACCCTTTTGTCTTGCGGGTTTTCCGTCTTGCGAGGCATTCGTCTTGCGGGGTACCACTGTAATTCTTATAAAAGATTTCAACAGCAAAATTAGATTAGTTTCTAATCCTGATAGTTCTGGAGCTTTAAAAAAGTTACTTTCTAAAGAATGAAAGTGTCCTCTCTCCCAGTTAAGTGTGCATAGGATTGCAGGCTTGCTCAGTTTTCAGCAAGTGTTGTTGTTGTTGTTTAGTCGTTTAGTTGTGTCCGACTCTTCGTGACCCCATGGACCATAGCATGCCAGGCACTTCTGTCTTCCACTTCCTCCTGCAGTTTGGTCAAACTCATGCTGGTAGCTTTGAGAACACTATCCAACCATCTCGTTCTCTGTCGTCCCCTTCTCCTTGTGCCCTCCATCTTTCCCAACATCAGGGTCTTTTCCAGGGAGTCTTCTCTTTCCATGAGGTGGCCAAAGTATTGGAGTCTCAGCTTCAGGATCTGTGCTTCTAGTGAGCACTCAGGGCTGATTTCCTTAAGAATGAATAGATGTGATCTTATTGCAGTCCATGGGACTCTCAAGAGTCTCCTTCAGCACCATAATTCAAAAGCATCAATTCTTCGGTGATCAGTCTTCTTTATGGTCCAAGCTCTCACTTCCATACATCACTACTGGGAAAACCATAGCTTTAACTATACGGACCTTTGTTGGCAAGGTGATGTCTCTGCTTTTTCAGCAAGTAGCGCGAGCCAAATTATTAAATTGCTGTATCACCTGAAATTGAAATTGTGTTAAATTCTGGAACTGTTTCTCCAGGACAGATTTTGACACATTTAGAAGGGATGTTGTATCGTTTTGAATCTGCTGTTTATGACTCTGCATCTCCCTCGTGCACCGGAGCCAGGTTCCGATGAAGGACCCTGTTGTGGGGGCGCCTGGTTGCGCCCCCTAAAAAAAACCCCCACAAAAACCACCCACGGGCACAGCCTCCCAGCGCCCCCCCTCCCCTGGTCTATGGACCTGTGATTGATTTATTTTAGCTGTACAGAATGGGGATTTTTACATAGGAATATACGAGAACACTGCTTTAGACCACTGGTCTATCCAGGGCTCTCCTTTTTTAGTCAGAACTCACCGGAACTCAGTTCCGGCACCTCTCAGGTGGGTGCCATTGCCATTCTAAGAGAACGAGGGAGGCGTTCATGGTGAGTTCCGGCAACTTCTTTTTCTAGGAAAATAGCACTGGTCCATCTAGCCATCTGTATACAGTGGTACCTTGTTTCTCAAACACCTTGGTACTCAAACGCCAAAAACCCAGAAGTAAGTGTCTGGTTTTTAAACGTTTTTCGGAAACCGAACATCCAATGCGGCTGTCGGCTATTGTTTCTGGGGCGCCTGCACCAATCAAAAGCTGCGCCTTGGTTTTCAAACATTTTGGAAGTCAAACAGACTTCCGGAAAAGGATTAAGTTTGACACTTTTGTTTTTGCTATTTATTTTGCATTTTTGTTTTTGAGGCATTTCCGGTTAATTTGTTTCTGTGACTGTATGGAACCCAGTTCAGCTACTGATTGATTGATGGTGTGACTGCGGAAATGGATAAGGTTAAATTGCTGTTTTAGGGGTTGTTTTTAAAAGTCTGGAACAGATTAATCCGTTTTGCATTACTTTCTATGGGAAAGCGCACCTTGGTTTTGGAACACTTTGGTTTTGGAACAGACTTCCGGAACGGATTAAGTTTGAGAACCAAGGTACCACTGTACTGTCAAGGGCATTTTGGGGTTTCAGACAGGGGGCGTTCCCAGCCCTACCTAGAGATTCCCTACCTAGGAATTGAACATGGGATATTCTGCATTCAAAGCAGATTCTCTTCGGCTGAGCTATGGCCCTTTTCATCAGTTACTGCCCTCAAGTCCAAATAACAGAAGCAAGATGAATGACTGAGGTGGACAACAAATGCACCTGACTTCTCAGAACTTTTCTGAAGGAGTGGGTGGGCATCCATCACATTAGAACAGAAAGACTACGCTTATTAAAATATGAGTTACGCATGTGCTTTGATTTGTAGAACAAAAAAAAATAAAATATTAAGTGGTCATGGGTTTGTGGGGGGGGGGGGGAGGGAGCCTGACATCCACTCACTTAGGGGAGAAGTTTTGATTCGACCTTCTGTTTTCTACCAGCCCTAGTATGATTCTATGAACTGAAAAACAACATTTCTGCCATTATCTTGATCTATATCCGAAATGACTTACTTCATCAAAGGCTATCTGACTTGCCTGAAGTCAAGGAAGTGCAGAAATCTTCTTTCAGATTTTTTTACTTGGCAAAGGATGTGAAGGAGGGTGAATGCTCCATAAATGAGATAATTTTACTTCGGGAAATATTTCTGTTGGAGGGTAGGGGAACACATCCCAGTTCTACAGCTGTTGCATTCCACAAACGAGGGCAGCCCTATTTAATTGGGTGCGGCGTTTGTGAGGTTTATTGTAGAAGGAAAACATGGGGATATTGTTTGAGAATAGAACATACAGACACACACACACACCAGTAGGTTGCTGTGTTTGTGTATCACACAGAATGATAATGGAAGACTGCCTTTATGGCTCAGACGAAGGATGATGGAGTCCAGCCTTTGGTACATTCTCGTCCCACCTTCCCTTAGCTTTCCTCTTGACCTTGCATCAGTCTCTCTCTCTTTTTTAATAGACATTTTATTGGGGGGGGGGACTCAAATATGAAGCAGTAAAGTGATCGGTGGTTCAAATCCCCGTGACGGGGTGAGCTCCCGTTGCTCGGTCCCTGCTCCTGCCAACCTAGCAGTTTGAAAGCACATCAAAGTGCAAGTAGATAAATAGGTACCGCTCTGGTGGGAAGGTAAACGGCATTTCCGTGCGCTGCTCTGGTTCGCCAGAAGCGGCTTAGTCATGCTGGCCACATGACCCGGAAGCTGTATGCCGGCTCCCTCGGCCAATAAAGCAAGATGAGCGCCGCAACCCCAGAGTCAGTCACGACTGGACCTAATGCTCAGGGGTCCCTTTACCTTTTAAAGTGATACAAAAAGAAAAAAGAACAAAACACACAACTGTGTAAAGGGAAAAATATACATGAATATATACAAAAAAATACCATAACCCATGCATTCTTTCATAAATTGGATATTATTGTCCTAGTACTAATGTAAATATTAATAACCTACTACATTTTGTATATATTTGTTCCAAATATTGTCGCATTTATCCAAGCAGAGTCTACGTCTGTAAGCAGTCCGTTTGTAGGTTGCAAGTTTTATCATATTATCAATCCGCTGATTAAAGGAGAGCATGTCTTTATTCTTCCAGTTCATCAAAATCAGCCTCTTGGCTACCATTAGAGCGTGTAAAATCGATTTTTGTTGTCCAGTTGTTAACTTTCATATAGTAGGTATACAGTTCATCAGTCTTATGGGGGGCAGGCAATGCAGGCAGGGATTAAGGATGGAAGATGGAAAGGGGCAGGAATAGAAAACCATTAAGTGCTAGCTAGAAGCTTGGCTGCGGTCTAATTTTGTCATCCTACTTAGGAAGCTTACTTAGGAAGCTACTTAGGAAGGGACACGGGTGGCACTGTGGGTTAAACCACATAGACTTGCTGATCACAAGGTCGGCGGTTCGAATCCCTGTGACGGGATGAGCTCCCGTTCCTCGGTCCCTGCTCCTGCCAACCTAGCAGTTCGGAAGCATGTCAAAGTGCAAGTAGATAAATAGGTACTGCTCCAGCGGGAAGGTAAACGGTGTTTCCGTGCGCTGCTCTGGTTCGCCAGAAGCGGCTTAGTCATGCTGGCCACATGACCCGGAAGCTGTACGCCGGCTCCCTCGGCCAGTAAAGCGAGATGAGTGCCCCAACCCCAGAGTCGGTCACGACTGGACCTAATGGTCAGGGGTCCCTTTACCTTTACTTAGGAAGCCACCCCAAGCCCCGCGTTTCTTGGACCAATGGGTGTCTACAGAAATAAATCTAATCATCTCAACCGATCCACAGCAGAATTCCACCAGTGGTGCATCTACACTCACTTATTACTTGCCTGAGGACTCATTTCAGGGATGAAACCAACCGGCTTTCTGTTTGCTGAAACTGCATCCATCTCAGCTGTGCCACACTGAAGAAAAAGACTCTCAAACCCATGTCAGTTCCATTCAGGAATTTTACAAATTTGAAAACTTTGAGGGGTGAATTGGGGGTATATGGTGCCCTTCGTCAGGAGACCGCTTGTCTTGTACAATCGTACCTTGGAAGTCAAACAGAATCCATTCCGGAAGTGTGTTCGACTTCCAAAACGTTCGGAAACCAAAGCACGGCTTACGATTGGCTGCAGGAAGCTCCTGCAGCCAATCGGAAACCCCTTTGGATGTTCAGCTTCCAAAAATAGTTCGCAGACTGGAATAGTCATTTCTGGGTTTGAGGTGTTCGGGAGCCAAAACGTTTGAGAACTAAGCTGTTCGAAAACCAAGGTACGACTGTATTTGGGTGGATCACTTTGCTGTAAGGAAGTCTCAGCATGCAGGCGCAAGAAGATAATAGCTGTGTGCACCTCCGTAGACTTGTAGCTCACAAAAAGCGATTCAGGCTTTTCTTCCCAGCTGCATCACTGATCTGCAATAACTGGAAAAGCAGCAGCTCATGTTCACCCAGAAGTAAGCCTCACAATACAATGGAGCTTACTCTCACATAAATGTACAGTGGTTGATTGGTTTGGGGATATATTTGTATCCTGCCCTTCAAACTCCTGAGGCAGTTTATAGCACGGTCTGAAACATAAAGATAACAATAATTGAATGATGGAAACACAATACAGCGAAACAGAACACAATACAGTGGAATGCTCCCTCGAACTACTAAGACTTCATAAAATGTAAAATGCTTGCAGGTTACATAATTCTCGACGGACATTAATTTTCTTTGTTCAGGAGGATGCTAAGACTAAATTGCAGGACAGTAACTGACTGTAACTTAGGGCTCATTCACACTTTTGTTTGTCCCGTGATTTCTGAGAAGTTATTCTTTTGTCCCGCTGTTTTCCTCAGAAAATACCCGCTGTTTACTGCTGAACTGGAACAATCTGCAGATTGGGGTTTGTTCTGATTCAGCAGTAGGCAGTGGGTTTTCCCAGGAAAAGTTGTGGGACAGTAGAAAAACCTCTCAGACCCAGAAATCATAGAATTGTAGAGTTGGAAGGGACCACAGAGATCATCTACCCCAACTCCTTGCAACGCAGGAATATTCTGCCCAACTTGGGACTCAAACCCACAACTCTGAGATTACGAGTCTCACACTCTACCAACTGATCTGTCATAGCACAAACTGAAGTGTGGATGAGCCCTTACTAATAGCGAACGGAAACACAGATGGGTGAATACACCGAAACACAACACATCATTTGCGGAAGTGTCGAGGTTAAAGCTAGGCGGGAAAACGGGATTTATTTAAGTTGCTTCATATTTAACACCGCTCTTGACATTCTTCAGTGGCAACAGGTTAAAGCCTCCCTCCAGCTGCCTTGGGGAGTTAACTGAAGGAAGTCCTCCAATTCTGACATAAAATGATCTGCGGTGCCAGGCCACTCGTTTTCATTCAAGGAAAATAAAAAAGCCACCCTATCATTTTTATAGCCTGGCTTCTGCAGTAAATTAACTTCTTGCTGTAGCACAAGCCGTCCAAATAGCTCCCGCAGGCATATTCCAAAGGCTCAAATGATTACATATAACTTTCAGTGGATGAATGCATTGCTATTATTTTTTGTAATGTTAATGGAAGCTTCGGAGTCAGGAGTTTAATTTTTCATCTGTCGTCTTGGGTGCTATGGAAGTGATTGTCAAGTCTTGGTGCTTCAAAGAGTACTTCTCGGGTCTGTCCCTCGGGACCAGTTCTACATCGGCTGCCACGTAGAGACCTCATTCGCTTGTTCCTCTTGGCAACGGTGACCCTGTGGTAAGCTTCTTGTGTGCAGATTCTTGCCATCGGGTCTGGTGGATTCTTCTGCCCACAGCACCACAAACACCCTGAAGGAAATATAGGCTGTGCCTAAGCGAGCCTCCGTATATGATGTCCTCCTCACTTGGTAACAGCAACCACATGGAGAAATTGCTGTAAGGCTGCGTTCGTGAGGAGATGGTTTGCAACGCTCACAGCCACCATCTCTTCATACAATAATCAGGAGTGAAATATGAGATACTTTGCCCTGAGTTGAATAGTACAGTGTCTTCTTCCAGTCAAGCCTTCGCTTTGGCCAGCAATTGAGGTAACTTATCTCAGAGAATTAAGTATTTTTCTTCTTCTTAGCCAAGTACAGTTTCGGCTCTTCAGCTTCTGTGCACATCGCCAGCAAGTTGACCGTATTTACTTCAGATGTCTCCTGCCCACTGCAGTTGTTCTGGTTTCCAGAAGTCTTCACAGCTTTGACCACATATGGACCGTAAGGTCTCCACAGATATTCCAGATGCTTGCGAGTAATGACTTGAAACAGAGGGAGTGGTATCACGTTGAGCAGCTCTACACTTTGACAATTTCCCATTTGAAGATTCAGATTGTGAAGGTTAGTAATCATGACCTTATACCTTGGGTAGCAGTGTTAAAGATATGAAAGCTAGGAGCTAGAAGGCAGATTAAACTGAAGTTACGGGCGCAACAACAGACTCTCCAGGTGCGTGGGGTTTTTTTAATAACAAGCATACAAAGCTGAAAATGAATGAACTGCAGCTAAAATATTATGTTCATTTTTCACATGGTCTAGTCTTTCCCCTGCCCACCCCCCTAATATTCTTCAGAGGGTCTCTTTTCCAGTCTTCAGAGAGTAGTGGGGAGGCAGAAAAAGGTCCCCCTTTCCTTCCACTCTGCAATCTTAATCTGAAATCTTAGGCACAGCACTGTGCCCAGAGCTCAGAAACTGCTCACGCTAATGAAATGCCCTGTCGCAAAATGCTCCTAGAACAATGGGAGTTTCGAACACTGTTGGGAAGACCAAGATATATTTTCTAACTAACCTTTTATCGGTGTTACAACGTATGTCATACAGGTATTGGTTCTGCTTAGGGTTGTACTGGATAGTACATCTCCAACAAAGCACAACTAAAAGGGAGGTTTATAAACAAAAATAGTTTCTAAAGAAAGATGTCCAGTGTTGAACCTGGCAGGAAGCTCTAGATCAGTGTTTCTCAAACTTGGGTCTCCAGCTATTTTTCAGACTACAGTTCCCATCATCCTTGACCCCTGGTCTTGCTAGCTAGGGATGATGGGAGTTGTAGTCCAAAAACCCAAGTTTGAGAAACACTGCTCTAGATACTAAGCCAAGAAGCACATAGCCTGTCTATGGTAATTTAGTAGCAATGGAATCACACCCTCCTAAGACCTAGAGGCATTTCTTATTACTTCAGGTAATTCTGGCATTCAATATAGGACTTGAGTCCTGACGCAAACTAAGGAACAATGGAAGATGAAATCCGTAATGTGGAAGCTACAAAATCAAACCACATAACCGGAACTCAAACGTCAGCAGTAGCACCCCACAGAATTTGTTGAGGTCTAACTATATTCATGACGGCATTGATCACTTGATCAGCTGTGCAGTTTTTCACTGATGATTTTTCTTTGGCAAAGGTTAGCAAATTTACTTCATTTTGGCTGATATTCCCATGTTTTCGAAATAATAAGAACAATTAGACATAACACTGGCAAAGCTGTGTCTTTTGCTGTGTCTGTTATTTTACACTGGAAGTGCTCGATACAGGCCTGGATGATTGCAAGGGTAATTCAGTAGTGACCTCCACGGTTGTTGTCTAATTAACTTCAAAATGAAGAGCTTTGATTCATCTTAAGTATTAAACGTCAGCAATGCGGGCCAGTGAAATCCAGTGCATTTCTACTTAAAACTAAGTCCCATTGTTAAATAAACTTCATCCTATGAAGGTGTATACAGGATCGCAGTCTGCAGGCGCTTCTTTTAAAGTATTGGCTCTGTTTTGTTATTTCCCTTTTTATCATCCATGAAAATTACTGCCCCAAATAAATTGTCAGTCCAGTCTTGTAATGTCTGGAATAGAAAGGTATTAGAGACAAGAGGTCACTCTGCTTATCATTGTCTGGAGCTGAAGCTTGTATTAAGGAAGGAGTTGGTGCATTTAAAGGATGCGGGTGGCGCTGTGGTCTAAATCACTGGGCCTCTTGGGCTTGCCGATTGGAAGGTCGGCGGTTCGAATCCCCGCAATGGGGTGAGCTCTTGTTGCTCGGTCCCAGCTCCTGCCAACCTAGCAGTTTGAAAACACGTCAAAGTGCAAGTAGATAAATAGGTACCACTCCGGCAGGAAAGTAAACAGCGTTTTCATGCGCTGCTCTGGTTTCGCCAGAAGCAGCTTAGTCATGCTGGCCACATGACCCAGGAAAAGTGAGATGAGCGCCGCAACCGAGAGTCATTCACGACTGGACTTAACTGTTAGGGATCCTTTACCTTTACCTTAGGCGCATTTAAGGGAAATCATAAAAAAGACACACTAATAAATTACTAAAAAAAGATTCTGATTGATGGTCTGTTAAAATGATTGTGCTTTATTTATTCAACAACAACCATAACTATACAGTTTTCAGATCAGACATACAGGTCTCCACATATTCTGCAATGACAGTAATGTACGCTGTATGCAATTGCAGATCTTAGTAGCAGCAAGCAGTGCCATAAATCTCTTTTCCTGTGTTCTTAAAAAAAAAGGTGTCCCATTGAAAATACTGAATATGTGAGTTCATAAAGAAACTATAATGTATGGTATAACATTTGGCAAGCACATGGATATACAAACAAGTCACTGTAGGACACATTCATGAAATTAATTTTTGCCTTGCTTGTTGGGATTTGGCTAAGGTTTACCCCACCGGATTCAATGGTTTCATTTCACTTGGAACAGCATTCTCTTGCTCTCAATCAATCACTAACTTTTGGAGTTAAGTAGGAGCGTGTTTCAAGGGTAATTTTTCCTTCATCCCCATTTGGGTAATGTTACTGATTGCACACTTCTGGTAAATGGTGCAGAACAGCGAATGTTGGCTAAACTCCATCTAATACAAGTCTTAGGTCTCTGTCTTCCCTGAGGATCCCAATTTGCAGGAGGGAGCAAGTTCCCTCGCATGTTACGATGTGGCTGCGAGGCGTCTCTCATGCTGCCAACCTGCCACATGGGGATTCGAATCAATCTGCCTTGGCTGACCAATCAAAAGCCCCGATTGACCTCCTGAAATAATAATAATAATTTATTATTTATACCCTGCCCATCTGGGTGGGTTTCCCCAGCCACTCTGGGCGGCTCCCAACAGAATATTTAAAACATGATAAAACATCAAGCATAAGAAAAATTCCCAATACAGGGCTGTCTTCAGATGTCTTCTAAAAGTCAGATAGTTGTTTATTTCCTTAACATCCGATGGGAGGGCGTTCCACAGGGTGGGTGCCACTACCGAGAAGGCCTTCTGCCTGGTTTCCTTTAACCTCACTTCTCACAGGGAGGGAACCACCAGAAGGTCCTCAGAGATGGACCTCTGTGTCCAGGCAGAACGATGGGGGTGGAGATGCTCCTTCAGGTATACTGGGCCAAGGCCTTTTAGGGCTTTAAAGGTCAGCACCAACACTTTGAATTGTGCTCAGAAACGTACTGGGAGCCAATGTAGGTCTTTTAGGACTGGAGATGGGGCCAGCAGAGTTGGCCAGAGAGAAGACTTCTCTCCTCTGGTCCCCTTCTGGACTATGCATACAGCCCTGGCTATGGGTCTCCAACAGTTTGGTCAACAACGTCTCTGCCATCCCTCATTTTCTTGCTCTCCAGATTTTGCCACTTGGCGGGTTTCCATAAAGTGCATGACTCTGGAAGAAATGTTAGTCACTAGCACAATCAGACCTGTGATTTTACCTTCCTCATTGCAATGCAGGGGTTGGGACTATTAACATTTATTGTCTCAGCTTGTTAGCCATGGGAGAGGCATTGGGCAGCATCTATAGCTGGGTTAACCAGGTAATGGGTGCCCCACTTTCCTCAGGTGGAATCCCCTTAATGGATCTTGTGGTGGCACCTATGCCTGCAGCCCTAGCTCAGGGAGGGGCATTAGGCTGCTGAACCCCCAGGTTGCTAGAGGGGTGTAAGTGGGCAAGACATTCCAGCTAATTCCTCATATGTGAACATCAACTAGCAGTCGGACCCATTGATAGCAGGATCAGCACCCCATGCCATGCCAAAGCTGTGCACTGTGTTGTGGCTAGGATAATTATTCCTCTATCAGTCTGGAAGCACAGTTTATCCACCTAGGCTCCTAAACCTGTCTCTGTGTCACAACCAGCTCAGAAGTCGGACAAATGGATTGAGAGCAGATATTTCATCTGCGAATGCCTTAAGTTTTTTGGAAGATTAGACACAGGCCTGAGACTGACAAAGCCTTTTCTAATCAGCAATGATTTTTCGAGAAGTGGAAGGGATCACCTTTCCTTGAAAGCTTGCAGGACCCTATTCCCATCTAAAGTGGTGCAGATTGTACCAAGCAAAAAGTATGCAAAATTCATATCAGCTACCATTAACCAGGCAGAAGGTGCAGATGCACAGAGGCAAAACTTGTGTCTTTAAATTTTTGCTTCCTCTGACTATGGAAAAACATGTTCCAGAAGTCATTGAAATAACTGTGAGCTGTTTTGGTGAAATGACTGCTTCGCTCATGTGCAAATTGACTCTTTGGTCACACCAAATTATGCTAATTCACTGTGGAATAATCTGGAAAAGTTGTTTACCCAAGAAGAAGTGTTAGAAGTTAGTTAGGGTTGCCATATTTCCAAAAGTGAAAATCCAGACACAATCCCCCCCCCCAATCTAAAATAATAATGAAGTTTTAAAGGTATTTTGAAGGGAATTCATCAAAATCTACACTTCCAACATAGGTATGGATTTTCTCAGACATTTCTTGCAATTTCTACCTGGACACTTGTTTCCGATGGTCGAATGCCATATATGTCTGGGAAATTTTGGAAATATGGCAACCCTGTGTTAGTTGAACAGTTTCAGGGAACTAGTGACTAAAGGCACAACTTCATAACTTCATTGCAACCTATTGCCAATGAAATACTTCTACATCATTTCAGTTCATTGGTTATGCTGGCTGGGACTGAGGGAAGCTGTGGTCCAAAATATGAGGAAGGTTATGCTAGAGAAAATTTTGAAATTTAAAAACTGAGTACTGCAATGTATTCTATAATTGCTCATGATGAAGACAGCACACAATAAAGGGATACTTTCTCCTGATCTCTTCACATCAAACAAACAAATAATATCTCATGAAAATCTTGTACCACATAATACACTGATCAAACTCCTTTTCTACACATTTACTTTTATCACTGATGAGCAACTACTTATGAAAATATCTGGTCCACACTAATTATTACATTAAATGTCAGTGGGTTTTCATGCTATAGTGATAACTTCATATAAAAATATACGTATAAAAATATAGCCTGGGTCGCTTTCGAAACAGCAGCATCTGAGGAAAATTAAACACAATGTACTACAGCATAGGAAAACCATACAATGGTGATTATGCAGAAACTGCATTGCACATTTGCCAGCATGAACTATAACACGACCAAAATTCATCCTTAATAAAAAAGGAACCCGAGTCCCACTTTAATATTACTATGAATATAAAAATCTTTGTACAAGCAACCCTCTCTAAGTTTTTGCTTCCATTGCAAGAAAACCCAGTCACAAGAAACCACATAATGTAGAAAAGAAAATATATATATAAAGAACACAACCAGAATTAATATTCAGAAATCTAAAGATAAAAGGTAGTGATTTTTAAGACTGTACAATAAAACAGGCCTGCTTTCCCCCACAAACATACCTTTGGCCCTGCAGCAGCATCTTTCATGCTGGAGTCAATGTATGAATTATTTCTGCGACAAATATGTATTCATTTCTTTAAAGCCTACAATGTGAGGGAAATGCTGAGCTTGCAAATAGAATGCAAATAAGGGCAGGGCTTATTATATGTGCAAATTTTGAGGTCATCCACTGGGAAATGTGGAAATTGTCCCTTCATTTTATAGGTGTGATGGCTGGTGGCACACACTTGGCCAGATGAGGGGAGGCTGCCAGTTGGGGTTTTCCAGAACTCTATGAGAAATTGCACATGCAATCTATGGACCTTCTGACTCATAGCAGGGTTCCAAAGATCAGTTCAACAAGCTCTGCCTGTAATTTTTGGGTGCTGGAAGCATCCGCCATGATGCTTCTGACCTTTGGGAGCGACTTCCGACATAGCACAGGAAGTCACACTCATAAGCAAAACAGAGAGTTGATGTATTGTGATGGCTCAGACTATGAGCCAGAAAGTCCTCTGTCCAAACTTGGTATCAGGCACTAACTCACTAGGTGGCTTTAGTAAAGCTTTGCTATAAGGTGTGACCGGAAAGTTCGGTGAATGGTCACAGAAATCGGACAGCGAGAAATATTCGAACAGACATACCTTACAGGCCTTCAAAGTAGGCCATCTCTGATACAATGCACCATTGACAATGTTTGTAGAACTGTTGGAAACTACTGGAGAAGTCCTCTTTTCGAACTGCTTTCAGATCGCTCGTCACAGCAGCTTGGAGGTGTGAAATGTTGGAAAATCTGTGCCCTTTCAGTCCAGATTTCAGTTTTGGCAAAAGAAATAAATCTGGTGGGGCCAGATCGGGAGAATAGGGTGGGACAATTCAGTAACCTCAGTAACGATTTCACGCGGAATATGCAATTCTTCTGCCATCATTCGGATGGACAAGCACCGATCCCGCATCAATAACTCACAAACTCTGTTGACATTTGCCGCTGTTCTGCTTGTCAACGGTCTGCCAGACGGAGGGTCATCTTCAATGGTTTGCCGCCCTTCAGGGAAAAGCTTAAACCACTCTTACACTGTCTTTTGAGTTACAGCTTCATCTCTGTACACAATTGTGAGCATTTCGTGGGTTTCTGATGCCAATTGTATATTAGAATATTTTTCGCTGTCTGATTTCTGTGACCATTCACCAGACTTTCTGGTCACACCTTGTATTAGCTATTGTGCAATCCAAAACGTGCCAAGTCTCTACTCCCTTTAAAAAAAATTGTTGTAAAGCTCCAATAAAACGAGTGGCTTCTCCATGGCTGCACACTTGTGGGTGTTTGGAGAAGTTCTCGTCTCACATCCAAGAATAGTTCATAAGTTAAGGAGGACCAAGAGGTACGAAACAACATATTTAGGGCCAAACCAGACGTGATGTGAGAAAACAGCTGTGGACATGTGTGCGATTTTAATTAGTGCTGCAATAGGGAGGTTAAGTTAACTTGCAGCTCAGATCTAAAGCAACCTGCCCACAGGGTGATTTGGAAAAGAAAATGATTTCATGATGTCCAGTCATGGCACTCCCATGTCGTGTCTGCGTTGGCCCTTAGGACTAAGGGACCTGTTTGTCATCATTACCTAAGTGCAAATGCTAGAAATGGACATCTGGTTCTATAGATGAAGATGTGGTGCCTGTTCTTAAGTGCATATTCTTGTACTACTATTTTGCTATGCCATAAAACTCTTCAAAATGGAATGAGATTTGTTTCACCAGCAATATAGCATTCTAATCCGTACCTAAACTTGAGCAACATATATCACATCCTATATAACATTACATTTACTTAGCTTACAACTGTTTAAACATTTGGCAATATTTCAAGTAACGTCTCCCCCTCCCTTTGCCCTCACCGCCATTTCTCGTGCTTCTCTGTCTCCCATTCTGAAACCACAGACATGTGTGGACACATCTTGATTTTATAAGGCTTTGCGGAAAGTGCCACATGTCTTGTGTTATGCTGGTATGTTCAGCCACTCAGAGAAGTGTGTAAAAAAATAAAATCCAAATCTGGTATGGCCTGTGTACCGCCACATGGGAAAGAGAGGAGGCTGGAACCAGGCACTTCAGCCGAGCAAAGTTACATTCCAAGAACCTTCCTGTCATTTGCACAAATGCGGCTGAGGAGGATTTCTGAATACACCTGGTTTATTGGACCTCGCACGTGATAAGGGGACTGAGAATTTGAGGCGTAGGCTTGCAGTTTCATCAGGTTGCTTTGGCTGTTGAAAAATTTGCCCAGAGCATAGGGCCTCGATAACATCATTGCCATGGGAGAGCTTCCTTCAGAAGCTTTAGATTTCACCACCTGAAAAAGAAAGAAAATGTGCTTGTGAAACTTTCATACGGGTGCTTCAGGGTAACAGAATGCAGCACCCATTTAAGCTATGGATGAATTGCAGAGGGATAGCTAGATTCTATTTCTGCTTTATTTTGGATTAGCCTCATAGGCTGATTAACTTCTTCCTGGAGCCTGATTGGTCTTCTCCTGTAAGCCAATCAGTTGTTGCATTTTAGGATCCCACTTGCCTATTGTTCTAGGATCCAAGCTTAGTATATAACAGCATTTCATATCGGCTATAAATAATTCGTTCTAACAAACCCTGACTCCCCTCCCGGGAGCTCTCAGCCGCAGCGTCTGCACGCGCCGCCATCTACAAAACGGTTCGTGATCATTTTGAAGCATGGAACGTCATCGCCCGTGTTGTCAAGCCCTGCTTGAGCTTCAGGGCTCAGAGACCTGCCGCCGCTATCGCTTTTCACTTCTGAGCAACTTGAGCATTTTGACGTGACTGCAGATTGACCTGCCTCCTCTAATTCTTCAACTGTTTCATTTTGAAATGCTCCATGACTGATAATCTCTGAGTGCTCCATCCTGCTTTTCACAGCAGGGATCATTCTGGTTGAAGTCAAACACCTGAAACCAAACCAGCTGACGCAGCTGCTTCTCCTCTTCCTTTCATTTCAGCGCATCAGCTCCAGACAAAACAATATGTTGATGTGCTTTGAAGTGCTATCCCATTGAGGCTCCTCTACAGAAGCAGAGTGGTTCCATGATATGTTAACTCTGAGGTTTGTATCCAATGGAGACTCTTGCCTCAGCAAAAAAGGGCTTCCACTCGCACAAATCAGGGTCCAATCTACATTTCCCAGACATAGCCGGTATTCATCCCTCATAAACTGCATCCTGGTGGAAAGCGCTGAAATGTCCGGTAAAACCCAAACGTATGGCAGCCCACGTCAGATGTGTAGATTTTGGCAAATTTCAACAACTTTGCCTGAAGCTCAAACTTTTGTGTCCAGATTTTCAAAGCAACCCTGTGCTTTCTCCCATACTGTTCCAGAGGGCCCCCAAACTCTCAGGAGCAGCTTTGGGGGGTGACAACATGGGGCTTAGCAGGATAGAGGCGATCAGCTGGCAGTGGGTATTCTAACTTGCGCAGATGGAAAGGCATTCCTCAAAAATATCAGTGGATCAGCCTTAAATGTTGAAGGTACTTGCCATGTCTTTTAGATGGGCTAAATGGCAGTTTTCCCAGTAGTGGCAGTTTTCCCAGTAGTGATGTATGGAAGTGAGAGCTGGACCATAAAGAAGGCTGATCGCCAAAGAATTGATGCTTTTGAATTATGGTGCTGGAGGAGACTCTTGAGAGTCCCATGGACTGCAAGAAGATCAAACCTCTCCATTCTGAAGGAAATCAGCCCTGAGTGCTCACTGGAAGGACAGATCCTGAAGCTGAGGCACCAATACATGAGGCCACCTCATAAGAAGAGAAGAGTCCCTGGAAAAGACCCTGATGTTGGGAGAGATGGAGGGCACAAGGAGAAGGAGACGATAGAGGACAAGATGGTTGAACAGTGTTCTCGAAGCTACCAGCATGAGTTTGACCAAACTGCGAGAGGCAGTGGAAAGCAGAAGTGCCTGGTGTGCTCTGGTCCATGGGGTCACGAAGAGTCGGACACGACTAAACGACTAAACAACAACAAAAATGGCAGTTTAAGAGATGGCCAACTTTTGTCTTCTTGAGGGAATGTTCTATTCTCCAGACATTGTTTGAGGGCCAGGAGCACAGTTTGCCACAATAAACTGACCCCCCCCCCAAGAGGTCAGGTTCCATGACCAATTTGGTGCCATCTAGCATAATTAAGGTCTTTATTATGGAGCATGGTATACTGTGTACAAGTATGAACCAAATCCAATATGGAGATGTAACCCTGAAGTGTGTCATATCTGCCCTTGAAAGCATTATTCTTTTCTCCCTGAGTAAAACTGTTGGAATGACATTTTACCCGGCTTAATATTTAGCAGGACCATAAAAGACCAGATAATATTACAAGGGGGGACTGCCCACCGGCTATTTCTGATTGCAAGCAAAGTGCTGTAATGTACGCAGAGAGATTGCTTAATGCACTTTAAATGGTATCTTTGGGGAAATCTCAAATCTCTTTGCGATTAGCACCTGTCGAGGGAAAGAAGTGTGTAAATGCATGCAGATAGAGAGGTCTGCTGTAGGGATCTGCAGATCGAGATACAGATCAGCCCAGTGCTGACAGAATCTCTCAATGCGCCTTCTCAGTTCAATGAGCACAAGCACAAACTCTTCATCCCTGGTCCCTTATTCTGCATTTCTATGCGTGCTTACTCATGTGAAAGTCAATGGGGCTTGCTAGTAAGTGCATTCAGGGATGCACCATAACGTCTGAAGCCCTAGTGTGGGTTGCCTCGGTGTGCTTGCGTTGCAAATCTTTGCACCAAAGCTTGACAAAATGTTGTTGTTGTTTAGTCATTTAGTCGTATCCGACTCTTCGTGACCCCATGGACCAGAGCACGCCAGGCACTCCTGTCTTCCACTGCCTCCCGCAGTTTGGTCAAACTCATGCTGGAAGCTTCGCGAACACTATCCAACCATCTCGTCCTCTGTTGTCCCCTTCTCCTTGTGCCCTCCATCTTTCCCAACATCAGGGTCTTTTCCAGGGAGTCTTCTCTTCTCACGAGGTGGCCAATGTATTGGAGCCTCAGCTTCAGGATCTGTCCTTCCAGTGAGCACTCAGGGCTGATTTCCTTAAGAATGGATAGGTTTGATCTTCTTGCAGTCCATGGGACTCTCAGGAGTCTCCTCCAGCACCATAATTCAAAAGCATCGATTCTTTAGCGATCAGCCTTCTTTATGGTCCAGCTGTCACTTCCATACATCACTACTGGGAAAACCATAGCTTTAACTATACGGACCTTTGTTGGCAAGGTGATGTCTCTGCTTTTTAAGATGCTGTCTAGGTAGATCTCTCACTTGACAGAATATAGCCCTCTTATTGGCTCAAGACCCCTCGGCACCACTGTCCCAGCAGGGGGCAGGAAGGAACCATGTGGCTCTTGGATGGGTGCTGAAAAACATCTGCCCCAGTTGGGGTGGTGGGTAGGGCAAAGCCGATGTCCATGCCCCCAGCTTGCTAGCGGGATCCACAAAAGCAGCTTAGGGTTAGTTCGGACAGCAGTTGGGACGTCCGAAGGCCATGGCAAACTAGAGATGCTTTATTCACAATACAGTGGTACCTCAGGTTACATACACTACAGGTTACAGACACTACAGGTTACAGACTCCGCTAACCCAGAAATATTACCTCAGGTTAAGAACTTTGCTTCAGGATGAGAACAGAAATCGTGCTCCGGCGGTGCGGCAGCAGCAGGAGGCCCCATTAGCTAAAGTGGTACCTCAGGTTAAGAACAGTTTCAGGTTAAGAACGGACCTCCAGAATGAATTAAGTACTTAACCCGAGGTACCACTGTAATGTTGTGGCCTTGTTTAGCCCGCCCCCCGTTATTGCTCCCCAATCTTGCTTTGACATGCGCGCCCTTGGCTCGCATCAAGGATTAAATGACAAGCGATTACCTCGTGAAAATGGCACCCGCACTTCCCTTGCAAAAACTCCTTGTACCGTCCCATGGTAATAATAAAAGTATCAACCACTTCATAGCCATATTGCTTTGCAGTGTTCAAAATAGCTTGGTTTTCCTTCCACAGATCTCGCACTTCGGCCTGCAATTGAAATCAGGTCATCTCATATTATCTCATTTATCCAGCTTTTAGTTAAATCAAGACATGTTATCATTGGGACAGTAAGCATATGGATATTATGTACAGGTGTTGGGCTGGAGAAAGGATAACCTTAATTCTTGAGTTATTTGATCAGTGTTTCCCCCAGCAAATAGTTAACTGCAAGCATGTATTTCTTCAAAAGTGAGGGAGGAACAGAGGGGGAAATATTGTGTCCCTTAGATGTCACACCTTTTTAAATAACTGAACCCCAAACTTACAGATGTGCACAACTGAGTGCAAAAAGTGCTGTGCTCCAGTGTGGTAGTTTGGGACTAGAAACAGAATTCTACCACACCACATGGCATGCATTTAAACAATTTTCCAAATTGTTTATTTTTATTTTTTTTAATGTTATTTATTTGGTTGATTTTTATTTATTTTTATTTTAATATTTTATTTATTTGGTTGATTTTTATTTATTTTTATTTTAATAATTTTTTTATTTGATTGATTGATTTCTTCATCCGATGATCATAGGGTGGTTTACAACATAAAAACACAAAAATACATACCATAGTAACAAACAAAAGCCATACCCACCCCCGAGAGTCTAAAAGGCCACAGTCAAAGGCCTGGGAGAACAGATTTAATACATTTGGTATGTAAAGCTGTTTGTAATGTGTATGGGTTGCTCGTGCGTAAGTTGCCGCCTCTCCAGTCTTTGTTGCCTTGCTAAACCTTCCAGTCTGGGCAACCCTTCACTTTGTGGCTGCCTCAGTCGCTAGCAGAATCCGTCAGTGGGCGTTTCTTAAATCTTTTCCAACATAAAAGTTGTTTGACACCCAGTCTCCTCCTACTCTCTCTGCGCGGAAGTCTTCTGTGCAGGGTGGGCGTGGGTAGCGGAGGACCCGTGCTCTCCCCGCTGGTGTCCGGTGAAGAGTCCTGGAGCCCTCTCACCGATTCCCCCATCAGCCCCTCTATATCCCTGGTGTTGCATTGATTTGCTTCCCCATCTGCGGAGTTGCCTCTCTCCCTGCTGGGCCCTTCTCCAGCATCATTTGAGAGCCTTCCCTCCGCCTCTAGCTCCAATGTCAGTTCCCTGACACTGTTCTACAGTAACAAACGCATAGATGGTACATAGCCTGAAAATCATAGATGATAATAATTGTATGGTACTGTATAAACATGTTTTTATTTTTGTGGTTGACAGAATGGATGAAGGGGCTTAAACTGTGGATACGAACTATCCCTAGAACCTGTTTTCAATGCCAAGGCTCAACTTTGAAACACGTGACATAAGAAAATATGAACGGGCCTTTAGGCAGGTGCAAAGTACATCACTGAATATTCATAGAGAGGTTGCTCACCAGGATTTAAGGGAAAGGGCTTCCAAACCAGGCCAAACACTAATCCCTTCTGGCCAAGTGTTTGGATTTAAAGCCAATTTAGGGAGCCTCAGAAACAGTTTCTACACAAATGCAATTCTGGTTCTAAACGCAGCTTAAGGGGTCTTTATAGTATGGTGTATTTTAGAATGGGGTTCAGAGTTTTTAGGGGGTTTTGAATGATTTATGTAGTTTTTATGTAGTTTTTATGTAGTTTTATGTAGTTTTAATGTAGTTTTATGTAGTTTTTCAATTTCATTGTTCCGCATGGGACAATGAAAATAAAGATATTGTATCGTATCATTAAAATTAAGGTACAGTGCTGCTACTGTCTCTTTGTCAATTTATAGTTTGTTTATTTGATTGTATGTTTGTCTGTTGGTTGGTTTGCTTTCCTGGCATAAATTTATCTATTTTAAAACCATAAAGATATAAGATATACAGTTAAAAATAAAATAAAATAAAATTAAGGTACAGTGGTACCTTGGCTGTCAAACTTAATCCGTTCCGGGAGTCCTTTCTGCTCCCGAAACCATTCAAAAACCAAGGCACGGCTTCCAACTGGCTGCAGGAGCTTCCTGCACTCAAGCGGAAGTTGCGGAAGCTGCGGAAGTTGCAGAAGCCACGTCGGACGTTCGGCTTCCGAAAAAGGTTCACAAACCTTTCAGGATCCAGGTTTGCAGTGTTTGGGAGCCGATTTGTTCGAGAGCCAAGCTGTCCGACAACCAAGGTACCGCTGTATTAGTAATGCCAAAACATGCAGCACCATCTAGTTCAGTAAGTAGAGCAGGAGACTCTTAATCTCAGGGTTGTGGGTTCAAGCCCCACATTGGCCCAAAAGATTCCTGCATTGCAGGGGGTTGGACTAGATGACCCTCGTGGTCCCTTCCAACTCTAAGTTCTACGATTCTACGTGTTTAGGATGAGGCACATCACATCACCTGGCAAAATATAATGTACGGGCATAGCAGCTGTGCTCGACAGGAACATGCCCCACCATACTTCTGAGGAGCAATGTGTCAAACAAAATAAAATTGCAAAAACATCTTAACGGAGAAAACATATAACCTACTGGTGACAAGAAATGCACTCCATCCACTGGCAGGTGAAAGCCCATTCCCAGGGATTTTATCACTACCAGGATATTTGGCAGATTCGCCCTGTGGATCAAATGAAATAAAACACACATTTTATTTACAGATATATAAAACTGACGTACCATAAACACCTCTTACTTTTATCTCCGTTTCGTATAATGTCCCATACAATGCAGAATCAGATAAAATGATGTCTGGTTTTTATTTTCTGGGAGCAGCCAGTTTGATACTGAGGATATGAGCTATCAAAAGTGTAGCACAGGGTTCGCGAGCCCTTGGCTATCACCACACTACATTCCGGATCATGTTTTGTCAGTGAATTGTAGCTCATTTTGGTGAGTAGGTTTTTTTTTTTATTGGAATCTGTCTGGTATTTGAGTGAGACCTTCCCAGCAAGCAAAGTGAGCTCAAAATGGCTTACGACAGTAGCAAAGCACTGGAAAATGAAAACATGTCCTAATACGAAAAACTGATGAGTTATGCAGAGTTGGCAAAGTTGAAACATAAACTACGGGAGAAGGACAATTGTAACTTCAAGGAAGATTGGGAACTTTTTACAAGCTATTTAAAAAAACAACAAAATGGCATGGACTCCTTGGCAGGTTTTGAATAAACATCCACAAATTTATTAATAGAATATATGACAGATAAGGTAATGATATGTACAAACTTGAACATGCAGAGAATAATATGTACAAAGAAATCAGAGAGGTGAGCTGAGGGAAGTCTTTGGTGAGGGGGAGAGGGAGGGATGGGTAGGGGGGATAAAAAGGTGGAAAATAATGTAACTGATTATTTGGATTGATAATTTGTTCTGTTGAAATTGTCTAATAAAAATATTTTTTAAAAAAAACAAACAAACATGCCCTAATACAAAAGAAATGCATGTCATTCCATAATTCACAGGCTAAAATTGAAGCTTGCAAGAGGACAGAGATGGAGACAGTGACATAGCATGGGTTTCCAGTGCCCGGGGCCACATGAAGGGGGTATGTATGCACATTCCACTGTCTAACGACATCCCCATCACCCAGCAGATTGCAGCCCTAGAGCTAATAAAAGAAGAGTTGTTTTGTTGTCTGCAGAGGGAAGGTTGACATATGTCCTGATTTTCCCAGACATACTGCAGCCTGCAGCAACGTCCAACAACTTTGGGCCAAAAAAGAGCTCAACAACTTTTCTCACCAGATTTTCACTGTTTGAAATATGGCAACCCTAGAAGAGGTCACTTCCCGGTTCGCATGTAGAAACCCATTTTCAACTGAAGCACACAGTTGTATTGAGGCAGCACGGGGTGTTGAAATTTTGCACCCTTAACAGTTTTGCGCCCAGGGCAACCTCCCCCCATGCTATACCACTGCACAGAGCAGTAGAAACGGTATTGAAATCCTCTGGAAGAATGGGCTCTGTGAAGATGACTGCCAGAAAACCTCCTAGGCACGGAGAAGTCATCATGCGAATTGAAGTGGAAGTTATTTTACAGTTTGGTGTAAGAACAGCAACGAAAGACTGTAGCGTGGACACTTACCGCTTCAGCACTTTTTGAATAATATGTAAGTGGTTGAAATTGAGCCATTGGACACCACCGACAACTAATATAGTCTGGTCTGTGTTCTCTAGCGGCTGTGATCTGAAATAAAGAAGAAAGCCAAAACTGCAAAATATACCCTGCCGCAGAATCAGAACAGATGGCAAGCGTTCACTTCAGCCAACCCTACAGGCCATTCCTGGCCACAAACGGCTGATGTCATTTAAAGTTACATAAACTTAAAGAAATTAGAGACATATTAAGTAGTTATACTTTTTCTCGTTTTCATTTTGCACAAATCTAGATGTAGATTTGGCAAAGGCAGCACACACACACACACACACACACACACACACACACACTGTCAGGGAAGAGGATTTCAGCATTGTGCCAAGATATCAGCATTGCACTGGAATTTGAAGGAGGTTGCAGGGTGACCTCTTCACAATCTTCTCTTTTACTCAATGTGCAGAAATACCCATGGAATAGTAAAGGTAAAGGGACCCCTGACCATTAGGTCCAGTCGTGGCCGACTCTGGGGTTGCGGCGCTCATCTCGTTTTATTGGCCGAGGGAGCCAGGTCATGTGGCCAGCATGACTAAACCGCTTCTGGCAAACCAGAGCAGCGCACGGAAACACCGTTTGCCTTCCCGCCAGAGCGGTACCTATTTATCTACTTGCACTTTGACATGCTTTTGAACTGCTAGGTTGACAGGAGACCCATGGAATACTACTGACAAAAAGGGGGCATGAAGAAGAAGAAATAATCTGTCAGATGATACATCACTAAGAGGCAGAGTGTGATGTACGGCTCAGGACCGCAATACCTCAAGGGCCGCCTGTTTCCATATGAACCTACCCGGACCCTGAGATCACCTTCTGACGCCCTCCTACATGTGCCTCCTGCTCGAGAGGTCCGGAGGGTGGCAACATGGCAATGGGACTTCTCTGCAGTGGCTCCCCATCTGTGGAATGCTCTCCTTAGGGAAGTTTGCCTGGCGCCTACATTATACACCTTTAGGCGCCAGGCAAAAACGTTTATTTTTAACCAGGCCTTTGGCTGATTTGATTTAGAATAGAATAGAATTTCTTATTTATACCCCGCCCATCTGACTGGGTTTCCCCAGCCACTCTGGGCAGCTCCCAACAAAGTATTAAAATACAGTGGTCTGTTAAACGTTAAAAGCTTCCCTAAAGAGGGCTGCCTTCAGATGTCTTCTAAAAGTCTGGTAGTTGTTTTTCTCTTTGACATCTGGTGGGAGGGTGTTCCACAGGGTGGGTGCCACTACCAAGAAGGCCCTCTGCCTGGTTCCCGGTAACCTCACTTCTCACAGTGAGGGAACTGCCAGAAGGCCCTCAGAGCTGGACCTCAGCATCCGGGCAAAACGATGGGGGTGGTGATGCTCCTTCAGGTATACAGGACCGAGGCCGTTTAGGGCTTTAAAGGAAAGCACCAACACTTTGAATTGTGCTCGGAAACGTACTGGGAGCCAATGTAGGTCTGTGCCCTGTACATTCTATGCCCTTCTAAAATGGGGCTCTTTTCTGGGGGGAGGGTGTTATTGGGTTGTTGTTTTTATTCTGATTATATATGTTGTGATCTTTTCTGTGAACCGCCCTGAGACCCCTGGGTATAGAGGCAGTTACTGAAGCTCTGCATTATAGTAATCAGGGCTGCCGACTTGCCCCACCCCCCCATTGAGGGGTCCCAGCATCATGTGATGTGTCCTGCCAACGCTCTTGTGTTGGCAGTGGGGGATGGGGTGCATGGAGGGTGATCTTCCGAACATCCCGCGGATATACGCCAATGCTTGCCCATGCTTGCCTGGTGGCAGGGGATGGCAGCCCCCTCAAAAATTTGGGGGGGCCTCAGCTCCCTGCCCACAAATATTGAGGGGGCCAAAGCCCCTTCTGCCCCCTATAGTTGGCACCCTAAGTAGTAATTCCTTTTCATCAATACAAGAACTGCATAAAACGTCTACAAGAGACTCAAACCTCTCACAAATTCCTTCCCTCTTGTGGCTAGAGCAGGGGTCAGCAAACTTTTTCAGCAAGGGGCCGGTCCACTGCTCCTCAGACCTTGTGGGGGGCCGGACTATATTTTGAAAAAAATTATGAATGCCCCACAAATAACCCGGAGATGCATTTTAAATAAAAGCACACATGCTACTTATGTAAAAACACACTGATTCCTGGACCGTCCGTGGACCGGATTTAAAAGGCAATTGGGCTGGATCCAGCCCCCGGGCCTTAGATTGCCTACCCATGGGCTAGAAAATGCTAGCATAGAGACATTGGATGTAAGGAAATCAAGTGAATTGCTGTCCAAAATGGAACAATACCTTGGGAAACAGACGCTCCATCATACCTGAGTAGCAGCTGCTCAAGAGCCTCTTCAAAGGTTGGTCTTTGCTTTACGTCAATCCAAAACTGGGGGTAATAGGAGTAGCTGATAAAAGTGTACCCGTTGTTCACATTATGATAGAACTTCATGTCATGAGCCTTTTGCCATTCTTGGAGAGTCTCGTTCACTCTCTCTATTAAGTAATACATCATCCCTCTGTTGGTGGAATCGCCAATGAAAAGAACCTTTAAGGGCAAAAAAGCATATTGCAGCATTTCACGTTCTCAAGCTTGCAGGCATCTGCGGAACAAAAGCAGCTTAAATCGAAGCGCTTTTGCTCAGCCGAGAGGGTATTTATTTGTTTTCTTATAGTCAATGAATTTCTACACAAACCGGTTGTCATAAATAACCTCTGGGCTGTTTGCACGTAGAAAATCATTAAAGCGACAAAACGCAATCACACCATAAAACCAATACTAACATCTGTAGGAAGCCAACCACAAAAAGCAGCACCCCGTTACAAGTGGGCAACATGGATCAGCCACTTTCAAATACTTGGGGGGAAATACGCCACATAGAAACGACACCAACCTGCCTGCTGCAGGTATTTGTAGGTATTTGTGTTCCACTTCTAATTCTGGCAAGGCTAACAATGCGCTAGAAGCACCCATGTTATGTAGAAAGACAGGAAACTGACTTATACCAAGGTGTAATCTACACACATATAAAAACCATTCTGAAAATGCTTTTTTTAAAAAAAAAAAAAAGAAGAAGCATTTTTAAAAATACATTTAATTTTCCATGAGGCTCGCCATCGCCATCAAGTGTTGCGTTGTATATTGCACATAAAGGTAAAGGTAAAGGGACCCCTGACCATCAGGTCCAGTCGTGGCCGACTCTGGGGTTGCGGCGCTCATCTCGCTTTATTGGCTGAGGGAGCCGGCGTACAGCTTCCAGGTCATGTGGCCAGCATGGCTAAGCCGCTTCTGGCCAACCAGAGCAGTGCACGGAAAGGCCATTTACCTTCCCGCCAGAGCGATACCTATTTATCTACATGCACTTTGACGTGCTTTCAAACTGCTAGGTTGGCAGGAGCAAGGATCGAGCAATGGGAGCTCACCCCATCGCAGGGATTCGAACAGCTGACCTTCTGATCAGCAAGCCCTAGGCTCCGTGGTTTAACCCACAGTGCCATAAAGCACACTTAAAACATTTTATTTGCAGCTGTATAGCTGAGTCCCAAGTCTACATAGTCTGGGATTGGCCTGCCAAGCTTTCAGGCAGGAGTTTTCCCCAGTCCTACCCAGAGATTGAACCTCTGATTTTCTGCAAGCAGAGCAGATACTCTGTTGCTGAGTTATTCCCCCCCACCCAACCGAGTATGTTTTGTGATCTGTAACTGTGCTTTGCCCTTAAGACAAAGCAAGTGGGAAAGAATGGCAATTAATTACCATTCAATTTCAATTAAAGAATGTGCAATAATTATGGTCTTGGTCAAGATATTGCCCAGCATTATAGCACTGGACAGCTATGTTGGAAAATGACCACAAGCTAAAATTTAAACTATTTGACAATTGCCTAGTGTAGAAGGGAGTCTGTGCTTTTTGCTGCAAGGACCAACCATGGAAATATCTCATTATGTCTATAAAATGGGATTAAATTAGACAGGTATCATAAATCAGGCACAGTTAAGAGACTTACAGCAGAATCTAACCGCATCTACTCAGAAGTAGGTCCTACTGAGTTCAAGCTTTCTCCCAGGTAAGTGTGTTTTAGATTGCACCTTTAACTCCAAAATGCTCATTTGGGTAAAAGTATACAAGTTCTTGTTTAAACAGGTGTATTGTAAGGTCGTTAGTAAATATTGTCTTTTTAATATTTCGTGTTCTTATTAATACATTGCTGAGGGCGTTTTATTACGGCAGTAAAATGTGAATTGCTTTCTTACCATAATAAATAATATGTATGCTTCATCACCTTTCACTTAGAATGTAATTGTGCAATTAGGTATACCTAGTTATCTGAACAACTACTTATTATTCATGACCTGTTCCTCACTTCAACTTTTTCTGAAAAGTTGACGTGTACAATAATTAAAGTTTTATGCTTCAGCACATCACTGAACTATTACGGTAAAAGTTAATTAACCATAAACTTATATGAGGTTTTGTGACACAGATGTAAAACTAATTAAACAATTTTTATTTGGTTTTCACTTTCCGCCCCCCCCAACACTGTTAAGCTCATGTCATTTCCCAAATGGATACAATTTAACAAATGTAATATAGCCTTCACATAGTTTGCGTTAATAAGGGCTTCAAAGACAAATTGCTGCATATAATATGAAAGGAAGTGAGTAAAGAACTTCTCAACCCGAAATTCCTTTCAGTCTCCACATATGACTGATTAAATTTGCTAACACACCATTAATCTATATAGACCCTCTTTAAAAAAAAAATGCTTTGGGGAATTTATATATTCCCCCTTTTCATGTCTCAGCCAATCCGTGGCTTTCATGTCACCACAGGTGATCTTGAGTTAGTACTGACAGAAATAATTCAAGCACAAGGTCACATGCATGGAAATGGGGAGGGAAGTGGTTCTGATGAAGGGAATAGCACCTATTAGAGATAGACTGAAACTCCACTCTTGGGTGGAATCTACACACATAAAAAAAACCGCTGTGAAAATGCTTTAAAAAAAGTTTTGAAAAATACGTTGAATTTGGTATAGCTCACTCTCACCATCTAGTGTCACATTTGTATATCGCGCTTTACAATGCATTTAAAACGTTTTATTTGCAGCTGTATAGCTGAGTCCCTGGACACATTTAATGGCTCCCATTGGACTAAGCATTCATTGGACAGCATAAATTGGTGTGTTAATTTGTGTGTTATGTTCCAGCTTTTAAGTGACGTAAAAGCCACTTCTAGAAATCTAGCGGAATAACGTGCAAGTTTAGTGCTAATTTCCGTGTTACATTTGCTTCCAGAAAAAAAAATATGTTTGCAATCCTGGAACCCACTTGCAAACCTGGAAGTTTGTATAGGGCTGTGCACCTATAGGGTGCTCTGTAAGTGGGATTCCTTTAGGAATCACTTTTCCTCTCCTCAGCAAGTGATCCTGCAGGGTCCCACAACTAGCTTTCCTTAAGAAAAGCTCCTTTTCCTACAGCTGGGTTTATCTTTAAGTGTGCTTAATTGTAATAAACGTTTCTTAATTTGGATAACATATAGCAAAATCTGTACATTATTTTTTTTTTTACTTACTTGTAAACTTGGGCCACCGGTTATTGTACCTGAGACACAGATCTCTGTCAAATGTTAGACAGTCAAGCCATGCCTATTAAGAATTGCATTTCCAAGCAACCATCTTAGAATGTTCACTACAAGAAAAGTCAGTCTAGTGAGGTCCGCCTGAGACCTGCACAAGAATGTGAAAGAAGATTTGTTAAGATTATTACGCAGAAGCAATGCCATGCATTAGATACCCAGCAAAAGAAACAGAGTGCATGCAAAGTGTGTCTATGCTCCAACCATAATACAGTGGTACCTTTGTTCTCAAACACCTTGGTACTCAAACACCCTGGAACCCAAACACTGCAAACCTGGAAGTAAGTGTTTATGAACTTTTTTCATAAGCTGAACATGCTCCGTTTTGAGTGTTACGCGTCCGATTTGAGTGCCTCACTTCTGTTTTGAGTGTTACGCTGAGGTCTGTCTGTTTTTGCTCTTTATTTTGTGTTTTTGTTTTTTTGCGGCTCTTTTTGTGTGTGACTGTGTGGAACCCAGTTCAGCTATTGATTGCTTGATTGTGTGACTGCAGTACATTGTTTATGGCTTCCATTTTATGGATGGATAGTAAAATTCATGTTAAATTGCTGTTTTAGGGGTTGTTTTTAGAAGTCTGGAATAGATTAATCCATTTTGCATTACTTTCTATGCGAAAGCATGCCTTGGTTTTGGAATGCTTTGGTTTTGGAACGGAATTCCGGAACGGATTAAGTTTGAGAACCAAGGTACCACTGTACGTTGTGTTTTAGTCTTCGTCTGAAACATGTCACATCTTAATGTGTGACTGGGACCTATTTCATTCAGTGCCTGAATACTGTCAAGTCAAAGCCAATTAGAAATGGAAGCACGGCGGTCACAGGGAGATAATTCTGAAGTAATATCAAGGCTACTTTAATATATTAATAATAGCATATATTCATGTGCAAACTTATGTCAAAGAATGTCGGGACAATGTATTTGGTGCTGAGATAAACTGAATCCCTTTTCAGCTCTCCTGTTCCAAATTGACAACCTACCTTTTTGTTTTTTACACACTGTTGCAGCTCTGGTTTGTTCACAATGGGATATTGACAATCGTGCGGCTGCCATGTTATCTGCCTCCAATCACAGGTTCTGTTGTCAGAACAACTCAGGCAGGGCACAATCCATTGTCCTAAAAACAGAACATAACCACACTTTGGTTTCCATCTGGGTTTTTGTTAAACACACTTGTATTTGCTGTTACTAAGAGGAGGCGTCTGTGACTAGGACCAGATTTCTTTCCACCGCCTGGTCACTGACTGTCAGACAAGACCTCAATGTGACAACCTTTAAGCTTGGCAGAATAACGCAAGAATCTTATTCTTGTATTTGCCTTTCCTCCAAGGAGCTCAAACCTAACTCACAGCCCTGTGAGTTAGGTTAGGCTCAAAGATGGTGACTGGCCCAGGGGTCACCCAGTGGGAATTTGAACCTACTTTATACCAGGTCAGATCGTTTGCCCATCTAGACCAAGGTTTCCCATCATCCCTGACCACTGGTCCTTCTAGCTAGGGATGATGGGAGTTGTAGTCCAAAAACACCTGGAGACCCAAGTTTGGAAAACAGGCCTAGGTTTTTCCTATCACCTGCTACCTGATCCTTTCAACTAGAGATACCTGAGAACTTGCCCAAGCAAGGCTTGAGCTCAATCACGGATTTTTGATCCCTTCTCTAAACATTGCAAAGTTATTTTTTTTTATAATTAATTTATACAACACTAGACAAGTGTTGAACAAAGTTCTTGCTGTCGACACTTGGCTCTCCTGGCTCCTTAGGAGATTAGGGTTTTGCCACTGTAATATCCAAAGAAAAGCCTTCCTCATTCTGTATAAAGCTTTGCCCATCTTAAGCTGCCACCATGAAAGGAGAGAGTCTTCTCTCCTTTAATACTATTTTAAAAGTCTTTTTCACCAGCTCATTTCCATCAGTATCCTATGGATGTTGACTCAGGAGCTAAAACCCATTGTGGTCAAGGGAGCTTATTTCTTGATAATAGTGGGTACAGGAATATCTAGGAGTAGTAAGGCATTGTGCACTTTTTAGCAATATTAAAATATTTTTATATATCCAACAGACATTTGTTTCTCAAGAAGCACACAGAGTTCTGACCTAACCTGCTGTGTCATCAGCCTTCGAAGTTCATGGTTCATTCTTGATCTTTTTCACTTAATGTGGCTCCCTGTAGCAAAATAACCTTCATTCTAGTGGGAACAGGATGCCTTTCTGAACCTGTATGAAATATATCAGGAACAAACCTTTTGTGTCTCCTGTTTCACATGTTTTCAACTGCGGCTCTGAAATGGCTGACAGGTAGTCAGCAGAGAGAGGTTGCAAGCCACAGGGTTCTTCAGGATGAATGAGTGTGCCACAATCCTGTATTAAAATGTGCAGATACGATTTGTTAACACCCAGCCATTATTTTGTAATCTCACATATAAAATACACTGGACAATACAATATTAAGAACTCCCCAGTTATGAGGAATGTTTCAAGGGAAGCTGTTCTTTCCTGGTTCCTGCTGTCAGACTTAGCTGGCTCTGAAACGTAACCAAAAATCAAACATACATAATCCCAACTCTGCAACTATGGACTTTTTCTTCTTCTGGGGATGCACAAGTCTCTCAGTCATAGTTTCATTCAGCTTCTTGCTTTCAGAATATTAAGATCAGTTCTCCACATTTCCACATAAGTTTGCAATTTTAAAAAGTTATCATGAAAATTCGCCAGGTTACCTGCATCAATTTGTAGTAAAATACACATGGTGGTTTGCAACTTTGCCTAATATACCAATTTTGCAAAGCAATTCCACCCTAAAATAATACATTTTTGTATGCCATTTTCACGAATATATGCATTTCTAAGGATTCTTTACCACAGTTTATGTACTTTTGTACATGTTACTTGGCTAGATAGCTGTATTGCAAAATTCAGTGTGCATTTTGAAGGATGATAGTGTTGTTGTTTTTAATTTCTATATAGCTCTGCATCTGAGGATCATAGGCCAGTTTACAATATAAAGACACAAGAATACATGAGAAAACAAAAACAGTACCCCACCCCACAGTTGAAAAGGCAAAGGCCTGGGAGAGGATTTTGCCTGATGCCTAAAGACATGCAATGAACATGTGAGTAAGATAGTTGCCTTTAAATATGAATTGAATTTCTCCCCCATCCCTAAATGATAGCACAACGGATGTGTTTTGCATGTAGAAGGTTGCAGGTTCGATCCCATGCAGTTCCAAATAGGGTTGGGGAAAATTCTGGCTGAAACCTTGGAGAGCTACTACAGGTGCAGCACAGACAACACCGAGAAAGGTGAACCAATCTCCAGTCTTGGAACAAGACAGCTTCGTATACAGAAGCATCACAACCATGCGCTTTCCGTTGGTGAATCTGTCAGGTCCGTATGGAACCTCTGAGCCCAGGATTTACGCAACATTGGAACAGTAACCACCAACAGTACTATCAAAGGCTTCTACCATGTGACATGACAATTTGCACAAGCCTTCACGGGCAAATTCCAGATTCCTGAAGCAACTGCTATTGCCGTCGCCCGAGTGTCATAAGAAAACTGAACAGGGATTTTCTTGTTCATTTCTTGAGGATGTTACAGGTATTTAAGCAATATGCCATAATCTTTGCTTTCATTGCGGGCTGATTAAATGCATCTTTGTCAAGATGCCTTCAATTCAGGCAATGAAAATATGACAAAAATGTTATTTTATTTTGTTTAATGTTTAAAACGACCCCTGATCTCTTGCAGGGGATGAATGCAGGATGTATGCAGTATGCGAGGGAAAGCTAATGTCTTGTGATCAAAGGCGGCATTAATATTGCCTTGTAAAATGGAGTGGCCAAAGGTCAGCCACTCACATTTACTTTAGCTCCGCATAAGATACTCTGAGGATTTTATTCAGAGCGGGTGGCTTTGGAAGGTTCCTTACAGGCACTTGCAGAACTGCAGAATTTCCAGTGCTTTATTCAAAGATGAAAGCTGACAAAATTTTGGAAGTTGTCAAAAATACTGGACACTTCAAGAACGAGAGGCAGGCAAACAAATTATATTTCTTTTGGGGGAGGGGCACCCTCATTTATACAAGGCAATCAAGAAGGAACCTTTGAAATGTCTGGACTGATTTCAAAAGAAAGCAAGGTTGGCAAGTGTGATGGGACGATGAGCTGCTTGTGCGTAAAATCCAAGTCCCTCAGAGTTTGGTCAAGTTTGCAAACCTCTGTCTGTAACGGAGCCCCTTAAACATGGCTCCGTCAGTCGCTGGCAGATTCCGACAGTGGTTGCTTTCGGAATCGCTTCCAACATAAAAGCTCCTTAACGGAAACACGTCTTCTGGACTCTCTGCGTGACAGTTTCCGGCGAGGAGTGGGTGTCCCTACAGGAGGTCCTGAAACCTCCCCACTGTCTCTGAGCCATCCCTCCAGCTCACTTTCCCTCAGCTCACCTCCTCTCCCCCTACTGGTTCCCTCTTCAGCTGCTGAGTCTCTCCCAACCTGTGTGAGCCCTTTCACCTCCCTTCCTTCCGATGGCAGTTCCCTGACAGCAAGTGTCCTTTAAATCATAGCGTGATGATGTTATTTATACCATTGCAAGTCACAACAGAGAAGATTCAATAGGGAACAAAAAATGAGCACCTAGTTTAGTTGGAGTAGTACAGTTTATGTTGAGTTAATCATGCTGGCATTGATTCCAACACCTGAACTCTCTGGAGGTCTCCCAAAGGGGTTCTACCTAACCCAAAACTTATGTTATTAATTTATGTTCAAGAGAGAGGTTGGTGCGAGACATCCTGAAAGGGAAATAAATTACACAACCTCTAGTGAATATGCCAATATGGCCTTAAATGGATTATGGCAACTGATTTCAGCAGGTTATTTGGTAACTTGGCTTCATGTCAGCTGAAAAAGCGACACACTTGTATGTAAATCTAAGCAAGCCATAAATATATCAAGAATATGTGTTTCAAAATATTAGCAACAAGTTTGATTCAAGCTTGTGTCCATGTTCCTGAGATCACATGATTACAGCTATACTTTTCACATATTAAAAGAGGGAGATATTAAAAAGTTCAAATTTCTTTAAAACACTTGAATAATTACATCCTTAGAGCATCAGCATCCTATGATCTCATCCACGGCATTTTCTGGATTCATCAAACTTGAGTCCAGCAATAAATCACTGAAATTGTAAAACAGGAGTAATAGAAAAATGAAATGAACTAGCTTGGGGATAGATTTGCACAGTTCTGCTGCCCTCATAAATAAATGTCTGTGTGCTGCCTTTGACTTCCTATTCATTCATTTAACTTGAATAGCATTTCTATTTCAAGAAATCTCAAATCTAAAAAATAATAATATGAACATTGCAAAAAAGCATCCTCACATGTCACGATGAAAATCAGGAATTCAAGAACCATGCATTCCTAGTGGTAAGGGGCACCATTCTTTTAATGAGGTACTGATTGATCACTAAAAACCCTGAAAAAGGAGTGAAAACTGAGAAAGGAGACTGCATTTGGTGTGGACTGCCCATTCACAATCACTTGATCACACCAAATTGTCTGGTATGGGCATGCCATTAGGCATCTACTTTTGGCAAATTATGTTCTGAGTACTTCCCCCTTAATTAAACGATAGGTCCTATGCTTTGCCAAAGGGAAGGCACAGTAAGATTCCCACAGAACAATAGGAAACAGGAGGGTTGGTTATATTAAAGGAGACATATGCCCTCTAAATCAAAACAAGTACAAACAGGACTCACCCAGAAACATACGATTGTTTTGAAGAGCTTTGCTAGTGATAAAACAGAACCACAATTACCATGATGTGCATGGCATTTGTTAGCTCTGAGCAAACAAGTTTTCCAGGTTTCTGAATCGCAAGTGTTAAGTTGTGGGTGAACATATCAGACGACGCAGTGATTCTTCAAACAGCTCTTGTTTATTCAGAGGCCAGAACAGAACTGAACTGAAGGGCTCAGTCAGCCTGCTTATATAGAGCTTCAGTACAACGTTACTGTAACAACTTTCTAAAACTATCCAATCACTGAACGTCACTTTTGATTCTTCATTTGCATATCTAAAGTATCCCCCTGCTGGCCCAGGGTGAGAACTTCAGTACATAACAGCAAGGAAACCTGCAGCTTCTCTTTGCCCAATCGTCCAACAGAAAGATGGGCTTCCATATCACAGGTAGTATAATATATCATCTCATATAATATTTATCATATAATATTCAGCTCCATGAAAAAATATCTCAAATATATGTCTCAAATGGGCCACAGAGAACATCACTCCATGCCATAACAGAATGAAGTATGCAGTCAGTTTGGTATGACAGCTATATCTAAAGAAGAGGAACGATATTCTTGCTTGCACTGTTCAGTTGTGACTACATAGCTCTATCTCACTTAATCAGGACAAAATGAAATTACCAATTCCTTCTCTGAAACATCTGCAACTCATTTTTTAAAGGGAAAAGCTCCTCATGAATTCTCTTTAGTCAGCTGATGTCCGTTTTCATACACAACCAAAGTGTACGATGAAAAGTGATTAACAAATGCTGTAGGAAAAGTAGGCTAATAACATTAGTCGGAATGAGCTCATAAAAAGTCAAATAGGATTCTCACTGCAGATAAATAAATTATGAGCAGATGGGTTAACCCCACTCTATCAAAAACGATTCATTTAGCAGAGCAAACGAGAAGCAAATGCCGCCATAATTGCCACGGTGGTTTCTACTGCAACCCACCTGCCTCGGGGTTTTATCCAAATGATCAATGTATGTGTGCTCTCCACATTCTGAGCTCTCTATAACAGCCTCAAAAAGTCCCATCTAAAAGCAACAGCACAATATCCAGCTCAACACATTGAACTCTTTGCTCTCTTTTGGGGGGAACGGGGTGCTCAGAATAGATATGTGCTTCCATGCTGGAAAAGACATGAAAACGGCTGAAGATTTGGTAAAAAGTTCATGAATTGAAAGGCATTCCACCCTGAGTGAATGAGGTAGTGGATAGCCTTGCTCAGTGCCATTTTTCTAGAAAAAGAGGTGCTGCAACTCCCCATAAACACCTCCCTTGTTCTCTTACAATGACAATGGTGCCCACTTGAGAGATGCCGGGACTGAGTTCCGGTGAGTTCTGGCTGAAAAAAAATAATCCTGGCCTTACTAATGCTATATTCTGGATAGAATTAAAGGGCAACAAATAATCATCCATGATGATTTGCCAGAGATGGGAAGCGGCGCTTGTGAGGCTTTCTGTGTCAAGTATCATTTTAGGTACAGTCGTACCTTGGAAGTCGAACGGAATCCATTCTGGAAGTTCGTTTGACTTCCAAAATGTTCAGAAACCAAAGCGTGGCTTCTGATTAGCTGCAGGAAGCTCCTGCAGCCAATCAGAAGCCATGGAAGCCCTGTCGAATGTTCAGCTTCCAAAAATATTTCACAAACCGGAACAGTCACTTCTGGGTTTGCAGCGTTCAGGAGCCAAAACGTTCAAGAACGTTTGAGAGCAAGGTAGAGTGGTACCTCTGGTTACATACTTAATTCGTTCTGGAGGTCCATTCTTAACCTGAAACTGTTCTTAACCTGAAGCACCACTTTAGCTAATGGGGCCTCCCGCTGCCGCCGCTGCATGTTTTCTGTTCTCATCCTGAAGCAAAGTTATTAACCCGACACATTATTTCTGGGTTAGCGGAGTCTGTAACCTGAAGCGTATGTAATCCGAGGTACCACTGTACTATGCACCTTGACTAGGCTAGTTGCAAACCAAATTCATATCGGGGTTTTCTTTCAATAAAAAAGCATAAGGTTTACCACAGTACAACGGCAAAGGATGAAGTTTGCTGCCATTAGTTCCTGCACAGCTAGTTCCTTGAAGATCTGGGCTAGTCCTCTGGGTGTGTAAGCATCTGGAAGATTCCCTTTGAAGTAAATATGTTCTGATAAAAGTCGGAGAGGAAGTTAATGCGGCATCAGGCACACGAACAGGATTAGGCTGCTCTCCCCCACAACGCCACAGACCCAATTAGTTCCTGCCCTTCATGCAAAAGTGGGGGGTTACATGTGTGTTGAGGAATAACGCTAATGCAAAGCATACTCTGTTCGCAGGCATATCTCTTTGTTCGTGTTTACCGTCTACTCTCTAATATGCTTCCAACAGATCCGAGCCACAGGGCTTTGATGTTTTTAATTTTGTTAATATCACAAAGGCCTCATATGAAAGCAGCGTCTCATATCGGGTGCGATGGCTGTACATTTATATTAAAAAAACACCCATGAAGCCATATGCTTCATCTCCCCATTTGGGGAATTAAGAAATCACATGGGTGAGAAGAATACGCGCCGGCTGGGCTGCTGAAAAAGCAGCCTTCTTCCCGCCGATAGATTTCCAGAAGAAATTAACCAGGACGTTTCTCTGTCTACCTCTTTCTTGAGCGAGAGAATGTATAAAGGGGTCCGCCCTAGACCTTGACACAGCACAGCCCCTTGGTTAGGACAGTTCAAATCCTCTGCAGTCCCTTCTATGATTTTTAATGGGTTGGGTAAGAACCAACTGGAAAGACATTTGTATCTTTCTATTCATAACAATTTGAAAGACCGCTGTTTACGCTGCATCCAGTGTGCTGTTTTGGAAAGTGGCGTGCACATGGCGATAACCACAAATCCACATCTATCCTGATCTATCTCGCCTTTTAAAATGAAATCTTAGATTTGCTTTCCCAAACCGGCTTCAATCCAAATTGGAAATCTGGGCCTGATTGCCTTGATACAGCAACCTCCGGTTCCTGACCAGCCATTATGCATGCAGGCGTTTGTCTCAAACTGTTGTCTTGGGTGTGGTGAAAGGGCATCAAATTGTTAGCTATGATTGTTGTGTTTTTGCTGCCAGGAAAGCTGGAGTTCCCGTGGGAGCTAGACGTCAACTCGCAGCCTTTTGATCCAAAGGGAAGCCACAGAGCTCCACAGATGCAGGAACCAGATGCTCGTGAGAACCCAAGCAGCACAATCTGAGGATTCTCCTAACATCCTTCCTCTGGCAGTGGAGCTAGAACAGAGCCATGGTGTCTGCTTGCCATCGATGAGTGGATAAAGACCTGAGAGCTGGGGATGGGGAAGGAGAGGTTGGTGTAGGAAGTACTCATGAGGTGATGGAGGAGAATGAGGGGATGTGGGGGGATCAATGCACAGGAACTAGAGCAGCAGGACACATCACCAGAGGGATCCCTGTCTCCATGATCATGGTGGGTGCTGAGGCATAGGGAGCAGTGAGAGGGGTGCTCTAGGAGGCTGAGACGGACAAAGGCCTACAGCTCAGATCCCTAGCTGGCCAGGTGAGGCTTGCTAGCTCTGGGAGGACATGTGTTGTTATGTACTGAAGTTCTCACCCTAGGCCAGAAGGGGGATACGGTAGATAGTTATGCAAATAAGGGATCGAAAGTGACATTCAGTGATTGGATAGTTTTAGAAAATTGTTACAGTTACGTTGTAGTGGCAGTGGCGTAGCGTGGGGGTGCAGGGGGGCCGCACCGGGCGCAACATCTGGGGGTTAGGGTTAGGGGACGCAAATCCACGGGTTAGGGGGCACCAATTACTTGCCTTGCCCCGGGTGCTGACAACCCACGCTACGCCACTGTGTAGTGGAGCTCTATATAAGCAGGCTGACTGAACCCTTCAGTTCAGTTCAGTTCCAGCTTACAAATAAAGAGCTGCTTTGGAGAAATCGCTGAGTCGTCTGCTATGTCTACCCACAATTTAACATGTTAACATGTGTGATTCCTCAGATGGAGGAGACTTGGGTGACTTGCTGTCAGGGACTGGACTGATGAGGAATGGTGGAGACCTCCCCCGTTCTCCTGCACTTCCCAGAGAAGAGGGAGACGGTACAGATTTAGAACAGTGGTTTGCAGAAGGTCACAGTTCAGAAGCTGCAGAGGGGAGAAGATGGGACATATTGGGAGAGGAGCAGGAGGAAGAAGCAGCAGCACCAGAGGAGAGACAGCTGACAGACTCAGTGTCTTTGGAAAGCAGGCCAGACCCACTCCCTCCCAGGTCCAGGCAGGCATTGAGAGTAGGAGAACAGAAAGCTCAGAGGCAGAAAGCACAGATCAACCAACTTAGGGATGACATATAAAAGGAGAGACGGAGGGGGTGGGACTTTACTCACAGCAATGCCATTATCCAAGAGGCGGCATTACACATCTCTTTCTCTGAATATTGAATAAATTATCTCAGTAAGAACTTATTGTTTCCCCATTTCTGGCTGCCAGCCATGAGGGAGGGGGATCGGATTCCCTGAAGCCTGACACCTGCCTCATCAAACCCAGATGCTGCAACCAGCAGGCAAAATATCAGGGGCGCCCACTTGGGCCCCAGGGTATGGGTACCCAGCATGTGCGCTGCGATGTCACATCATGACGTCACACGCCCCGCAGCCTCGGAACCTGACTTCCACCTCCGAGGTCTTGCGAGACCTCAGACATGACTTCTGGTGCTTTGCAAGGCACTGAAAGTTGCACCAGGAGCCCTGTGGTGTGGGTGTTGAGCATGCACAACAAAACTCAGGGCCCCAGGGTCCCCTATAGTTGGCTCCCCTGCAAAGTATAAAAGGGAAGCAGAGCTGAGGTGCAGTCTCTGCTCCACTGCCCATATTGAAGGACCTCAGCTTAGAAGAAGAAGAGAAGAAGAGTTTGGACTTGATACCCCACCTTTCACTCCCCTTAAGGAGTCTCAAAGCGGCTAACCATCTCCTTTCCCTTCCTCCCCCACAACAACAAACACTCTGTGAGGTGAGTGGGGCTGAGAGACTTCAGAGAAGTGTGACTGGCCCAAGGTCACCCAGCAGCTGCCTGTGGAGGAGCAGGGACGCGAACCCGGTTCACCAGGTTACGAGTCCACTGCTCTTAACCACTATACCATGCTGGTGTAGAGATGTTCCAAGATCTCTGCAGGACTTTGGACATGTGGCTTGACCCTGGACTGGGGGCTTGACATACTGGTTTGCTTCCAGGTAGGCCAGGGGTTCAGGACAAAAGAGAATGAAAACCCATGGTCAATTTCAAAATTAGGCTGCACGTTGAAGGCGATAAAACTGAAGGGTGGTTTATATTGATATCAATACTAACAATCAATACCAATATTTTGGGATACAGAGCTGTCAAGTGAAGAAACGCTTTGCTTTGGAAAATCGATAAAAAAAACGGCCATATCTAGGTTAGATTTCCCTGGCTGGCTTATACCGACGCTGCTGATAAATATACTCTCGTTTAATGCACACAGCTGGAGAACAGAAATAAGGAAGACAAATTGGCTCCCCCAAATCACCTACAAATCTGTTCTTTCTTTCTTTGAAACCCATAATGGTAACTAAATTGGCTCTAATAGATTTTCAACTCTCTTGCTGCTTTAATCAAAGAAGAGTATATATATACACACACACACACAGAGAGAGAGAGAGAGAGAGAGAGAGAGAGAGAGAGAGAGAGAGAGAGAGTGGTACCTCGGGTTAAGTACTTAATTCGTTCCGGAGGTCCGTTCTTAACTGAACTGAAACTGTTCTTAACCTGAAGCACCACTTTAGCTAATGGGGCCTCCTGCTGCTGCCGCGCCGCCGGAGCACAATTTCTGTTCTCATCCTGAAGCAAAGTTCTTAACCCGAGGTTAGCAGAGTCTGTAACCTGAAGCGTATGTAACCTGAGGTACCACTGTGTATATTTGTGTGTGTGTGTGTGTGTGTGTGTGTGTATAGCAACATTTCCCAAAAGATATTGATTAAGGGTTGCCTTCTGGTGCACAGCAGATAGAACGCACAGTCTCCTTGCAGCTTGCTAGCATGACAGCATGGAGGAACCTTTTTTTTATAGATTGGATGCTGAAGCTGGAGACAAAGGACAAGGTCCCGGTTAAAAACTGACTCTGTTCTCCACAGCAGAAAGTTCACAGCGCTCCATACCCCCAGTTTATTTCGATTCGGGAAGAGTAATCAAGGAACCAGGAGCGAAAAGCAACTCAAGCCATTACAGCAGCAATGAATTAATCTGGGACACTGAATGAATCACTAAGTTCAAGCACTTAAGTCTGCCGCACGAGGCCATGATGAATGAGTTAACAGGGTAGCTTGGCAGGTGCGTAAAACACAAGGCAAGGTTGCTGCTGAATTAAAATGGTGGAAAACACAGTTACCTAAATTAGGATTTACAGCTATAAGAAATATAGAGAAGGAAATTTGGGGGTAAGGCAATATGTGAACAGATGAAAGTCAAGGGGTTCTGGAATCAAGTGGAGCCTTCTGTTGTCTGCTGCTTCTCTGCTACGCTTCTCTATACCTGAAGGAGTGTCTCCACCCCCATTGTTCAGCCTGGACACTGAGGTCCAGTGCTGAGGGCCTTCTGGCAGTTCTCTCCCAGCAAGAAGTTACAGGGAACCAGGCAGAGGGCCTTCTTGGTAGTGGCTCCCGCTCTGTGGAATGCCCTCTCATCAAATGTCAAGGAAATAAACAACTATCTGACTTTTAGAAGACATCTGAAGGCAACCCTGTTTGGGGAAGTTTTTAATGTTTGATGTTTTGTCACATTTTTAATATTCTGTTGGGAGCCGCCCAGAGGCCCAGCCAGGTGGGTGGTATTGGGAAATGTCTATTCCACCTTAAGGAGCAGACATGGAACTGTTACGTGTCACATGTCTGTTTACATTCCAGCACTGTTTTGCTGGCGTTAGTGGAACTTCCGCTGTGTTATTGCTTTTGCTTTTTACTCTCTCGCCGAGAAGACAAAGAGAGAGACGACATGTTTCTTTGTCCTGATTTATGATTAATAAATCCGTAGTTGTAGTATGCTTCCACAAGCCTCACGCCTATTCTGTTTGCGCAGTTTGCCCTGCTGATATAGTGTGCCCTGGCTTTGAAGCCTGGGTCGCTGATTTATGTTGGAGCAGAGGCCGATGGGTCTTCGCAGCGGGATGGCTGGAAGCAGACGACCCAGCTGGGGCTAGCCAGCTGGCCTTTCAACCCTCTGTATGCCGACAAGCAGGGTATAAAATCATCATCATCATCATCTCTATATGCTGGCACAGGGGAAGGGAACCTCAGGGGCCAAATGGCTCTCTGTCTGGCCGTCAGAATTCTACTTAGGCGACATCCCCCATTGGCCAACTCTTTTTGCCTAGGTGGAATGTGTCTTTTTAATTAAAAATATATATTTTTGTTAGCTTTCAAATTATTATGGAACCACAGAGAGAAGTAAACAATAATTCAATAATATAGCCAACTAAAGGCAGGGCATGCAAAACCTAAATATATATATTTCAAAATAACACCCAATCTAAAATCATGACAACCATATTTCTCTAGATTCTGCAGGGAGAGATATCTGTAAATCTGAAACCGAAAAGAAAAGAAATAAAGTTCCATCATACTGAACAGAAATGATCAAGATCTCTCTGCCCTGTAGTGATCCATAACTAATGTGTTATTCCCTGCTCCCCCACCAGTCTACATCTCTCATTAGCCCTCCAACGGGTTTTGCCTGGATGAGTTCTGATGATGCTTCTTCCTTGTGTGGATCGAGGAAACACAGGGGTGTAGAAACTATCTTACTGTAAAAGGGTAACATTTGCATTCGTTGCTCCACCCACATTTGCATAAGGCCCCACCCACTGCTGGCATGTGGCTCTTGGAAGCTTGTTAGAAAGGGAATGCAGCCCCCGGACTGAAATAAGTTTCCTACTCCTGTCATGTGCTGGTGCTTTGCCTGATAACAGATTTTATAAAGCACACCAGTTATTAGAAATTCCCTAGTGCTGTGGAGAAGATTATTTTTGTGCTCCAAAAATGTAGCTTTTTTTAATTAAAGGGAAATGATTATCTCAAATCGGCACAGATGTTTTATGTAGAAGTTGCAGCACAGGTGGAGAGGTGTATTCTGTGTCGACTGAAAATAGTAAAAAAGATAAATAGTGTTGGAGCCTCTCTGCAAATCCAGTGTTTTCAGGCTGTGTCAGTTATGCAAACTGGCATTTAAAATTCCTTTAGTACAATATGTCCTGGAATGAAATGACTGAGATGCTTCCACTAAGCGGCACACACCCCTCTGAATTTGGCTGCAGCTTCAGTCCAGAGCCCATGATAATTAATATAATTTATCATGCATAATGAGAAATCAAATTATTACGTATGACATATCTTTAATCTGTGATTCAATCTCTTTCTGTTGTTTAGTAAAACCAGATGGCCACAAAATACAGCTCTCCTAGAATTCAGCAAAAATGTGTTCAGGCAGAAACATGCTCTCTTCCCGAAACTATTTTAACCACAGCTGATGACAATACATCATCCCTAAACTGGGTGCTCCTGCTTAACCACAATGCAACTGGTTTGCCTAAATCATGGGTATGTTCACACATTCCTGTATGCAACCTGCATGCTGAAAGACAGTTGACTACCTGCATCCTGCTGTTTACTCTGCATCCAGCGCTGTACACATAACATTAGCCCCAATCCATCTCTATACTGTATCTATCCTGTGGTTTCTTATGAAATACTCTGTTTCAATGGGTTTTCTCCAAACCAGCATCATTCTGAATTGGGCAGGGGGGATGGCATAGTTGGGTTTTAAGCAAGCAGTGCTCACATAGCTTTAAGCGTGTCAATACTGCTGTACTGGGGATGGAACGAGAAACCAACTGTGTGGCGAATCACAGATTAAGTCCACCTTTCCTTTAGTACCATTGGTGCAGCTCATCAGGCCCTGGAGATCTGAATTCATTTGTAGCTAGGTGTTCCCTTATCACCTCTTTTCCTATCTTGGGCTGCTGCTCCTTCCTTGCATTGTTTATTCTGTTATCACCAAGTTGGGCACTGGTTTCCTCAACGTAGATATTGAGCAGTTCTGCCTTCTCTCTGTCACCTAATAGGATCTCTCCATCTTCTCCATGCAAGGAACCTTGCTTGTTCCTCCTCTGGCTTTGAACATAGCCAAAGAAACCTTTATTATTATTTTTAACCTCTCTTACAAGCTTGAGTTCATTATGAGCTTTGGCCTGCCTGACCTTCTCCCTGCGACTGCATACGAACCAACATTTCCCCAGTGAAAATAGGGACGCCCGATTCCATAATAATAATTTTACTATTTACATCCCACCCATTTGACTGGGTTGCCCCAGCCACTCTGGGAGGCTTCCAACATATATAAAAACCGAATAAGACATTAAAACATTAAAGAAACCCTTCCCTATACAGGGCAACTGTCAGATGGCTTGGGGGGTCGGATAACTCCATATCCTCCAACATTTCTCTGATGAAAATAAGGACATCCTGAGGAAAAGAGGGATATTCCAGGATCAAATTAGAAACTGGGACAGCTTCTCTAAATCAGGGGCTGTCCCTGGAAAATAGGGAGACTTGGAGGGTCTGCAACTGTTGGCTACTCATGTATACGCTTCCTTTGTGATTTCTCCTTATTTTATAAACGAGGGGCCTAAATACCATATTTTTTCCGCTCTTTAGGACGCACCGGACCATAGGAGGGGGAGAACAGGGGAAAGAAATTCTCCCCCTCTCTGCTCAGTGCCCCCTCAGCGAAGCGGCAGGAGAAACGGAGCCCCTTCCATTTCTCTTCCTGCTTCGCTGAAGGGGCGCTGCGCAGAGAAGGAAAACTGTGCAGCGCCTCTCCAGCGAAGCGAAGCCTGGAGAGCAAGAGGGATCGGTGTGCACTGACCCCTCTCACTCTCCAGGCTTCAGGCGGCTATCTGCAAGCCTTTGGAGCACAGCGGGAATTCCTGTTGCGCTCCGAAGACTTGTGGATAGCTGCCTGAACCCCCGGGAGTGCAGCGGGAGTTCCTGCTGCGCTCTGGGGGCTTCAGGCGGCTTCAGCGAAAGCAACGCGAAGCCCCTGGAGCACAGGGGGAGCTCTCCCTCTGCGCTTCAGAGGCTTCACATTGCTATCACTGAAGCCAAGGAGCCTGCATTCGCTCCATAGGATGCACACACATTTCCCCTTAATTTTTGGAGGGGGAAAAGTGCGTCCTACAGAGCGAAAAATACAGTAATTGAAACTTGGTCTACATGCACATTACTAGTTGTAGGTACATTCCATAACTCACATCAAGGCAAATAATGCCCCAACTTTGTATGTTTGTAGAAAATATAGCATAAATTTTGTTCAGTAGTGATCTCTCTCTAGTTTCATATGAGAGAAAATGTGTAGTTCAAATCACCACATTATATTATATCTGCTCTCTTGGCTTAAATGAAAGCATAACAGTTCTTCTCTCTTTCCACCGATGAAACATTTATTCTTGAGCTTGCACTATTTAAACCATGCCACATAGTTGTTGAAGATTAAGAAATCTTCATACCACTGTGGCACACAACCCCTCTCCTGATTTCTGCCTGGTTTTCCCATGTTATTACAGTAGCTCCTTATTCACAACAGCTCCTTATTCACTGACTTGTTTGTCAGTGCAGAAGCCAAAATTTTGCACGGTGCTGCAAACCACCTTATTGTAGATTGAGTGATGGCTTTGCTGAACTTCCGCTCCCATTTGAAACCAACAAGTTCTGTTGTGTACTAAAGTGGGCGGTTAGTTAGACAAACCCAGAAACAGAAAACAGCTCCTGTGAGCAGGTAAAGTTGTGGCAAACTGCCTCAACGTGGATAACAGGGAATAAAATAAGTTGATTTCTCCCCTGTCTCAAAATAGCACATCTCAGCCTATCTGAAGAAGTGTGCATGCACACGAAAGCTTATACCCAGAACAAACTTAGTTGGTCTCTAAGGTGCTACTGGATATTTTTAAAAAATAAATAAATTTAGCACATCTCAGAGAGGCTTTATCCAAAATAAAAAAAGACAATACAGTGGTACTTCGGTTAAGTACTTAATTCGTTCCGGAGGTCCGTACTTAACCTGAAACTGTTCTTAACCTGAAGCACCACTTTAGCTAATGGAGCCTCCTGTTGCTGCCGCACCACCGGAGCACAATTTCTGTTCTCATCCTGAAGCAAAGTTCTTAACCTGAAGCACTATTTCTGGGTTAGCGGAGTCTGTAACCTGAAGCGTATGTAACCCGAGGTACCACTGTACCTTAAAGCAGGCTCCTATTCCAAAGAACTCATGCTAGCAAATAATCAGGGTGAGTATTTATGCTCGCACATTTCAGAGGAATTTCCTTGGGTGGTGGCACATGTCAGTGGGGGAAACCCTGGAACATAGTATTGCTGTAAAATGGGGTGGCGTTAGACAGAAATTTATAACTAGGTGGCTAGGGGACAAAATGACTTGGGTAGGAGAGGATACACAGATCTTTCTGGTGACAAGCCATAGCTTTGTAGTTGTGGCTTAGCCTATTAAAAAAGAACGAGCTGAATGCTACGTGATTCACTGCAATTGAACAATAAAGGAAAACCGCAGGAAACTGTTGTTAAAATGTTGAGTTGCATTAAAAATGCACAGGATCCTGGTTGTTTTAATGAGGGTTATTGTACGTTATTATTATTGTAATGATATTGGGATTTACTAAAGTTTTACAAAAAAAATATTTTGTTAGTTTTTTTTTAAATGTTGACTGATGCTTCACTTTTTATTGTGCAGGAAATGGACTTTGGCTAAGTCCAGGCTGGGGAACTTATGTTCTTCCAGTTGTTGGTGAGCTACAAATCCCAGTTGGTGATGCCAACTGGGGTCGATGGGAGTTGGGAGTTTAACAATACAGTGGACGCTCGGGTTGCAAACGTGATCCGTGCAGAAAGCACATTTGCAACCCGCACCATCCGCAACCCGCAGTGCCACATCTGTGCACACGTGGGTCATGATTCGGCGCTTCTGCACATGCACAAATCATGATTTAGCACTTCTGCGCATGTGCAAGCGCAAAAACCCAGATGTAACCCATTCCGGTACTTCCGGGTTTGGCGCAGTGCGCAACCCAAAATCGCGCAACCCGAAGCGTCTGTAACCCGAGGTATGACTGTATGTGGAGGGCCACAGGTTACTCAGCCTGGGACTATGTAATAAAGATCTCTGTGTTTGTCACATCCTTGAAACATCACTATGGCAACCCTTCAACCCTCCTTTTAAAAGCACAAGGAAAGTCGTCCTCTGAGCAAATTTGTACTGGCCAAAGTCAGTCCACATGGACAGAATGTCAACTAGGAGAGCAGGAACCAAATTCAAATAATATCTCAGCCACCTAGCTTTGCGGCAGTCACTATCTGCCAGCCTAAGGTAACTTACAAGGTCTTTATGAAGGTACAGTTGAGGAGCGAGGAGTTACGCATGATGCTTTGATCTCATTTGACAAAGTCATCATGCAGATCTTGGCTGAGATCTAATTACTGTTACAGAGCCAAGGTGGGGGTGTCCCTCCTAAACACAAAAACTAATAAATGCTAGGATTTGGGATTATTTGTGATATGAAGAGGGAATATAAGCTGCAGAGGAATTTTTGAGCTGCCTTACGCAAACCAGCCTGGCTGGTAGAGGGAAGAGCAGATCAGTTAGCACAGAGGTCTGCAACCTTTAAGACAAAAAGAGCCACTTGGACCCGTTTCCGAAGGGAAAAAAACTGGGAGCCGCAAAACTCGTCATTATAAAAATAACTTTTTTGTCACCTTTTTATTATTTCTTTGTTTGACCCCTCAGAATTACTCCTCCTCATAGAAATAAACGTTAAATTAACAAGTTACCTTTTTGTGTGTGTGTGTTCTTCACTCCCCTTCAAAACAGTGACCAGCGTACATGCCCCTTACAATGTAGCGGGCGGGAAGGTGACGTCGGGACGGTGCGTGACTAACGCACGCACCGCCCCCATGCGACGTCACAGCCAGTACAGCGCCCGCCACAGTGGGGAGTGTCGGGGCCCACAATGCGCCTCCTCCCCTCGCTAGTATCCGCCCCGGAGCCACAGCAAAGGTGTAAAAGAGCCACATGTGGCTCCGGAGCCGCGGGTTGCAGACCCCTGAGTTAGCATTACAATAGAGAGCCACTGAGGGTCATCAACAACTCCTTCTCCCAGGTGTGACCAGAGACCAGAGGTCTGGAACTGCCCTAGGGGAGGGCAAGGGGCTTCTGGGAAGAAGAAGGGGGAGATCCATCTTGGCCAGGCAGAAGGAAGGACTGCCTGCAATGCTTGGGGCCATGCTGTGAGATCTGGATCCCCTCCATCCAGGACTGAGGGTGTTAAATAGGCAAATAAATGCTATTTCTTAAAGTGTGACAGCCTCCACCATGTCTTCTATTCTCCAAAGGGACACAGACCCTGTGTGGGCGCCTGAGATCCCATGTGCTCTTCCCACAGCTTGGCAGAGAGAGGGACCAGCGCTGGTCTTTTGTAACATTACTTTCGGTGAGCCCAAGGACACCAGGGAGCTGGAAGAGATGCAGAAAAGCGCAGGAACAAATCCGAAAGAGAGGATATGATGGAGATCTATGAAGTTATCCATGATGTAGAAAAAGTGGATACAGGGAATTTTACTCTTCCTCCCATGATACTAGAATCTGGGGCCATCCAATGAGATTGAATGGTGGAAAACAGAATGGTACTGTGGAATGAAAATGTGGCGAAGACCATTAACTTAGATGCTTTTAAAGGGGATTCATAAGGGATAAGTCTATTAGTGGCTTCTAGTTTTGATGGCTATATGGTACTTTCAAGTTCAGAAGCAGAATGGATTCCAGCCATAATGATGGTAATATTGCTTATTACCAGAAAAGGTGGAAACTTGGGGCCAAGCTATAGGTTGCATGCTTTGAGACCAAAGACACTTTGGTCTGTTCCAGCCTCACAAACACACACACCATGATGTGGCAGAGTCCTGAGTCATCTATGTTAAGTTGTGGGTGAACATATCAGACGACACAGCGATTCTTCAAACAGCTCTTGTTTATTCACAGGCCAGAACAGAACTGAACTGAAGGGTTCAGTCAGCCTGCTTATATAGAGCTCCAGTACAACAACTGTAACAATTTTCTAAAACTATCCAATCACTGAACGTCACTTTCGATCCCTTATTTGCATAACTATCTACAGTATCCCCCTGCTGGCCCAGGGTGAGAACTTCAGTACATAACAATCTACAACAAGGATATCTGCTAGAGTCTTTTTTTAAAAGAAAAGTTTTGAGAAACACAATTTAATAATCCAATTTGCTGTTTTTACAAAATAAATTTTGCTTCTCTTTATTTGGCCCGTAGGCTAAATGTTCCTTGAACATTAACAACTCTAACGAATCAATTGTGTCTACTTCAGGCAACCAGATACTCACAAAAATGTTAATCATATTTAATTAGCTTTACACAGATGAGTTCGTTCTAAATAATTGTGATTTGTTAATTCTAAATATTGATTCAGATATCAGATTAATTAAATTAAAGCAGTCGGCTGTAATTTAGTCTTTCTGAAAATGAACGTATGATCCAGAAGTCAAAAGATTGCATCTAGACATATGAATTAGTATATCTATAGATATCCTAATTCATATGTATAGATGCACTTTTCCTAAGACAAACTACCACTGCAGAGTATCAGAAACAAGAATGAGGGCAGAATCCAGCAGAGAACCCCCCACCCTAAATCCTGTTGAAATGAATGAAGCAAGGTATATCCTGCACTACAACACATCCATTTCATGTCCATGTTAGATTGCACCCTTTTTAGCAGCTCCGATGCCAGAGATCTCTTCTAGAGGACAGCTATTTCATCTAGCCATTCCATTCATGCTTTGGAATAAGTGCGCTTTCCTTCAAAGACTGTAAGCCACGACAAGTGTGACACTCTCAAGGTTACGGGAAGATAAAAGTGCTTTTCTAAATCACAAGTTTACATACGGCTGCAACTCGTGACCTATATGCAGAGGTTTGCGGTAGGTACCCTCTGATTTAATACCATGTTAGGTTCACAAAGGAAAAACGGCATATGTTCCACCAGGCAGCTAAAATGCGCTCTATGTGGGGCTACCTTTGAATGTGACCTGGAAACTACAACTAATCCAGAATGCGGCAGCTAGACTGATGACTGGGAGTGGCCACCGAGACCATATAACACCGGTCCTTGAAGACCTACATTGGCTCCCAGTACGTTTCCGAGCACAATTCAAAGTGTTGGTGCTGACCATTAAAGCCCTAAATGGCCTCGGTCCAGTATACCTGAAGGAGCATCTCCATCCCCATCGTTCAGCCCGGACACTGAGGTCCAGCACCGAGGGCCTTCTGGTGGTTCCCTCACTGCAAGAAGTGAGGTTACAGGTAACCAGGCAGAGGGCGTTTTCGGTAGTGGCGCCCGCCCTGTGGAGCATCCTCCCAACAGATGTCAAGGAAATAAACAACTATCTGAGTTTTAGAAGACATCTGAAGGCATCCTTGTTTAGGGAAGTTTTTAATTTTTGATGTTTTCTTGTGTTTTTAATATTTTGTTGGGAGCTGCCCAGAGTGGCTGGGAAGTCCCAGCTAGATGGGCAGGGTATAAGTACAGTGATACCTCTGCTTAAGAACTTAATTCATTCCGGAGGTCTGTTCTTAACCCGAAACTGTTCTTAACCTGAGGTACCACTTTAGCTAATGGGGCCTCCCACTGCTGCCACGCCGCTGGAGCATGATTTCTGATCTCATCCTGAGGCAAAGTTCTTAACCCGAGGTACTATTTCTGGGTTAGCTGAGTCTGGAACCTGAAGCATCTGTAACCCGAGATACCACTGTAATAAATTATTATATTATTATTATTATTATTATTATTATTATTATTATTATACCAGTAACATCTTTTTCTGCACACCCACTCACCTCTTTTAGGTTTAGCAGAGTTTGGTGATACTCAACAGCAACCTCACTGCATTGTGAGTAGGGTTGCCATATTTCATATTTTCAAATGTGAAAATATGTAAATTGTTGAGCTTTCCTTTCTCTTTTTGAGCTATTTTTTAAATGAAAACCGCCAAAATCTACACTTACAACATGGGCTGCCATATGTTCAGGACATTTCAGCAATTTCCACCCGGACACTGTTCCTGATGGCCAAATCCTGACTCCGTCCAGGAAATTCTGAATGTATGGCAACTCTAACTTATCCCTAACAAATGGCTACAGGTACTTGTGGCAGATGGTGCCATTTTGGATATTTAAGAACTGGAACTTAGGGAGCTGTGTTTCACAGATCAGATCAGAATAATCTTTATTTGCATCAACCACTAGCCATAGCAATAAAATAAAATAAAATGTACTGAAGATAGAGGTAAAAACTTAAACTATACAAAATACATATTGAAGGTTTACATCAATAATCAAACTGTTTGCTATTAGTATATAATGGGGAAAAATATATATAACCGAAGCTGATTCAGAAATTCTAGCTGAAGATACCTAGAGACTATAAGGGACCACTGTCCACCCTTTCTGTCCCAGGATTTGGGGACTGGTGAGACCTGTATCTGTGCTTTAATATGACTTGTGTGAGGACAACTGCTGAGATACACTGGGTTCATGGTTAAATCTGTCTATTCCTGCTCAATTTGTGTCCTAAATTCTATTCATGGGAACTGTCAGTTACTAACTATTCAGAGGTTCTGTGTGCACTTGATTTGTAAAAATAAATCATACTGAGAGGTCATGGGGTTGCAAGTAAGCACTCGGATGGACCGTGGGAATGCTAGTAAGTTTCCTGATGTCCAAGCATTGCTGAATTATATGCCTGTGCTTTAAGGGCCTCTCTGAAGGCCAGAGGAAATGGACCCCACAGGCTCCCATGAAAGCAAAAAGGTTCGTATTCCAGCATGGCAAATCTCCCTCTGCAGTTCATCAATACCTGGAAGACCCATTGCTCTCTCTATGAGCCATCCATTGCAGTTAACTGCCACTCAGGCTACAATTCTGCACACTTCCCTGGGAGCAATTCCTACTGAACTCAATGTGATTTACAAGGGTTGCTGAGAAGCATGGGCAATGTTGCTGTTGAGAACCTGGGGAGCTGAAAGGAGGAAGTGGGTCTGGTGGATGCACTGTGAATATATCAGTGCCCCCTGCAGACTATGAGAGTAATCGCAGGCTCCTTGTAGAGTAGACAAAAGCTTTAAAAGACATTCCCCCTCCCCATTTATTTCTTAGGGTCAGTGCTTTTTTTTCTGGGGGGGACACAGGGGTATGCATACACCTAAAGATTTTGTGAATCTTTGTACTTTTGTCCATTTACTGTACTTATTTTTCCCTACTTGAACTATAAAATGTTGATTTTCTTGAGTCAAAATGAGAGTACCCTAAACATTTTTTAAAGAAAAAAAGCACTGCTTAGGGTCCATATAAAAAACCGGGTCAGTGGATATGTGTGCCAAGATTCATACTTGTAACCCAAAGTACAGTGGTACCTCGGGTTAAGAACTTAATTCATTCTGGAGGTCCGTTCTTAACCTGAAACTGTTCTTAACATGAAGCACCACTTTAGCTAATGGGGCCTCCTGCAGCTGCCACCACGTGATTTCTGTTCTCATCCTGAAGCAAAGTTCTTAACCCGAGGTACTATTTCTGGTTTAGCGGAGTCTGTAACCTGAAGCGTCTCTAACCTGAAGCGTCTGTAACCCGAGGTCCCACTGTACAACATTTTAGGCTTAAGCACACAAGACAAGAGTGCACATTTGTCACTTTTCTGCTCCTGCAGAGGCATTGCTTACAATTTTTTTTAAAAAATGTTTAGTGTGGGTCAATGTAACAGCATGCCAGGTTTTGTCCTTCTGTCCCAAAATGCTAAAAGCTAAAATTATTAGATTTCAGGCTTAACCATTCCACTAAATAGCCTGACCCGGTGCTAGAACATTATATAGATGAAATGGTTAAATGCCTGGATCCTATAGCTTGTACACAGACATGCATCTGCTGCATAATTTGCCTGGACAATTTCATATTGACTGGTCATACATGAGTGCAGAAGTAATGGGCAACTGATCTATGGACTTCTGATTATACGGGAGGGTTCATAAGCCCTGACTATGTTGTGGCATGCGTCAATCTGGTTTGCTGGCATGAAATAGGCTCTGAAATATACAAATAATTAAGTGTAGGAATTTAAGATTTCTAAGCCCTACCACAGCAACTCTCTCTCTCTCTCTCTCTCTCTATATATATATATATGAGCAGTGCTTTTTTTTCTAAAAAAATGTTTAGGGGTACTCTCATTTTCCTACCCATATTGAAATACTGCCCCTCATTGAGGCCAGACTTAGATTCACAAAATGTTTAGAGGTATGCGTACCCCTGCGTATCCCCAGAAAAAAGCACTGTATATGCGCAAAGGAAAAATAAATTACAGGGACAAGCATTAAATGTGAAAAATATATTGCCCAAGTCACCAAATCTGCTGTTGCATATTTTCTCAATGCCACAAAGTGAACACTTTCTCTCCTGTGGCTAGTGATTCATTTTGCTTCCGGCGACCCACCGGCCCACGAGCGGGAAAAGTATTTCCACATGGAAAATAGGTGGAAACAAAAATTTATTGGTATCGAAACAATAATTAATAAGGAATGTCAGAAAGAAGAAGGAGCTGCCAAAACTGATTCCAGGCACAAGTCTTTCCTACTGTGTAAAATGTATTCACCTGGTGGGTTATACATTTAAATCCTGATTTTTATGTATTCGTCTTCCTTAGTCTATGCAGGAAGCAGGCAACAGGGGATAAGGCAATAGTTCATTTTGTGAATGGGTGTTGAAGTGTTACATACAGCTATGTAACTGGCTATTGAACTCCCTGAAGAGGCCAGGCTAGTTTTCCCCCTACAGTATTTGTACATACCTATAGGCTCACGTATTGTTATGTATTTTTTATTCTTCTGGTGTTCCAATTGTCTGCTGGCAAATACTGTTTAATAATCTGATAACTATTTTACTGCAATATTTCATGGATAATAATTTTAGCCTAACCTTTTTTGGGGCTGCATTGTCTGTATGCAAGTATGTGGTACAATGGCCAAGGAAACTTTATAATTGTTGAAGGAAGTCACTGAATGATAGTTTGCTTGTTAACATGCTTGAGCCAATGTTCATCTATTGCTGTTTGTGCTAGTATTGTTAGTTTTAGTTTGTAACTGGTTTAAAAGGGAAAACACCATAGGTAAAATAAAAGAAGAATTCCCTGGGTCCAGATTTGGGGCAAGTGAGAAAGACCCAGTAGAGATTAAAAACAACAAAACATGCAGCAATGTAAAGTGTAGAAATATTGGCTGTTAGACCTTTAAAATAGTCCCTTCTAAGTTCTTTTCAAAATTCTCCAATTCTCTTAACATGGAAAGAGGCCACATGTTTGGTTAACTTAAGAATGGTTTACTTACAAACTCTTCAAAGGTCAGATTCATGTGCTTTTCCACACAACAGCAAGAAAAGACAGGTAGTGAGGGACTGTGACCTAGGTAAGCCTGGCATGACAGCTTACTCTATGGTCTTAACCCCTTCATGTATTAATTAGAGATAAGAATGTTGATTATATGTGGCTGATTTACCCCACAAGTATCACATCCATTTTATTTCCATTTCTTTTTGAGGCATTCCCTGCTCGTTAATACTAGCTTGAGCATTAGCTGGCCTCCTATGATTTATTCCAAGTTCTTCACATGCATTTGTAATGCATTTATATTGAGGACAAAATGGAGAATGGAGGAAAACAAACTGAAATCAAATCCAACAACGAAAGGTCAACAGCCAAGTTTGGGTGTGCAGTGTCAAAATAAATAATGAATTTCATAAGCACCTTACAAGTTCTCTCTCTCTCTCTCTCTCTCTCTCTCTCTCACACACACACACACACACACACACAGAGAGAGAGAGAGAGAGAGAGAGAGAGAGAGAGAGAGCGCCACAAGCTATAATTAAAAGCAAGCAGCTTGATGCATCTCTAGAGAAATCACATGCTTTTAACTTTATTGTATTGTATATGTTGTGAGCCACCTCGTTGTATCTTGTGAAACAGCTCTTTCATACAATATAGCAATGAGGTTTACGACATATAAGATGCAATGAAATTTGTCTATAAATACCTAGAAAACACAATTAAAAACATCAGTAGACACTGGTGGGTTTAAAGAAAAATTTGTATTGTGAAGGCCTGTCTAAACAGTGCAGTTTTTGGAAAACGTTTGAGAGAAGGAAAGGATGGTTTCTGCCAAAGCTCTATTCCAATCCTAAACAGGGAGAAAGAGTCCTATTTATTGCAGGTGACTTTCCTTCCAAGTAAGGAACTGTACGGTTTTGCCCACAAATGTTATCTATTTATGAAGCATCACTGAAGAGGTTTGGACCAATTAGAATGGTTATTTGGTTGCTCATCTATGCCCAGGAGCTCTGGGATGATAACCCACTTGTCTTATCTGGATTGCTATATTTTAGATAGCAAAATCATCTCCTTTCCATGTTCCAGACTCTTGCAAGAAGGAAGTTCTCCTCCACGCTCTCGTCTTCTTTTTTTGCTGCTCTCTTATATTTCACGACCCCTGAGCTAATCCCGCTATTGTTCCTATTAGCAAGTTTAAGCAGGCAAACTTCAAACAGGCTAGCAGTGGGTCACGAGGTTTAATGGGCACATAGATAATCATCTAAATTACATTTCTAGGGCTGATGGACCAGACAGGCTTAGAGGGTAACTTTACCAGCTTTCACTGTTAATCAGCAAGGATTGTGTGTCTCACTGTGTATCTGCCTTCGCCTCCCTCCTGAAGGGCTGGGCTATTGGGGCTGATTAACAAAGGCAGCTGCATTAGCTTTCCTCTCTCGCTGAAGTTCGTTCAGGAGGCCCAAACGACATGAAAGGCAAACGCGACCACAGCTCAAACGCCAAGCGCTCATCACTGTGAAATTATCCACCCTCCACTTGCAAGATTACTATCGTCAGCAAAACAGTTGTTGCCAATTTTCACAATCTGTTAACACTTCGAAACTTGCCTACTAACAGATCCTCTTTCACCTCGATTGTGCATCTCATCGAGGGAAAAGTGCAGCAAGCTACTTCACATTGTCTACCGAGTTCGAAAGTGATGGCTTCAGACAGGCTCAAAGGGTTTCGGTGACTGTGTGCTCTAATTAATAGGGCTTCGTTTCAAGGCAGAAGGAATCAACCAAGCAAGAAAGGTTGGGTGAGTGAAATTAATACTCACAAGCACATTTGTTTCTTGCAAACATGAGGCCTTTAAAAATGAGGGGGAAACACACAACAAAATGACCTTGTTACATCAGAAATCCAGACCCACCACGTGTCCCTATTTTCCAGGGATAGTCCTGAATTTACAGAAGCTGTCCTGGTTTCTGATTTGATCCCAGAATGTCTCGCTTTTCCTATTTTCATCGGATAAATGTTGGAGGGTATGGCAGGACACCCCTATTTTCACTGGAGAACGGATGAAGGCTATGAAAATCCCAATCTCTAGATCTGAATATTGTGTGAACAGTGAACGGTGTGAACAATTCTATGATTCTAAGCATCAAACCAGGAAGTTCAAGAAGGTACCTTTAATAGCTGTAATGCAAACAGTAATTTCAGTTGACCTGTTGTGGGTTTGAAAAAAAATATTATTGCAGCATTATTTTAGCAAGAAGCAGGATCCTTGTCACTGCATCTATTTCCCTTAAACTGTTAAAGATGCAGCTACTCTGTTTAAGGTTAGGAACTGGGAAGCAAGAAACAGTACCATCACCTACATATGTTGACAAATTCTACATTCGAATTCACATTTCAAATTCATTTCAAACATAGCCCTGTAAGAGCACAATAAGAATCCTGCTGGGTCAAGGCCAAAGCTCATACAGTCCAGAATTCAGTTGACTTCGTAGGCTATGATGCTCTATAGTATAAGCACAAAAGAAAGAGCAGGAGGAGGCCAGGAAGATTAGAAGACATTCATGAGAAATAACTGAATTGTTGCAAGCGGCCCAACATAGCCAGGACTGCGCCATAACGAGGAATGAGATCATAGCTACTTATAAGTGCCTCATCCTTGCGAGGAGAACAGATGAGGAAAGGCTAAAAGCCATACAAAAAAAAGGAGCTTAAAGAGAATTTAAATTAGCTAAGTGACACACAGAGTTAATCCTTCCTCAGCCTGCTGCCCATTAATGAAAATAGTCTGCTGATGTCATTTCATTCATTTGTGACCCAACTGCAAAAACAGACTCAGCATTCTTAAAGTCTGAGCTTTCAGGGCTGGGGTAGGTTTACAGCAAAATGGACAAAAGTAGACGAGGAAATCTACTTGGGAAACCAGGTTGCCCCCTTCTTATTAATATTTCAACAAAAGCAACAAGGAAAATATTTCAGATCAATTGTTGGGCGAGTCCTTGCCTAGCTTCATACATGGCTTTCATTTAATGGATTTTGAACCACTTTAAAGTGTATCCATGGCCTCTATTTGGAGAGAAAATGATGCACTTGTTGGGCGATCTGAATAGCATATCTAAGGCAAGCAGTACCATTTGGCTGAAAGTAACCATTCTGGAGAAGCAATACATCAGCCGTGAGCATTATTGGGGATAACCTCCTGGTTTGGACAACCCATGGCCCTTCTGTTCTTGCTGGCTTTGACACCTATCCATCTCAGCCAGTATGGCCAGTATGGCCAAGAGTTAGGCATCGTGGGAGTTATACTCCCAACATCTTGAAGGTCATAAATTGCCCAGTCTTATTCTACACTCTGCAAGGACTGCCACATCTCTCTTCTGTGGGATATAATCCATTGGTGCAGTCAAATGCAACATTCCTTATTTCCCTAGAGTGGGCACAGGCAGGGGGACATCCAGTCAGGGTAACTTCCTGTTCCAATGGTCTGGAGTTTTCCTCTCCCTGCATGTGAGATGGGCGTAACTCTAGCTGGCTCCATAAAAGAGCCGAGTCATCCAGCCATTTTCTGAGTCTGTTTTGTCTTTCTATTGTCTTGATTCTTGCAGTTTTGTCTTGTCTTGTTGATCTTTTGCTGCCATGCTGCTCTCTTGCAGCCATTTTGTGTTCCTAATGTCATTTTACTGTCTGCTGGCTCTCAGCCAGCAGCACACAAGTTCAGTCTCCATATGAGATTAACTCACAATTTCTTTGTGTAACTACCAAGTAAAGCCTGCCTTTCAGGGATCATATCGTGAACTAAAATGTGAGTAAACTTTTCGTTACTTTACTCAGAAAGACTCTCGTGTCTTTATTCTTTTAGGAGGGATAAAAGGGGACGCCAGGAAATAATCTTAACTAAGAGATTCAAACGAATCTGCAAACTGGCTTCCAGCTATATTGATGGGAATCTACTCTGCTACATCACTTATTAGCATAAGTGAAGGAAGGATAATACTTATTCAATATATCCTTTCCTTCTGTCTTTCACATTCCATACCTTGCCCTTATCCTTTTTGTGTTCCTCATTCCTGAGTGTCTCATGCCATGATTTTCAGAGGAAGGCAATGGCGTTTAATGTCCTGAAGGCATTATGCAACTCAACTGCTTCATTTCTTCTCGGAAGAACACAGTGTTCTAGTGATCTTTAAGAGGAGCCCTACTGGACCTGTTTATTCACAGGTCCACCTAGATCAGCATCCTATTTTTACCAGTGGCCAGTCATGTGGATCCAGGAATCCTACAAAGGTTGATGCCCATCTTCAACGTATGTTCCACAGAACACTTAGAGGTATACGGCTTCTGAGCAGTATTGGTCTTCATCCATCTCCATGCACTTGTGCAATTCTTTTTAAAAGCCAACTAAGCAAGGAGCCATCTCCACATCCTGTATCAGTGTGACTTCTACATAAGAATCACGTGTACTAGTTACAGTACATGTGTGGGGTTTTTGGAGTGCTGCTAACCAGGTGAATTTGATGCTTCTATAAGGGTGGTTCCCTTTCAGCCATTCAGCATTTGCGGAATAAACTAAAGATATTTCCAGAATTCTCAAAAGGGACCAATGTGATGTTCTTCCCTGGTGGTGGGATAGCTAAACATACTTTTACCGTGCCCCAAAATGAGCTACAGTAATGGCACAAGAGGATACTAAGATTCCACCTACCTTGCCAACTAATTAGAGAAGGGACAGAAAATGGCACATATCAATTTAGAAGGCACTGGAATAGAGAAAGAGAAGTGTGCACTTTCTCGTTAATTAATGGGGACACTTAATTTTATTTTATTTTTGGAAATTTAATTATTATTTTTAAGGGCTATAATCAGTTATTCAGTGATGCTGGCCTAGAAAAAAACAACAACACTTATATGGGCTTCTTAAGTGTAGCGTTTTTATTCTGTTACTTGCCTAGACTAGTTACTATAATCTGTATCCAATCAAGTCATACTGAAAGTAGACCCATTGATATCAATAGGTTTCATTGGGTCTACTCTAACTTAATTGGACGATTCAGAATCTGGTTTTGGAGACCACTCTACTGAGGATAAATTTAATATTTGCAACATGTGAAGAGAATTGCAAGATAATTGCGCAAGTCTTTCCAATCTGTGTACTTCGGTATTTCCTTTTATGTGCCCCTTACACAGCTACTACAAAGTTATTTGAAATACGATGCTGGAAATGTGGAGCCGAAGTTGTAATTGCATTTTTTCTTTCTTCTTGAGACAGAAACACACATTTTAAACATAGTCCTTTCAATCCAAAGGAAACCCAGCATAAACCCTACAGCCACCTCTTAATTTGCAGGGAACCCTCCTACAAGCCGGTCTAATGCAAACAATGGGAAACCCGTGCTTCTTAAAATGCCATCGTAGGCTCAACAGTTTATCCTCCGACTAATTTGCTTTTAATGAGGATATTATGGGTACTGTAAGAAAGAGAAATAACAATAATTTGGTGCTCTTAAGGGCTGTTCAGCTTTGGAACTGCACACTTCTTCGCTGAATAGCCTTGAACTTAATCCAGGATTACTCAAATGCATGAGAACTGCCTTCAGACTGGAAACAACATCCCTAGCTCTCCCTTTGTGTAGCAGCCTTCATCACGGTATCAGCTTGCAGTGAAACTTGAATATCCTAACGGGATTAGACATGAAAGAGAAGAGTCTCAGGATTGGGCTTTCAACTGAAACCCCGCTGTGAGAAAGACCACGCCACTGTCTTTGACCTTTTCCTTCCTATGCATGAGCCCAGTTGTGCCTAGCCGAGGGTCTAAAGAAGACCCCGTCCCTTTGCTCTCTGTTTATCCTTTTGCTCCTAGAACAGGTGTCTGGTTACTAAAGAGAAAAGGCATGGAAGTCTCTGATCTCTGGCACAGGCAAAGCCCGCCAGCATGAGTAATGTGCTTCAGAACTGGAAAAAACACACACAAAAACACCGGCACTACAATATTCAAGCTATGGAGAAATTCTCGTGTGCAAACAGCACCTTATTTGCCTGCTCCCTCTCTAAACTCTAAAAGCAATCATTAGACACTTTAATAATATATAATGAATGGGATGGCTTGTTCCCGGAAAGGGTGCCTTCCTTAGAATTAATACAAATACTGGCCAGGATCCAAGGATCTAGCTCAGGCACACCCAAATGCCTGGGCCTGCCCCGCGGGAGTTTTGGCTTTCCGCCTTTAAATAGCAGGCTGCTGTGGTGCATCGCAAACTGCTTTGGGAATTCCTTCATTTTCAAAGCGGTTTGCAGCGTCTCGTGGGGGCCTGCTGTTCACAAGACGCAAGCCCAAAGGTCCCCTGGGTACATGGAAATAGAAGCGGCATGCCGCACGCTCACAATTTGCACAGGCGTTCCTGTTGTTCTCCTGAAAGGCCTTAAGTCCGGACTGCTATAACACAATTTGAACTGAAGCAACGTTTGGACAATGAAGTATGTGTATTAACCAAAAGTCAATCACTTTCGTAAAATGGCTAGTAAGGTGACGCCTTCCCTCCGGCCTCTCTTATGGTTTCACCTGCACAGTGAGCGAGTTTTGAAGAAACGGCACAAGAATCTGCCTTGTATCAAGTCGGACCATTAGAACATAAGAGGACTACTTGGACATAAGTGGTCTGCTTGGACTACTGCAATGCACTCTACGTGGGGCCACCTTTGAAGGTGACCCGGAAACTACAACTAATCCAGAATGCGGCAGCTAGACTGGTGACTGGGAGCGGCCGCCGAGACCACATAACACCGGTCCTGAAAGACCAACATTGGCTCCCAGTACATTTCCGAGCACAATTCAAAGTGTTGGTGCTGACCTTTACAGCTCTAAACAGCCTCGACCCACTATACCTGAAGGAGCGTCTCCACCCCCATCGTTCAGCCCGGACACTGAGGTCCAGCTCCGAGGGCCTTCAGGTGGTTCTGTCACTGTGAGAAGTGAGGTTACAGGGAACCAGGCAGAGGACCTTCTTGGTGGTGGCACCTGCCCTGTGGAACACCCTCCCATCAGATGTCAAGAAAATAAACAACTATCTTCTAAGACATCTGAAGGCAGCCCTGTTTTAGGGAAGTTTTTAATGTTTGATCTCTTATCGTGTTTTTAATATTCTGTTGGGAGCTGCCCAGAGTGGTTGGGGAAACCCAGCCAGATGGGAGGGTTATAAATTATTATTATTATTATTATTATTATTATTATTATTATTATTATTATTAGCCTGGAACTGTTTGGAAGTCTATGATTCTATGATCAGTTGCAAATTACATGGCCTACTGTTGCAGTATGGACAGACGTAATAGGGACTATCCTAGCACGCAATCATCCACATGCACTTGGGAATTGCTTTTGAGGACTTGCAAAAGTAGGAAGCCTCTGAAGCAGTTTGGAACTGAGAAATATGGCCCAGGAAGAAGAAAAATGATAGACTGAAACCGTGGAGGCAAGTGAAAACATGTGATCCACAGACAACAGAGAGGAGATACTAAAACATTATAGGTCAATTTGATTCCTTTGCTGGAGAAGAATGCATGAAGCGACAAGGGTTGTACATGAGAAATTACTTCTACTATTCCACAAAATCAGACCGTACCTGCACAAAGCCGCACACCATAAAGTCGTCAAACAATGGCAAGCTTGGGCGGTCTTCTCGGTAAATGATGATTTTGTACATGCTCACAACCTCGTGGAGTGATTGAGATCTATCTGTTACCAGGACATTTATTCTGTTTATTCCTAGTCCAAGAGGGTAATTTGCAACACTGTTGAAAAAAGCACAATAGCAAGAAAATATCAGCGAAAAGTAGAGCAACCTGTGCACTTTATAGCTTCTCGTCGGAGGCCATAACAACTTTTAATGTTTTTTTTAAAAAGATTATAGATGAACTGAAGGTTTATCTGATGACATACAACTTTGTCTTTCTGCCCCCCTGTTCTCATTAACATTCCCAATGCTCTTTTAGGTCTATATGTCTGGATTTGAGATCTCCATGGTTTTCAGTAGAGATGTTTATTTTAGTTCATAAAACACAGGTGTAGAGCATATTTTGGTTTCTACCTTTAGCAATCTGCATGATTTCACTACAAAGCATTATTCATGTTACTGAATGAGCATACAGGTACATAATGGAGAGGAAGCTCATGGCAGCAAGCCCCATTCCCCAATCTACGCATGGACAACCAGTTCTGACCCAATTGGGTACAAGTCTACAGCGTGATGCAAACTGGGCTCATTATTGCATAGCTGGGAACCTTATTTCTGGAGGGCTCTGGGCTATGTACACAAAGTTTACCTGTTCTGCAACTTGTACATGCATAGGGATTGTAGAGTCATTAACATACCCTGGTCAAAGCCTGCTGCGGCAAATCTGCATACACATCAAGGACCCCTGGACAGTTAAGTTCAGTCAAAGGTGACTATGGAGTTGCAGTGCTCATCTCGCTTTCAGGCTGAGGGAGCCGGCATTTGTCCACAGACAGATTTCTGGGTCATGTGGCAGCATGACTAAACTGCTTCTGGCACAACAGAACACCGTGATGCACGGAAACGCCATTTACCTTCCTGCCACAGTGGTACCTATTTATCTACTTGCACTGGTGTGCTTTCGAACTGCTAGGTTGGCAGGAGCTGGGACAGAGGAACAGGAGCTCACCCCATTGTGCAGATTCAAACCACCAACCTTCTGATCGGCAAGTACAAGAAGCTCAGTGGTTTAGACCACAGCGCCGCCCACGTCCCTATACATCAAGTCATATGAAGAGCACCACAGCATCAGGGCCAATTTATTGGCGCAAACTGCCCCACTAGGCTGCTTAAAGGGGCACCTTAGAAACTGCTTCACCTGACAAATCTTCCATGTGAAGCAGCATGCTCTTCTCCATGTGAACTACCAAACCAGTTAAGGATTGTATGGAGAAATCTGCTACAGCAAGCTTTCCTAAGAAGCAAGACTATTGAGAGATAGACAACTAAGGCATAGTTGAAGCAGATCCACTGAAATCAATCTCCTTATGTCCATTAAAGTTGATGAGTCTCATCTGAGTATAACTTACTTGGATTTCACCCACATTGTCTTATCACTAGGATTTTTGTGTGTGTGTGTTTTAACTCCATGTCTCTTGAATAATGGTCCACTCTCCCAAATACCTTGGTCCGTTCTTCTCATCCAGGTGGACTTCACAGCGACAGTTTGCAGGTTCTGCTCTAATCTTTATCGTCACCACATCAAATGGGACTTCAGAGTAGTATTCCTTGATCTTTGGGTCAAAATTAGGATTCAAATCCAAATGTGGATTGGTGAAGATCTGCTTGATATGAGGTAGGGAATCTTTATCTGTTACAAAAAGGGAAATCAATTTTTTTAAATAAGCAACTGGGCATTATCAATGGCTTGACTCCTTATTCTTGGCCAAATTCTATTCCCTTCTGCCAGGCTTTTTTTTTTTTTTTTTTTTTTTTGCATATGAAAGTGGATAAAAAATCAGGTTTTAAATGCAGTCGTACCTTGGATCCTGAACACCTTGCGAGTTGAACGTTTTGGCTCCCAAACGCCGCAAACCCGGAAGTGATTGTTCCGGTTTGCGAATGTTCTTTGGAACCCGAATGTCCCACGCGGCTTCTGATTGGCTGCAGGAGCTTCCCGCAGCCAATCAGAAACCATGCTTTGGTTTCCGAATGTTTTGGAAATCGAACGGATTTCTGGAACTGATTCCATTCGACTTCCAAGCTACCACTGTAATCCAAACTGTTTCTGATGGGCAGTTCCATGGTTCTTCCCCAAGCACCACATGTAGTAAGATCTTTGAACAATTAATATGGATTAGAGTGGTAAAAGATCTTCCCACAGATTAATTGAAACATTTATGAGGGTAATGAGAGGGAAAATGTGGCTAATGATGGCAGTCTTGAAAATGAATCAATTTGCAAGGTAGTTACCGTATTGGAAGAAGGAGACCGAAAGTAGATGATGTTTTGTTTCCTTATAGGTCTATAAATCCACCATTAGTATTTCTCAGTGCCTAAATATTTATTTTACCCAAGCAACTAGTGAAAGCAAAAATCATCCTCCAAAAAGGTTACATGAATACAGCGTGCAATTTTGTTGAATGAGCGCCACCTATTGCCAAAATCTTAGGTTTGACTTACCATGACTGCAGTGTATTTCTTTAGCCACATTTAAAAAACGCAAACCTAGAGCAGTGTTTCCCAACCGGTGTTCCGCGGCACACTAGTGTGCCGCGAGACGTTGGCTGGTGTGCCGTGGGAGGGAGGCGGGCGAGTCGGGCGGCGAGAGGCGGGGCGGCGGCGGCGAGGATCCGCGCCGAGCCGGGGGCGGCTCCGCGGTGGTGGTGCCAAGGTTTCTCTCTCCATTCTCCCCTCACACACACACACAGGAAATAACACAGGATCAGCTGACAGGACCCGGCCAATGGGGCGGCGGCAGGGCAGCGCGCGCAAAAGGGAGGAGCGCGAGACAGCGGACGAGGAGGAGGCCGGCATGTCCGGGCAGCAGCAGCAGCAACAGCAGCAGCAACTCCCGGCGACGGCTCCTCAAGCCCCGGGCAACCCTACTCCCTCACCGGCCTCGGCCGCCCTCCTGCTCCACCCGCTGCCGCCTCCCCCGCCGCCACCGGCCACCTCGGCCCGGCTGCCGCCCCCTCCTCCGCCCGCTATCGCCGCCACCACCACAACAGCCGCCGCCGCCTCAGCTGCCGCCGTCCCTCAGTCCCTCGCTTTGCTGCCTCCTCCCCCCAACCCCCAAAGCTTGGAGGTTCCCCGGCAAGGGGGAGGGGGAAAAATTGAAACTTTCACGCGTCCCTCCCGGCGTGACGCTGCGCGCTGACGTCACGGGGCTGTAATGGTGGTGTGCCTCGAGATTTTTTTCATCAAACAAGTGTGCCTTTGCCCAAAAAAGGTTGGGAAACACTGACCTAGAGGATAAACAAACACAATTCAGGATGGTTTGTGATACCTCTACTACATACATCTGCATCTGAGAAGAAATAAAAATATCATAGGGTTGCCGTATTTCAAACAATGAAAATCTGGAGGGGGGAAAAGGTTGTGGAGCTGTTTTGGCAAAATCAACATTTTTGAGCTACTTTTATGGAAAATCAGCAAAAACGGCTGCCATACATCCAGATTTTCCCAGATGTTTTCCCGCCTGGACACTGCAGCCAACTGCGGTATTCCAGATATGTCTGGGATGTATTGCAACCCTAAAATATCATGGCAGATAACTCTGCCAGTATCTGCAGAACAACCATGTTGGTTATAAAACAATTCTGATAATCACAGCCAAATGCCACAGAGAGACCAATATGATAGAAATGGACAGTACAGTGGTACCTCGGGTTAAGAACTTAATTCATTCTGGATGTCCATTCTTAACCTGAAACTGTTCTTAACCTGAAGCACCACTTTAGCTAATGGGACCTCTCGCTTCTGCCATGCTGCCACCACCACACAATTTCTGTTCTCATCCTGAAGCAAAGTTCTTAACCCGAGGTACTATTTCTGGGTTAGCAGAGTCTGTAACCTGAAGTGTATGTAACCTGAAACGTATGAACCTGAGGTACCACTGTACAGTGGTACCTCTGGATGCAAATAGGATCTGTTCCGGTGCCCTGTTCGCATCCTGAAGCGAATGCAACCTGCGTCTGCGTGTGTCGCGATTCTCCGCTTCCGCGCATGCACACGATGTCATTTTGAACATCTGCGCAAGTGCGAGCGGCGAGACCTGGAAGTAATGTGCTCCATTACTTCCAGGTCACCACGGAGCACAACCTGAAAATGCTTAACCCAAAGCTACTTCAACCCGAGGTATAAGACTGCTTTCCTTGGAGCTCACAGCCATTTTGCTTTGAGAGCTTCCTGCCCGCCCGCCCACCCTCGGGTTAGAGCCTTCACTGAGCAGTTTAGGGTCGCTGGTTGACAGGGCCAGAAAGGATTTTCCCCCCTCTCAAGCTGATTGGCACTTGGTTGGGGTTTTTTCGGCCTTTCCCTCAGTGAAATTATGGCTTTCCTTTGTTTGGCAGAAGAACGTTGTTTGTTGAGGGAGGAAATAGCATTGGGCAGGATCAACATAGTACAGGGGGCTACCCATAAGGGACCTGAGGGGAGGACTGACCATGGCAAAACCCAAGTGTGGGCTCAGTATCTGCCTAGTTGGAATCTTCACCCTTGTCCCCCAGTGAGACCTTGCTTGCTTGGCTTGCACCACGGCAAGGTTCAGCAGTGGTTGACTCCCGTTGTACGGGTTTGGGGCGAGCCAAACCTAGTAGATCTATTCCATTAACCTGGGGCTTGTGGAATGATGAACTAACTGATCCTGGGACCCAATGCCATGCCAACCCTTGCCCTGCCTGCTGCTGTCAATAATGGCCGCTCCCCACACTAAAGGGGGGGCGCCCTATGCGTGGTCGCGCGCAGCCCCTTGATGCTATGTGGCTCCATTAGCACAGGCTTGGCTTTGCCTTCCCCCAGGTGGGATACCTGGTGGTCTCAGCCAGTTGCCCAATCCCGCCTGGGGAGGCGTTGCCAAGGTGACCAGGCCAGGTAGGGGGAGGGACCACCTGCCCACACAATAGGGGGAGGGTCTTACCTGGGAATCGTCAGTTGGCTCTAGAGCTTCTCCCACCCTACCCACCCTCAGTTAAGACTTCTTTTGCAGGTTAACCATTTCTCCACAGGTACGCAGGCGCTGCTACGTCAGGGTCGCTGTTGAAGGGCCGGAAAGGGATTCTACTGCATTGGCAGGTTTGCCTTTCCCGTAGCAAAAAGTCACAACTTTGGCGGTATCAGCCTTGGGAGGAATCCTTTAGTATATCTTCCCTAAATGGGGGGGGGTGCATGCAGCGGTGACCCACTCCCCCCTTCTCTTTGTGGCGGCGATATCAGGGTTCCCCGTTAAAGGGGTTGTTTTGAGGGGAGGCTTTGGCTGTACGCCTAGAGGTTGGCATTGCTCTCCCCTGCGACGCAATGGGGGCAGGCTCTCTTTGCTTGAACATATGTTCTCCAGAGCCAGCCCATAATCCCCCCCCCACACACACTGGATAACCCTGATGTTCCCCAGATCCCCAGCGGAGGACTGGAAGGGATAAACGCCCAGTGCCTGAGCCAAGGTCTACCCACATCTGAAATACAGAAAAAATACCTCGGGTTACATACGCTTCAGGTTACATACACTTCAGGTTACAGACTCCGCTAACCCAGAAATAGTGCTTCAGGTTAAGAACTTTGCTTCAGGATGAGAACAGAAATCATGCTCTGGCGGCGCGGCTGCAGCAGGAGGCCCCATTAGCTAAAGTGGTGCTTCAGGTTAAGAACAGTTTCAGGTTAACAGACCTCCGGAACGAATTAAGTACTTATCCCGAGGTACCACTGTATAAGAAAGTTGTGGCCAATTTTAATCCCATAGCATGTTGTCTTGAGTCATTATTCCACATGGGGGGGCGCCCAGGGTTTGGGGGACTCCGCCTGTCCACGCAAAGATTTGGCCTGATTTTATCCCGGCACCATCGTACAGTCTGGTTATTTTACTGTTCTCATGGGTCACATAATGCACCTGCCTGGGCAAATGGAAATCTCCTTGAGGCAATTCTACTTGGCTGCTTCAGTTCAGCTACATGGCCTTCATATTGCTCTACCCATAAGTGATCCCCGCCCCACCCCCACCCCCCGCCCCCCGCAAATAGAATGAGAGAGAGAATACAAACTTTATTACCTTCATGTTTTTCTCTAATTGCAGAAGATCTTGTTTTCATGCCACCCGTCTCTGAGTAACCAGTCCTAATGATGAAATAGCAGAGAGATTTCTAAACTAACAAGTGCAAGGAAAGGAAACATCTGCATACAATGCTAGTGTGAGGTTTCTTCCCCCTCCCCTTACTCTCCCCCCCCCCAAGCACTTTCCTTTCACTAGAATTCTTTTGGTAACTGCTGACATTAATAAAACGGAAGAAGCTAATCTGGAATAGTAAAGGAACCCATAAAGGAAATAGTGCTTGACCTTTGTAGATGGTCTTTGCTTCAATAATCTTTATAGGGAAAGATAATATAATTTAATCTAGCATGGGTCATATATATTTTTCATGGCATTCTATTAATAATGGTTTAAAAATTCATTCAGTGAAAAGTTTCCATTGCATATGCAAAATGACGTTTGCCGGTTTTTGCCAGAGGCTTGACTTTCCCTATAGGGTTGGGACAAAAAAAAAAGTTGTCACCATCATGTTATGCTTGTGAGTTTCTAAAATATTTGAATGCTGGACAGCATGATCAAATTCTGCTACGCAATTCTGATGACCCTAATCACTGCTACTGATAAAAGATTCACAGAAGCAAACAAATGAAATTCCCTAGGAGGGACTCGCTGCTTTGCAACCCCCACTCAGTTCAACAGGACTTGTAGGAGAAGTTTGTACACACTCAGTTGATGCAAACGGAGGTTGTGCAGTGACTGTATCTGTGCCCATTATTCCCTTGGCACCGGCTCTCCCAAGGTGCTCATGTGACTGTTGTTGTTGTTGTTGTTGTTGTCAGGGATGCAGGTGGAGCTGTGGTCTAAACCACCGAGCCTCTTGGGCTTGCTGATCAGAAGGTTGGCAGTTCAAATCCCTGCGACAGGGTGAGCTTCCGTTGCTCCGTCCCAGCTCCTGCCAACCTCACAGTTCGAAAGCACACCAGTGCAAGTAGATAAATAGGTAGAGCTGTAGTGGGAAGGTAAATGCCATTTCCATGCGCTCTGGTTTCCATCACGGTCTGTTCTGTCAGAAGCAGTTTAGTCCTGCTGGCCACATGACCCAGAAAGCTGTCTGTGGACAAACGTCGGCTCCCTCGGCCTGAAGCGAGATGAGCCCTGTACACCATAGTCACTTTTGACTGGACTTAACCACCCAGGGGTCATTTACATCATCATCATCATTATTCTTATTATATACCACCCTCCATCAATAGATCTCAGGGCAGTTCTCAGCATAAAGATACAAGATAAAAACACAAAATAAGAACAAGTGTAGCTTAAAAATTTGTTTTATACTTCTTCCTCTTCTTCTTCTTCTAACCCATCAATCTGGCTGGGTTTCCCCAACAACTCTGGGCAACTTTTAGCACATATAAACACATGCTTTTAAGTAAATGTACCGTAAGTAAATGTGTACTGGTGTGCTTTTAAATTCTCACCTAAGGCTTGACCATTTGGTTTCCATCCAAGGCACGTTTCTGGAATCCTTGTTTTGCCTGTGGAAAAAGAGTAAATAATTCATCAAAGTCCTTGATTCTTAGTGCTAGAAGTATAAGGACTGAACGGGAACATCTTTGACTTGCCCAGTTGCAAAGAAACATTGGTCTAATATTAGAAACGTGATTTACAGAACCAAGTCACGTGGATCCTATGGCATTCTTCTTGCCTTACACATACACTATAGACGTTATCAATAATTGCTATCTTATAGCAGTGAGCTGCATTCCTTTGTGGGTAATAAGCCAAAGCCAAATGTGGCCATGACCACTCTACTTCCTGATTTCACACACAAACCCATCCCCCACTACAATGCGAATTGTGAAAAAACTGCTCATTCACTCTAACGGGAGATATTATTCACAAATAACCCAGAGATGCATTTTAAATGAAAGGACACATTCTACTCATGTAAAAACACGCTGATTCCCGAACGGTCCGTGGGCCAGATTTAGAAGGCGATTGAACTGGACCCGGGAATAGATTGGGTGAAGCAGAACAATTGAGTAGCTTGTGATCCTCAACAATCTCATTCCTGTCTCTTTTAAATTGAAATGTTTTAACTCTTAATGCCAAGAAAGGTATTTGTATTTATAATTGACTAGATGACCCCAGGGGTCTTTTCCAACTGTATGATTCGATGCAACGAAGTGTATCATTGCAGAAGTCCAAAGGGTTGTCATCTTTTCATGGAATCAATCTCTAAACCCAGAAATAGGATCAAATTGCCATCTTACCCCTTTGGAAGGTTTGCACGTGGTACTTTGTTAATGACGTGCAACTGTTCAAGTAAATTTGAAAGGAGCCAATGCACAGCCAGAATTGAGCCAAGTTTCCCCCCCGGATTCACCGTACGATAAAGGTCATGCATCAAAAAATGGGTCTTGGGAACAGTGGAGGGGAACAGCTGAAAGGGAAAAAAGTGAATGTGGATCAGATTAGTAAAGACATGCAGTTGATTTATAGTTGTAGAAATATTTATAGACTGCTTAATCATAAAACTCGACAACAACAACAACAACATTACGTATACCCCACCCATCTGGCCAGGCCTCCCCAGCCACTCTGGACGGCTTCCAACAGAATAGTAAAAACACAATAAAACCATCAAACACTAAAAACTTCCCTAAATAGGGCTGCCTTCAGATGTCTTCTAAAAGCCAGATAGTTGTTTATGTGGTGTACATAGTTTAATTACCAATAAACCAGTTAAAGCCACAAAGCTGTTTAAAAATATACGTAAAATAATTATCAACAGAACGCTAAATCGGTAAATCTTTTAAAGCAAATATAGCTAACTAAATTATACAACTGTGTAGGTTGAAATAAAAAATCAGCTGGCATAAAAAATGATAGTGAGAGCGCCTGTTTAATGTCAATGGGCAGGGAGGTCAAAATGATAGGTGCTGTCAGACTAAAAGATTTAATCCAACATTATGCGGCCCTTGTGAAATTACAAGTACACACTGATAAGTCTTTGTAACTCTTACTCGTTTAAAAAAATAAGATATATTTCCCCCTATTTTCTTTCTTCCTGCTCTGGTGAATAAAAATCGTATCAAAGGTATGTGGGGAAATATTTGCATTGACAAAAAAGACTTGCTATAAAACAAACCCACAGATGTTGGCTTACCACTTCGTATTGTCCTAGATTCTGCAGCTCTTTTACAAAATTGATCAGTGGGTTTAGTTCTTCTAAAGTTAGACAATGGTCAGATTCCTTTGGGAGATGCTCTTGCTGTGAAAGGAAAGCAGAAGATCATAGGCAGTAAGGGAAGCCTTGGGTCCTAAGGCAAAGTACATGTGTTCTGAGGCAGACAGCTCTCTGCTACTGGCACCCTGACTCCTTGGCCAATAAAAAGCTTTATCACTTGAATCTGTTGGGTTTTTATAAACTTGTCCTTTGCTGGCAAACAGCTGGAAAATGGACACATGCATAATGACCACAACATCCAGAAGAAATCCACCTTGCATTGCCTCGCTGGACAGTTCCATAATGATACTTTTAAGGACCAACACATATTTCAAACACAGGACTATCCCCCCAAAGAATGCTGTGAGTTACCCCCCTCACAGAGCAACAATTCCTAGCATTCTTAACAAACTATAGCTCCCATATTTCTTTGCTGTGTTGTAAATGTGTAAGGTAAGAAGGTCAAGTAAGTCTGGACAGTTAAGTACAATCAAAAGTGATTACGGGGTTGCGGCGCTGAAATATACTCATAGTTGAGTAGTTCTTTATTTCGTGCTCTTTATTTCAGCTCATAGGAACAGTGATTGATTTCCCCCCCAAACCTCAGGCTTTATATACATTATTTACAAAATGAGTACCGTCTGATTGGTTGCTTGTGTTTCCCTCCTGGCGCCTGATTGGGCTGCTGCTGTAGGTCAATCAGTTGTTGCATACTAGTATCCTACTGGCCTAATAGGCCGATTAACTTCCTCCTGGGTTCTGATTGGGCTGCTCCTGCAGGCCAATCAGGTTGTTGCATTTTAGGATCCTACCTGCCTATTGTTCTAGGCTTAGTACACAACAGGTGCTCATCTCGCTTTCTGGTTGACGGAGCTGGCATTTGTCCACAGACAGCTTTCCAAGTCATGTGGCCAGCATGACTAAACCGCTTCTGGTGCAACAGAACACCGTGACGGAAGCCAGAGTGCACGGAAATGCCGTTTACCTTCCTGCTGCAGCAGTACCTATTTATCTACTTGCACTGGCATGCTTTTGAACTGCTAGGTTGGCAGGAGCTGGGACAGAGCAACAGGAGCTCACTTCATCATGGGGATTCGAACCATTGACCTTCTGATCGGGAAGCCCAAGAGGGTCATTGGTTTACACTACAGCGCCACCTGCATCCCCATTGTAAGTGAGAGCCAGTGTGGTGTAGTGGTTAAGAGCGACAGACTCGTAATCTGGGAACCGGGTTCGCGTCTTCGCTCCTCCACATGCAGCTGCTGGGTGACCTTGGGCCAGTCACACTTCTGTGAAGTCTCTCAGCCCCACTCATCTCACAGAGTGTTTGTTGTGGGGGAGGAAGAGAAAGGAGAATGTTAGCCGCTTTGAGACTCCTGAAGGGGAGTAAAAGGCGGAATATCAAATCCAAACTATTCTAAGTAAATGTGTACTGGTGTGCTTTAAGTGTATGGTTTGGATCTGCCGGCTGAAATCAAGTAAGTGAGTTTAGGATTGGGATATTGGAGGTGCAGCTGCAAATACATCCTAGAATCATAGTTGGAAGGGACCACGGTGGTCATCTAGTCCAACCCCCTGCAATACAGGAATCTTTTTGCTCAACATGGAGCTTGAATCCAGATTAAGAGTCTCATGCTCTGCTGACTGAGCCATCCGAGATATATAGGATAGGCTGAAATAGTCCATAGTTTGGAGGACTGTCAGCCTATACTTTCCTAACTTCTCCTGCCTGTTGAAGAAGGCCAAATGATTTTTTTTCATAGAATAAAAGAATGCAAGCCATGTTCAGGATAAACAGAATACTAGAAACAGGGTGAGCATACTATCTGAACTTATGAGATTCTACATCATGCCAGAAGCATGTTTCTGGAACCTCATATCTCTGCCTCATAGCACAAGACACGACCCACCTCTGAGTTAAAATAGAGTAACAGTAACATTAACCATGGTTAATACTGGTGCCAAGTTAAACCTGGTTGAGAGTAGCAGAGGATTTTTGAGAAAGAAGTGGCTGGGTTGGCAGGAGTATAGCCATACTCTTATGCTGAACAAACACAGAAAAGCACAGCTGTTTTACAGGGTGATCAGATTGTTTGGTGTTTTTTAAAAAAGCGACTAATTAAGTGTAATAAATATTAGATAAACAGATCTACCAATACCTTAATCCCTGTTGATCGGTAAACGTTCTGCAAAGCCTCAAAGAAAGTAGAGGAAGATGACTGATTTGATAAGAGAATTCTGAAAGTATCTCCAAGAACAGTTTCTTTAACAGTTTGGTCCTGAAAATCCGACTCTCCGTCAGCTTGAAAATCAAAGTGTTCATGTACCTAGGAAGGTTATTAACTTAAGGTTATTAACTCATTCAGAGATGAATATTTATCAAATGCACTGCTCTCATTACCTACAGTTTGACCATAAATGTAGAATCCACCGGGGGTTGTCTATCAGAACAGAATATGGGCAGTGATCATATTGGGCTAGGAGCCCAAAGCAGGTCTGGGAATTGTGTGTCGAGGTCCCCAAGCCACCCCAAATAAAACACAATTCACACAGAAGTTTTGTTTAAGGTTTTTGGCATAATTTTGGCCACAACTTTATTAAAATACAAAAAATGTGAGTGGTCGCTTAGGCATTGGTTGCGACTATCTGACCCTGCATGGGGACAGACTGACATTCGCACGCCTGCAGAAGTCAGAAAGGGAAAACATTTTGGGGAGAAAGATGGAGCTGGGTACCATGCCCTCACCTCTCCCCAAATGCTCCCAGGGGCCCTTGCGTGGCCCTATCCGCTTGACAGGGGTTCGGACAAGAGCATGGCGAGCCCCTGGATTCCTTTAACGGAATTCCCTTGCAGCAGCAGCATTGGAGGGGCAGGCACAGCCAATCCATACCCCTCCACCAACCAATTCATAAAACCAATGCCTAACCGCAACCTTACAAGTTGTGACGATTTGCTACGCAGTAGGCAAAAACCAAATGGCACCAGTCAATCAGCCAAATGGACAAAATTCCTACCGGGCCCCTGCCCCAAAAGCGGACAACCCCATGACAGGTATAGCAAGGTCAAGCAAACAACCCTAAATATAGGGAGGGAGGGCGGGTGATCCAATGCGCGCAGCGAAAAGAGGAAGCTCAACTCTGCAGGCAGGGAATATATAGCTTATGGCTGTCAATCACAAAATGGCAACATCACATTCTCCCCAACGACAAGAGGAGTCTTATCACAATGGTGGCCACTATCTCTTACCCGCCCAGCAACAGTGGGATGTCTTGTTAGACCCCACCGCAACACGTGCTCTCCATGAAGGAGAACACGCTATGCCTTATATAGAGTCACACTGAGTCCATCTATGACACATCAACTGTCCCTCTGGAGGGGCTGACAACATGCATAGACCTTCAGCTCCAGGCTAAATTGACTTGTGGGGATGGAGATAGCCCCGTAAGGGTGATGCAGGTGTTTCATATTACTGTTTCTGGGTTTACTTTTATGTTCACCATTCCAGTTGATGCTTTAAAGCACAGTGGTTTCTGCAGTATAAGGAAACTTCACTGGGAATTCCTATAGGATTTCCTCTCGCTTAGCCACAGTCAGTTGCTCATATGGGGAAATGCTACTGATGCTTGCTTACCTCAAGAATAACCGGATCCATAGAGCGGCTGAGCCCAACGTCGAAGGTTAGCATCTGAAAGCAGGAACTGCACCTGAAGTAAGATGACAGAAATGAAGATCTGGTTCTGTCTTCAAAGGAGGCGATGACCTAAGATACAGATTTCAAAATGCACCCCGTCTCTCTCAGAAAGCCCCCTTTCCCCATTTGAATGACTGGCCTGTGAGAAATACTGTTGCGAGGGGTCTTTTTTGTTTTTGTTTTTTGTAGAGGGGGTGGAGATAGATTGTATGCATGAAACCAGGATTCAAATCCTGGACTAGCCCATAGCTGTCAAGCGTGCCTTATTTGGAGGGACAGTCCCTTATCCCAGCGCCATGTCCCGCTGCTGTCCCTTATTGATGATGTCCCTTCAATTTCCCGGGTTTCAAAGAAAGCAGCTCCTCTCCCTCCCTCCCTCCCTGCCGGCCAGGGAGGAGGGAGGCTCCAACTGTGTTGCTTGGCTGCATTGCTCACCCAATAAGGAGTCTAAGAACAACTGGGGGGTGGAGTTTGCATGCCTTGTGCCGATCAAATCGGCCGCATTGCCTGGGGACTTGCCTTTGCTCAGCGCTTCCCAGCGGAGAGGTGACGGTGGTTTTCCTTGCTGCATCCCCTTTGCTGGGTTGTTGCGCTGTGGAAACCACCGCTTGAGGCTTTGTTTGGCTGCTGGTTGGGCTTTCTGCCTTTGGCTTGGAGGGGCTCAGAAGTTGAATATAGCTGTGCTTGGAAAATCCCTTATTTTGGCTGCTGATCCCTTATTTTCAAGGCTGCTGGTCCCTTATTTTCAAATCTGTAAGTTGACAGCTATGGAATAGCCAGGCTAGCTTCCTGGAGAGATAATGGCCCTCTAACTATGGGCCATTAAGGAAACAAAGGAAGTGACTCTGTGCCAGACAGAAAATGGGTGGGGGCCCCTCCTTCAACTCGCTGGTAGTTAGGAAGACAAAGGCCAGAATTGAGAATTGAATTATGTGAACTAGAAACTAGAAGCTGGCAGCAAGGCAGCAGGCTGAGGAGGCAAAGAATGAGAGCCATGTCTGATTTCTGCCAGAATCAAAGGCAGGGGCAATGGGAGAAGCAAGACATTGAGGCTGTGAGCCCCTCCACTGTAGGCTCAGGTTGTATAAATGTGTAAATAAACCATATATTATAAAGACACCACAATCTCCGCTGATCCTCATTCAGAGGAAACCGAGCCCAGAAACCCTGGAATCTTGCACCGCTCAGAGATTGGGGTTGCCTGCAACAATACTTTAACCAGGAAGGAACAAAACACCTCGGAAAGTGTTCAGTGGCTTCAGACAGCAGATTCCAAGAAGATGTCTTTTAAAAAAGGAAGTCTTTCTCCTTACCAACAGATACCTCTTTCTTTATCTATCCCTGTTTTAGACTCTGAGCGTTCAAACAAACCCATCAAGGCAAAGCTACATGGCTCCATTATGTCCCAGACTTTGGAAGCCAGGTTCAAGGCACCTTCATATTCCAAAGAGCATCCCTAAGAAAATTCAGCTTATTTCAATTTGTGTGCTTCAATCTCCTTACTGGCTGGAGGCCTTTGGTCCGGAAGAAGGGGCTTCACTAAAAACCTCAGTTATCAATAAGAGTTTGGTTATTGCTTCTTTCATGTCCTCCAGCGCCTGCTGTGGGGAACTGCCTTTCAAGACGGTTTCGAAAAAGGCTTGCAGCTGCAAATGAAAAGGAAAAAAATGCAGGAGTTTTCAAAACCCTGAATTATGTTGCATTTCTTCATCCTCATGAAATTCGTGAAGCCCAGCAAGAGATGGGATCCAAGATTATATCTGTAATATGCAGTCTGGCTGAAATAAGGACCCTAGCATACTATCAGCATCTACTGGATGCTGAAGGAACTGGCTGTACCACTATCCGGTCAAAGTCTAAAAGGGTGAAAATGAGAGACAGAGAAAAACATGGGTGGGAACTTTAAAAAAAGAAAGAGATTGTCCTATTGTATTCTGCACATCTCTAGCTGATTTCAAAATCTGAGCACTCTCACCCGTGTATTTATAAAGCCAACTTTCATTTCAGTGCATGGTGGGTAAGATGCAAGGAGCTTCTTACACAAGTGGGGAGATAAAACAAACCAACAAACCAAGCGTTTTTCAAGCTCTTTGGTAATAAAACTGAAATGAAGATGAAAGCACAGGCTTACCTTGACTGAAAAGTGCTTCTTCTTGGGCGGATACCAGACGACAGCAGTCGAATGAATGAATGCCCGCAGAGGTGTTAAAGATGTCACCAGAACATACACTTTGATGATGACTGAAATGTTTTGAATTTTAAAGGTGTCTTTAGCGGGTGATGGATGCCTGTAAAATGACAGCACAATGTTAGGCAAGGGCTGCTTCCTTTCTATCAAAAGTTCTTCCCTTCCTGTTTAACTGGCACAAAAAAAATGCTTCCCATTATGTTCCTCAGTGCTGGTCCAAACATTTTCCTGCTGAAATGGGGCCAAAATGGTACCCACCTTCTAAGGACCCATAGTTTCGAAAATATCTCACTGCACAATTCAGACACCAACCTTTGCCCTCCATTTCACATAGCAGCAATATACCCAAAAGCCTGCAGAACCAGCATGCTCCAATTTGGACACACCGGCCACATTTTGACACTATGCTAAACACCAGTTTAGCCATATGGTCAATATTTGCTTGCTTAATGCAAGCCATAGTTAACATTAGCCACAGTTTTGTCCATTCAGGTGACATGACAAGTTGTGATTGAATAAAAGCAGAAACAAAAGCCTCAGATGTTCTTGCAGCCACAATGATGGGGAAGAGAAAATTGGTTGCATGTGAGCAGGGTCGCCAACTATAGGGGGCTCTGGGTGCCCGAGCACCCACAAATTTTTTGTTGTGGGTGCTCAGCACCTACACTGTGGGGGCCCCGACGCAACTTCTGGTGCCTCACAAAGCACCAGAAGTCACCTCCGAGGCCTCACTACAGAGATACTTTCCAAGGTCTCAGAACCTGACTTTCAGTGGGACTGGAAGTCAGGTTCTGAGGCCGGTGTGTGTGTGTGTGTGTGTGTGTGTAACGTCATGACGTCACATGCCCTGGGCACCCATAACCTGCTGCATATGAGCATGGAACAAGGATAGGCTCATTCACATAATACTTCACTATAGTTCAGTATAACACAGGTCCTGAAAGACCTACATTGGCTCCCAGTATGTTTCCCAGCACAATTCAAAGTGTTGGTGCTGACCTCTAAAGCCCTAAACAGCCTCGGCCCAGTATACCTGAAGGAGCGTCTCCACCCCCATCATTCAGCTCCGAGGGCCTTCTGGTGGTTCTCTCCCTGCGAGAAGTGAGGTTACAGGGAACCAGGCAGAGGGCCTTCTTGGTAGTGGCACCTGCCCTGTGGAACGCCCTCCCTTCAGATGTCAAGGAGATAAACAACTATCTGACATCTGAAGGCAGCCTTGTTTAGGGAACGGTTCCTTGCAAATACCCCTTCCAGTTCCAAAACTGGCATCATAAAGGAATCCAGATATATCATGGGAAAATTGTAACATCTAGTTCAACCCATGCGGACGCAGTTATTAAGAACAGAAAACCAGTCTCTTACTGCTGAGCGTTCTCGATCGGCCGATGCAACATTTGTGTAAAACTTGTCCTTCTGTTATCATCTTGGGACTTCATGGTATGAAGAGGTATAATGTTTGATTCGGGGCAGGCAGAAAGGGCAACTGGAAGATGCACATCTGAAACAACATCAAGTTGGAGAAGGAACGAAAACGAGAAGATCGTTAAAGTAGCTAACGCCTCTCTTTTCGGGAATTGCAATGTTTTGTTATTACTTTCCGCTTTAACGTTTCTCCGTGTACACAGAACACTTTATTATTCCACCTTCTTACATTTTATTTAGTATGCTCATGCCATGTTCTTCTTACAGGAGACGCAGAGTGGCTTATATAAGATTTCCAGTGGGGGAAGATTTTCAGACACTTTGTCAGGTCCTTACAGGCTTAGCTTAATTCAAAGTGGGAAGGTGTTGGTCTTCCAAGACCATCTGTGGTGGCTCATGCACAGTGAAACTGATGGGGAAGACGACAAGGAGGCCAACATGGAGTGGAGCCAGAGTCAACGACATGCAGAGCCCACTAATTCTAGCTATGTCCCCATCTCCCTCCATCCTGAGTTCTGCAAGGGCAACACCGACACTAAGGGCAAAGCTGATAAGCAGTGCCACTCCTTGGACTGGATATAAGAAAGGTGGCAGGCAGGTGGGGGCTGGATGAAGGCAGAGGTGGCTGTGGCAGTAACTGCTGGGATAGCTTAGTCAGTAGAGCACTAGACTCTTAATCTTAGGGTTGCGGGTTCAAGCCCCACCTTGGGCAAAAGATTTCTGCATTGCAGGGGGTTAGACTAGAAGACCTTTGTGGTCCCTTCCAACTCTACAATTCTATGATTCTACAAACACCCTTATAATTAACAGTCAATTGCAATGGGGACTCTGAGATCTAATTTGCACATTTTATTTGAGAATTACTTTTTATTCTGTGTAATAAGAAATTTCAGTGGATATGATCAGCGGCGTAGCATGGGTTGTCAGCACCCGGGGCAAGGCAAGTAATTTGTGCCCCCTAACCCGGGGCAAGGCAAGTAATTTGTGCCCCCTAACCCCTAACCTGCCGCCGCTGCCAGCTTCTTCTTGCTGCTGCCTGGTCTGGTGTGGTGTGGTTCTCTCCCGCGCTCAGCGCTGCGCTGGGCGGCCGCTGCACTGTCCCTCTCCCAGATAGTCCCTTGCTCTCTCTCCGCACCGCACGCCTGGCACCGACCCCCTCCACAGTGGGCGGCGACCCGGCGGCTTGGATCGGATTCGCACAGCCAGCACTGCAGTGAGAGAGAGTGAGTGAGCCAGGTAGGGGCAGAGAGCTGCAAGTGCGAGCGCGCCCCCCCCCCAGATGTTGCGCCCGGTGCGGCCGGCCCCCCCTGCACCTCTCACGCTACACCACTGGATATGATATATAATGCATTGGGGGGGATGTTTAAAATAACTTTTTCTAAAAACCAAACCCCAAAGCCTTTCTTTTAGGTGCTGAAATTCCAATGGAGCAGAAAAGACTATGTTTATGTATGATCATGGCTGTAAAGATGTTATGGGCCCAGGGATAGAAAGAAGATCAAGTCCCAATCAGAGAAGAACGGCAGATCAAGCTGATGGATTATGCCGAAATGGCAAAAATGACCAGAAGAATAAGAAATCAGGAAGACCAAAATTTTAATAAGTAATGAGGAAAATTTATAATTTATCCTGAAAAACACTGTAAACAGCTGAAATTGTTAGTAGGATTGGAATAACACATCTAGTTTAATGGTGAATTTTGGACATAATGGAGATGTAAAAGGTTTGGATTGTCATAAAAGATGTAGGCGGGAATGATTAAAAGTAGGACCCACAACGGGGAGGAGGGAAGACCAGGAGATTCTTTGGAATCTTGTTTTTATGTTGTATGTTGGATATGTGATTGTAAAACTTTAATCTGAAAAACCAAATAACTAAATTCTTTTAAAAAAACAGAGCGCAGGCTGAGAAAAAGACCTAACAAAGAAAAGAAAAAGTAAGAAATTTCAGTGGATCTGATCATGGTTTTACTGCAAATGTAGCGACTGCTGTTTTCCCCACCCCCTACTTCAGATGATGCCATGGCCTTTGGCTAGCACAACAAAAGTTTAGCTGACTTATAATTAAATATGCATTGGACTGGGTTATAGGGAAAGTTTTGCATACCCAAATTCCTTGAAATGGTTAAACCCACAATTATGTTCTTGAGGCTGTGATCCGATATGACACTTTCCTGAGAGTAAGCTCCACCGATCACCTTGGGACTTCTAAAGTAAACATGCACAAGATAGGGCTGAAAGAGTCATATATTTCCATGATGGGGCTTATGATATGCTTTACACATTGCACAAAATGGTGGGATAGGAAGTGAACATATCCGGTGTTTTATATAAGTAATCGAATCGATGGAATGCTGCCAATCACTTGAATTAAATGCTTCCGGCATAGCACCAATAAATTGCTTCACAGGAGTTATCTACGGTGATGAAACTGCAAACGTATTGTAATGAGATCTGCCAGTAGAGGGCGTGTTCTCCCTTTCCCCTTCCCCACGCTTTTGTGACAAAGCCTTTTTTGTTCATATGTGGTGTGGCTTTTTATTAACTGCAGCAAAGTCCATTTTTAGACATTTCTTAATGCTTAAGAGAGAAGTCAAGCTGTTCTTATTATTCCCAGATCTCATTACTTAGCATGAGACCACACAGTGCTAAGCTTATTAAGTGATTAATATAACTTCTACTTAAACAGATGCACTTTATTTCAATATGCCAATCTGAGAACATAATTGAGGCTGCAGGATGTCTAATTATTGCACAGGAATAAGGAATTGGTGACAAAATATTATTCAAAAGAATACACATTCCAAATTCAAAAGAATACACATTACCTTGGCAGCTGCATACAAGGCCACAATGATCTGATCACAGTTATGATTATTACTGCCATGCTATACCATGAACAACAAGACTTATTTCAGAACAGGAGCAATGACATAATCACTCAAGAGCACCTGGGTAAGTGAAGGTCTGTCTTTGCTTTGGGAAGTGAATTAGGGGAATACCTAGGTTTCCAAGTTTGCTTGCACCAGTTAGCATAGAGAAAGCCAGAGCACTAAGAAAGTACTCAGTCAGAGGCTGGATACATCTTTCCTTTCTTTTGATGTGGCTCCTAGGTAAAGGTAAAGGTAAAGGTAAAGGGTCCCCTGACCATTAGGTCCAGTCGTGACCAACTCTGGGGTTGCGTGCTCATCTCGCTTTATTGGCCAAGGGAGCCGGCATACAGCTTCCGGGTCATGTGGCCAGCATGACTAAGGCGCTTCTGGAGAACCAGAGCAGTGTAATGAAATGCCGTTTACCTTCCCGCCGGAGTGGTACCTATTTATGTACTTGCACTTTGACGTGCTTTCAAACTGCTAGGTTGGCAGGAGCAGGGACTGAACAATGGGAGCTCACCCCGTCGCGGGGATTCGAACCGCCGACCTTCTGATCGGCAAGTCCTAGGCTCTGTGGTTTAACCCACAGCACCACCCGTGTCTCGATGTGGCTCCTACTTCATTCTAAATGGCAGCACTTCTTAGCAAGATTGCTTGCATTTCGAATTTAAAGCTAAAGTTCGAACTTCAGCTAACGGAAGATCTTTTGTTACAGCTTAATGAGCTATTCAGGTTAAACTGGTGCAGTCAGAAGTAGGCAGTAAGAGGTTACTCCAAGGAAATGATACATAGGCTTGTGAGTTGAGGCCCTGCTTTGTGATGAAATAAGACATATGGACACAAGTATTTTAGGTCAATGGGCTAAAAAAGGCCACAACTTTATTGGTTACAGAATGTGAGTGGTATTGGCTTAGGCATGGAACCGAACAGACTATACTTGACTCCTGTTTGCTCAGCAGGGAGTCACACAAGGGTTAACAAACTGTAGGGGGAGCTTGGTGGTGCAAATCAACTGGAAGCTTTCCCCTAGAGTCACCGGAGGGTCGTACCATGGCCCTAGCCACCACCTCGGCTTCGGACAGGAACTACGACCGCCGGATTCCTTTAATGGAATACCCTTCAAGGGGAGGGGTAAGTGATGGCTACAATCTCCCCTCCAACACACAACACGTTTTCCAATGCCTAACTGCCAAACCTTACAAAGTTGTGACGATTTGCTAAGAGGTAGGTGAAAAACCAAGTGGCTGGAACCAGTCTGCCAAGTGGAAAAAATTGCTACCAGGTTCCTTCAACAGGCGACCAACTGAGGTTCATAGCAAGATCAGATGCTGAAGCAAAACCTAGAGGGACGGCAGGCGGGTGATCCGAGGAAGCAAGAACAAAACAAGGAAGAGCTGTTGCTGTGAGAGCCAGTGCGGTGTAGTGGTTAAGAGTGGTAGACTCATAATCTGGGGAACCGGGTTCGTGTCTCCGCTCCTCCACATGCAGCTGCTGGGTGACCTTGGGCCAGTCACACTTTTTGAAGTCTCTCAGCCCCACTCACCTCACAGAGTGTTTGTTGTGGGGGAGGAAGGGAAAGGAGAATGTTAGCAGCTTTGAGACTCCTTAGGGTAGTGATAAAGCAAGCGTGGGAAGCAATTCCTGCTCACAACCCCTCCCCTCTGGAAAGAGGAGAGGCTTTATGCAACAAACTACTGCACTTTGGTACATGTGTGATAATGGACCAATACTTGCAATTTTGGATTCTTCTTTGGTCATGGCTATGAATGTCATCATGGTGGCCAATGTCTCATCCTTCTCCCATAGGAAAGGATTTTGTTTTTGTTTTGTCGAGAACTGAATTTAAGATTGGGGTGGGCGGGAAATGAGAAACTTGCAGGATGAAAATTGACAGTTTCCTTCCTCTGTACAGTGGTACCTCGGGTTAAGTACTTAATTTGTTCCGGAGGTCTGTTCTTAACCCAAAACTGTTCTTAACCTGAAGCACCACTTTAGCTAATGGGGCCTCCCGCTGCCTCTGCGCTGCGGCTGCTCGATTTCAGTTCTCATCCTGAAGCAAAGTTCTTAACCCGAGGTACTATTCCTGGGTTAGCGAAGTCTGTAACCTGAAGCATCTGTAACCTGAGGTACCACTGTAACCCCCAAGTAAAATTGTACACTATTGCACTGTAAGATGCACCTAGCAGAAAGGGGTCCTCGTTTACTTGTGGTTAAGTAACCCACGTAGTGCATATGGTTTGATGACTAAATCAGAGCTGGAGTCGTTTAAAAGCTACATTCCTTGTGCAGCAAAGTTATTAATGACTGAACAGCTTCCTTCAAATATAATAAAGCAAGTGCAATCAAATGACTGCAAGAGAGAGAGAGAGAAGTTCAGAAGAGCAGGCAATTGTGACGCAAATTGCTTCAGAAGATAAACAGGAATCAGCAGCAAAGGCAATATTTGAATGGGTGGCCCTGTCGCAAAGAGCATATACATCAGGGTACGCATGAAAGGGACCAAAAAGGATGAGCAGCTACTAATACACAATTAATAGAACCCAAGAAGATGATACAGATTCATGAATTCACCCCTCCAAAGAATGCGGCCCAAGTATTGTGGTTAGATTTGAACCACACTCTGAATAACATCCCCATCCCCGAGTAACGGGACAAATGTTCTTCTGCATTTGTTTTATAGATCAAATCTTCTGTAAAGAATTCAAGAGCTATATCTACAGCTGCCAAATGAGCGCAATATTTCATGCGTCTGATGAAGTGTGCTCTGGCCCGCAGAAGATTATTCCACAATAAATGTGTCACAGTGCAATCCTGTCAGTGTAGTTTGGGGGGGGGGAGAGAGAAACCCAATGATTATTTTCTCTGCAAAAAGTACGAAGATCTATGTCCTGCCTAATGACTCGTCCCACGAAGGAGAATGTGTCAAAGTAAGAAGCCATTATTCCACCGTAGGTTTATTCTAGGGTCTGGCTGTGAGAGGATAGTATTGGAAGTTCTTTTTGTATAGCTAGCAGCTGCTTCTGTGAAGGAACACAGGTTTTTCCTCATTGGCCTGAACGAGAACACAGAGACACTACATTAGGATAGGAAGAGAATCAGAATGCCCGTGTAAAGGAAGATCTGTGGGTTTGTGAAAATCAAGAAGGCAGAAATGAGTGCCCCTCTATTAATTTGAATTTCCTGAACATATCAGCCACAGTGCTTCCCTTTAGGAAGTCGACAAACTTTCTCTGATAACAGTTTGCTTGCTGCCATGCTTGACAACAAGACTGACAGATACAAACAAATCAAATCACGTTTTGCCTCATTTTACATCAGAATGGTACCCGGGTTACCAACGCTTCATGTTATATAGACTCTGCTAACCCAGAAATAGTACCTCGGGTTAAGAACTTTGCTTCAGGATGAGAACACAAATCACGCGGCAACAGTGGGAGGCCCCATTAGCTAAAGTGGTTCCTCAGGTTAAGAACAGTTTCAGGTTAAGAACAGACCTCCAGAAAGAATTAAGTTCTTAACCCAAGGTACCACTGTACGCATTTCTGAAGGTCTGGGCCACTCCCACTCCCAACGTGATCAGCTGTCTAGACTTCAGAGCTGCGAATCATGACTCAGAGTTTAAGGGCCAATGGCAGAGGCCCAAATTCTGAAATGTCCTGTGATTGGATAAAAGGTAAAGGTAAAGGGACCCCTGACCATTAGGTCCAGTCATGACCGACTCTGCGGTTGTGGCGCTCATCTTGCTTTATTGGCCGAGGGAGCCGGCGTACAGCTTCCAGGTCATGTGGCCAGCCTTGACTAAGCCGCTTCTGGCGAACCAGAGCAGCACACAGAAACGCCATTTAACCTTCCTGCCGGAGCGGTACCTATTTATCTACTTGCACTTTGATGTCCTTTCGAACTGCTAGGTTGGCAGGAGCTGGGACCGAGCAACGGGAGCTCACCCCGTCACGGGGATTCGATCTGCCAACCTTCTGATCGGCAAGTCCTAGGCTCTGTGGTTTAACCCACAGCGCCACCCGCGTCCCTCCTGTGATTGGATATCATGTATCAAATCAGAACACAGGGGCTCAGAATCCTTAATCCAGACTCAAACTCAGGGAAACACAGACCACTGAATACATAACACTGAGCACCCATCAGGGGCTTCAAGAGCCAAGCTACACAGTCAGTACATGCCAAATCCACCATCCGAGCCCCATAGTCCAAGCTGTGAGTGTTGGTGGTGGGCATTTGGGGGGAAGCCAATTTATTGAAGCACCAGTGAAAGGAGAAGGCGTTTAATCCTTTTCTCCCTGATGTGATCAAAATCATATCTCTACAGTGTGCAGTTTGCCCCATTGGGGTGGGCAAAGAACGCATATACTTGTATCACATCATTCCTACCGTTTTAAAGCATGGGCAACTCTATATCCCCTTGCCATGCAAGCTACACCTGCTGAAATTTCTTTCTTCAACACCTATGAAGTGCATAAGCACCTGTGCAGTTATTCACATATGAGAGACAACTATCAATCCACTGTTTTATAGCAGAGAGCATTGCAGCATGAATTGGCCCCCAAAATCCCTGGCAAACATCAAGTATATAAGGAAAGTAATAACTGTGTCTTGATTCATCTTTTCCCTCTTCTGTTATTTAATCCACCATATCCAAAGCATCAATGAAAACATATCGATTACATTTCAGAGGACTGGAATATGGTTAAAGAAGGCTTTAACACTTGCATCAAGGGAAACAATTTAACTTATCTCTCTGTATCCTCCCATGCCTCCTCTTTATTAATAGAGAACATTGAACATTTTGTAAAGAGAAATTCTGATCAATTGATTATGTCTGCAAGCAGCTACATATTAGAAAGTATTATACCACCTCATCCAAATGTTTGGAAAAGGTGCAAGAAAATCTTCGTGCATTAAAAAAAAAAAATGGAACAGAGCCTAACTCAGAGAGAAAAATACTTTCATTTCTCTAACCACAATGACCTAGCCTTTTGAAAAATCTTGCACATACCAGTGAAATTATCTACTGAATAAGCTAACTGTTCTGAAGCACAGTTTTCTAATTATCCATGGTTTTCAAAGTGGTTAGGATGGAAAACTAGAAAGTGAAGGATGAAACCCTCAACCATTCAGCTACAATGATGGGATATAAGCTTTGGGAAATGCAGAATAGCATTGTCCAAATGATATTGCTTTTGGGGGTGTCAGATAACAGCACTCTAAAATGCAGATATGATAAAGCACTGCTGTCTTACAGAAGACAATGGCCTAGAGCTGAACTCCCCCTTTAAACCATAACTAGGACTCAACCTAAGTTCCCTTCAGCTCAGTGAAGGTACACACAACAAAATAGTACATAGGCCATTTTCAGCATGGTTCCCATGCTCTTTTCTTCATGGTATTACTTCCCATATGGAGAATTTGGCATATTTGAAGTGGTCTTGAAGTAACAAAAATCTCGTTTGATCTGTCTATCATTATAATGTGGATCTGTATGCAACTGAAACAGTGCCATTCATGCACAAGAGGAAGGTATGAGCAGTCATGGGGAACCCCCAAGGTTTGCAGAAATATATTTAAAACATAGGCAACCTGCCCAGTGGGTGGGGGTGGGGAAGAAATACCCCAAACAGCCAAATGAGGAGTGTGCAAGCTCAGTAGCTGTGGAATATTGACCAAATGTTAGGGAAATAAAACAAAAAACTGTGTGCAAGAGGGGAACTGGGCTAGACCAGGGGTTGTCAACCTGGTCCCTATCGGCCACTAGTGGGCGTTTCAGGATTCTAGGTGGGCGGTAGGGGGTTCTACGGCACAAGCTAAATCTTCCTTCCATTGAGCACTGGTGGGCGGTAAGGAAATTTACCATCAAGAAAGATGCATTAGTAGGTGGTAGGTATAATAAAGGGATGCGGGTGGCGCTGTGGTCTAAACCACTGAGCCTCTTGGGCTTGCCGATCAGAAGGTCAGCAGTTCGAATCTGCACGACAGGGTGAGCTCCCGTTGCTCGGTCCCAGCTCCTGCCAACCTAGCACTTCGAAAGCACACCAGTGCAAGTAGATAAATAGGTACCACTCCAGTGGGAAGGTAAACGGCGTTTCTGTGCGCTGCTCTGGTTTCGGTGTTCCGTTGTGCCAGAAGCGGCTTAGTCATGCTGGCCACATGACCCGGAAAAACTGTCTGCGGACAAATGCCGGCTCCCTCAGCTGAGCGCCGCAACTCCAGAGTTGTCTGCAACTGGACTTAACTCTCAGGGGTCATTTACCCTTTTTTTTAAGGTAAAAAAGGTTGACTACCCCTGGGCTAGACTATCCATGACAAGGACATGGGCTGGCTAGTTGGAACCCTGAGCATAAGCACTCCACACTGCAACACTTTGTTGCAGGTCCACTTATATGTTAAAGTCCAAATGCACAGCAGTGTTTGTGACTCCCCCTCCCTCCAGAATAAATGCAAAACAAACCCCAGATCCATCTGGGTCACGCAGAATTAATTGTGCGCCCCTTTGGATTCCAGCCTTTGTTTTGAATAGGGTATTAATTTAAAACCATAATGCTTCTCTGTTCCATGTTCCATCTGAAGATTATCTAACAACAGAGCAATCTTTGGTTTTGCCGCTACGAACCCCAGCAAAATAGCCAGAAGGACCAAGGGTACGCATACAAACACACACAGAGCTAGGTTGATGTATGCAGAAATCAAGAGTCTTTACATGAAACTGAGACCTTTTGCATTTTTGCAGGCAAATGCACACAAAAAAAATAATCAGGGCTGCTGAGCACCAACTTTGGCCCTGAGTATTTATTTATTAGTAAGGCAGAACAGCAGCAGTAGTTCTGGTGAATGTCAAGCAAGGGTATGTCCCAGTGTGGGATGGCCAGGCAAGGGGCCAGTTAAGCTGACTTTTCGTTTGCTTCACTGCTAATTTTGTGCTGCTCCATTGCCGGGGAAAGCAGTGCACCAACAACATTTCCAGCAGCAGGAGCATAGGGTACCGGGGAAAGGGGCACTTTCTATTCGCTCAGTTTGTCCAAGTAGGTTGCAGGGAGCTTTCCTCCTCTGGTAGCACCTCTGGGGAAATAGCAAGGAAAGGGCTTCAGGAAGAAGGGGAACGGACTCCTTTAAAACTAGGCCAGGTGCCAAGAATGTGGCAGTCACCCTTCTCCTCTAAACAGTTTCTCGAGGCTCTGTCACTATGATACAAAGAAAAACGGTACAAGAGGAAGCAAAATTTGCTTTCCCACCGTGGTCACCACGTGGGAATTCCAAGAACGTTAAGATTCTAGGATTTCAAATAGAGGCACTGGTGACAGGTAGTTAGTGAAGCTACAAAAAAAATTAAAAATCCCACAGAATCTAGACACATATAAAAAAATGCTTTCTTAAAAAATGTTTTGAAAAATACATTGAATTTGGCACAGCTCACCATCGACATCTAGCATCACATCTGTGTATTGCACATTGTGACACATTTAAAACATTTCATTGGCAGCTGTGTAGCCGAGTCCAGAATTAAGCAGTGCGGAGGCATATATAAACACGTAATGGAAGTTCCATCGGTATATTGACAGAAAGGAAGAAGTTCTTCGTGACAACATCATAGGGTGTTGTTGTTTAGTTGTTTAATCATGTCTGACTCTTCATGACCCCATGGACCAGAGCACGCCAGGCACGCCTGTCTTCCACTGCCTCCCACAGTTTGGTCAAGCTCATGTTGGCAGCTTTGAGAACACTGTCCAACCATTTCGTCCTCTGTCGTCCCCTTCTCCTTGTGCCCTCCATCTTTCCCAACACCAGGGTCTTTTCCAGGGAGTCTTCTCTTCTCATGAGGTGGCCAAAGTATTGGAGCCTCAGCTTCACGATCTGTCCTTCCAATGAGCACTCAGGGCTGATTTCCTTAAGAATAGGTAGGTTTGCTCTTCTTGCAGCCCATGGGAATCTCAAGAGTCTCCTCCAGCACCAGAATTCAAAAGCATCAATTCTTCGGCGATCAGCCTTCTTTATGCTCCAGCTCTGACTTCCATACATCACTACTGGGAAAACTATAGCTTTAACTATACGGACCTTTGTCGGCAAGGTGATGTCTCTGCTTTTTAAGATGCTGAGTGATATATAATACAATCTATATATTCTTATCCTGACTTTCAGTAGAGATTTCCCTGTAAAGAGCAAGCGTAGTATCATCTGACTAAGAAGCAAACTACACATGACAATCATATGCCAGGCAGCTATTGTTGTTGTTTAAATGCAAATTGCATTAGTTTAGGGATGGTGACCAATAGTTAATGGGATTTGAGTAGGTGGGCATTCCTGAGGAAAATCCATTTTCTGAAGGTAGTATTGGGGGGTTTGCGGCGGGGGGAATCCCCTAAATTTTTGCCAGCGGGGGATTTCCTCTCAAAGCAATGATGTGTAGTTTGGTTTCAAGTGATTTCTTATGACACTCTGGCAATTTTTAAAGCAGTAATTATTTGTGTCACTAATTGTGGGCATGTGGGCGTTTCTCTTAGGAGGAAAGGAAGATATTTCGGTTCAGGCCCACTGCTAAAAGAGACCTAAGAGACTGACAATGTGGTGGCAGTTGAAATGGAATATGCCTGATTGGCAAATTTAACTATGAAATTTAGAGACCAAGAAGAGGCAGGTTTGAAAGAGGATTGCAAACCAATTCCTACATTTCGGGGGGGGGGTTAGACTAGATAGAATCATAGAATCATAAAATCTAGAATCATAGAATCATAGAATCATAGATGACCCTTGGGTCCCTTCCCACTATACAATTCTGTGATTCTGTGAATATTTGAAGAATCGTTGTAAACATGTAAAAACATAGGTAGGATTTCAATGAAAAGTGGCAGTAAAATATGTATTTGGGAATAATGGGAAAGGATGGGGAATAGGATAATTTCAATATGCAGCAATACAAGAAATTATGGAGGGGCAGCAGGGGTGGGGAGTCAACTGGTAATTGAATATCAATGGGAAAGTATGTATGTTGTATTCAGTTTGTAAACTCTGGAAACTTATAAATAAAATTCAAAAGAGGAAGAAAGAAGAAGCAAAGCAACCAGAAATGTAGGTAGCTTCCAAGCCATGTCTGCTGAAATATTCTCAGAGTTGAGTGTGAATTTCATGCTCTTTATTCAGCTCATAGTAGCAATGAATGAAACTTTCCCCAAGACGTCTAGCTATATATACATTATTTACACAATGGGCCTTGCATCACTGACAATTCCGGGCTTCTCCTGTAGGCCAATCAGGTTGCGGATTCACCTCCCCAGAAGCCTGATTGGCTGCTCCTGCAGGCCAATCAGGTCACTGATTCACTTCCACCTGGAGCTGGATTGGGTGGCTCCTGCAGACCAATCAGACTGCTGCATTCTGGGTCCTATTGTTCTAGGATTCAGCTCAGTACATAACATCTGCCATGTTGATATCTGCAGTTTTTGTTGTTGTTTAGTTGTGTCCGACTCTTCGTGACCCCATGGACCAGAGCACACCAGGCACTCCTGTCTTCCACTGCCTCCCACAGTTTGGTCAAACTCATGCTGGTAGCTTTGGGAACACTATCCAACCATCTCGTCCTCTGTCGTCCCCTTCTCCTTGTGCCCTCCATCTTTCCCAACATCAGGGTCTTTTCCAGGGAGTCTTCTCTTCTCATGAGGTGGCCAAAGTATTGGAGCCTCAGCGTCACGATCTGTCCTTCCAATGAGCACTCAGGGCTGATTTCCTTAAGAATGGGTAGGTTTGATCTTCTTGCAGTCCATGGGACTCTCAAGTGTCTCCTCCAGCACCATAATTCAAAAGCATCAATTCTTCGGCGATCAGCCTTCTTTATGCTCCAGCTCTGACTTCCATACATCACTACTGGGAAAACCATAGTTTTAACTATACGGACCCTTGTCGGCAAGGTGATGTCTCTGCTTTTTAAAATGCTGTCTAGGTTTGTCATTGCTTTTCTCCCAAGAAGCAGACGTCTTTTAATTTTGTGACTGCTGTCACCATCTGCAGTGATCATGGAGCCCAAGAAAGTAAAATCTCTCACTGCCTCCATTTCTTCCCCTTCTATTTGCCAGGAGGTGATGGGACCAGTGGCCATGACCTTCATTTTTTTTGATGTTGAGCTTCAAACCATATTTTTCGCTCTCCTCTTTCACCCTCATTAAAAGGTTCTTTAATTCCTCCTCACTTTCTGCCATCAATGTTGTGTCATCTGCATATCTGAGGTTGTTGATATTTCTTCCGGCAATCTTAATTCCGGCTAAGGATTCCTCCAGCCCAGCCTTTCGCATGATGAATTCATCTGCAGTCTAGATACACTATTTTTGTTGCGGAAGATACCACGAAGATGAAGAGAGACACGGCGTCTCTGTCAGGGCTAAGGGAGTGCACAGTGGCTGGCAGCCAAACTGAGCAGCAGACTCACCACATGCCGCCATCAGGCTGGAGGATGAAGGGAAAGGCTGCCTGTGGCAAAATTGTTGTTTTGAAAGCACGTTAAAGAAAAACACAGGGGAAATCGGGTTGACCCGATTGCAGAGGCAATGTGAAAAGTATTGCGAAAGACGGAACTAATCTAAGAAATATAGGCACTTATAAGAAGCAGTTACACTGCCATTATTTATCACTACTCATCCAAAACAACAACAATCCTCTGCTGATGGCAAAATCCAGACAAAAAGAAACACATTAAACTCCCATCGATTGCAATGTGAGAGATAAACATCTGCTTAAGCCTCTCCCATAAAAAAACCAAATGGTTTTCACATGGCTAGATCATGCCCTTAACTTTCTGCTTTGTTGTGCCTCACCCCTGTTAGGAAAACTCAACGTTTATTTGTCTCCCTCTTTCTCTTCCCTATTTTGTTCTCTCATTCTAGTGGTGACTTCTCCTTTTTGGTGCACAGCTATTAATTTGCGAGGAGGCATCACATGCATCGCACAACAGCAACCCAAAAGAGCCCGTTCCAATTTCCTTTCCAAGATTATGCACGTGACCCCGGGCAATAAAACTTAATAATTCCAAGCCGTAATCCTTGCGCTGAACACTAATTCGAAAGGTGCTGCCTGGAAAACTAAAGTTAAATCAACACAGCAGATACAGGGGAGGATATCCTGACTGAGGAGAAGAGCCAAGGGGAAAAAGAGAAACAATAGGAAAGTGTTTTATTTATATTTTGAAATCGCTCCTCTTGAATAAATGTGCAGGCTATGTCCTTGTTTCTAAGATAACTCAGCCCTCCCCCTTTTAAAGTTCAAGTGTGGAGGAGGACTCTGGGTGGCAAGAACGAGCCACTCCTTGGTGTGCCATTTGGCTGTGTGAGCCACTTTGACGCCAAAACAATCCTTTTCCTTTTAGAATGTAATAGTTAAGTTCATTTCCCCCCTAGGTATGCATATCCACCAACATTCCTCCCATGAAAATAGGGACATCCCATTTCATGATGATAATTTTACTATTTATATCCCACACATCTTGCTGGGTTGGCCCAGCCACTCTGGGCAGCTTCCAATATATATTAAAATATTAAACATTAGAAAAAACCTTCCCCATACAGGATTGCCTTCAGGCAGCTAGGGGGTTGGATAACTCTATATCCTCCCACATTTCTCCAATGAAAATAGGGACAGCCTAAGGAAAAGGATGCGGGTGGCGCTGTGGGTTAAACCACAGAGCCTAGGACTTCAGAAGGTTGGCGGTTTGAATCCCTGTGACGGGGTGAGCTCCTGTTGCTCGGTCCCTGCTCCTGCCAACCTAGCAGTTCGAAAGCACGTCAAAGTGCAAGTAGATAAATAGGTACCACTCCGGGGGGGGGGGGAGAGGTAAATGGCGTTTCTGTGCACTGCTCTGGTTCACCAGAAGCAGCTTAGTCATGCTGGCCACATGACCCGGAAGGTATATGCCAGCTCCCTCGGCCAAAAAAGCGAGATGAGCGCCGCAACCCCAGAGTTGGTTACGACTGGACTTAATGGTCAGGGGTCCCTTTACCATTAAGGAAAAGCAGGACATTTTGGGTTGAAATCAGAAAGGAGAACGGCTTTTCTAAACCTTGGAAAATAGGGACACACTTGGAGGGGCTGGGTATGCTCAACCATTAAAAAGATTATCTTTCCCCCTTCCCCCAGTATTGAAAGCTTCTAGTCCCAGGTTTGTGGTGGGCGAGTTACCACTTTTAAAAATGTCATGTCCATATCAACAGGTGCACAACAGGCAGAAAATTCAGATCATCATCACCATTATCATCATCATTTTTTATTTGCATGCCGCCTTTCCACAGTTAAAAAAACAATGCTCAAGGTGGCTTACAGTATAACAAGATTTACATAATTTCAAAAGTCATAAACAATAAATAAACCACATAAAAAAATACACAACCAACTGGGAAACAGTTTCCACATAAATCTAAATCTAAAACTAAGAATACAGCATTAATATCACAGTTTAAAATGGCATAGGTAAAAAAATAACAGCAATTTAAACAAAAAACAAAACAAAACGGAGCCCTCTCTGCCCAGGAGCAGCAGCGGTGGCAGCAGTCCGTTATAGAGCCCATCAGGCCCCACCCCGGGCCAGGTGGTGAGCGGCAGAACTGGGGCCCTCAGGCGCTGAGCAGAGGAGTGGTAGCCGCAGCAGCAGTCCTTAGGGCCTGTCAGGCCCCGCCCCGGGCCAAGTGGTGAGCAGCAGGACTGGGGCCACTGATAGGTGGGCCACTGACATCATGCAATAATGCAGAAACTTACCCTAGAACAAAAGGGAGATCTGGCTCTGCTGGTAGATCTCGCTACCATTTGCACTAGATTCCTCGCAAGGATTCCTGGCTCCCAATTGTTTACCAATGGCAGCGACAAAAGGAACCACCTTGTTGTTTTCCATATAGAGGAGCATTATGTCAGGAGCGCCTGCACATTCAGGCTGGAAGGGCACATCACTAACAGGATTGATACCTCAAGGAGAACGAGGCCTTAGGACAAGCCTAGTACGGCCACATTCTCCTTTATCTGCCAAGGGGGTCTGAATTACTCTCTCATTCACCAAAGGAGGTGTTATGGGGGTTCATGGGGCTTGCTTGACAAGCCTTGCCCTCCAACGCAGCCACAACACAGCCATCTGCACATATTGCTGGTGTACGAAGGGGCACTATCAGTGTAGGAGTGCATGCCCCTAGGACTCTTCCATGCAAAGGGGAGACCCTCATTGAACCAGTGTCCCCTCCTGCACGAGCAATGATTCAAGCAATGATTCTTCAACATCAGCTTCGTTGGACTGGTCATGTTGTGCAGATGCCTCATTGTCGTCTTCCAAAGCAACTACTCTATTCCAAACTTAAAAATGGTAAACGTAATGCCAGTGGTCAACAGAAGAGGTTCAAAGACTCTCTTAAGGCAAATATTTTAAAATGTAGCATAAACACCGACAGCTGGGAAACACTAGGCCTGCGAGCGCTCCAATTGGAGAACAGCCTTTACCAAAGGTGTCATGGGTTTAGAAGACGCTCGAACTCGGGACGAAAGGGAGAAATGTGCTAAGAGGAAGGCATGCTTGGCAAACCCTCACCATGATCAACTCATGCCCAGAAACCTATGTCCCCACTGTGGAAGGACGTGTGGATTCAGGATTGGTCTCCGCAATCACTTATGGACTCACTGTTAAAACCAAGTTTATGGAAGACAATCTTACTCAGCTACGAGTGATCGCCAAAGAAGAAGAAGATGCATAGAGGTCCTTCTCACACTGTGAATGCACAGACACAGCAGGGCATGTTTGCAGGGATGCTTCTCTGCTTGCTCCCAGGGCAACCACCAGACACACATGTTCTTTCAATGCATGGAGAGTTGTGCTGGTTCCATGGGTTACCCGAGAGGCAAGGTCCAGTCCGGTCCGTGGTCTAAGGTGCAACATGGAGGCAGTCCATAGTAGCTGAAGCTGGGTGCAGGGCAGGGAGCCAGGTGAAGTCAGGAACAGGCTTGCAAGCAGGGAGCCAGGGCAGGTCAGGAGCTCAGGCAGGAAAGCAGGACAGGGTTCAGGCAGGAACAGGCCACCAACAATGTTGCTCCCGCAACTTGGGACTGGGGCTGGCCAGCTTTTATCTGCCCCGAGGCATAGGGTGGCCCCAATCCACAGGTGACTCGCCTCTCCTGGCCTGGAGGCAAGCGCTCCTCCTGCGAGAACTTAGTTCCCTCCGCCTCTCTGTCCTGAGCCTCTGCAGCTCTGGAGAGGCTGGAGGGTTACCAGACCCAGAGGCATCCTCAGCCTCCTCTGATGGGGCTGAGAGTGGAGCACCTGCAGGCAATGGGTCCTCCATCACCTGAGGGGCCAGAGCAGACTCAGCTGGTGCCTGCACCTGAGGATCCAGCACAGGTGAGGCTCATGCCCCAGCCCCAGCTCAGCTGGTTCTGGAGTCAGGGAATCCTGTGCAGGCTGGGATCCCTCAGGTTCAGCATCTGAGTCCAAATCCCAGGCCATCACAAGAGCACTGAATAGCTTTAATGCCTCTGAATGACATTTAAGTACCGTGCAGAGCTGGTCCACACACGAGGCAGGATAAAGCAGCCGCCTCAGGCGGCAGAAGCAGAAGAGGCAGCTCCCCGCCCGCCCCACCACTTTCGGGACATGGCACTGCCACTCGTCTTCCACACCTCTGGGGTGGAGAAGACAAGTGGGGAGGCTTTGTGGGACGGACCCTCTTGCTGCATTTCGGCAAGAGAGGGGGTGTTTCAGTGGCAGCAGAAGTGGGGGGCAGGAGAAGACAGGGAGGTGGGGGACAGGACAGGATATGGCAGCCAGGGGAGCAGGAGGCAGCTCATTCTCATTTCCCCTCAGGCGGCAAAACGGGATGGGCTGCCCTGGCACTATGAGTAACAGGTTATTTTCGAGAGCGACCCAAGATGAGCCAAGGTGGGTTCACATTCCAGCAAACACACAAAGATTATTTTTATAAAAAAAAAAAATTAAGCAAACGTCCATTGGAATAAATCAGAATGTTACCTGGAAATGTTCTGACTATCTGGCATAACCCTTCTTTCCTGCAAAGCAGGCGCTGTATTTGGGGAACGGCATTTGCCTGAAAACAATGGGAGAGATTCTGATCATTGGCGTTTCCTTTTCGTAGCTTCTGCGTCACTTTTATTGTGCCCGTCAAGGATGCCACTAAGGCGTTCTGCTGCTCCAGAGATATTAGCTGGGACTCGTTCCCTTACGTGGGGAGAGAAAATGGACAGAAACTATCTTGAGGGTTTCAATCAGCCCTAAATCCTGTTCGTTTTTAATTGCAAGTCACGTAGGTGTGAACATCCCCAAGGAATCAGAAATCGATGTAAGTTCCCTCTTTGGCATTCAGTCCAAAACCCTACTGGCATTTAGTTTATTTATAGATACAACTGCCAATTACCTAGGAGAGATGTTTATGCTAGATGTTTATAAAAGAGCAATAAAGCCTTTAAAAAAAAAGATCTTAAAGTCAAGCCTGCCCTGGCAAGAAAACTTGAGACACCCACTTACACCCAACAGAAGGGGCACTCAATCCTTTCAAAATGCCGAGCGCATGTTGCACACTTTGATTCCTTTTGTTTCCCAAGCATTCTTGCCTCAATGAGACATTTGTGTCCATTTCTTTGGAATCCTATATTTTTATTGAAATGTGTGAGAGCTGAATTCCAGCTGTGGGTGAGGTGAACTACAACAATCTAGGTCAGATAACACAGAAAAGCAGAATCATTGTGGCACTGTGTAGAAATTTCAGTTGGCATAATCCAGTCAAGGCTAAGCCACTGTGCTTTCTACTTGTATCAAAGGGGGAGAATTAAACATGTGCTTACAACTCTTCACGAAGCTGTCTTCTCCAGAATCAAGCCTACAAGAAGCTACCTCTCCAGCATCTCAGAGGTTTTTTACTCCAGATCCTTAGCCTGAAATGCTGGGATGTCCCTGCACCCAGGATATGAAGCTGCCTTCGAATGAGTCAGACCATTGGACTAGCTAACTGAGGCCAAACCTCAGGTGATGTCAGTCACAGAGTTCCACCCTCAGATGCAGGGCTGTTGTGCCCCACACCACAATAGCTCAGTTGGTTAGAGCGTGGTGCTGATAATGCCAAGGCTGCAGGTTCGATCCCAGTAAGAGACAGCTGCATATTTCAGCATTGCAGGGGGCTGGACTAGAGAATCCTCAGGGTCCCTTTCGACTCCACGATTCTCTAATTTGCCAGTACATTCATACCTTGGAAGCCAAACGCCTTGGCAGTTGAACGTTTTGGCTCCCGAACGCCGCAAACCCGGAAGTGGGTGTTCTGGTTTGCGAACGTTCTTTGGAACCCAAACGTCTGGCACAGCGTCCACAGCTTCTGACTGGCTGAAGGAGCTTCCTGCACCCAATCGGAAGCTGCGCCTTGGTTTCTGAAAGTTTTGGAAGTCGAATGGACTTCCAGAACAGGTTCCATTCAATTTCCGAGGTACCACTGTATAGGGGCTCTGCCTGGATTAAGACACTATAGCATGGATTTAGCTGTGGGGGTACTCAGGGATACGCGTATCCCTAAACGTTTTGTAAATCTAAGTTTGGCCTCATTGAGGGGCAGTATTTCAATATGAGTAGGAAAATGAGAGTACCTCTAAACATTTTTAAAGAAAAAAAGCACTGGGTTTATTGCAGGCCCAGTCCAATTCAAGCCCTCAGCACCTGCAATTTTCATTGCCACAAAAGCCTCATTGAAACAAGTGTTGCCTGTTCCTGGCAAAAATTCACCAAGATCTCAGGAGGCTGTTTTCTTTCAGTCTTATTCTCAGAGGTCTTTCAAGTAGAGTTTTTGCAGATTGCGCCTGAGACTTCATTCACACAATGGTCCTCCTCTAACACCAGCAAATTCCCATACCGGTTGGATAGCTATAACACTAAAAATGTACAATAAAGGTCCCAGAACTAGCATCTAACTGGGTGGGCCAATAACTACTTAAGGGCATGTCAAAAACAAAGATGACAGTTTTGAACCATACCTTCTGAAGTAATGTTGCTCCATGTGATTCTACTCTATTTAAGCAACTTTCGTGGTCGGCTTTGCTGGAAGATAGGCAGATCAGAAGATCCCAAGAGCTTAATTCATCTGTACAAAAGAAAGAGAAGCACAATAGGAAACAACTATTTTAAAAAATTGTCCAGGTGCCACTTGCATTTGTTGCTTATGAAGTAGCATTTGTCGGACACAAGACTCAGGGCCTCACTTGATGCTGTGCAGAGTTTCACAACTTTTACTAATATGTGGTACCTTGGGTTACACACGCTTCAGGTTACAGACTCCGCTAACCCGGAAATAGTACCTAGGATTAAGAACCTTGCTGCAGGATGAGAACAGAAATTGTGAGGCGGCGGGAGGCCCCATTAGCTAAAGTGGTGCCTCAGGTTAAGAACAGTTTGAAGTTAAGAACAGACCTCCAGAATGGATTAAGTTCTTAACCTGAGGTACCACTGTACAGCTAAAGACTCCTCTCAGTTCTTGTCAGAATTATTTTGCCTGTATAAAGGTAAAGGTACCCCTGCCCATACGGGCCAGTCTTGACAGACTCTAGGGTTGTGCGCTCATCTCACTCTAGAGGCCGGGAGCCAGCGCTGTCCGCAGACACTTCCGGGTCACGTGGCCAGCGTGACAAGCTGCATCTGGCGAGCCAGCGCAGCGCACGGAATGCCGTTTACCTTCCCGCTATAAAGCGGTACCTATTTATCTACTTGCACTTAAGGGTGCTTTCGAACTGCTAGGTGGGCAGGAGCTGGGACCGAACGACAGGAGCTCACCCCACTGCGGGGATTCGAACCGCCGACCATGCGATCGGCAAGTCCTAGGCGCTGAGGTTTTACCCACAGCGCCACCCGCGTCCCTTTTGCCTGTATAGACACAAGTATTTATTTTCAGAGGGAAGCACAGTGCAAATGGACACCATTAGTCGAAACTGAACGGCACTCAAATCACCACAGCTAAAGAGTATTATGGGGGGGAATGAGACTACAAGTCCCAATGCGGCTTAGCGGGTAGAGACCGGGAGAGAACCTGGGAGATCAGGTCTCAAAGGCAGGCCCACTTAGCCATAAAGTTCACCAGTCACAGTCTTTCAGCGTAACCTACTATTGGGAGGATCAAAATGGAGAGAAGGAGAACCACCATGTATGTCACATTGAGCTCATTGGATGAAAGATGGTATAAATGTGCATTTGCCCGGAATAGTATGTTACAGAATCACATTGTTGAGTCGGAAGGAACCCTGAGGATTATCTAAGCCAACCCTCAGCAATGCAGGAATGTGGAACCAGGCAGAGGGCCTTCTCGGTGGTGGCGCCTGCCCTGTGGAACGCCCTCCCATCAAATGTCAAGGAAATGAACAACTATCTGACTTTTAGAAGACATCTGAAGGCAGCCCTGTTTAGGGAAGTTTTTTAGGTTTGATACTTTATCACTATTATTATTATTCTGTTTGGAAGCCACCCAGAGTGGCTATGGAAACCCAGCCAGATGGGTGGGGTATAAATACTAAATTATTATTATGATTATTATTATTATGATTATTATTATTATTATTATTATTATTATTATTAAATTATGCAGCCTTCCCATATGGGTATCGAACCTGCAACCTTGGCGTTTTCAGCACCACTCTGAATACAGATCTCAGGAATTACTCTGGTGAGCTTTTAGCTTCACTGAAAGGTGGCCAGCTAAGCTCCATATTTCCTTTACCTGTCTAGATCCCGGCAGCGTGTTGTACACATTAAGCAGCATATTGACAACTGGCTTCTCATAGATATGTGGCTCAATATTTTCATCAAGATAGCAGATGGCAGCAAGATAACATTCTCTCCTCACACGCTCTTCAGAACGCTGCTCTCGGAACGAACCACTTGGAATGCCTAAGCTGGCCAAGCAATGCAGATGAACAAAGGGCTGGTAGGAGTAGAAAGGCAAACATTCTTTCATCCGAAGAGCTTTTGGAGTGGGAGAATATTATTCTGCAAACGGAGGTACCAAAAACAAAGACCTCATAGGACAAACAGGCTTAAAATAAACTGGGCTACTTTCAGAAATATTTTGCATCGTAAAGAAGAAAAGTGCAAAAACCCCTATGCCAAAATAGCCCCTTGTAGCATGCAAAACAACCTTGTGTAACTTTATGAAATGAAAAAAATAAACACAAAATGTGTACTTGAGACAGGGGTGGTTCGAAGAATGAAGGTGACCTGGGCAAAGTGACTCCTCTACACACCCTTGAAGTGTCCCTATTTTCCAGGGATAGAATTTCCGGATTTACTGAAGCCATCCCAGTTTCTTAATCGATCCCAGAATCTCCCTGTTTACCTTTGTTGTTGTTTAGTCGTTTAGTCATGTCCGACTCTTCGTGACCCCATGGACCAGAGCACACTAGGCACTCCTGAGAGCCAGTGTGGTGTAGTGGTTAAGAGCGGTAGTCTCGTAATCTGGGAAACCGGGTTCGCGTCTCCGCTCCTCCACATGCAGCTGCTGGGTGACCTTGGGCCAGTCACACTTCTTTGAAGTCTCTCAGCCCCACTCACCTCACAGAGCGTTTGTTGTGGGGGAGGAAGGGAAAGGAGAATGTTAGCCGCTTTGAGACTCCTTAAAGGGAGTGAAAGGCGGGATATCAAATCCAAACTCTTCTTCTTCTTCCTGTCTTCCACTGCCTCCCGCAGTTTGGTCAAACTCATGCTGGTAGCTTCAAGAACACTGTCCAAGCATCTCGTTCTCTGTCGTCCCCTTTTCCTTGTGCCCTCCATCTTTCCCAACATCAGGGTCTTTTCCAGGGAGTCTTCTCTTCTCATGAGGTGGCCAAAGTATTGGAGCCTCAGCTTCAGGATCTGTCCTTCCAGTGAGCACTCAGGGCTGATTTCCTTCAGAATGGATAGGTTTGATCTTCTTGCAGTCCATGGGACTCTCCAGAGTCTCCTCCAGCAACATAATTCAAAAGCATCAGTTCTTCGGTGATCAGCCTTCTTTATGGTCCAGCTCTCACTTCCATACATCATTACTGGGAAAACCATAGCTTTAACTATACGGACCTATGTTGGCAAGGTGATGTCTCTGCTTTTTAGGATACTGTCTAGGTTTGTCATTGCTTTTTCTCCCAAGAAGCAGGCGTCTTTTAATTTCATGGCTGCTGTCACCATCTGCAGTGATCATGGAGCCCAAGAAAGTAAAATCTCTCACTGACTCCATTTCTTCCCCTTCTATTTGCCAGGAGGTGATGGGACCAGTGGCCATGAACTGTTTACCTTAGGACGTCCCTATTTTCATGGGAGAATTGTTGGAGGATATGCCTTTAGGCTTGCCGTACTGCAAAGAACACTCCAAGGGAGCTGCCATTTTGCTTTCCCACAATGCCCTGGAATGCCTGCCGTAATGTTGCTCCAGGGGATTGTGTGAAATTAAAATTGAGGTTCGCAGCCACAGCTGCCCATTGTGGAGGAACTAGAGCAAGTGTCAAGTACTGGGGAACTGGAGCCCAGGCAGCTGTCAGCTGTCCTAGGAATTCAAGTGCCAACACTTACTCCTGACTTGAGAGATGTCTCCAAAAACTGCCACAGTTATGGGACAAGTATGTACCAGGACAGATGGGAGGTTGCAACTTTTCAACTTTCCACTGTTCAGACATTATCATTATCATTCACCATCATGCTATCACCTGCTTATTTTTGAAAACTGATATTAAAGGCAGAAGGGCAGGCCTGGCTGTTGTTTTTTTGCTGATCAGTTGCCAACCTTTGTGGGGTCCATCTTGGAAGCAAGAATTTGGTGGCAGGCAAGCAACAGCTATTAAAATCCGATTATCGCAATGACAAACAACTGTGCAGTACTGTTTCCGTTTATAGCAACAAGCTACTGAAGATATGAAGAGGGCTATTAAATCATTATTTATTAGTATATAAGAGCCAGCTGCAACCACATGCAAATTCCTTCCACAATCTCAAGCAAAGTAAAACATACAACTTGTTGACTATACATCTGACTAAGTCGTCTTCAGAGTCGAATGGGTCCTCTAGATTTGGATGTTTGACTAGATTTGGATATCACAGTAATAATGCCAAATTTCAGTATGAATGGTAGTAGATAGGAAAAAAGATATTTAAATTTTGAAAACCCTAAAACAGAAGGGAAACAAACATAACGAAAGCCACAAGCCTGACGCAGGAATTAGTAAAAGTGAATTTGTGCTTGGTTTGCTACTGTTGTTGTCTGTTTAGCTTTCCTTTACAGGCAAAATAAATTAAGACTGTATTAAGGTACAAACATCAAATGGCAGCACTCTGCTCTCTTGACAACATCCTGCCATCGCTACAGGATGATCCCACAGAAAAGATGCCTGCTTTTCCCCTGGGCACCTGTCAGAAGCCCAGTTTTACACCCCAAAGAAGAATCAGGAGTACAGGAAGACATCATCTGGCTAATCAGAGGGACAGAAAGATAAATGTAACCCAGCCACCTCTGTTAATCAACGTGAATGAGTCTACCCAACAGAATTGTCTTGATATGCATTAGGAATAGTGCCTTCCCCATTCACAGCACCATTGTTATTTATCTTCTGTGTCCATGGAACGAATTAAACATTGTCAGGATGAATATACGAACACTTCTATAAACAGAGGAAAATAAACGAGACTTTACAGCTTTAAGGCGCCATGAATGGCATGCCTAAGGAGAAGAAAGACATACAGTGGTACCTTGGGTTACAGACACTTCAGGTTACAGACTCCGCTAACCCAGAAATAGTACCACGGGTTAAGAACTTTGCTTCAGGATGAGAACAGAAATCGTGTTCTGGTGGTGCGGCGGCAGCGGGAGGCCCCGTTAGCTAAAGTGGTGCTTCAGGTTAAGAACAGTTTCAGGTTAAGACCGGACCTCCAGAACAAATTAAGTTCTTAACCCAAGGGACCACTGTACCAACATCTATTTATTTCAAGATGAACACACCTTTGCAACTGAAAACAAATAACAGAAATCCTAGCACGTTGTGCTTTTCTGTTTCTGTCCTGGACCATGGTACTTTAGATGAACCTTCAGACTTTTGCAGAATGCGCTCATCATATTGGCAGGCCCAAGGCCTGCTTCCTACACGCTGGATGCATCTGTCAAGAGCTGGTTTCTAAGCCAGAACTTCTCCCTCCAGAATATCTGAACCTAAAACTAAAGGGCTTTTTTTCTTCTTTCTGGAATAGGCCTCTGGCATCCAAGGAGACTACAGTATGAGAAAGAGCTGCTCCTGAGTTCTGACTCCGCTTGCAAGCAGATTACAACATTTTCAACTTCCCTCCATGCCCGGAACCTCTCCAGCAGCACATTTGATAAAGCGTGTTCTCCTTCATGGAGAGTACGGGTTGCGGTGGGGGCCGACAAGACACATCAAAATTGTGGGGCGGGCTAATTGATCATTGGCCACTGTTGTGATTGGGCTTCCCTTGTTGTTGGGAAGAAGTTATTGTTGCCATTTTGTGATTGACAGCTTGAAACCTTAAAACTCCCTGCACGAAGCGTAGAGCTTCCTCTTTTCGCTGTGTGCATCTGATTACCCGCCCACCCCACCCCCCTATATTTAGGGTTGTTTGCATTGACCTTGCTATGCCTGTCATGGGGTCGTCTGCTCTTGGGGCAGGGGCCCAGTAGGAATTTTGTCCATCTGGCTGATTGGCTGGGGCCATTTGGTTTTTGCCTACTGCGTAGCAAATCGTCACAACTTGCAAGGTTGCGTTAGACGTTGGCTTTTGGTTTGGTTGGTTGAGGGGCATGGATTGGCTGTGCCTGCCCCTCTAATGCTGCTGCTGCAAGGGTATTCCATTAAAGGAATACAGGGGCTCACTGCTGCAAGGGTATTCCATTAAAGGAATACAGGGGCTCACCATTGCTTTTGTCTGAACCCTGTCAAGGGGCTAGGGCCACACAAGAGCCACTGGGAGCATTTGAGGAGAGGTGAGGGCAGGTTCCCTGCTCCATCGCTATCCCCAAAATGTATTCCCCTTTTCTGGCTTTCGCAGGCATGCGAAATGTCAGTCTGTCCCCACCGGGGGCAGATAGTCGCAACCAATGCCTACGCAACCCACTCACATTTTTGTATTTAAATAAAGTTGTGGCCAAAAATTATGCCAAAAACCTCAAACAAAAATTCTGTGTGAGGTGTGAGTTATTTGGGGTGGCTTGGGGACCTCGACGCGCAATGCGCCAGCATGCCAACCATCCTAGAATCATAGATTGCCCTCTGAAATCACATCTCTCTTAGCTCCCCATACTGTTAGCTGCTGCCCTGAACCCTCACCCTGTGGGAACCTTCACCGACTACCCATTGACTTCCTGCTTCCTACAACCAGGTCCCTATTGCAAACAATGTTTTATGTAACTGATTCTGTTTACTGGGCCAAGTCACACAACCACTAATTTAGGGTCAGCAGAAATGAAAAAAGATGTTCAAAATAACGTTTGTAGAACAACAAGCCAGAAGCCTTTCTCTTGGGAATTGTAGGGACACAACTATCTAAATTGTATAGAAACTTATTCCTGGGCGTGCCTACACTGGCAAGAATGTTACTTTCCCAAAAATGGAAAGAAGCAGAAGTCCCAGCAAAGGAAGAATGGATACAAATACTTGTGGAATATGCAGAAATGGCAAAACTTACCGGAAGAGTAAGAAATCAAGATAGCAAACTTTTTATAAAATAACGGAAATGGTTTCTTGAATATTTACAGATAAATTGCAAACAGATAAAAAACATTGGCAAGATTATTGTAATAACCTGAAGCTTCATAAGAGTATATATTTAAAGTAGATAATTAAATGAATTTGGATATGCAGAATATATTTAAAAATAAATTTAAGGAACTGCAGAAAGAAAGGGAAGGGAGTCAAACTTTGACATTTTAAAACGATTGTAAAATTAATGAAATGTATAAACCTGAAAAGTATAAAAAATATATTTTAAAAGGACATGGATCAGAATGCACATCCACTGGGGGTGCTGTTCATTGATTTCAGTGGGACATGCCTTTGGGTGAGGTTTTTTTTGAACCTCCAGCTAGCTTACATCGGAATTTGTATATATCTAGAATTTGCACAGAGTTTGTTTGCATGAGAATAGGTGCCAGTCATCCACCCTCCCATCGACCTTGACCAACAAAGAATAAATAAATTGGATAGAATTGGCCAAAAGGTTTGCTTGGAAAAATTATCTAGACCCGTGCAATTACATTCTCCACAATGTAAGCTAAACCTGTTGGATTATCAAAGCACCCAGGGCTCACACATTTTCAAGACTATCTTCGCATCCATAAGAAACAGAAACCCGCTTCAAAATAAACAAATTAAATAAATGCAGGATGTTATGTTTTTGTGACCAGTTATCAACATCTGAAGCTGTTCTGTACCTACAAATAATTGTGAATTACTGAGAACCTTGTTACAAAATGAAAGAAACTCTGGTACTTTGGGGGTGGCGGAAGTTGAGACCCTAATTATGTAATTTAAGGCTGGAAACAGATTTCAAAGAAATGCCTATCGTGCATGTTTATGAAGGGTTCGGTGTTTTAACAGTTCTTTACAGCATTATGATACTTTTGAAATTAAGCATCCTACCCCTCCTTGTTCTTTCATCCTCCTTAAGCTTCAGAAAGTTTTCACTGTAAACTGAAACACCGACTCTCAAAAGCTGCACTACAATCTACACATCTCTATACAAGCAATGCTAAACTGCAAGAACGTGTTATTATCATTCCACAGCTTTTGTTTACAGACGTACTCTGCTGAAAGATGGGGCTAAAGGGTGCAACTGAAATGAATATTTTGCTTTCCAAAGGGAAAAAAAAATTAATGCCTGCAACATATGCTTTGAATTAAGAAATAAACGTTGCTTGTCCTGGGCCAGTTGTGCTCACATCTTCTGTATAAGAAAAAATAAGGCAAGAATGTTGTGGTACTTTTAAAGCTATTTACTGCACAATTTATTTATTTATTGCTTGACTTTATTACTAAGATGTTTCTCTCGTGGTTGCTCTAGAATGGATGTGTCAGGGAACTGCCATCAGAGCATCAGGTGGTGGAGGGACTCAGGCAGGATGAAAGAGACTCAACTGCTGAAGCAGGGACCAGCAGGGGGAGGAGTGGGTCTCTGAGGGAATGCGAGCAGGAGGGAGGGCTCAGGGAGGCTTCCAGCGAGAACAGTGGGGAGGTATCGGAATCTCCCATAGGGAGACCCACACCTCGCAGGAAACTGTCACGCCGTGAGTCCAGGAGACGCGTTTCCGTTAAGGAACTTCTTTGCTGGAAACGCTTCCGCAGACAGCCACTGTCGGACTCTACTAGTGACTAGAGCAGACATGTCTGAGGAGCTCCGTCACACACGGAGGTTTGTGGGGTCGCACAAACTCTGAGGGAGCACGTTTTCACGCACAAGCAGCTAATCAAACCCTCACAGCAGTCCGACAGTCTTTGTACGCTGCCTGTGCAAGAGAAGGCATCATGAGCGAACCAACCGGAACCGGAGGAGCAGGGGCTGGAGCTGGTCCAAGCTTGGAAGATAGATACCGAGCGTTGGAGGTTCAACTGGCCCTGCAGACGGCGAGGTTGGAGGAGAGAAGGGCTCAGGATGCAGACAAGAAGGGGAGAGCCACGCAATTCCCCAGAAAGGTACCAGGATTGGTGCAGAAATTTGGGGGGGACCCCAAGGACTACCATGCTTTTAGGACAGAGATGCAATATGCCCTTAATGTGCAGTTCGATGAGTTCCCTGATGAGGAATCGCGAGTTGCTTTTGTAATTGGGCATCTTGAGAAAGGGGCTAGAGACTGGGTTCGACCCCTAATGGCAACGCACAATGACATACAAAAGGACACAATGAAGTTCTTTCGGGCAATGGATATCATGTTTTCCAGCGATATTGAGGAAGGGGTGGTGCGCAGACAGCTAATGGCTTGTAAGCAGGGAAGTCGATCTGTCCGTGAATATTGGACTGAGTTTACCATGCTGATTCACAGACTGAGTTGGGATTTATCGGCGGCACCCGTTCAAATGCTATTTGAAGAAGGTCTTTCTTCGGGGGTGAAAGACGAGCTGGCACGGAGCCCCAGGGCGGAGTCTATGGATCAGCTGACCAAATCTGCGCTGACCATAGGAGCGCGGCAGGAGGCAAGAGCCTTGGAGAGGCGGGAAGGGAGAGGGGAACGTTGGAAGGAGTTCCGCATTCCAGACATTCCTGAGCCAGCTTTCCCGCCGGCAGAGCCGATGGAAATCGGAACAGCGCGCGCGCGCGCATTTTCAAAAACCAGCGAGGGAGCTAAGAAGGAGGGAAAGGGCCCCCGGAAATGCTATCTCTGCCAACAGCCAGGCCACTTTGCCAGAGTCTGCCCCCAGAGGAAGGAATGGCAAGGGATGGTGGGAGCTGTTGAGGGGGGAGCAGCAGGGGGGAGCCCAGTGTTCTTTGTGGACAAAAAAAATGCGGACAAGCCGAGACTTGTATGTGATTTTAGGCGGCTGAATGCAGTGACTGAACCGGTGGCGTTCCCTATGCCCAGAATTGATGATATTTTGACCAGGGTGAGGAAGGGAAAGATTTTCACAAAGCTGGATCTAAGGGGGGCGTACAACCTGATACGCATAAGGAAAGGGGATGAATGGAAAACCACCATGTTTACCCCTTTGGGGGCGTTTGAATACCTCGTTATGCCATTTGGATTACAAGCAGGCTCCGCGTGTTTTCAATCTTTTATGAACCACGTGCTGGGCCCTTTGCTCTACAAGAATTGCGTTGCCTTTCTAGATGATGTGTTGGTGTATTCTGAGAATGAGGAGCAACATGTGAGAGACGTCAGAGAAGTGTTGAGCAGACTGCAAGCCAACAGGCTGTGGGTCAAACTGGAGAAGTGTCGGTTCCATACCAAGGAGGTGGAATTCCTGGGGTACCGCCTGTCAGACAAGGGATTGGCCATGGATCCCGGCAAGGTACAGGCAGTGCTGGAATGGAAAACACCCAAAACCAAGAAGGATGTGCAGAGGTTCCTAGGGTTTGGAAACTTTTATCGTAAGTTCATCCGCAACTTCGCCCATCTGACGGCGCCCATCACTGACTGTCTCAGCAGTAAAAAGAAGTTTGTATGGACGGCGGAGGCGGAGCGAGCGTTTGAGGAACTGAAAAGGGCCTTCGCCTCTGAAGAACAACTTCTGCATGTGGATTTACGAAAGAAGCTAAGGGTTGAAACAGACGCATCTGACAGAGCCATAGGGGCGGTGCTTCTTCTGCAGCCGGGGAAGGAGGAGTCAGAGTGGCGTCCGTGTGCCTTCTTCTCGCGGAAGCTGAACAAATCCGAGAGGAACTACACGGTGTACGACCGAGAACTGCTTGCTATTCATGAGGCGTTCCGGAGATGGAGGCATCTGCTAGTTGGTGCACAACATAAAGTGCAAGTGTGCACGGACCATAAAAATCTAGAGTACTGGAGAACGGCGCGAGTGCTCAACCAAAGGCAGTTGAGATGGGCCCAAGAGTTCTCCAAATTTAACTTTGAGATTTGTTATGTGCCAGGCCCAGAGAATGTTAGGGCGGACGCTCTCTCACGCAAACCTGAATATTTGGAGGGGGAGGGAGCACCCGAAGAAACCCATATCATTCCAGAGGACCGCTGGGTGTGTGGGGCGACTTTGGTGGGGCAAAGGGAATTGGTAGAGGGTACGGTGCAGGATGCATACGCCCAGGGGAAACTCAGGGATCTCAGAGGGGAGGAAGACAAATCCGGTGGTTTTGAGGAGAGAAATGGGGCATTGTATTATAAGGGAGCGTTATATATACCTGAAGGGGAATTGAGGGAGAAGGTACTCAAGCAGCTGCACGATAGCCCCACAGCAGGGCACTTTGGGCAACACAAAACCATGTGGCTGGTTACCAGGGAATTTTGGTGGCCCAAGGTCAGGGAAGATGTGCGGGAGTATGTGAGAGGGTGTGAACAATGCCAAAGAGCCAAGGGGGAGAGGCAGGCGCCGGCTGGTTTATTAGAACCACTGCCCACACCTGAGAGACCGTGGGAAGCAGTGGCAATAGATTTCATGACTGATCTGCCAAGGTCTAGAGGGAAAACAGCCATCATGGTTGTAGTAGACCTGTTAACTAAAATGGCCCACTTCATAGCCTGCTCACATGCGGTTACAGCAGAAGAAACCGCCAAATTGTTTGTAGAGAATGTGTTTAGGTTGCATGGCGCCCCCTTGAGGGTGGTTTCAGACCGAGGGAAACAATTTACTTCCAGGTTCTGGAGGAAGCTCATGAGCTTACTGCATGTAGAGGTTAATTTCTCGACGGCCCGTCATCCTGAAACCAACGGGCAGGCGGAAAGAGCAAATGGGGTTCTCCAACAATATTTGAGGTGTTATGTTAATGACAGAGAGAATGATTGGGTGGAGAAGTTGGCGTTGGCAGAATTTGCCTACAACAATGCAGAGAACGTGTCCACGGGGATGAGCCCCTTTTTGGCTAATCACGGGTGCCATCCCAGAGCCTTCCCAGGGGGGGAGGGGGAGAACTGGAGCGTTCCAGCTGCAGAACAGTTCGTGGAAGAAATGGAAGCGATCCATCGCCAGCTCCAACTCAATTTAAACAGGGCTAAGGAGGAATATAAGAGGCAGGCAGACAAAAACAGAAGGGAAGGTGAAAGCATCAGGGTGGGGGACCAGGTGTGGCTGTCAACCCAAGGGTTGCCATTCAAAGGAGGTTGTAAGAAATTAAGACCCAAAAGGCTGGGTCCGTTTGAAGTCATACAGCAGGTCAATCCAGTGGCTTTCAGGCTCCGGTTACCGAACCACATGAAGCTGCACCCAGTTTTTCACAGGTCGTTGCTGTCACCGTATAGAGGAGACAGTGAGGGGAGGGTCACTAGGGGACCAGCAATGGAGGAGAAGGAACACAGCTACCATGTAGCGGAGATCCTCGATTCCAGGTGGAAGGGAGATCAAGTAGAGTATTTGGTAATGTGGGAAGGGGAACCGGAGTCGGAAAACACCTGGGTTAGGGCAGAGGATGTCAATGACGAGGTTTTAATAGAGACTTTTCATCAGAGGTTCCCACGTAAACCTCAGCCGGTAGCGAGGTTCCGAAGGGAATACTTTGCCACCACCGACGAGGAAGAGGAGTTGGAGGGGTTCCCAGATTCTGAAGAGGAGGAGGATTCAGCTGGCCAGGACGACGATCGATGGAGAGAATTGTTCGAGACGTCAGAAGATGAGGAAGATTCGTTTCGGGGTTTTAGCCCTTCACCTCCCAGGGGGGAGGAATTGGGAGGGGTGAGGGGGGCCCTGGAGGGGAGGTGGATGTCAGGGAACTGCCATCAGAGCATCAGGTGGTGGAGGGACTCAGGCAGGATGAAAGAGACTCAACTGCTGAAGCAGGGACCAGCAGGGGGAGGAGTGGGTCTCTGAGGGAATGCGAGCAGGAGGGAGGGCTCAGGGAGGCTTCCAGCGAGAACAGTGGGGAGGTATCGGAATCTCCCATAGGGAGACCCACACCTCGCAGGAAACTGTCACGCCGTGAGTCCAGGAGACGCGTTTCCGTTAAGGAACTTCTTTGCTGGAAACGCTTCCGCAGACAGCCACTGTCGGACTCTACTAGTGACTAGAGCAGACATGTCTGAGGAGCTCCGTCACACACGGAGGTTTGTGGGGTCGCACAAACTCTGAGGGAGCACGTTTTCACGCACAAGCAGCTAATCAAACCCTCACAGGATGCATTAATAGCACAAGAGCATTTGTGCTTCTACTAGAATCGGTGGGTCCCCAGGCATGTTTATTTAACCTTAACTCTGCTGGACTGTTTATACTGCTGGAACTTGAGTTCAGTTCACTTTAAATTTCTCAGACTTTCTTGTTTAGAAAAGCTGAGCTTCTTGTGACCTCTCTATCCATGGTGTTTCCTTTACCCCCCCCCCCCAGCCACGAAAAGAACAGAATGCCTAGTGTCCCATTTATTTATTTTTAAAAACATATTTCAGTTCCTTTAAAAGGCGGGTCCTTCAGCCCTAACTGAAGATGGCAACCAGATGTTTACAGAACACTATAGCATTTTTCCCTTCGGGGCATCTGGTGCTCTTATTTCCGTTTGCTATAGCTATTTATTTTGATGAAAGAAGACTTGCATGCACTGCTTGAATTCTACAATCATATATTAGGTTATATACGATAATCTTTATTGTCATTATCCCATATAGAACAACGAAATGGAAAAAAAATCTACATCAGACATTCAAAAACCAACAAGCCCGCTATCCCAGCTTGGTTAACCCCCTAAAAACTCTGATACTCCATACAGTAGTACCTTGGGTTAAGTACTTAATTCGTTCCAGAGGTCCATTCTTAACCTGAAACTGTTCTTAACCTGAAGCACCACTCTAGCTAATGGGGCCTCCCGCTGCCGCCACGCTGCCAGAGCACGATTTCTGTTCTCATCCTGAAGCAAAGTTCTTAACCCGAGACAATACTTCTGGGTTAGCGGAGTCTGTAACCTGAAGCGTATGTAACCTGAGGTACCACTGTAATTAAATACAATATACTCCCATAAAGACTACCTTAAAGGTAAAGGGACCCCTGACAGTTAAGTCCAGTCACGAACGTCTCTGGGGTTGCAGCGCTCATCTCGCTTTACTGGCTGAGGGAGCTGGCATGTGTCCGCAGACAATTTTTCCGGGTCATGTGGCCAGCATGACTAAGCCGCTTCTGGCGAACCAGAGCAGCGCATGGAAACGCCGTTTACCTTCCCGCCGGAGCGGTACCTATTTATCTACTTGCACTTTGACATGCTTTCGAACTGCTAGGTTGGCAGGAAAAGACTACCTTACACTGTGTTTAAAACCAAAATTGCATTTGGATAGAAACTGTTTCTCAGGTAGCTGGTCCTAGTCTTTATAACCCTGTACCTTCTGCTAGAAAGCAGAAGCTGGAAGAGATCATTTCTGGGGTGCGCACTATCCTGCACTATCTCTGCAGCTTTCTTATGACACCTGGAAGTATAGATTTGATCCAAGGTGGGAAGAGTGCACCCAATTATTCTCTCCACAGTCTTTACAACCCTGGACAGCATTGTTTTCCCCCCTGACTGTGCAGCTCCCAAAGCACACACACAGACCATAAGTTAAGACACTCTCCACAGTACAATAGATAACTGGATGCTATTGGAAGTTGAACATACCTTTCTTCCTCTATTTGTGCTGTTTGTATGCATGCAGAAGATGAGACACATACCTGGCTACCATGAGAAATTTGGCCTACCCTTCTGCATGTGCCGCTTTTTACATGTGTGTAAGAATTTTGCATGAACTCCACCTGAAGTGCCACAGTCTACGAAAAGCTTCACCATTTGATTCTGTTGGGAGTATAAATGGACTCATGTTGTGGCTATACTGGAGCCTTCTCCATATCCTCCAACATTTCTCCAATGGAAAAAGGGTCGTCCAATGCTATTTTTCTAGAAAAAGAGGTGCCGGAACTCACCATGAATGCTTCCCTTGTTCGCGTAGAATGGCAATGACGCCTGCCTGAGAGGTGCTGCAACTGAGTTCCTGGTTAGTTCCAGCTAAAAAAAAAAAAGCCCTGGGAACATCCTATTCCATACCCTCCAACATTTCTCCAATGAAAATAGGGGTGCAGGTGGCGCTGTGGTCTAAACCACTGAGCCTAGGGCTTGCCGATCGGAAGGTCAGCGGTTCAAATCCACGCGACGGGGTGAGCTCCCATTGCTCTTTCCCAGCAAAGAGCCCACCTAGCAGTTCGAAAGCACACCAGTGCAAGTAGATAAATTGGTACCACTCCAGTGGGAAGGTAAATGGTGTTTCCATCTGCTGCTCTTGTTTCGCTTAGTCATGCTGGCCACATGACCCAGAAAAACTGTCTGAGAACAAACGCAGGCTCCCTCGGCCAGTAAAGAGAGATGAGCGGCTCAACCCCAGAGTCATTCGCGACTGGACTTTACTGTCAGGGGTCCTTTACCTTTTTATTCAATAATAATGATCTTCTTGGCTCAGGGGTTGCATAACTCCATACCCCCTCTGATGAAAATAGGGATGTCCTAAGGCATCCCCAACCTTCGGCCCTCCAAATGTTTTGGACTACAATTCCCATCACCCCTGACCACTGGTTCTGTTAGCTAGGGATCATGGGAGTTGTAGGCCAAAACATCTGGAGGGCCGCAGGTTGGGGATGCCAGTCCTAAGGAAAAGCAGGATGTTCCGGGACGGCTTCTGTAAATCTGGGACTGCTCCTGGAAAAGACGGACCTTTGGAGGGTTTGCAGCATGGTGGCCTTCAAATGTTTTGGACTTCCGCTCCCATAAGTCCTGGCCAGTCCCATAAAGTATCAACTAATTCCACCTAAACATTCGGAAGAACTTCCTGACAGTAAGAGCTGTTCGACAGTGGAATTTGCTGCCAAGGAGTGTGGTGGAGTCTCCTACTTTGGAGGTCTTTAAGCAGAGGCTTGACAACCATATGTCAGGAGTGATCTGATGGTGTTTCCTGCTTGGCAGGGGGTTGGACTCGATGGCCCTTGTGGTCTCTTCCAACTCTAGGATTCTATGATTCTATAACTCTTGCTGAGTGAGGGTACATTCATATGGAATAGTTGCCTCGCAAAACTGATATGGAAAATTTCTTCTTCCGGTAACGTTACATGCCAAGACGTAACCTCAGAACTGGATTTTGTAACAGCAGGAGCTGGAAAGGGTATTGCCTGTTTTCCTGATTACAGCTTGTCGAAGACCCTGCAACTCCACCAGGAAACCAGTTTCCACAGCCGAATTCCTTTTGAACACCCAAAGCTGCCTACTTAGTTCCTCCAGCTAGGTTTGTGTGGGTTTGTGGATTGTAGCTACTCTGCCTTTTCCTTTCTTTAGTGGGGAAAGAGCCTCTTAACTTGGTTCCTTCTCCTGACCGACAAAACCAGCGCCTTTAACGTTCCCTAATACGTTCTGCATTTTATGCCCTTATGTCATATGGTTTACGTCCTCTGAATTTGCTACATCTATTTATGTCCGTTCTAAAAGGTCTTTTTTGGCAAAACCAGACTTCAGCAAGAGGTCCTACGCACGCTAAGTAAACTGGTGTAAAAATAAATGCAGTCGAATGGCAAGTAGAATGAGTAAGAGCGTCTTAGTAACCGTAGATCAGAATGGCAGCTGTGTTGTGTCCCTCCCATTATAATTTGTGATTCTCCCCTCCCCAACCTCAACCCAAATGGCTAATTCTGCCTCCTTTTCAGCAGCTGCATAGGACTGTTGGGCCAAAAGCTGCGCAGGAATTTATATCCATCTTTGGGTGTGTGTGTGTGTGTGTGTGTGTGTGTGTGTGTGTGTTTGTGTGTGTGTGTGTTTGTGTGTGTGTGTGTTTGTGTGTGTGTTTGTGTGTGTGTGTGTGTGTGTGTGTGTGTGTGTGTGTGTGTGTCCTCTTCAGAAAGAAGAGGAAGTGGCTATCTTTGGATGACATATTCTGATTACACTGTATTGTAATAAGAGCAAGAAGAGGCAGAAGATATGGTCCATGTATAGAAGCACTAGGAGCAAGTGTAGCTGTGGATGAACAGCCTGAAATTTAAGGAATATGGTTATCTACTAGCTGCCCATTCCTAGAGAAGTTGATAGGGATATATGAGGGTTACTACTAAGGGATGTGGGTGGCACTGTGGTCTAAACCACTGAGCCTCTTGGAAGGTTGGCGGTTCGAATCCCTGCAACGGAGTGAGCTCCCACTGCTCTGTCCCAGCTCCTGCCAACCTAGCAGTTCAAAAGCATGCCAGTGCAAGAAGATAAATAGGTACCGCTGCGGCGGGAAGGTAAACGACATTTCCATGCACTCTGGTTTCCGTCACGGTGTCTTGTTGCGCCAGAAGCGGTTTAGTCATGTTGGACACATGACCCAAAAAGCTGTCTGTGGACAAACACCGGCTCCCTCAGCCTGAAGCGAGATGAGCGCCACAGCCCCATAGTCATCTTTGGCAGGACTTAACTGTCCAGGGGTCCTTTATCTAGGGAGGGAGAGGAGAGCCAAGGGCCCACCAAAATTTTTCAAAGAAGGGACTGATTAAGTTGCCTCAGCCACTTTGGGCAGCTTTCAACATATATAAAAAAATAATAAAATGTTAAACATTAAAAAAACTTCCCTCTACAGGGCTGCCTTCAGGTGCCTTTGAATGGTTGTATAGTTACTTATCTCCTTGGCTCAAGGGTTGCAAAACTCCATACTCTCCAACATTTCTCTGATGAAAATAGGGGCGTCCTAAGGAAAAGCGGGACATTCTGGGATCAAATCCGAAACTGGGATGGCTTCTGTAAATTTGGGACCATCTCTGGAAAATAGAGGCACTTGGAGAGTCTGATATACTAGGGACATAGGAAGTTATGTTAGAGTAAGGGAAAGGTAAAGGGACCCCTGACCATTAGGTCCAGTCGTGACCGACTCTGGGGTTGCGACGCTCATCTCGCTTTATCGGCCGAGGGAGCCGGTGTACAGCTTCCGGGTCATGTGGCCAGCATGACTAAGCCGCTTCTGGCGAACCAGAGCAGCGCATGGAAACGCCGTTTACCTTCCCGCCAGAGCAGTACCTATTTATCTACTTGCACTTTGACGTGCTTTCGAACTGCTAGATGGGCAGGAGCAGGGACCGAGCAACAGGAGCTCACCCTGTCGCGGGGATTCGAACCGCCGACCTTCTGATCAGCAAGTCCTAGGCTCTGTAGTTTAACCCACAGCGCTACCTGCGTCCCTATGTTAGAGTAGGTCACATCATTTGCTCATTTAGCCCAGTATTGTGTTCTCTCTGGCTGGCATCAGCATTCAAGAACTCAGGCATTAGATTTGTTCTGCTACCTTGTCCTTTTAATTGAAGATGCCAGGAATTGAACTTGGATCCTTCTGCATGCAAACATAAGCTTTACTAGTCTCTAGGCGACTCCTGGCCCCATGAGTGGTTCAAATGAAGATGTAGCCCAAAGGATCAAAGCATGGACTTCACATAATAATCTTAACTGCTGAACAACTATTATGTATTCAAGGGGCAGAGATAAAAAAAAGCAAAGTTTCTCTCTCCATTATCACTCTGATCTGTTGGTTTACGTCAAAGCCAGTGTTTCAAAACTCCTTAAAACACTCCTCTTAACTCTAGGATATAGATAAATGAGACAGAATTTGGAAACCTGGAAGTAAGAAGGAAGAAAGCCCGGATAATTACATTAGACAAGGAGAAGTGATTCTTGTCTCCTTATCCTACCATTTTCATTTCATCTGTTTCAGTATGTAAAGCCTGGCTCTCTTAAAAAGGAGCACGTTTTTATACATCAGAACCATTCTGCTAGGAAAATGTTATGACACAACATAAAGCATATGCTTTCAGAAACGAGTACGTCGAGTACTGTGCTTGCAAAAACACATGGAAATGTTATTTGCTAGCAAGAAAAAAGGAACGATTTTCCATCTGTTATAGAGAAGATCATCGCTTTGGTATGTAAGCAAGTTACTTCATTTCTCAAATTTATTCAAAAAGCTTATTCGTAAATCTGGAAACATAAGCAAGCTACAAACCCTTTCAGCTCATGGAACAGACTCCCCCCAAATTAAAAATGTCGCCTGTTTGACGTTTTCCATACAATTCCCAAATGGGCAAGGCTGCAGGTACATCTGGACATTGAAAGAAAGCCTTTAAATCCCCTTTTATTGCTGCGGGGGGGTGGGGGATGTAAGGAATTATTCAGGGGCGCCAACTTATAAAAAACATTGGGGGAGCCCGTGAAAGCTCATGAATAATAAATAAGCTCATGAATATGCAGATAAAGTGGCGCCGCCTCCTCGTGAGCGAATAGGGGAGAGCGTGCTGCGCCTATTAATCAGCTCCGAAGGAAATTGGGTGGAGCTTTTGCTCGGGAGGGAGGGCAGGAGGCATGCAGCCCGACCCTGTGCATTTTGGGCTGGGGGAGGGGCGGCGGTGGCGCTCTGCTGGAGGGGCACCCGAGATTATTGGGGGGGCGGAGCCCACCCAAACGAATTTTTGAGGGGGCTCGGGCCCCCTCAAGCCCCATGGAGTCGGCGCCTATGGAATTATTATGGCTGATCTCAGAACATGAATAAACATCACCTGTACTGGTGAACCACGCAGTGCATCAGAGTGTATTTAATTACAAACCTTTAAGGAAAAGAGTATTCTGTGCTTTGTAAGAGTTGGCCATAAATCGCACACCCCTCACAGCTGAGAAGCAGGCAGCCTTACACTGCCTTCAGGCTGAACATCATTCACACATTTATGTAATCCTTCCCATCCACTTGGATTAATGTGTGTGTGCTGTACTCTGTGTCCTGCCCCTATTAGAGGTATGGTTGATGGGAACACACCGGCAGGGCCTTTTATGTTGTGCTGCCAAGACTTTGAAACTTCCTATCGCAGGAGATCAGATTGGCTCCTTCCTTCAAGCCCTTTAGATGCCTGACTAAATGCACATTTAAAGCACATTAGTTAGGGTTGGAAATTCACCAAAAAAATCAGTACTTCCAAAATGGGTTACCATATGTCCGGGTTTTCCTGGACATTTTTCGGAAATTCCGTCCAGATGATATTTCCGACAAACAAATCCCGGATACCTCCAGGAAAATCCAAACTTATGGCAGCTCTACATTAGTTCTCTCAGAGAATCCTGAGAACTGCAGTTTTGTTTTAAGGGTGCTGGGAATTATACCTCTGTGAAGTGGAATAACAGTTCTCAGGATTTGGGGGGTGGATGGGATGGAGAGTCATTTGTTGGATGAGCTTCAAATGTATGGAACCTAACCTAAGGCTTATGTACATATTAGCAACTTAAAATGCAGCAACATCATTCCTGCCCCCCACTCCTATTGTGTTTCAAATCACATTTTTACAATGCTGTACACACCAGGGAGGGGGCAGGGATGTCTTCACCAAGTTTGTTTCTCTGTGCCTGCAACCCCACCCACAAATTCTGACTCAGCAAAGCTGTCGTCTGCACATGTGCAGTGGCTGTCTCTAAGGTACACACCTCAGCTTAACCGTGACTTGCGTTTTCAAATCAGGTGGAAGCTGGTTTGAACGTAAACAAATAAAACAGAAGTGTTTCCCATGATAAATATGGATTGCGGCTAATGTTATGTGTACCTGGCTTCAAACATCAGTAGTGAGAGGCGATGGAGCTGGATTAAATACTAATGCGTGCACTTATGCAAATTTCAAGCTGCCTTTTGCCTTTTGCACTGTGACTGAGGTGAAAGAAAACTGCAGATAAAATAAAAATAGTATGCAGCAACCCTAGACCTGGAAACCCTCTGAATAATAAACTGTGGCATATAAGGTCATGAAACTCTCCTCTCCCTCATGATCTGATCGTGTTACAGTTGGGAAAATACTACGGCTCCGTCAAGTCTTCTCACCTGGATTGGGGATTGCATGTTCACTCAGTTTCCTGTCTTCAAGGACTGTAACTCTATAATGGTGCTGTGCAAGGATGTGCCGATATAACAGGAGGTCTTGTTCACTGCCGGAAGACGGGATGTACAGGATTACTGTCCTTGTCTGACTTCCAAAGAATTTAAAAATGGAGTCCTCCATCTAAAACAAGAAACAAGAAAAAAGGGGTATTCGTAAGCTATATAAGGCAACACACAAGACCGTAAAATGCTATTGCATGCAAAATAGTATATGTTTTTCCTGGGAGCAGTTTCAAACAACCATATTACCGTATTTTTTGCACCATAACACTCACTTTTTTCCTCCTAAAAAGTAAGGGGAAATGTCTGTGCGTGTTATGGAGGGAATGCCTACGGGTGGCATGCCTACAGATTTTCTTCCTCTAAAAACTACATGCGTGTTATGGTCGAGTGCGTGTTATAGAGTGAAAAATACGGTATTTATGCAATAATTACAATAGTAATGTAGTCATGTGACATTTGAATATCTAGTTATATTCTGACTCACTAGGGGACAGTCATTTTTACTTCCTAGGAGTAGTATTCCTCAGTGGAAAGAAAATTCCCACCTAGTAAGATACAGTGGTACCTCGGATTAAGTACTTAATTCGTTCTGGAGGTCCATACTTAACCTGAAACTGTTCTTAACCTGAAGCACCACTTTAGCTAATGGGGCCTCCCGCTGCTGCTGCGCCACCGGACCACAATTTCTGTTCTCATCCTGAAGCAAAGTTCTTAACCTGAAGCACTATTTCTGGGTTAGTGGAGTCTGTAACCTGAAGCGTATGTAACCTGAAGCATATGTAACCCGAGGTACCACTGTAATTCCCATAGGAGTTGTTAGCTGGTTGTCTGAATCCACTTTGACTAAATAGTTTTGGAACTGCATTTGCCCCCAGAAATGCAACAAAGGACACAGAACGCAGGTTCTCCTTGTAGTTCCCGGGACAAACCCAAAATTAGGAGGTGGTTCATGCAGAGTTTTGTTTTTTATATGCTGGCTCCTTTATACATGAATTGTTCTTCTCACTTCTTCTCTACAGACAGGATATGAAATTCCACACACTGCCCCCAAAATCTGCCTTTGAAAACAAGTAAAACAGGTACCATACAGGTGTGCCTGGAGAGAATATTTCATAGCTTGGGTGCCACCACAAAAAGGTTGTATATTTGGCTGCACCACAGTGGTGAACAAAACCAGAGTCCACATGGGAGAAGTCAGTTGTTCAGATACAGTGGTCCCAAGCTGTTTTTATATACAGTGGTACCTTGGTTCTCAAACTTAATCTGTTACGGGAATCCGTTCAACTCCTGAAACCATTTGAAAACCGAGGCGTGGCTTCCGATTGGCTGCAGGAGCTTCCTGCACTCAAGCGGAAGCTACGTTGGATGTTTGGCTTCCGAAAAACGTTCACAAACTGGAACACTCACTTCCAGGTTTGCGGTGTTTGGGAGCCGATTTGTTCAGGAGTCACGCCGTTCGACTAGGTACCACTGTACATTGATAACTGCCCAGAGTGTCTAGGGCAACCCAATCAGATGGGTGGGATATAAATAATAAATTTATTATTATGGAGTAGGACGTCCCTATTGTCATCGGAGAAATGTTGGAGACTATGGGAAACTGACTAATTTTTAAGACTAATGGCATCAATCTGGCTGCTAGATTCTGAAATTTCTCAGAAAACTTTAAACGCAGCCCCCTATGCAAAATGTTTCATATCTACTTGTTGTTAGAGCATGCATAGTAACTGTGGCAAGACTATCTGGTAACCACTTGATGGATCTTGTAATAAAATACAAGTTTCAAGTTCCCGTTGGGAATGTAATTGTGCAGAAGCTTTAATTTGGAATTTTGATTATGTGTACAGTGGTACCTCGGGTTACAGATGCTTCAGGTTACAGACGCTTCAGGTTACAGACTCCCCTAACCCAGAAATAGTACCTCGGGTTAAGAACTTTGCTTCAGGATGAGAACAGAAATCATGCGCTGGTGGTGCAGTGGCAGCGGGAGGCCCCATTAGCTAAAGTGGTACTTCAGGTTAAGAACAGTTTCAGGTTAAGAACGGACCTCCAGAACGAATTAAGTTTTTAACCCGAGGTACCACTGTACTAATAATCTGAACACCCACCATGCAAAAACAAAACTGGAAAGTTAGAGGGCTGCCAGATAAGCTTCGTATTTGCTAAACTGATGCCAAGGAGTGTTTACAGGAGACATTATGCAAACGCGGAATTGTGGATCTTTGGGTATTGGCTATATGTTTCACTATAAATGAGTGTCAGTCAAAATGCTTCCAGTTGTTGAGGTGCCCGATAGCCAGCTATAAAGTGACGCTTGCAGCCATATTTTCCCAGCCGCAGGAAGTAGTTTTATGTTACACTTGGCTCAAGTATAAAATTCTTTGCGGGGGGCAAGCACATAACTATGTTAAGCTCTTTGATGAACAACTAACACGTCTCTGTTTTTAATATAGAGTATACCTCTTTCCCTGACTACAATCAGTACAGTTGATGCCAGCTGAAACTATTCCATTCACATTTTATGAAATATGTTGAACAAACGTTTCAAGAAGTTTTGAAATATTCCAGGCAGCAAATGCATTGTGCTCATAAGCAAAAGGAGGTAAACCAGGAGTAAAGAGGAAGTTAGGATTTCAACGGTGTTGTGTTACACACTCTTGTAATTCATGCTCGGCCAGCTGAAGTTGTATTTATAACCTATTTATTCAACAGTGAGAGATTAGGTATTCCTGCATTGCAGGGGGTTGGACTAGATGACTCTAAGATTCTATGATTTGAAGTACAATTTTACCTCAAAACACCCCTTCATCCCTTTTTACCCCTTTCTGCTATCTTCTTCTGATATTTCATTCCCCATTATATTCTTATTCTCAGTTAGCCTCAAGGGCTACTAAAGTCTCCTATTGCTTCATATGTCTGCCTCTCTATTTTTTTCTAAATATAATTCAAAGAGTGTTTTTTACTGGGATTATGTAAGACCAACTGGAGAAATTCTGTCATGAAGTGAGATGAGGGTGGGGGGAATTAAGATTTGTTCACAAGCAGTGGCATTTCATGGAAAGTTCAGCTTCTGGTTTGAATTCAACTGAAGGCATCAGACAATAATGCAGATGATATTTCACACAATTACACTGCACCTTGGGTTTTGTAGTCTTTAGAACAGGGGCTCCCCTCTATTGCTGTGGACTTGAGGGCTACAGCTGACAACCAAACTAGATGTGGCAAAGGTTACAGCTGAATGCATCACCAATCTCTTGAAACTTTTGCAGATAGCAGCTGCAAAGGGTCCTGATTTATATTGGACAGAGCTCATGTGTGCTTTTTCTTAAAAGTGCAAATAGTAATGTGGGGGGGGGGACCTATGGAGGAATGGTGCAATGCGACAAGTTCCTCTTCCCTGTGCCAAGGTTCAGACTGGCTTATGTCCTGCACAACCTCACTGTTTGCAAAAGTTTAATACTTTGTACATCCCTTATGTCTCATGCAGCTTCACCCTGAACAGAGACATATGATGGACAGAGACATATGATCATGTGCTGTATGAGTAAATGCAAAGTTGTATGAATGAAAGGCGGTTTGGCACAGAAGGATTGGAATACAGTGAGGATAAAGAGACTGACGAAGCTATTGTAAGAAAGCAAAATACCAATTGTCACATGGTGCAAAGCGTTCAATATTTTCCTTGATAAATATAAATGAATCTGCAGTGGATTTGATGGGAAACGACAGCTTTCAGTCAGCAAACTGTTTTACAATGCTATTTCACTGTAATAGAAAGTAAATGTTAAGCCAGATTCCACTTTAAGCAGAATTTGGCAGTCACCCAAGCTTTTTTAATACATAAAGTCCTACGCCACTAGAGTCTAACATACCTATGAGTCATGTTTTCATCTACGCTAGGCCCCAGTGGAATCTGGAAGTTCAAGGGAGAATGCCGGCTTGCGTTTACCATCTGTGTGCCAGGTAAGGACAGTCAGTGAAGGAACACAGCAAGACAATTTTAGTGCCTAACCCACAGCTGTGGAATTCCTTTCTCCTGGAAACTTGCCAAAATCTAGCTAACTTTCACAACTTTCACAAAACCTTTTCATCTGGACTAGAATTTGACAGTTTAGGCAAACCAAATATTAGTGTACACACACACACACACACACACACACACAGAGAGAGAGAGAGAGAGAGAGAGAGAGAGAGAGAGAGTCTGTTGATTCGTCTTAACTGTGATTACAGTTAAATCATCCAGTCAAACACTGCAATACATCAAAAACTGTCACTTAAACCGAACCCCCAAGCTCTCCAAATCCTTGATTCCAGAAACACAATTTTGGCCATTGCAGAAATGCCTGCTGACTATCTCTGCGTGCATCCTGGTTCACACGGTCATCTCCTCCACATGAGAATAAAAATAAATAAAAGGACAGTCCCAATGTGTCACACTCTTCTGCCATGACTCTTTTGCTTGCAGGTAATCATTTTCTAACACTTTGGACAGTTCAGCATCCCTCCCACTTGGACTTTCTCCTCAGAGTCTATGGCGTACTGTCTAGGGTTGCCATATTTCAAACGACAAAAATCTGGGCAGCCAAAAAAGGTTAAAAATGCCATTTTGGAGCTATTTTATGGATGATGGGCAAAAAAGTCACTATCAATAATAATAATAATAATTTATTATTTATACCCCGCCCATCTGGGCGGCTTCCAACAAAATATTAAAATACAATAATTCACTATCGACATGGGCTGGATTTTTCCTAGCAATTTTTCTTTTTGCTGATTTCGGCCGGACACTGCTGTATTCCGGATATGTCCGGTAAATTCCGGACGTATGGCAACCCTAGTCTTGTCCCTGTTTATTGAGGCCTTCTGGTGGAAGCAACCTCACAAATAGAGACAATTGCAGACCTGCCCGCAGTGCTCCCTTCCCGGAGGGCAAAACCAAGTCAACAACAGATGCAAACAAAACAGGCAGGGCAACGTTTAGGGATTTAAAACTGGCCGCAACTTTTATTGATTACAGATGTAGGTAGACTTTGGCTCAGGCATTGAGTGTTTATCCATTATCAGCATCCGGGTGGAGGGCTTACTGTACATTTAAGGAGGATCATGCCTAGGATGGAGGGCCACTCAAGATGCAGATCTAACTAAGGCAGCCCTCCATAGAGTGAAGCTCTATGGCTTCCAGACAGAGACTTCCACTGAGACCCCTCTCACAGGGAAGGTAAAAAAGGGTAAAGGACCCCTGGACAGTTAAGTCCAGTCAAAGGCAACTATGAGGTTGCAGCTCTCATCTCGCTTTCAGGCCAAGGGAGCCAGCATTTGTCCACAGACAGCTTTTTGGGTCATGTGGCCAGCATGACTAAACCGCTTCTGGCGCAACCGGACACTGTGACGGAAACCAGAACGCACAGAAACGCCGTTTACCTTCCCACCACAGCTGTACCTATTTATCTATTTGCACTGGTGTGCTTTCAAACTGCTAGGTTGGCAGGAGCTGGGACAGAGCAACAGGAGCTCACCTCGCAGAGGGGATTCAAACCGCCAACCTTCTGATCAGCAAGCCCAAGAGGCTCAGTGGTATAGACCACAGTGCCACCCGTGTACACTGCCAGGAGCTGATAGGAATTTTAGTCCAACAACACAATCCTCTGGTTAAATTAACATGTAATATAAATATTGGGACGCGGGTGGCACTGTGGGTTAAACCACAGAGCCTAGGACTTGCTGGTCAGAAGGTTGGCGGTTCGAATCCCCGTGACGGGGTGAGCTCCTGTTGCTCGGTCCCTGCTCCTGCCAACGTAGCAGTTCGAAAGCACATCAAAATGCAAGTAGATAAATAGGTACCGCTCCGGTGGGAAGGTAAATGGCGTTTCTGTGTGCTGTTCTGGTTCGCCAGAAGCGGCTTAGTCATGCTGGCCACATGACCCGGTAGCTGTACGCAGGCTCCCTCAGCCAATAAAGCGAGATGAGCGCCACAACCCCAGAGTCAGTCACAACTGGATCTAATGGTTAGGGGTCCCTTTACCTTTTTAATATAAATATTATTCCATAAGGATGACATAAATGTTCTACAACTTTTCTCTAAAGAAAGAAAGCAAAAGTGTGTGTGTGTGTGTGTGTGTGTGTGTGTGTGTTTGTAATATCTGACCTTGGAAAGATTCAAGAATTCTAAATGTTTTAGTCAAGCCTACTACCACTAATGGTCCAGTAGAAACGATAGCCATTTCATTTTTGTGCTTTTAATTAGCAAATAAAACTTTGACAGAATTTATACTTAGAAATAAAACGGCCTGACTGGAACATAGCCAAACCAAGCAGTAATTTTCCTTCACAGGCAGCGATAACGGTTAAAAATAGTTCCTAAAAACATTGCACAAGTCAGTTTTGGAAAACAGGATAATAGATCATCTGGCCTCTCATTTCCAAAGCGTCTAGACAGAAAGCTTTTGTACTGGATTGTTCTGCTTCTGGAAGGAGTTGACCCAAACACTTTCCTTATAAACTCTTGATTTAAATACAGGTGCTTTAAAATCTTTCCTTGGCCACTTATTTAACAGACCACAAAATGTAAAACAGGGTCTACTTCTAGACATTAATGTTTCCTACTGCAAAAACACACATGTAGCACTAAGAGAATAAATATGTTCTAACTGGACGATGGAGAATTCAGCTTCTTTAGTGGAAACTTCCCTTTCCCTTTGAAATCCAGGATCCCTAGTTTTCTCTAATTGTGCCATTAGCAACAAGATGTTTAGCATACAGGACTGGACTAAGCATATTGTTAAGCTTTCCATTTAGCCGCTGTATCCACTGGGTAGAAACCTGAGGTTTGGCTTGGCAAACCCGAGTTCAGATTCCATGGATTGTTTCAAGATTGTGTTCTGCACAGGACCTATACTGAAGGCAATAGATTCATATTAAATAGTAGCAGGATTTGTATTTCTGTTATATTGAGATCCATCTACACAATACAGTGGTGCCTCGCAAGACGAAATTAATCCGTTCCACGAGTCTCTTCGTCTAGCGGTTTTTTCGTCTTGCGAAGCAACCCTATTAGCGGCTTAGCGGATTAGCGCTATTAGCGGTTTAGCGGCTATTAAAGGCTTAGCGGCTATTAAAGGCTTAGCAGATTAGCGGCTAAAAGGCTATTAGCAGCTTAGCGGCTTAGAAAAAATCGGAACACTCGCAAGACGTTTTCGTCTTGCAAAGCAAGCCCATAGGGAAAATTGTCTTGCGAAGCAGCTCAAAAACGGAAAACCCTATCGTCTAGCGGGTTTTCCATCTTGCGAGGCATTCGTCTTGTGGGGCACCACTGTACATTTAAAGCAGTATCATACCACTTTAAACAGCCACAGTTTCTCCCAAAAAATCCTGGAAACTGTAGCCTCTTAAGCTGCAGAGAATTGTTAGAATATCCCTATTTCCCCCTCCAAGTGTCCCTATTTTCCAGGGACAGTCCCGGATTTACAGAAGCCGTCCCGGTTTCTGATTTGATCCCGGAATGTCCCACTTTTCTTTAGAACATCTCTATTTTCATCAGAGCAATGTTGGAGTTATGAGACCCCAAGCCAAGAACCTAAGAAGACATCTGAAGGCAGCCCTGTACAGTGGCACCTCGGATTACATACGCTTCAGGTTACAGACCCCGCTAACCCAGAAATATTACCTTGGGTTAAGAACTTTGCTTCAGGATGAGAACAGAAATCATGTTCTGGCGGCGTGGCGGCAGCAGGAGGCGCCATTAGCTAAAGTGGTGCTTCAGGTTAAGAATAGTTTCAGGTTTAAGAACAGACCTCCAGAACAAATTAAGTTCTTAACCTGAGGTACCACTGTATTGGGAAGTTTTTTTTAATGTTTGGTTTTTTTTATTATGCTTTTGTGTATGTCAGAAGCCGCCCAGAGGGGCTGGGGTAACCCAGTCAGATTGGTGTATAAATAATAAAATCATCATCAACATCATTATGGAATAGGACGTCCCAATTTTAATCAGAGAAATGTTGGAGGGTAACTCCCAGTCTTTCCTGAGAAGAAGGACTGATTGTTAATCTGCTTAGGGAACTGTAGCTCCGTGAGGGGAATAGGGGTCTCTTAACAAGTCTCAGCATCCTCAGAAAACTACAGTTCCCAAGATTATTTTGGAGGAGCTAGGGGTGCCAACTTGAATAAAACATTGGGAGGACCAAGTAAGGTCTCTTCTGTATAACTGATCACAAGATGCAGCACACACACGTTATTTGAATGGCAATGCCCATCAATTTCAAATATTTGGGGGGGGGGACAAAGGGGCCTTGGCCCCTGGGATTTGGCTCCTGTAGGGGGAGCCATGACTAAATAGTGGAATGATGCGGCTTTAAATGCATAGTTCTGCTAAGGCAAGGAACTTAGTATTGTTTAGTACAGTGGTGCCTCGCAAGACGAAATTAATTCGTTCCGCGAGTTTTCTCGTCTAGCGAATTTTTCGTCTTGCGAAGCACGAAATCCCATAGGAATGCATTGAAATTCAATTAATGCGTTCCTATGGTCAAAAAAAGTCCAAACAAAGCCAAATTTGGTACAACAAGAGTTTATTAAGGGCTCTTTAAAGTCACACATACTGTAAAGAGCATTTCAAAAATTGAAGGAACAATAAATTAAGTTTCTAAACATGACAGAAAAACATTTAAAAATCAACAAAGTGTACAGTACATTTTCTAAGACTCTGGGGGACAACTCGAAGAAGGTTCCTCTTCCACTCTTTGCTTCTTGCTGAAGAACCCCCTCCCCAACTGGGTTCCCCCAGCCGCCCACCACACAGAAATTCAAATCCAGAATTTTTTTTTTAAGAACAGCAGAGTGGCCCAATGGTCACAGAAAATCATAAAAATGCAGAAAAAACACACAAGCTTCCAGATTCTTGCAAACCCCTCCCCAACACCAAGTCCTTGAATTCCAAACACCCCAACCCAAAATCCAAAAAACCCCCCAAAAAGTTTTAAAAGAAGTTTTGGAAAAGCTTCAAAAATCACCAAAGTCTTCAAAAACCTCAAAAAAGGCTACCACACCGCGTTCTATGAGTTGCTCCTCGAAGTCAAGTCACAACTGTATTAACGGTGTTAAGAAAAAGGAAACAAACTTGCAAGACGTTTTCGTTTTTCGTCTTGCGAAGCAAGCCCATAGGGAAATTCGTCTTGCGAAGCAACTCAGAAATGGAAAACTCTTTCGTCTAGCGAGTTTTTCGTTTTGCGAGGCATTCGTCTTGCGGGGCACCACTGTATAGCTTAGTATTGTTGAGACTTTCAGCAGTTCTTCTGAGTCTCAATCAGGGTATGCCAGGGATAAACCTGGAATGTTTTCCATGTAAAATGCGTGCTCTATCACTGACTCACGGCCTTTACTTTCTGACCAACAACATATAAAGTTTCTTCCCCCTTCTTTTGAGATATATTTTAAAGACCTGAACTGTGTTTTGGTTAAAAAACAACCTGTCAAATTTCATGCTTCCCCTTTTCTGAATGAGTATCATTAAGCTGTTAACCATTTTGCACACAAAACGTCGCCATCACTATTAATTCTGTTTAAATTATTGTCAGTTGAGCCTGTCATAATTCACAGTGCTTTGGAAGCGACGTTCCAATTTATGCAGAACTTTGCCAATCTTGCTTTTTCAGACCCGATTCTACATTTAAAAAAAAGTACCTCAGGCTGAGTCTTGGCATGAAAAGATTCAGTAACAACAGATGAAAAGAGCCTGGTCAAATAATTTATGCTTTTTATACTCCTCTAACTAGGGTGGGTGGGTGGTTTTACTTTTCCAAAAGCAGCCTCATTTGCTGCACTCAAGAACAATTTTGAAACAGATAAGCATATGTGATGTGCTGACGGGGGTATATTTATCTAGTTATAAATGTCAAGGAAATAACCATCAGATTAGTTGACGTGCAGAGTTATAGAATCTAGTAATGATAAAACAGAAGCAGACATATAGGTGCATCTATGAAAAAGTAAGGGACGTGGGTAGCGCTGTGGGTTAAAGCACAGAGCCTAGGGCTTGCTGATCAGAAGGTTGGTGGTTCGAATCCCCGCGACGGGGTGAGCTCCTATTGCTCGGTCCCTGCTCCTGCCAACCTAGCAGTTCGAAAGCACAAAGTGCAAGTAGATAAATAGGTACCACTCCAGCGGGAAGGTAAACAGTGTTTCCGTGCACTGCTCTGGTTTGCCAGAAGCGGCTTAGGCATGCTGTCCACATGACCCGGAAGCTGTAGGCCGGCTCCCTCGGCCAATAAAGCGAGGTGAGCACCGCAACCCCAGAGTTGTCTGCAACTGGACCTAATGGTCAGGGGTCCCTTTGCCTTTACCTTTATGAAAAAGTAATACAGCTGCAGTTGTTATCTCTGACACAAAATGTCTGCTTAAATAGAAGAAATGCTCAGCAGCCATAAGGTTTGCGGCCACCTCAAGAATACGTCTCCCAAGGACATAGCTGCCGTGTTTCTGTGTTTTCTCACCTTGTGTTGTAGGACCCCTGGACGGTTAAGTCCAGTAAAAGGTGACTATGGGGTTGCGGCGCTAATCTCACTTTCAGGCTGAGGGAGCCAGTGTTTGTCCACAGACAGCTTTCTGGGTCATGTTGCCAGCATGACTAAACCACTTCTGGCACAACGGGACACTGTGACAGAAACCAGAGCGCACGGAAACGGCATTTACCTTCTCGCCACAGTGGTACCAATTTATCTACTTGCACTGGCGTGCTTTCGAACTGCTAGGTTGGCAGGAGATGGGACAGAGCAATGTAGTTCACCCTGTTGTGCAGATATGAACCGCCAATCTTCCCAAAAGCTTGGTGGTTTAGACCACAGCACCATACGCATTTTGTTGTAGTCAGACATAGATGAGGCAGGATTACTAAAATTACATTTTATGCCAAGAGAGTTCTAAAGAATGAGCTCTGCTCCTCCCCTTCTATCTTTCAGAATGTTAGCCCTAAAAAATAAAATAAAATAAATCTTCTTTTTTCGCCAATAGGACAGCAATTATGCACAAGTTCCTGAGCCAATTTCGTATTTAAACAGAAATGGCTTTGAAGCTATGCAAGCTAAAGAGAGCACCAGAGGCCAGCAAAGGCCTTGCATTAAAAAATAAGATGAAAAGACAACGTGATTTCCCCACTGAATATTATATTATTATATTATATTATATTATATTATATTATATTATATTATATTATATTATATTATATTATATTATATTATATTATTATATTATATTATATTATATTATATTATATTATATTATATTATATTATATTATATTATATTATATTATATTATAATTTGAATTTATATACTGCCCTATATCCGGAGGTCTCGGGGCAGTTTACAGGACAAAATCAAAATATAAAACCACAAAATATATGATCAAAATAACAACAACAACTCAATACCCCCCACACACAAAAAACACATTTTAAAAGGGCATAGGATGTCAATAAAATCAACCAAAGGCCTGGTTAAAAAGGAACGTTTTTGCCTGGCACCTAAAGGTGTATAATGAAGGCACCAGGCGAACTTCCCTGGAGAGAGCATTCCATAAACTGGGAGCCACTGCAGAGAAGGCCCGTTCTCGTGTTGCCACCCTCCAGACCTCTCGGGGAGAAAGTACACAAAGAAGGGCCCCAGAAGGTGATCTCAGGGTCCAGGTAGGTTCATATGGAAAGAGGCGGTCTATGGGGTATTGCGGTCCTGAGCCGTTTAATCTAATCTACCATCATCTATCTATCATCTATCTATCTATCTATCTATCTATCTATCTATCTATCTATCTATCTATCTATCTATCTCATCTCATCTCCTGGATATCTGTGCTGGTAGGTTTGCATCACATTTACCCAGAAATTAACAGAAGTCATTTCCCACATAGTTTCTACCACAGATTATATGAAGTAGTGTGTAAACACTGAGCATCCATCCACATTTTGTATTGACTAAAATATAGCATGTTCGTAACCACACTCCAGCAAAGTTGTTGCTGAAAAATGGTATAAGCCAGCCATGCCCGCTGCGAATCACCCAGGCATTTGTCAACGGCAAGCAAATTTCTGGAAAGCAAGTTAAATTTATTGGGACCACCAGGAATACCATGGAGCTATAGTGAAATCTTGGTGTCTTGTTTTCAGGGGTGCCAAGGGATGGATGGAAGTTGGCTAAAAGCCACTTGGCCCAATGGAAAGAGATCCACTCAAGTAGCACCCGGGTCAACTCTTTATTGTGCTATAAAGCGTGTCCTCCCTAAAAGAGGGCACGTGTTGCAGTGAGACCTGGAGACTGACCTCCTGGATGTGGGTGGGTATATTGGACAGCCACAATGCCCGATTGGTAGGTCCCTCATTTCTGGGTTTAATCTGGCCAATGGGGAGCTGTTTAAACGGATTGAGCGACCTATATATATATACCCATTCACGTGACCCAGAGCTTCCTCTTTTGGCTTGTGCAATCAGAACACCGGCCCACCTCTCCCTATGTTTAGGGCATTTTGCAATTGACCTTGCTATGCCGTCGTGTGTCGTCCGTCGTTGGGACAGGAATTTTCCCCATTTGACTGATTGGCTGTTGCCATTTGGGTTTTGCCTGCCACGTAGCAAATCGTCACAGCTTGTAAGGTTGCGGATAGGCACTAGTTCAGGTGATAGGGATGGGAGAACAGTCTCGCCATCCCTATGTGAAGGGTATTCCATTAAAGGAATCCAGGGACTCAACTTGGTTTGGGGACTTAATCCCCCGAGAGGGGGTTGTGCCTGTGCCTGAGTCCAGGGGAGCATCTGGGGACTGGACATAGTCCGTTCCCGGGCTTTCTACCTACCTCAGGTGTTCACCCTTGGCTGACCTATGATAGAGCTCTGGGTCAGCGCTGCCTGCAAGGGTGCAGGGAGCTAGTCGAACCAGAGCCTATGCAACCACTCACTTTCTGTAATCAATAGAGTTGTGGCCTAAATTCTGCCAAAAACCAAAACTATAATTTGAGTCAATTGTGTGTTTATTTAGGGGGGAGGTCTCTGGGTCTGAACATGAAAATCAGCTGCCAACAACACCCCCAATGTACGTTTCTGAAACACGTTTCTTTGTATTATCATATGGCGCTCCGCCACTTGTCCACACCCCTCCAGCATGTTTTATTGGGATATGGTATATTTAGGGCTGCTATATGTCTAGGACATTGCCAGGATTTCGAAGGCAGAATTGACACCCAGGGAGAATTTCTGAAAGGTGGCGCTTTGCCCTGGATCTTAGGCAAGTCAATTGCAAAATCGCATTTTTGCCTTAAAAAAAGAAAGCTCAGCAACTTCTGGTTTTTCCATAAAAAATGTTCAGCAATTTTGAGGTCTTCCTAAAAACAGCTCAACAACTTTCAGGGTGTCCTGGCTTTAACTTTTTGAAATATGGCAACCCTAGAATGCTTGAGTGCTTCCTACATTGCTAGAAAGAAACTAATTTCCTCTATCTTTCTTTTTTTCCTTCTCTGGAGGCTATTTAAACATTTGTTGGCTTTTTATATCACTAGTATTTTTGTTCAGGAAGGAGGAGGATTTGAACTGCGATGGCTGGAATGCTACTCTGCTTCTCATTGTTTGCTATCTAAATATAGGGCAGGCCCCTAAATCAGGGAGATATGCTTTGACTGTTGGCATCGTAGCACACAAGAGTGGGCTGAACGGCTTATGTGGTTGGTTGACAGAACTTTGGGTGTTGGGTGGAAAGATAGTGCTAAACACAAACTCATTTTGCTTAATAATTTGACATATATATTCCAAAAGGAAGATCATAGAATCATAGAGTTGGAAGAGACCACAAGGGCCATCGAGTCCAACCCCCTGCCAAGCAGGAAATGAAGATGTGGGCTATTGTTCATGTATGAGTTATTTCATGCAGATTATAAATTGAGTGCTACTGGGTTTAATGCTTGGACGGAAAGGTTATGGAAAACAGACCTGAAATTTACGGCATGTTGTATGCTGAAAGAAAATTTTATGAAAATGATGTACAGGTGGTATTTGACTCCTAGTGAGTTAGCAAAAATGTATAGAATAAGTACAAATACCTGCTGGAAATGTAAAGAGAAAGAAGGTTTTTATCGTATGTGGTGGTCATGTAAAGCAGGCTCTCCTGTTGTTTTGGGACTACAATTTCCATCACTGACCACTGGTTCTGTTAGCTAGGGATGATGGGAGTTGTAGTCCCAAAACAGCTGGAGGGCCGAGTTTGGGGATGCCTGGTATAAAGCTTTCTGGGAGATGATATATAATGAAATGAAAATATGTTTAAAATAACTTTTGTTAAAAAACCAGAAGCTTTTTTATTAGGAATTATAGGTACCGACATTCCAAAGGAGCAGAAAATACTTTTTATGTGTGTGAAACAGCCGCACAGATGCTTTTAGCCCAGAGATGGGTTGAAGAAAGAGTCCCTACAAAAGAGGAATGGTAAACCAAGCGGATGGACTACATCAAAATGGCAAAGCTGACTGGAAAGCTCAGGAACCAAGAGGACAAAAACTTTTTAAAAGAAGGTTGTTGTGAGGATAAAATGGAGTGGGGAGAGCCATGTACCTTGAGCTTCTTGGAGGAAAGGTGGACCCCATGAGGTCTGGAGGGTGGCAACAAGAGAATGGGTCTTTTCTGTAGTGGCTCCCCATCTGCGGAATGCTCTCCTCAGGGAGCTTCACCTGGTCCTTTCATTTTATATATTTTAAGTGCCAGGTGAAAATGTTCCTCTTCAACCAGGTCTTTGACCGATTAATATCCTATTAATAGCCTTTTAAATGTGTATGCGGGAAGGGGGGGTTATTGTTTTGTTGTTTTGGTTTAATTATTGACTTGCGTTTTATCTTGCATTTTGTTCTGTGAACCACCCTGCGATCTTTTGAGGAGGGGCGGTAAATACATTTAATAGAATAAATAAATACATATGAATGTAGTAAATAATTAAATTTCCAACCTCTCTCCTCCCTTAGTTGCCTTGTGGTCAAGCACTGTTTCGAAGTCCGAAAGCAAATATAAATAAATTTGCTGTGAGAACTGGATAGATTTCGTCCAACTTTTAAAACAATAAGATTGGCCATTCTTCTGAATGCTCAGAACTTGCACAGCTACAAATATTCAGTTCAGCTGACTCTAAATTGGTCCTCCATTCAGCTGTCCCTATTTTAGCTTGATTGCAGTTCCCACAGGAGTGTGGGTCAATCTGGGCTAGCCACAAAGAATGTACTACCTACTGTAATTGAAGTTCATATTTCAGCAACAGGAAAGAGGATGAATACCAGAGCCAGGCCTTGTCCCTAAATATACACACCAGGACAAACTTTTGCCTCCTTGTCATGTTGTGTATTGTGGAATCATTTCCGTAAACTTCCGAGTCAGATCATTAGTCCACCTAGCTAGTGGTTCTCCAGAATTTCAGATAGGGATCTCTCCTAGCCCCAGTATATTCTCCTTTTTTAGTTGTTACTCTAAATGCCTATCTATCTATCTATCTATCTATCTATCTATCTAGGGGAGGGGGAAGGTGACAGTACTGTGTACTCTTGAGTACCCCCAGAAAAAAGCACTGTCTAGCCCTACTGGGACATATTGGAAACTTTATGCATTTATGTGGTCAGGGATGATGGAAGTTGTGAGTTCAGCAACATCTGCAGGCCCACAGGTTCAACATCACAGCGCTAAGGTGTGAATATTGCCCTAAAAGGGTTCAAAATTATTGGAAGGGACAAACTTTTGTCAAGCGTCTTAAAATCTACAAGTGATAAAATACTAACAAGCAAAGAATAACATTCTAGATGCATTATTTGGCCATACTTGCTTATAACTATGTCATCAAATTACACTCAGACCTGCTACTAAGAAATCAGCAAAAGGGTATCTGAATCAGTGTTCTTTTTTTCCTAAGAAAATGTTTAGGGGTACTCTCATTTTCCCACTCATATTGAAATACTGCCCCTCAATGAGGGCAAACTTAGATTCACAAAATGTTTAGGGGTATGCGTACCCCTGTGTACCCCCAGAAAAAAGCACTGATCTGAATTATCAGCCACCCCTTAGATGAAGCTATATCTGGATTACAGAGCAATATCTAGATGCAAGCTGCCCGATAATGAGGGGCGACAAGACTATTTTATTTATAGTCATGACATAGATTTGTTTGTAATAAGAGAAATGGTCTGGAGGACATTTAATTGAAAGAGCCGTCGGCACATTTTCTAACAAATGTCACCAGGAAAAGAGCTCGTACAGCCACAAGAGGTTGTTCACTTCATAACTATGATCAAACAAATGTCTAAGGTTGAAATATTTCAGCACAGCTGGAATGTGGGTAACTCAAGGACAAGTGGTTGTTTCTGGCACACAAAGGAACTATAAACAAATACTATGATGTGAAAAACATAGAATATTCTCTGGCCACACTTAAGAGCCTCTGAATCCAATGGAAAAGATGGAAGCACATTCCTAAATCTGGATCATTCCCTCAAAGTTTTGTCTTTTTGCTGTCATTGTTGCTTTTCAGAAAATCATTTAATGAACCTGAAAGCGGCCTTGCACGCAGCTCTGAAATACTGCTGATCTCTACATGCAAGCCTGAGGGCAATTTGGGGACAAGAAACTGTGCTAATTAACCTTGGAAGTCACTTGTGGGGGAAAAAGCCCTATCATTTGACTTGTGTGTCTTAACTCCATAAAATTCCTAACTCTGTTTCGTAGATCATTGGAGTACTGGAGCTTGTCAGAGAAAGAAAGAAAGTGTAAAATCCAGTATTTAACAGCATGCAATGTCATCATAAAGCTAGGTCATTGCACTGAGGATGGGGTGGATCAACTTTTAAAAGTTTACTGGATGAGAGGGTCACACTATTAGAATTTTCCTCTGCTGTGTTAACTCCCCGAGTCCAAGATGCAATGTAAGAGCTTTTGAACAAATACACCAACTGTGTAGACTAGCCGGTGTGTATAAATAGCTGTCCGACTAGCAAACTAGCAGTGCAGAAAACCTCAGTTATGCACACCACACCCTGTAGTAAACAAGCTTTCATTCTGCCAAAACTATATTATTCCTCTGGAGGAAAACTAACTTGTAGTACCCAAGTGGTATTGTGCATAGTGTTGGGCTTTGACCTGGGAGACCCTTGTTCAAATTCTCGACCAGCCATGAAGCTCGCTGGGAGGCCAGTCCCAGTGTTTGTCAGTCTAACCAGCACACATTCTTCATGCAAAACTGAGGAGAAACCATGTATGCCCCCCTAAGGTCCTTTGAGGAAGGATGCGATAACAGTGTACAGTCGTACCTCTGGCTATGAACTTAATTCGTTCCAGAGGTCTGTTCTTAACCTGAAACCGTTCTTAACCTGAGGTACCACTTTAGCTAATGGGGCCTCCCGCACAATTTCTGTTCTCATCTTGGGGCAAAGTTCTTAACCCAAGGGTTAGCGGAGTCTGTAACCCGAAGTGTTTGAAACCCGAGGTGTTTGTAAGCTGGGGTACCACTGTATTGAATGAGTAGATAATATGTTAATCCACGATAACTCTTTTTCTCAACAGTCAAATAGACAGGAATCCATCTCCTATAACTGCACACATTCAGGATATTTCAACAATTGTGTACCAGGAAGCCCACCAGACACTCAACACTGCTTTGAAATGTTGAAGCAATGATTCTTCAACATCAACTTTGTTGGACTGGTCATGTTGTGTGGATGCCTGATTATCGTCTTCCAAAGCAACAACTCTATTCCGAACTTAAAAATTAAAAGCATAATGCTGGTGTCAACAAAAGGGTTTAAAGACTACCTCAAGGAAAATCTTTAAAAAATGTAGTATAAATACCAACAACTGGGAAACACTGGCCTGCGGGTGCTCCAATTGGAGAACAGCCTTTACCAAAGGTGTCATGAGTTTAGAAGACACTCGAACTCAGGATGAAAGGGAGAAACACGCTAAGAGGAAGGCATGCTTGGCAAACCCTCACTGTGATCAACTCCTACCTATGTCCCCACTCTGGAGGATGTGTGGATCCAGAACTGGCCTCCACAGTCACTTACAGACTCACTTTTAAAACCATGTTTATGGAAGATAATCTTATTTGGCTACAAGTGATAGCCAAAGAAGAAGCCCACCAGAGTTGCCACCATCACCACCAAGAGAACCATAAATACAGAGCACCACTCACTATTATTTTCATGCATCCCTACAATCTCTAGTTCAGGCCGATGGAGCACCGCTTCACTCCAGGTCATTAGGGCCTACAGAAAGGAATTGTGGGTGATACAAACTTAGGAGGACTGGGTTTAGCCCTCTTCTTCTCAATCCCACCCTCAGACCCTCCAAGTCCCTATTTTCCAGGGACAGTCCCAGATTTACAGAGCCGTCCCAGTTTCTGATTTGATCCTGGAATATCCCACTTTTCCTTAGGACATCCTTATTTTCACTGGAGAAATGTTGGAGGGTATGGAGTTACGTGACCTCCAAGCCAAGAAGATAAGTAACTATACAACCCTTAGAAGACATCTGAAGGCAGCCTTGTATAGGGAAGGGTTTTTTTAATATTTAATGTTTT